>NW_022681453.1:133253507-133853507 GCF_009764315.1 Trachypithecus francoisi
ATTCTTGTCTTTCTGTCTATCTTGTCCTTCCTTCCTTCCCTCCTTCTCTCCCTCTCTCCCTCCCTCTCTCCTTCTCTCCCTCCCTCCCTCCCTCTCTCCTTCTCTCCCTCTCCCCCTCTCACACAGTCCCGCTGTCTTCCAGGCTGGAGTGCAGTGGCGTGATCTCGGCTCACTGCAAGCTCCGCCTCCCAGGTTCACGCCATTCTCCTGCCTCAGCCTCCAGAGTAGCTGGGACTACAGGTGGCCGCCATCACGCCTGGCTAATGTTTTGTATTTTCAGTACAGACGAGGTTTCACCGTGTTAGCCAGGATGGTCTCGATTTCCTGACCTCGTGATCTGCCCACCTCGGCCTCCCAAAGTGCTGGGATTACAGGCGTGAGCCACCGCGCCCGGCCGTGTAGGATTTTTTCTTAACCTCATCAATCTTAATCTACTTCTTTTCTTCCCCCACCAAAAAATCAGTATAATTACACAACAGTCTTAGAATAACAGTACTGATATTAACACAAACATGATTGTTAAAAATGAATTTGTGGTTTTTTTTCAATTATTTTTGTCCTTAGGGTATATCCCACTAAGAATATACATTCAAATTAGAGCATTTTAAACTCATTTGAAATAATTCATATTTGTATGGTTATACCACCAACTCAACATACATAAATTAGGGTTGTTTATCTCATTTTGCTTTTGATATTTTGGAGTTGTTTTTTTTAAATGCATATTTTGGCTGGCATAGTGGCTCACACCTGTAATCTCAATGCTCTGGGAGGCCAAGGCGGGAGGATCACTTGAGGCAAGTTCAAGGCCAGCCTGGGCAACATAACAAGACCTTGTCTCTACAAAAAAAATTTAAAAATTGGCCGGGTGTGGTAACTCACACCTGTAATCCCAGCACTTTGGGAGGCTGCGGCAGACAGATTGCTTTGAGCTCAGGAGTTCAAAATCAGCCTGGGCATCATAGTGAAACCCTGTCTGTATTTAAAAAAATAAAAATAAAAAATAAGCAAATAAAGAAATTAGCCAGTTGCAGTGGTGCACACCTGTAGCCCTGGCTACTTAGGAAGCTAAGGGAAGATTGCTTGCTTGAGCCCAGGAGATTGAGGCTGCAGTAAGCTATAGTCATGCCACTGCCCTCTAGCCTGGGCAACAGAGTGAGACCCTATCTCTGAAAAAAAAATAAAATAAAAACAAGATACATATTTTATGCTTATATAATATGTTTACATGATTCCATGGTCAAATGTATAAAACAAGATGTATTCAGAAGGGGTTTTCGATCCCTGTCTCCTCTATCCTTTCCTTCCCTCTAGCATACCATGTGCAATTTTGGGAGTTGCTTTCTTCATTTGCTAATATGTCCAGGGCACCGCTCTATAGTAGTATATATAGGTATTCCTTATTCCTTTTTTTTTTTTTTTTTTTGAGATGGAGTCGTGCTCTAGTCACCCAGGCTGGAATGCAGTGGTGCAATCTCGGCTCACTGCAACCTCCGCCTCCCGGGCTCAAGTGATTCTCCTGCCTCAGCCTCCCTAGTAGCTGGGATTACAGGTGCCGCCACCATGCCCTGCTAATTTTTGTATTTTTAGTAGAGATGGGGTTTCTCCATGTTAGCTAGGCTGGTCTCAAACTCCTGACCTCAGGTGATCCACCTGCGTCGGCCTCCCAAAGTGCTGGAATTACAGGCATGAGCCATCGTGCCCAGCCCCTCATTGCTTTTTATATCTGCACAGTATTCCAGTATATACCATAATTAATTCCATCAGTTCCTTCTTAAAAGATACTTGGATTCTTTCTAGTCTTTTGTTATTATATATAATTAAGTACTGAAGTATTGATCTTTACAGATATTTTGTTCAGATATTGGAGCTACCCATACCCAAGTTTGTTGGTTGTCTTCAGGGAAAGTACTAAGCAAGTTGTATGAACCTAGACTCAATACTCACTTTTTTTTTTTTTCAGTAGAGACGAAGTCTCACTGTGTTGCCCAAGCTCATCTTGAACTCTAGGCACCCAGGGTTTCACATGTGATCCTCCCACCTCGGCCTCCCAAAGTGCTAGGATTACAGGCGTGAGCCACTGGGCCCAGGCCACGTTTTTATAATCCCAGTGTTTTCCAATTTTTGTTTTTGTAGCGTTTATTAGAAATTTATCTATATTGTATTTAAACATTAATAAGCTTCATTTTTAAAAATTTATTTATTTTATTTATTTATGTATTTATTTATTTTTTGAGACAGAGTCTTGCTCTATCTCCCAGGCTGGAGTGCAATGGTGCCATCTCGGCTCATCCCAACCTTTGCCTCCCAGGTTCAAGCGATTCTCCTGCCTCAGCCTCTTGAGCAGCTGGGACTACAGGCGCGCATCACCATGCCCAGCTAAGTTTTTTATGTTTAGTAGAGACGGGATTTCGCCATGTCGGCCAGGCTGGTCTTGAATTCCTGGCCTCAAGTGATCCGCCCGCTTTGGTCTTCCAAAGTGCTGGAACTACAGGCGTGAGCTACCGCACCCGGCGCATTAATTTTTTTTTTGAGATGGAGTCTTACTCTTGTTGCCCTGACTGGAGTGCAATAGCATGATCTTGGCTCACTGCAACCCCCTCCTCTCAGGTTCAAGTGATTCTCCTGCCTCAGCCTCCTGAGTAGCTGGATTACAGGTGCCCGTCACCACGCCTGGCTAATTTTTGTATTTTTAGTAGAGATAGGGTTTTACCATGTTGGGCAGGCTAGTCTCAAACTCCTGACCTCAGGCGATCTTCCCCGCCTCCCAAAGTGCTGGGATTACAGGGGGAGCCGCCGTGCCCAGCCAGTCTTTTTGTTGTTGTTGTTTTGAGATGGAGTCTTACTCTATTGTCCAGGCTGGAGTGCAGTGGCACGATCTCAGCTCACCAAAGCCTCCACTTCCTGGGTTCAAGCAATTCTCTTGCATCAGCCTCCTGAGTAGCTGGGATTACAGGCATGCAACACTGCGCTCGGCTAAATTTTGTATTTTTAGTAGAGACAGGGTTTCACCATGTTGGTCAGGCTGGTCTTGAACTCCTGACCTTAGGTGATCTGCCCGTTCTCAGCCTCCCAAAGTGCTGGATTATAGGCATGAGCCATTGCGCCTGGCCTCCATTAATCTTTAATACAAATTTTGATATATTTTTACTTTGTCACACATAGCAACATACATTCTTTTTGAAAAATTTGTTTCTTATGTATTTTTGTATTATACTACAATGTAAAAATATATTTCCTGTGAGTCATAGTCAAATGATACAATCTAAAGAGGATGGAATATCCATAAGTATTGATAATTGAGGATTTTTTTTTTTTTTTTTTGAGACGGAGTCTGGCTCTGTCGCCCAGGCTGGAGTGCAGTGGCCGGATCTCAGCTCACTGCAAACTGCGCCTCCCAGGTTCACGCCATTCTCCTGCCTCCGCCTCCCAAGTAGCTGGGACTACAGGCGCCCGCCTCGTCGCCCGGCTAGTTTTTTGTATTCTTTAGTAGAGACGGGGTTTCACCGTATTAGCCAGGATGGTCTCGATCTCCTGACCTTGTGATCCGCCCGTCTCGGCCTCCCAAAGTGCTGGGATTACAGGCTTGAGCCACCGTGCCCGGCCGATAATTGAGGATTTTTGTTTTGTTTTGTTTTCAATTCCTTAACCCCAACCCCTCTGAAGCTAGAGGCACTGACCTTCACACTCCAAGAAACCTTGTTCTCTGCTCTGCTCCAGGCTTGGTGTCCTGATGCCTGCCCAGTCTCCTGTGGTGCCTGCACAGTCTTCTGCACTTCCACCTGCACTGTGTGTGGACAGACTGGCTGTTGCAGCCTCTTGTCACCCATGTCATCTTGTCATTCCTGTGGCTGATGAGGTGGAGGAAGGACTTCTCCCACAAGGTTTATAATGTTTTAAAGGGACAGTAAGATGCCACAGTCTCAGCCCCTTGTTTCTTTCAGCATGTCAACTATTACAACTCTGTTTGTTAAAACATTCATGTATCCAGGCCAGATGCGGTGGCTGACACCTGTAATCCCAGCACTTTGGAAGAGTGAGGTGGGAGGATCACTAGAGGTCAGGAGATCAAGACCAGCCTGGACAACATGGTGAAACCCTGTCTCAACTAAAGGTACAAAAATTAGCCGGGCGTGGTAATGCGGGCCTGTAATCCCAGCTACTCAGAAGGCTGAGGCATGAGAATCGCTTGAACCTGGGTGGCAGAGGTTGGAACCTCAGGCATGAGCTGAAATCGTGCCACTGCTTTCCAGCCTGGATGGTAAGAGTGAAACACCGTCTCAAAAAAACATAATAATAATAAAATAATTAAAACAAAAATAACCAGGCCAGGCGCGGTGGCTCATGCCTGTAATCCCAGCACTTTGGGAGGCTAAGGCAGGAAGATCATGAGATCAGGAGTTCAAGACCAGCCTGGCCAAGATGGTGAACCCCCAACCCCACCTCTACGAAAAATACAAATATTAGCCGAGCGTGGTCGTGGGTGCCTGGTATCCCAGCTACTCAGGAGGCTGAGGCAGAGAATTGCTTGAACCCGGGAGGCAGAGGTTGCAGTGAGCCGAGATCACGCCACTGCACTCCAGCCTGGGCGACAGAGCGAGACTCCATCTCAAAAAAAAAAAAAAAAAAAAAAAAGTTGACCTGTATTCAAATTAGCCCTGATTCTGTGACAGAAATAAAAGTATGTCTACTTTACTGAGAAGGCAAAGGCAGAGAGATCACCGCTTAGGAGGTTGCTGCTGTGTGTCCAGATAAGAAGGGGTGGTGGTTTGTGCAGTGTATTGGCAGAGAGGGGGTGCAATGGACCTACTCACTACATATGTACAAGATGGACTCAACAGAATTGAATGACTGAGGGGACGAGAGGCCAGGGGAGAACAGAAGTTAATGATGCTTCCAGGCTTCCAGGTAAAGCATATGGGAGAGGGAGGTGGGCAAACACAGAAATAGAGGATGAAGGAGGAGGAGCCAGTCTGGGGAAGAAGTTGGTGATTCAACTTGAGCACAGTGAGTTTTAGATGCTGGGAAGACATCCGTGCAGGGAAGCCCTGTGGCCACCTTCGTAGATAGACCTGGAGCTGGGCATACAGAGAAGGGAGCTAGCTGCTTACTATGACAATGGAAGCCACAGTCAGAAATTAGCATGTGTCAGGAGAGGGTGAGAAGAGAAAACAGCCCCAGGCAGAACCCTGAGGGACGTCATATTTACAGGTGGATAAAAGGATAATCCAGCTAGAGCCATCCCTGGTCTCTCCCGCTAGTGTTTGCTACTCCCTGGCCCACCTTTCTAGCTCTTGCTGCGTACGGCGTGCCAGGATGCACTGCGCTTGTGTGCTGAAGATATCAAGACAAATTAACTATATTTAAATATTTTGTCCTACAGACCTGCAGAGGAAGATGATGTATCAATAAACAAGTACATGTTTGAGTAGTGTTCTAAACCCTCGCATGTGGAATATACAGTAGTGCCTCCTTATCTGCAGGGGATACATTCCAAGATTCTCAGTAGATGCCTAAAGCTGCAGATAGTACCGAACCCTATAGTAATGTTTTTGTGATTGATAACCAAGACAGCTACTAAGTGACTAATGGGCAGATAGTGTTTACAGCAGGTTATGCTGGACAAAGGGATGATTTGTGTCCTAGGTGAGATGGAGCAGATGGGTGCAAGATTCTATCATGCTATTCAGAATGGTGCACAACTTAAAATTTATAAATAAGCCAGATGTGGTGGCTCACGCCTGTAATCCCAACATTTTGGGAGGCTGAAGCAGGCAGATCACCTGAGGTTAGGAGTTCAAGACCAGCCTGGCCAACATGGCAAAACTCTGTCTCTGCAAAAATACAAAAAAATTAGCTGGGTGTGGTGGCATGCACCTGTAATCCCAGCTAATTGGGAGGCTGAGGCAGGAGCATCGCTTGAACATCGCAAGGCAGAAGTTGCAGTGAGCCAAGATTGTGCCACTGCACTCCAGCCTAGGCGACAGAGCAAGACTCCATCTCAAAAAATAAATAAAAACAAAATAACATTTATAAATAGTTAATTTCTGGGGTTGTCTGTTCAATACACTTAATATTTTCAGACTGCAGTTGACTGTTGGTGACTTACACTGTAAAAAGTGAAACCGGGCCAGGCACAGTGGCTCACGCCTGTAATCCCAGCACTTTGGGAGGCTGAGGCAGGCGGATCACGAGGTCAGGAGATCAAGACCATCCTGGCGAACATGGTGAAACCCCGTCTCTACTAAAAATACAAAAAAAAAAAAAAAAATTAGCCAGGCGTGGTGGCGGGTGCCTTTAGTACCAGCTTCTAGGGAGGCTGAGGCAGGAGAATGGTGTGAATCTGGGAGGCGGCAGAGCTTTGCAGTGAGCGGAGATCGCGCCACTGTACTCCAGCCTGGGCAACAGAGCGAGATTCCATCTCAAAAAAAAAGAAAAGGTGAAACCGAGGATGAGGAAGGACTACTATATTAGTCATGCCTTTTTTTTTTTTTTTTTGTTTCTGATGGTTTGACATCTGGACCTGACCCTAGAGAGACCCCCTACCAAAGGGAGGTGATTCCTAGAGTTGGTAAAAGTGCTTGGGACAGTTGTCCAGTTCCTGCTTCTGTCCTCCAGCCTGTGCCCCTCACAAGTGACCAGGTGTTCAAGTAGGTACCCCAGGAATCTAGCACCTCACTCATAGAATACTTAGAATCCCTGTTTCTGGTCAGTGAAATAGGTGTCTGCGTACAGACAGGAGGTGTTGTCCTCAAGGGCTGAGCAGAACAGGAAGAGGGAGAAGACAGAGTAGATGGTCACGGAGGGCCAGAGGAATCCAAGGATTGATGTGATTATGGATCATGGCTATGAGGGACTGGTATCCAAGGTGATGGCCCCTCAGGTAATCTAGTATATCTGACCTATTCGTAGTGTAGTCCCTGAGGTCCTCCAAGGACTGAGAACACATGGTTAGTGTTCTTTCTGTTCCAGCTTCCACAAATAAGGAAACGTTGAGTGCTATATGGGGTCATGACTACCCACCAATACATGGAGCCTGCAGAGGCTGCCCAAGGGTCACTACATGGGTAGAGATCGAAGTGGTTCCTGGGCAGTGGTGGGCTGGGTTTGGGAGAACCTCATTCATGATCCTCACCTCCCAGCCTTAGCCAGGAACAAAAAATGTGATTTCTCAAATTTCTCCACAAACCTATCTTATGTTTCTGCAAATGGTGAAATCTTCAGAGAAAAACAGAACAAAAATCAGGCCGTCTAGAGGAACCTCCAGGTAATTGTCTGGCAGGGGAAAATGACGTCTGTGACAAGAGTACCTCTAGCTATGCTTCCACCTTCCCCTGCCACACTCAGGGTGCCAAGAGCGGGGTGGGACTGCTTTTTCTCCTGACCCCCCACCAGTGCCTCCTTGCCCGAGAAGTCCTTACTGGTCCCAATAACTGTGCCTGATTCTTCTCCCTGGCAGGCCCTCCTTCCGTGTGAGGGGATCCAAGGAGAGTTTTTGGGGTGGTATTCAGGAATACCAGAAAATCTGCTGATAGAGAAGCAGAGGTAGTGAGCCTGTAAAATGGAGCCCATATGAAAGCCATTTATGTAAATGAATTGCTTGAATTTAAAAAGGATGGGGCCAGGTGCAGGGGCTCAAGACTGTAATCCCAGCACTTTAGGAGGCTGAGGCTGGTGGATCACCTGAGGTCAGGAGTTCCAGACCAGCCTGACCAACATGGTGAAACCCTGTCTCTACTAAAAATACAAAATTAGCTGGGCATGGTGGCTCATGCCTGTAATCTCAGCTACTCAGGAGGCTGAGGCAGGAGAATCGCTTGAACCTGGGAGGCGGAGATTGCAGTGAGCTGAGATCATGCCACTGCACTCCAGCCTGGGCGACAGAAGAAGACTCCGTCTCAAAAAAAAAAAAAAAAAGGCCGGGCGCGGTGGCTCAAGCCTGTAATCCCAGCACTTTGGGAGGCCGAGACAGGCGGATCACAAGGTCAGGAGATCGAGACCATCCTGGCTAACCCGGTGAAACCCCGTCTCTACTAAAAATACAAAAAAAAAAAAAAAAAATTAGCCAGGCGTGGTGGCGGGTGCCTTTAGTACCAGCTTCTAGGGAGGCTGAGGCAGGAGAATGGTGTGAATCTGGGAGGCGGCAGAGCTTTGCAGTGAGCGGAGATCGCGCCACTGTACTCCAGCCTGGGCAACAGAGCGAGATTCCATCTCAAAAAAAAAGAAAAGGTGAAACCGAGGATGAGGAAGGACTACTATATTAGTCATGCCTTTTTATTTTTTTTTTGTTTCTGATGGTTTGACATCTGGGACCTGACCCTAGAGAGACCCCCTACCAAAGGGAGGTGATTCCTAGAGTTGGTAAAAGTGCTTGGGACAGTTGTCCAGTTCCTGCTTCTGTCCTCCAGCCTGTGCCCCTCACAAGTGACCAGGTGTTCAAGTAGGTACCCCAGGAATCTAGCACCTCACTCATAGAATACTTAGAATCCCTGTTTCTGGTCAGTGAAATAGGTGTCTGCGTACAGACAGGAGGTGTTGTCCTCAAGGGCTGAGCAGAACAGGAAGAGGGAGAAGACAGAGTAGATGGTCACGGAGGGCCAGAGGAATCCAAGGATTGATGTGATTATGGATCATGGGCTATGAGGGACTGGTATCCAAGGTGATGGCCCCTCAGGTAATCTAGTATATCTGACCTATTCGTAGTGTGTCCCTGAGGTCCTCCAAGGACTGAGAACACATGGTTAGTGTTCTTTCTGTTCCAGCTTCCACAAATAAGGAAACGTTGAGTGCTATATGGGGTCATGACTACCCACCAATACATGGAGCCTGCAGAGGCTGCCCAAGGGTCACTACATGGGTAGAGATCGAAGTGGTTCCTGGGCAGTGGTGGGCTGGGTTTGGGAGAACCTCATTCATGATCCTCACCTCCCAGCCTTAGCCAGGAAACAAAAAATGTGATTTCTCAAATTTCTCCACAAACCTATCTTATGTTTCTGCAAATGGTGAAATCTTCAGAGAAAAACAGAACAAAAATCAGGCCGTCTAGAGGAACCTCCAGGTAATTGTCTGGCAGGGGAAAATGAACGTCTGTGACAAGAGTACCTCTAGCTATGCTTCCACCTTCCCCTGCCACACTCAGGGTGCCAAGAGCGGGGTGGGACTGCTTTTTCTCCTGACCCCCCACCAGTGCCTCCTTGCCCGAGAAGTCCTTACTGGTCCCAATAACTGTGCCTGATTCTTCTCCCTGGCAGGCCCTCCTTCCGTGTGAGGGGATCCAAGGAGAGTTTTTGGGGTGGTATTCAGGAATACCAGAAAATCTGCTGATAGAGAAGCAGAGGTAGTGAGCCTGTAAAATGGAGCCCATATGAAAGCCATTTATGTAAATGAATTGCTTGAATTTAAAAAGGATGGGGCCAGGTGCAGGGGCTCAAGACTGTAATCCCAGCACTTTAGGAGCTGAGGCTGGTGGATCACCTGAGGTCAGGAGTTCCAGACCAGCCTGACCAACATGGTGAAACCCTGTCTCTACTAAAAATACAAAATTAGCTGGGCATGGTGGCTCATGCCTGTAATCTCAGCTACTCAGGAGGCTGAGGCAGGAGAATCGCTTGAACCTGGGAGGCGGAGATTGCAGTGAGCTGAGATCATGCCACTGCACTCCAGCCTGGGCGACAGAAGAAGACTCCGTCTCAAAAAAAAAAAAAAAAAAGGCCGGGCGCGGTGGCTCAAGCCTGTAATCCCAGCACTTTGGGAGGCCGAGACAGGCGGATCACAAGGTCAGGAGATCGAGACCATCCTGGCTAACCCGTGAAACCCCGTCTCTACTAAAAATATAAAAACTAGCCGGGCGAGGTGGCGGGCGCTTGTACCAGCTACTGGGGAGGCTGAGGCAGGAGAATGGCGTAAACCCGGGAGGCGAGCCTGCAGTGAGCTGAGATCCGGCCACTGTACTCCAGCCTGGGCGACAGAGCGAGACTCCGTCTCAAAAAAAAAAAAAAAGTATGGGGAGATAAGCCATAACATTTTTTGAAAGACTATCTGCAGAAGGAGAGAGTAAAAACAGGAATAAAGGTAATTTTTAAATTTTTTGTTCGTTCATAAATTTGATTTAGGAATTATGTAAACATTTTACATAATTATAAAACAAAATTAAATTTTAGAAGCAATCTCTTAAAAATGGAAAGCAAAACGAACAAATGAACTGTAAATCAAGTTTGTGGTGCAGACAGAGAGGACCTGTTTCAAGTGAGTTTAAAATGTAGTCATGATTCCTTATCCCAGTAGAATATACCCTGAGAACAAAAAGGACTGTTAAACATTTTGTAAACTGTTGACTGGGCGCAGTGGCTCATGCCTGCAATCCCAGCACTTTGGGAGGCCGAGGCGGGTGGATCATGAGGTCAGGATTTCAAGACCAGCCTGGCCAACATGGTGAAACCCCATCTCTACTAAAAATACAAAATTAGCTGGGCGTCGTGGTGCACGCCTGTAATCCCAGCTACTTGGGAGGCTGAGGCAGGAGAATCGCTTGAACCTAGGAGGCGGAAGTTGCAGTGAGCTGAGACTGCGCCACTGCACTCCAGCCTGGCAACAGAGTGAGACTTCATCTCAGGAAAAAAAAAAAAAAAAAAAAGGCCGGGCACGGTGGCTCACGCCTGTAATCCCAGCACTTTGGGAGGCTGAGGCGGCGGATCACAATGTCAGGAGATCGAGACCACAGTGAAACCCCGTCTCTACTAAAAATACAAAAAATTAGCCGGGTGCGGTGGCGGGCGCCTGTAGTCCCAGCTACTCGGGAGGCTGAGGCAGGAGAATGGCGGGAACCCGGAGGCGGAGCTTGCAGTGAGCGGAGATCGCGTCACTGCACTCCAGCCTGGTGGACAGAGCGAGACTCCGTCTCAAAAAAAAAAAAAAAAAAAAAAATTGTAAACTGTTTATGGCAATCGTCTGATTGTCAGTGTTGGAATTGTTACTATTATTATTTTTCACTCTTGTCACCCAGGCTGTAGTATAGAGGCACGATCTCGGCTCACTGCAACCTCCATCTCCCGGGTTCCAGGGATTCTCCTGCCTCAGCCTCCCGAGTAGCTGAGATTACAGGCTCGCACTACCACGCTAATTTTATATTTTTAGTAGAGACGGGGTTTCACCACTTGGCGAAACTGGTCTTGAACTCTTGACCTCAGGTGATCCTTCTGCCTTGGCCTCCCAAAGTGCTGGGATCACAGGTGTGAGCCACTGCACCCAGCTAATTTTACTTTTAAATAGCACAACTAACAAAATTAATAATAATTTGAGAAGGGATTTCTTTTTATTTTTTTGAGACAGAGTTTTGCTCTTGTTGCTCAGGCTGGAGTGCAGTGGTGAGACCCTGGCTCACTACAATGAACTCCACCTCCTGGGTTGAAGCAATTCTCCTACCTCAGCCTCCCAGATAGCTGGGACTACAGGCATGAGCCACCAGGCTCATTTTATATTTTTAGTAGAGACGGGGTTTCACTGTGTTGGTCAGGCTGGTCTTGAACTCCTGACCTCAGGTGAGCCACCTACCTTGGTCTCCCAAAGTGCTGGGATTACAGGCGTGAGCCACTTCCCTGGCTTCTTTTTGTTTTCTTTTTTTTTTTTTTTTTGAGACAGGATCCCACTCTGTCATCCAGGCTGGAGTTCAGTGGCACTATCATGGCTCACTGCAGCCTGGACCTCCTGGGCGCAAGTGATCCTCCTGCCTCAGCCTCCCAAGTAAGTGGGACCGCAGACATGCTCCACCATGCCCAACTAGTTTCTTTTAATTTTTAAATTTTGTACAGGCAGGGTCTTACCATGTTTCCTAGGCTGGTCTCCAACTTGGCTCAAGCAGTTTTCCCACCTCAGTTTCCCAAAGTGCTGAGATTACAGGCATGAGCCACCATGCCCAGCTGGATTTCTTTTTTTTTTTTTTTTTTTTTTTGAGACGGAGTCTCGCTGTGTCGCCCGGGCTGTAGTGCAGTGGCGCGATCTCGGCTCACTGCAAGCTCCGCCTCCCGGGTTCCCGCCATTCTCCCGCCTCAGCCTCCGAGTAGCTGGGACTACAGGCGCCCGCCACCGCGCCCGGCTAGTTTTTTTAGTAGAGACGGGGTTTCACCGTGTTAGCCAGGAGGGTCCCGATCTCCTGACCTCATGATCCGCCCGCCTCGGCCTCCCAAAGTGCTGGGATTACAGGCTTGAGCCACCGCGCCCGGCCAGATTTCTTAAGATATAAAAAGCACAGTCTCAAAGAAAAGCTTATATATTTGTTAACATTCAAGATTTTTAAAATTTTGTTTAACAAAGTTCATGAGAAATAAAGAAAAGCAGATGGAAAAAATATAAATGCATATAACAAAGGTTGAAGAGTCACAACAAATCAATAAGAAAAAGACAATCTAATATGAAAATAGTCAAGGAATGACAGAAAACTTACAGATGAGGAAATCTAAAGCGGCAACAAATACATGAAATATGCTCAACCTTCTTATTATTAGGAAGAGGCAAATTAAAAACCACAGTGAGTTACCATTTTATACCTTTTTTTTTTTTTTGAGGCCTTCACACTGTCACTCAGGCTGGAATGCAGTGGCACAACCATGGCACACTACAACCTCAACCTCCCAGCCTCAAACAATCTTCCCACCTCAGCCTCCCGAGTAGCTAGGACTACAGGCGTGTGCCACCATGCCTGGCTCATTTTTTGTAACTTTTGTAGAGACAGAGTCTCGCCATGTTGACCAGGCTGGTCTCGAACTCCCGGACTCAAGCGATCTGCCCACCTCGGCCTTCCAAAGTGCTGGGATTATAGGTGTAAGCCACCACACCCGGCCTACACCTTTAATGTAGGTAAAATGTAATAAAACCACATGTTGACAAAATGTGGGCAAATGAGAATTCTCAGGTCCTACTAGTATGCGTGTCAATTGGACAATTGAACAGAAATTTAGAACTATCTATCAAATTTGAAAAACTATACCATATCACCCAGCATTTCCCCTCTGAGGTGAAGAGCCCATAAAAACCTTGCTTATTTGCATAAGGAAACAAGTACAAGAAAGTCATTGTAACATTGTTTACAAAAGAAGAAAATGGAACAACCTAAATATCAAGCAATAGAATAGATAAATAAATCATGCTTTATTCATATAATGGAATACTCAATAGAAGTTAAAATATGTATCAGCCTCAAAAAACATGTTCAGGGCCGGACGCAGTGGTTCATGCCTGTAATCCCAGCACTTTGGGAGCCGAGATGGGTGGATCATCTGAGGTCAGGAGTTAAGAGACCAGCCTGGCCAACATGGTGAAACCCTGTCTCTACTAAAAATAAAAAAAAGAAGAAGAAAAAAGTTACCCGGGAGTGGTGGCAGATGCTTGTAATCCCAGCTACCTGGAGGCTGAGGCAGGGGAATTGCTTGAACCTGGTATGCAAAGGTTTCAGGGAGCTGACATTGCACCACTGCACTCCAGCCTGGGTGACAGAGCAAGACTCTGTCTCAAAATAAAAATAGGCTGGATGTGGTGGCTTACACCTGTAATCCCAGCACTTTGGGAGGCCGAGGTGGGTGGGGTGGATCACGAGGTCAGGAGTTCAAGACCAGCCTGACCAATATGGTGAAACACTGTCTCTACTAAAAATACAAAAATTAGCCAAGTGTGGTGGTGCACACTTATAATCCCAGCTACTCGGGAGGCTGTGGCAGGAGAATTGCTTGAACCCGGGAGGAAGAGGTTGCAGTGAGCTGAGATTACACCACTGACTCCAGCCTGGGTGACAGAGCACGACTCCATCTCAAATAAATAAATAAATAAATAAACAAAAGACCTAAGATTAAGATCTAAAAAAGATCTAAAAGATTAACAGCTAATTGGGGCATGGATGTTCATATATTTTTTGCTATACCTTCCTATATGCTTGAAATATGGGTAAAAAGAAAAAAAAGAAAAAAAAAAAACCCAGAGGTGAGGAAGTGGGAAAAGCAAGGATCTTGGCTCTGAAGTCTAAGACAGAGGGTAGGAGCTAGAAACGGAAGAAGGGCCAAGACTGCTAAATGGAGCCACAAGTTTTGAAATGCTGACAAGTCAGAGGCCAGACCTTGCCTTTTCATTTTTTATTATCCCCTTCCAGTTTGACAAATAATACTTGGCAATTAAGTAAGCACTCTATGACTTTTGTTGAATGGATGAATGGAGTTAATAGAAACAGTTGGCATCAATAGGACATATAGTTGAACATTCCTTTTTCACAAGGTCGCTCAGACTTTCCTGAATAGATTCTTCTGGGAACAATTGCTTCCTTTGAAAAAAAAAAAAAAAAGCCATCTCTTCTGACTAAATGGAGATTTCTGCCAGCTTCCTAGCACTGATTACAATTTAGCATCCTTTCTTGATTAAAACCCTAACATAATTAGGTATCTATTAAAAAAAAAAACAGCTTTATTGAGGTATAATTTACACATTCAGCCATTGTAAGTGTATAATTCAATGACTGATAAGAAATGTGTGACTGGCCGGGCGCGGTGGCTCAAGCCTGTAATCCCAGCACTTTGGGAGGCCGAGACGGGTGGATCACGAGGTCAGGAGATCGAGACCATCGTGGCTAACACAGTGAAACCCCGTCTCTACTAAAAAAATACAAAAAACTAGCCGGGCGAGGTGGCAGGCGCCTGTAGTCCCAGTTACTCGGGAGGCTGAGGCAGGACAATGGCGTAAACCTGGGAGGCGGAGCTTGCAGTGAGCTGAGATCCGGCCGTTGCACTCCAGCCTGGGCGACAGAGTGAGACTCCGTCTCGCAAAAAAAAAAAAAAAAAAAAAACAAGAAATGTGTGGCTGGGCGCGGTGGCTCACGCCTGTAATCCCAGCACTTTGGGAGGCTGAGGCAGGTGGATAAACTGAGGTCAGGAGTTTGAGACCAGCCTGGTTGACATGGTGAAACCCTGTCTCTACTAAAAATACAAAAAAAGGCCAGGCGCAGTGGCTCATGCCTATAATCCTAGCTCTTTGGGAGGCCAAGGTGGGTGGATCACCTGAGGTCAGGAGTTCAAGACCAGCCTGACCAATATGGAAAACCCCATCTCTACTAAAATTTAAAAAATTAGCCAGGTGTGGTGGCATGCGCCTGTAGTCCCAGCTACTCCGGAAGCTGAGGCAGGAGAATCGCTTGAACCCAGGAGGCAGAGGTTGCAGTGAGCCAAGATGGCGCCACTGCACTCCAGCCTGGGTGACAGAGTAAGACTGTCTCCAAAAAAAAAAAAAAAAAAAATTAGCCAGGCCTGGTGGTGGGCACCTGCAATCCCAGCTACTTGGGAGGTTAAGGCAGGAGACTTGGTTGAACCCGGGAGGCGGAGGTTGCAGAGAGCTGAGATCGTGCCACTGCACTCCAGCCTGGGCAACAAGAGTGAAACTCCATCTCAAAAAAAAAAAAAAAAAAAAAAAAAAAAAGAAAAAGAAATGTGTAAAGTTGTACAATTACCATCACAATCCAAACCAGTTATACAACATTATTATTACTCCAAAAAGTCACCTCAAGCATGTATTAGAATTACCTTCATTTTTATTGCCAAATTGTATTCCATTATATGGATATACCACTTTTTTTTTTTTTTTTTTTTAAGACGGAGTCTCTCCCTGCCACCCAGGCTGGAGTGCAGTGGTGTGATCTCGGCTCACTGCAATCTCTACCTCCTGGGTTCAATTGATTTTCCTGCCTCAGCCTCCCGAGTAACTGGGATTACAGGCGTGTGCCACCACGCCCAGCTAATTTTTGTGTTTTTAGTATAGATGGAGTTTTGCCATGTTGGCCAGGCTGCTCTCAAACTCCTGACCTCAGGTGATCCACCCACCTCGGTCCACATTTTGTTTATTCATCAGGAGCTGAACATTTAGGTTGTTTCCAGTTTTGAGCTATTGTGAAGAATTCTGCTATGAACATTTGATTGCATGTTTTTTTGTGTGGATTTATGTTTTTATTTTTGTTGGGTACATTCCTAGAAATGGAACGGCTGGGTTTTAGGACAAATTTATATTTTGAAAACACTATCTGGCTGGGCGTGGTGGCTCACACCTGTAATCCCAGTACTTTGGGAGGCCAAGCTAGGTGGATCACAAGGTCAGGAGATCGAGACCATCCTGGCCAACATGGCAAAACTCCGTCTATACTAAAAACACAAAAATTAGCTGGGCGTGGTGGCACACGCCTATAATCCCAGCTACTCGGGAGGCTGAGGCAGGAGAATCAATTGAACCTAGGAGGTAAAGGTTGCAGTGAGCTGAGATTGCACCACTGCACTCCAGCCTGGGTGACAGAGCGAGACTCCATCTCAAAAAAAAGAAAAGAAGCCGGATGCAGTGGCTCACGCCCATAATCCCAACACTTTGGGAGGCCAAGGCAGGCGGGTTATGAGGTCAGGAGTTCAAGACCAGCCTGGTCAGCATGGTGAAACACCGTCTCTACTAAAAATACAAAAATTAGCCGGGTGTGGTGGCAGGCGCCTGTAATCCCAGCTACTCTGGAGGCTGAGGCAGGAGAATCACTTGACCCCAGGAGGTGGAGGTTGAAGTGAGCCGAGATCACGCCACTGCACTCCAGCCTGGGCAACAGAGCCAGACTCTGTCTCAAAAAAAAAAAAAAAAAAAAAAAAACTTGTTTTCCAAAGTGGCTCTACCATTTTTGCGTTTCTGCCTAAAGTGTGTGAGGGTTCCAGTTTTTCTCCTTTCTCACCCACACTTGTTCTTTTCTGTCTTTGTAGTTATAGCCACTTTAGTGAGTGTGAAGTGATATCTCATTGTGGCTTAAAGTTGCATTTCCGGCCGGGCGCGGTGGCTCAAGCCTGTAATCCCAGCACTTTGGGAGGCCGAGACGGGCGGATCACGAGGTCAGGAGATCGAGACCATCCTGGCTAACACGGTGAAACCCCGTCTCTACTAAAAAAAATACAAAAAACTAGCCGGGCGAGGTGGCGGGCGCCTGTAGTCCCAGCTACTCCAGAGGCTGAGGCAGGAGAATGGCGTAAACCCGGGAGGCGGAGCTTGCAGTGAGCTGAGATCTGGCCACTGCACTCCAGCCGGGCTAGAGCGAGACTCCGTCTCAAAAAAAAAAAAAAAAAAAAAAAAAAGTTGCATTTCCCTAGTGACTAATGATGTTGAACATATTTTCATGTGCTTATTAGCCATTTGCATGTCTTTTTTGGTGAAATGTTTATTCAAGTCTTTTGCCCATTTTTCAAATTGTGCATTGTTTGTCTTATTATTGAATTGTAAGAGCTCTATATATTCTGGATACAAGTTCTTTATCAGATACGTGATTTGCAAATAACTTCTCTCAATTGATGGCTTGTGTTTTCATTTTCTTATCTTTTTTTTTTTTTTTTTTTGAGATGGAGTCTCACTCTGTCACCCAGGCTGGAGTGCAGTGGCGCGATCTTGGCTCACAGCAAGCTCCACCTCCCAGGTTCATGCCATTCTCCTGCCTCAGCCTCCCCAGCAGCTGCGACTACAGGCGCCCACCACCATGCCTGGCTAATTTTTTGTATTTTTAATAGAGATGGGGTTTCACTGTGTTAGCCAGGATGGTCTCGATCTCCTGACTTCGTGATCTGCCTGCCTCGGCCTCCCAAAGTGCTGGGATTACAGGCGTGAGCCACCGCACCTGGCATGTTTTCATTTTTTTAATGTTGTCTTTTGATTCCATTATCACAGATGTCCGCCTAAAACTGGAAGTATTTAAAATTTAAATTGAAACAAGATTTTACAGTATATGATAAAAATTCATTATATTCTTCTGTTCTATTTTCATACAGCAAAAATGCAATATAAACAGCTTTTCACAATAGTAATAAAAATTTAATTGATTTGGTTTAAGAGCAAAGAGATTTATTCAAAGAAAACAATAAAACTACAATGCGATAAAGTAGTACATGGATATAGAAGAGATAATCCTTGCTTGACAAGGATCAATACAGTAAAGATGACATTTTCACAGTGAATATATAAAGTTCCATTCAACAAGCATTAAAAATTTCTTTTAAAAATTTTTAGGCCGGGCGCGGTGGCTCAAGCCTGCAATCCCAGCACTTTGGGAGGCCGAGACGGGCGGATCACGAGGTCAGGAGATCGAGACCATCCTGGCTAACACGGTGAAACCCCGTCTCTACTAAAAATACAAAAAACTAGCCGGGCGAGGTGGCGGGCGCCTGTAGTCCCAGCTACTCGGGAGGCTGAGGCAGGAGAATGGCGTAAACCTGGGAGGCGGAGCTTGCAGTGAGCTGAGATCCGGTCACTGCACTCCAGCCCGGGCGACAGAGCGAGACTCCGTCTCAAAAAAAAAAAAAAAAAAAAAAAAAATTTTACCTTTTTTTTTTTTTTTGAGACAGAGTCTCACTGTGTCTCCCAGGTTGGAATGTAGCCACACGATCTTGGCTCACTGCAACCTCCGCCTCTTGGGCTCAAGCAATTCTCCTGCCTCAGCCTCCCGGGTAGCTGGGATTACAGGCGCCTGCAACCACCACAGGCAATTTTTTTTTCTATTTTTAGTAGAGACGGAGTTTCACCATGTTGGCCAGGCTGGTCTTGAACTCCTGACCTCAAGTGATCTGCCCTCCTTGGCCTCCCAAAGTGTTGGGATTACAGGCGTGAGTCACTGCATCCAGCCTCAACAGGCTTTTTTTTTTTTTTTTTTTTTTTGACATAGAGTCTCTCTATGTCACCCAGGCTGGAGTGCAGTGGTGCCATCTCCGCTCCCTGCAAGCTCCGCCTCCCGGGTTCACGCCATTCTCCTGCCTCAGCCTCCTGGGTAGCTGGGACTACAGGCGCCCGCCACCACGTCCGGCTAATTTTTTGTATTTTTAGTAGAGATGGGGTTTCACCATGTTAGACAGGATGGTCTTGATCTCCTGATCTCGTGATCTACCTGCCTTGGCGTCCCAAAGTGCTGGGATTACAGGCGTGAGCCTCTGGGCCCAGCTCAACAAGCATTTTTAAAACTTATTATATGTTAATCATTATATTCAATGCTGTAAAAAAAATATGAACAAGACATTCTGACATTTACAGGTACCAAGACACTGGAGTCACTATGTGGTAAAGAATTAGCTTGGATTTTTTCTTTATCTCATACAATGTAATGAGCCCCAGGTGAATCTTCCATTTATTGCCTCCATTCTCTTTATGTATTACTGCATAACAAATCACTATCAAAACTTAATGGTGTAGAACAACAGTAATTTATTTTGCTTAAGAATATGCAACTTGGCCGGGCACGGTGGCTCAAGCCTGTAATCCCAGCACTTTGGGAGGCCGAGACAGGCAGATCACGAGGTCAGGAGATCGAGACCGTCCTGGCTAACACGGTGAAACCCCGTCTCTACTAAAAATTACAAAAAAAAACTAGCCGGGCGAGGTGGCGGGCGCCTGTAGTCCCGGCTACTCAGGAGGCTGAGGCAGGAGAATGGTGTAAATCTGGGAGACGGAGCTTGCAGTGAGCTGAGATCCAGCCACTGCACTCCAGCCTGGGCGACAGAGCAAGACTCTGTCTCAAAAAAAAAAAAAAAAAAGAATATGTAACTTGAGGAGAGCTTGACAGGGATAACCCTTCTGTGTTCTGCAATGTCTGGGGCCTGAGTTTGGAAAACTCAAATAGTGAATCAAATGGCTGGAGGCTGGAATCCCAAGAGGCATCCTTGCTCACAAGCCTGGTCCCTAGACTAGGAAAGGCTTTAGAATAAATATCTCTGAAAGAACCAGTGAAAGTGAGTAGGAGAAGAATGGAAATCTTCAGGAAGAGCTGTAGAGCAGGCAACAGAAAATTAAGTCTGGGTTGGGCATGGTGGCTCATGCCTGTAATCCCAGCACTTTGGGAGGCTGAGGCGGGCGAATCAATAAGTTAGGAGTTTGAAAAAAGCCTGGCTAACATGGTAAAACCCCCTGTCTACTAAAAATCCAAAAAGTAGCTGGGCGTCATGGCGGGTATCTGTAATCCCAGCTACTCGGGAGGCTGAGGCAGGAGAATCGCTTGAACTCGGGAGGCAGAGGTTGTGGTGAGCTGAGAATGTGCCACTGCACTCCAGCCTGGGAGACAGAGTGAGACTCTTAAAAAAAAAAAAAAGAAAGAAAGAAAGAAAAAAGAAGATATCCAAGTGGCCAATAATATTGTATAAACTCGGCCGGGCGCAGTGGCTCACACCTGTAATCCCAACACTTTGGGAGGCCAAGCTGGGTGGATCACCTGAGGTCAAGAGTTCAAGACCAGCCTGGCCAACATAGCAAAACCCAGGCTCTACTAAAAATACAAAACTTAGCTGGGCATGGTGGTGAGCACCTGTAATCCCAGCTACTCAGGAGGCTGAGGCAGGAGAATCACTTGAATCCAGAAGACAGAGGTTATAGTGAGTAGAGATCACACCGCTGCACTCCAGCCTGGACAAGAGAACGAGACTCTCTCAAAAAAAAAAAAAAAAAGGGAGAAACTCAAATTCAGTGACCAATAAACATTAAAGAAATACAAATTAAAACCACAATGGTATACCACCATATACCCACACTAATACCAATTATTGGTGAAATTATGGAGCAGCTAGAACTCTTGTACATTGCTGGTGGGAGTATACATTGGTTCAGCTACTTTGGAAAAGTGTCTTACAAGATTTACCAAAACTGAACACATGTACGTAGTAATCTGATAATTCCATTCGTAGTTATACACCCAAGTGAAGTGAATATGTCCACCAAACAATATGTTCAAGAGTATTCATAGCAATCTTATTCATGGCAACTTCAAGTGAGTGACAACCCAAATATCCATCAAAAGGAGAATGAACAGGCCTGGCACTGTGTCTCACACCTGTAATCCCAGCACTCTGGGAGGCCAAGGCGGGTGGATCACCTGAGGTCAGGAGTTTGAGACCAGCCTGGCCAACATGGCAAAACCCTGTCTCCACTGAAATACAAAAATTATCCAGGTGTGGTGGTGTGTGCATGTAATCCCAGCCACCCGGGAGGCCGAGGCAGGAGAATCACTGGAACCCGGGAGGCAGAGGCTGCAGTGAGCCAAGATCATACCACTGCATTCAAGCCTGAGCGACAGAGTGAGACTCCATCTGAAAAAAAAAAAAAAAAAAAAGAGAATGGACAAATAAGTTGTGATGTACGTAGAAAATGGAATGCTGCACAGTAATGGAAAAGAACAAACTACTGTACATGCAACAACATAGCTGAATCTCTCAGATAAATTGAGCAAAATGAGCCAGACCAAGAGTATAAAAAGAAAACTGGCTAGGCATGGTGGCTTATGATTGTAATTCCAGCACTTTGGGAGGCCAAGGTGGGCAGATCACCTCAAGTTGGAAGTTCGATGACCAGCCTGACCAACATGGTGAAACCCCCTCTCTACTAAATACAAAAAATTAGCTGGGCGTGGTGATACACACCTGTAATCCCACCTACTTGGGAGGCTGAGGCAGGAGAATCACTTGAACCTGGGCGGCGGAGGTTGCAGTGAGCTGAGATTGTACCACAACACTCCATCCTGGGCAACAGAGCAAGACTCCATCTCAAAAAAAAAAAAAAAAAAAAAGAAGAAAAGAAAAGAAAAGAAGCCTGGAGTGGTGACTCACGCCCGTAATCCCACCAGCCTGGCCAGCATGGTGAAACCCCGTCTGTACTAAAAATACAAAAATCAGCTGGGTGTGGTGGCAGGCGCCTGTAATTCCAGCTACTTGGGAGGGTGAGGCAGGGGAATCACTTGACCCTGGGAGGCAGAGGTTGCAGTGAGCCGAGATCATGCCACTGCACTCCAACCTGGGTGACACAGCAAGACTCCATCTCAAAAAAAAAGAAGAAAAGAAAACTCAAGTAATAAGAGTCAGAATAGTGGTAACCTCTGTATTGAGTAGGGCGAATAGAACAGAGGAGCCTTCTGGAGGATGACAATGTTTTATACTGATCTGCAGAGTAGTCACATGGGTGTATACATATGCATGAATTCACTGAACTGTACACACTTAGGTACTTTACGTACTCTACTGTACGTATTTTATATGCCAATAAAATTAAAATGGTGTATTTCTCAGTAGAATATCCTAGGCAACAAATACTGTGGGAACTGCTATTCTGGCCTAAGTTAGGTATGGTTACAAGAGGAAGATGGACTCATGATGGAGTCCATCATGATTTTGTATTAGGAAGGTATGTAGGGTTGGAGCAGGTAGAGTAAGTTAACTTTCAGGTGCTGACAAGTGCTGCAGGGATTATTGTTTAGAGGGAATTGTGTTAAATATGGGTCCAGTGGATGTCACTATGTCCACAATCAGGGTTTGGATGGTCTGAAGTGTCTACTTCAGCAATGCCATTGCACAACCCAACATAAGGGTGGACTTACCTTGCTAAGACCATAGCCATTTTTTCTGGTGGAACAGACCACCCTACTTTTGTCACCTTTAGGAGCAGGGTGCTAGTAGTCCCAGACCTTAGCAGGTGCACCTATATCTAGATGTCTGCTTGTTGAACTTTCTCAGTAGCCCCCGAAGGCTACAGCAGAAGGAGGATGGCTGCAAAATTCCTGGGCAGGAGGATCCTTGAGGTAAGGTAGCTTATGCTGCCCAACACTCTAACATGGATAGACCTTTTCTGAAGATGGCAGCCCTGTTGATATTTGCTGCCTGATATATGGAGGGTGTGGAAGCAAACCTATGAAAGAAGAGACCCACCCAGGCTGCCAAGCTGAAACCTCCGGGTTTACTCCCACTGCTCCAGGCAACTGTTCAGATTCTGCAGACCAGACACAGTGCTGAGTTCCCAGATACTATCTTTCCACACCTGGAAGGCAGCTCAGTAATCGGGAAGTACTGTTTCTTCTTGGGACAAACTGACTTCAGCTAAAAGTGAGAAGAAGCACATAAGTGAGGAACCCAGGCTGGGATCTTTTTATGCAAAACAAATCTCAGTGTTGAGAGTATCAATTTTCCTAAAGGAAAGCTTGTTTGGATCAAGTTGGACAAAGATCCAGGGGGAAGTAAATTGATTTTGTATGTGTGTTTGTTTTGGTTTATAAAATAGAAAGAGAAATGTCTTTCTTCTCCTGAAAGTTGGTCTTTGAGGGTCAATATAATAAAACATTGGCAAAACCATTTAGATGAAAGAGGCAGGAGAATGGCATAAACCCGGGAGGCGGAGCTTGCAGTGAACTGAGATCCGGCCACTGCACTCCAGCCTGGGCAACAGAGCGAGACTCCATCTCAAAAAAAAAAAAAAAAAAAAAAAAGGGTATACTTTATGGCTTTATATACTATTATATATTATATTATATACTTATATATTTTTCACTTTATATTGTAAACATTCTTCAAAAAATTATTTTGAATGGCTGCATAATCATTCATCCTGAATATGCCAGGATTTATCTAAACATTTCTCTATTGTTGGATATTTCTACTGTTCCCAACTTTTTGCTTTTATAAATAATGCTGTAATGAAAATCTGATTTGGCAAACACAAGTCTGTTTGTCTTTGGGATTGATTCCTAAGGCTGAAATGACCACAACAAAAGTATAAGCATTTAAAATGTTTTGATACTGATTGTTTGTCAAAAATGGTATTTGATGGACCAACAATTCCGGTTATCCCACCCTCCTGGATATAGTGATTTCTACAGATGACTAATGCTAACGCCAGGCTCTCGCTCAGATAAGCTCTGCCCTGCTGGAGTCCTACATATTTACAGCTAATTTTGTAAGAGCAAAGGTGGTGGCCAGGTAGACCCCAGTTCAATCAGCTATTCTTCCAAGTCCTGGATGTGTGTCCTCGGATCTCAGTTTCTCATCTGTTAAACAGGGATAATAAGATGTAGTTATTTTCATTAGTTTGTTTGTATTTTTTTTTTTTTGTCATAACACATTATGTACAGGTACATCTGCAGGAAAACAAATGTTTTCAGTGTTTAAAAAAAAGCAAAACATAGGCTGGGTGCAGTGGCTCACACCTATAATCCCAGCACTTTGGGAGGCTGAGGTGGGCAGATCACTTGAGGTCGGGAGTCCAACTCAACTAATAAATAAATAAATAAATAAATAAATAATTAGCCAGGTGTGGTGGCATGTGCCTGTGATCCCAGCTACTTGGGAGGCTGAGGCAGGAGAATCACTTGAACTGGGAGGCAGAGAGTTGAGATTGTGCCACTGCACTCCAGCCTGGGTGACAGAGTGAGACTGTCTCAAAAACAACAAAAACGTTTATAGTTTTCCCTTAATTGAGGTCACAAAGACCAAATAATAAAGTCAAATCATCTTGCTATAATATAGCATCAATTTAAGTGGAATCATCGTTTTAATTTAAAAACTCTGATTAGCACTTAAAGATCTTTGATAATGAAAAACTGGGGCCTGGCGCGGTGGCTCATGCCTGTAATCCCAGCACTTTGGGAAGCCAAAGTGGGCAGATCACCTGAGGTCAGGAGCTTGAGACCAGCCTGGCCAACATGGCAAAATCCCATCTCTACTAAAAATACAGAAATTGGCCAGGCATGGTGGTGGGCACCTGTAATCCCAGCTATTTGGGAGGCTTAGGCAGGAGAATCACTTGAACCCAGGAGGCAGAGCTTGCAGTGAGCCCAGATTGCGCCACTGCACTCCAGCCTGGGCGACAGAGCAAGACTCCATCTCAAACCTGGAAAACAAATTACCTAATATATCTTGTTTACATAGACAACTGTGCCAGTACCATTTGTTGAACAGACTTGATTTCCCTATTAAATTCCTTTGATACTTTGGTAAAAAACCAATTGATCACATAAGAGTAGGTCCATTTCGGCCAGGCACAGTGGCTCATGCCTGTAATCCAAGCACTTTGGAAGGTTGAGGCAGGCAGATCACCTGAGGTCAGGGGTTTGAGACCAGCCTGACCAACATGGTGAAACCCTGTCTCTACTAAAACTACAAAATTAGCTGGGTGTGGTGGTGCATGCCTGTAATCCCAGCTACTCAGGAGGCTGAGGCAGGAGAATCGCTGGAACCCAGGAGAGGGAGGTTGCAGTGAGCCAAGATCACTCCACTGCACTCCAGCCTGGGTGACAAAGCAAGACTCCATCTCAAAAATAAATAAATAAATAATAAATTAAATTTAAAAAGAGTTTTATGGCCGGGCACAGTGGCTCAAGTCTGTAATCCCAGCACTTTGGGAGGCCAAGGTGGGCTTGTTACCTGAGGTCAGGAGTTTGAGACCAGTCTGGCCAACATGGTGAAACCCAGTCTCTACTAAAAATACAAAAATTGGCTGGGCGTGGTGGCACGTGCCTGTAATCTCAGCTACTCAGAAGGCTGAGGCAGGAGAATTGCTTGAGCCCGGAGGCAGAGGTTGCAGTGAGCTGAGATCGTGCCACTGCACTGCAGCCTGGCTGACAGAGACTCTGTCTCAAAAAAAAAAAAAAAGAGTTTTACTCTTTCTTTCTTTCTCTTTCTTTCTTTCTTTCTTTCTTTCTTTCTTCTTTCTTGTATGATTTTTCTTTTTTTTTCTTTTCTCTTTGTATTGATGATGTTCAGTAGAAATAGTGAATGGACTGCCTTGACTTCATCTTGATGTGGAAAAAAGCATCAGTCTTTCATCATTAAGTATGGTGTTAAGTTTTAAGTTTTTCATAGATGCCCTTTATCGGGTTGAATATTTTTTTTCCTCTATACTGAGTTTACTGAGAGTTTTTTTTTTTTTTTATCATGAATGGGTTTTGAATTTTGTTAAATACTTTTTCTGCATCTATTGAAATGGTCATCTAGCTTTACTCCTTTTTTTTCTGTTAATGTGGTAAATAGCATCAGTTGATTTTTGGGTGTTAATCCAAACTTGCATGCCTCAGAAAAGGTCGTTTATTTGTGATGTGTCATCTTTTTAAATATATCGGTTAATTCAATTTGTTATTATCTTGGTATTGATTTTGCACTTATTTTCATCAGGAATATTTCCTCTGCAATTTTCTTTTCTCATAATGCTTTTGTCTAGTTTTGATATCAAAGTAATGCTCTGAGTTGAGGTGTGTCTTTCTCTATTTTACAAAAAAGGTTTATATGAAATTGATATTATTTCTTCCCTAAATGTTTGATAGAATTCACTAGTGAAGTTATCTTAGTCTGGAGGGGGTTTTTTTGTTTTATTTTTGGAGGTTTATTTATTTATTTATTTATTTTTTGAGACAGAGTTTTGCTCTTGTTGCCCAGGCTGGAGTGCAATGGCTCGATCTCGCCTCACCACAACCTCTGCCTACCGGGTTCAAGCGATTCTCCTGCCTCAGTCTCCCGAGTAGCTGGGATTACAAGATTGGGTCACCATGCCCGGCTAATTTTTTTGTATTTTTAGTAGAGACGGGGTTTCTCCATGTTGGTCAGGTTGGTCTCAAACTCATGACCTCAGGTGATCTGCCCGCTTCGGCCTCCCAAAGTGCTGGGATTACAGGCGTGAGCCACCGTGCCCAGCCTGGAGGTTTATTTTTAAAGGAACATTTTTATTTTATTTATTTATTTATTTTATTATTATTATTTTGTTTTTGCAACAAAGTCTCACTCTGTCACCCAGGCTACAGTGTAGTGGCGTGATCTTGGCTCACTGTAACCTCTGCCTCCTGGGTTTAAGTGATTCTCATGCTTCAGCCTCCTGTGTAGATGGGACTACAGGCGCACGCCACCATACCTGGCTAATTTTTGTATTTTTAATAGATACGGGGTTTCACCATATTGGCCAGGCTGGTCTTGAACTCCTGACCTCAAGTGATGTACCTGCCTCAGCCTCCCGAAATGCTGGGATTACAGGCATGAGCCACCATGCCCAGCCAAGTGGAAAAATTTTAAATTCCATTTTTTAAATAGTGTGTTTTAAGGAATTGGTCTATTTCATCTAGGTATTCAAATGTTTTGGCATAAAGTTGTTGAAAACATTTCTTTCTTTTGAGACAGGATATTACTCTCTTGCCCAGGCTGAAGCCCAGCGGCATGATCTCAACTCACTGCAGCCTGATTACCTGGTCTCAAGCAACCCTCCTGCCTCAGCCTCCCAAATAGCTGTGACTACAGGTCCATGCCACTACGCCTGGCTAATTCTGCATTTTTTATAGGGAAGAGGTTTCACCATGTTGCCCAGGCTGGTCTTGAACTCCTGAGCTCAAGCGACCCTCCTGCCTCAGCCTCCCAAAGTGCTGAGATTACAGGCATGAGCCACCATGCCTGGCGACATTTTTTCTTGATATAGATTCTAGTTTGATTGGTTTTACTTTTCTTTCATCACTTTAAATAGTTGTTACATTGTGTTCTGAGCTACATTATTTATGATGAGATGTCAGAGGCTATTCTTATCATTGTTCCTCTATGTAATACATATTTTTCCTCTGGTTACTTTTTTTTTTCATCTTCTTCGTTTTTTTGTTTTTTGTTTTTGTTTTTTTTTTGACAAGGTCTTGCTCTGTCACCCAGGCTGGAGTGCAGTGGCGCTCATTGCAACCTCCACTTCCTGGGCTGAAGTAATCCTCCTACCCCAGCCTCCCGAGTAGCTGGGACTACAGGTACAAACCACCACGCCCAGCTCTTTTTTTTTTTTTTCCTGTATTTTTAGTAGACATGGGGTTTTGCCGTGTTGCCCAGGCTGGTCTCAAACTCCTGACCTCAAGTGATCTGCCTGCCTTGGCCTCCCACAGCGCTGATTACAGACCGGACTCCTCTGGTTGGTTTTAAGTTTTTGTTGTTGTTTGTTTTTTGGTTAGTTTTGTTTTGAGACATTTAATTGTGATGTCCCTTGGCATGTTTCTTTGATTTTTATCATTCCTGGGGTTCTTGGAGCTTCTTGGATCTGTGGGCTTGTATTTTCAAAATTCTGAAACAATTTTGACAATTATTCACATGCTATATTTTAACTATTATTCAGATATTTTTTTCTGCTTGAATATCTCTCACCTCTCCTCCTGGTACTTAAACTTTGCACATAGTAGATGGCTTGATATAGTCCAATAGATTGCTGAGAATTTGACAACAGTTTTCTGGACTTTTTATTTTCTCGATGTGCTTCAGTTGGGATAGTTTCTATTGTCATGTGTTTAAATTCACTGATCTTTCTTTGTGTGTCTAGTCTGCTGTTAAGCCTATCAAGGCCAGGCACAGTGGTTCACACGTGTCATCCAGCACTTTGGGATGCTGAGGCATGAGAATCACTTGAGGCCAGAAGTTCAAGACCAGCCTAGGCAACACAGCAAGACTCTATCTCCATAAAAAGTGAAACAACAACAACAAAACATTAGCTGGGTGTGGTGGCACATGCCTGTAGTCCTACTACTGGGGAGGCTGAGGTGGGAGGATCACTTGAGTCAAGGAGTTCAGGGCTATAGTGAGTCATGATCATGCCACTGCACTGCAGTCTGGGTGATAGAGTGAGATCTTGTCTCTAATTAAATAATGATAATTAAAAAAAAAAAAAAAAACCTATCCAGGCCGGGCATAGTGGCTCACACCTGTAATCCCAGTAGTTTGGAAGGGCAAGGTGGGTGCATCACTTGAGGCCAGGAGTTCGAGACCAGCCTGGCCATCATGGCAAAACCCTGTCCTTATCAAAAATACTAAAAATTAGCTGGGCATGGTGGCACACACCTGTAGTCCCAGCTATTTGGGAGGCTGAGGCATGAGAATCACTTGAACCTGGGAGGCAGAGGTTGCAGTGAGCCAAGATCATGCCACTACACTCTAGCCTGGGCGACAGAGCAAGACTCCATCTCAAACTAACAAACAACAACAACAACAAACCTATCCACTTAAATTTTTAATTCATATATTTTATTTTTAGATTATAAAATTTTTGTTTGATTCTTTTTTGCATTTTCCATTTTTCTATTGACATTTCCCAATTGTTCTGTCATTGTGTTCATCTTTTCCTTGAAATAGTTTAATGTGTTTATAACGCTGGTTTAAAGTCCTTGTTGACAATAACATCATTTCCATCATTTTGGGGTGTATTTCTATTTACTAATTTTTTTCCTCATTATAGATCATACTTTCCTGCTTCTTTCTGTGTCTGGTAATTTTTAAATTATGTGCTAGACATTGTGGATGCTAAATTGTCAAGTGTCCAATTTTTTTTTAACTTCATCGATAGATTTTTGGATTTTTTTCTGTCAGGGAGTTAATTTACTTGGGAATTAGCTTAATACTTTTGAAACTTATTTTTAGCTTTGTTAGGGTGGGTCTAGAGAAACCTTTAACTCTAGGGCTAGATTAGTCTTTCTCCTAAGATGGGGTCTTTCCGAGATGTCTGCTGTGGCCTCATTTTTTGTAAAGTATTTCCACTCTGGCAGGTTGAAACTTGAACATCTTTCAGACCTGTATGAGATTTGGAGTTATTTAGCTCTCAGCAAAATGATAGTTGTTCTTTCTCTGGTAATTGTTCATTGCCGGCCTCTTGGAGGCTTGTTCTATGCGTGCATAGTTTAGTGTTTAGCTGAAGACTCAGAGGGTCCCGACGCAGATTTTTTTAGATCCTCCTTGGCATTGATTCTTTCTCTTTGGTAATCTGCCCTACACATTCCAGATACAAGGTAGCCCTGAACTCTTATTTCCGTGTTCTTTTTTTTTTTTTTTTTTTGAGACGGGGTCTTGCTCTGTTGCTCTGTCGCCCGGGCTGGAGTGCAGTGGCTGGATCTCAGCTCACTGCAAGCTCCGCCTCCCAGGTTTACGCCATTCTCCTGCCTCAGCCTCCCGAGTAGCTGGGACTACAGGCGCCCACCACCTCGCCCGGCTAGTTTTTTCTGTATTTTTTTAGTAGAGACAGGGTTTCACCATGTTAGCCAGGATGGTCTCGATCTCCTGACCTCGTGATCCGCCCGTCTCGGCCTCCCAAAGTGCTGGGATTACAGGCTTGAGCCACCGCGGCTGGCCTATTTCCGTGTTCTTAAGTCAGGAAGACTTTTGTCCTCTGGTTGGGCTACCCCTCAGACACTACAGTCCAGAAATTGGCTCCAGATAGAAAACCGTGGAATGTGGGCTCGTTTTGTTCGTTCCCTTTGCTGAAGGGTCACAGTGCTGTGTTGCCTGAGGTTCAACCGTTATTCCATGTATTTTGTCCAGCTTTATAGCTGTTTATGGAGGGAGAGCTGGTTGAGTATCAGTTTCTGTCATGGCTCGAAGTATAAATACTTGCCTCTCAGCTTTTATATTTTTAATTTTGGAGAGTGATGAAAATATTCTAAATCATGAGTTTCAGAGGTAGTTATGTGACTATACACCTGTCAGAACTCATTGAATTGTGTGATAAGGGTACTTTTTTTGCATGTAGATGTTTATTTTATTTTATTTATTTTTTATTTTTATTTATTTATTTATTTTTATGGGTATATAAACTATTTATTAACAGACTTATTTCTGTTAAGGACTACAGACTTATTTCTTCTTGGACACACCCACGGTGCGGCCACGGCGGCCAGTGGTCTTGGTGTGCTGGCCTCGGACACGAAGGCCCCAGAAGTGGCGCAGCCCTCTATGGGCCCGAATCTTCTTCAGTCGCTCCAGGTCTTCACGGAGCTTGTTGTCCAGACCATTGGCTAGGACCTGGCTGTATTTTCCATCCTTGACATCCTTCTGTCTGTTCAAGAACCAGTCTGGGATCTTGTACTGGCGTGGATTCTGCATAATGGTGATCACATGTTCCACCTCATCCTCAGTGAGTTCTCCCGCCCTCTTGGTGAGGTCAATGTCTGCTTTCCTCAACACCACATGAGCATATCTTTGGCCCACACCCTTAATGGCAGTGATGGCAAAGGCTATTTTCCGCCGCCCATCGATGTTGGTGTTGAGTACTCGCAAAATATGCTGGAACTTTTCAGGGATCACTAGAGACATGGCGGCAGCACAAGCGGCGGCGTGTAAGCCTCCTGTGGAAGAGAGCATTTTATTTTATTTTATTTATTTTTGAGATGGAGTCTTGCTCTGTCACCCAGGCTAGAGTGCAGAGGTGCAATCTCGGCTCACTGGAACCTCCACCTCCCAGATTCAGGTGATTCTCACGCCTCAGCCTCTTGAGTAGCTGGGATTACAGGTGTGCACCACCACATCTGGCTAATTTAACATCTGGCTAATTTTTGTATTTTTAGTAGAGACGGGGTTTCACCATGTTGGCCAGGCTGGTCTCAAACTCCTGACCTCAGGTGATCCACCCGCCTCAGCCTCCCAAAATGTTGGGATTACAGGCATGAGCCACCACGCCCAGCCATACATGTAAATTATACTCCAATAAAGCTCAGAAAAAGGTAAAATACTTTTTGAAACAAAAAAATTATTAAATGTTTAAATATTATTAAATATTAAATATAAGCACAGACAAGAGTATACAGAATAATGGGAAACACCCTTATCATTATCACTCAGGCTACGAAATAAAGCAATACAAACACAAGCAGAAGCTCTGTATGTATGCCTCTCTTTGCATTTATTATCCTCATGCTTGTTTCTATCACCTTACTTCCTATGTGTCTCCAGAAATACGGTATTGTTTTCCCTGTCTTTAAACTTCACATAAATGTTTCATCCATGTAGCTGTTTTTCAATGATGTGATAATAAATAGACAAACCCATACACGCGATTGTATTTGTACAACTTCTAGCCTTGGACCTGTACAGAAATGCAAAGTTTACCTGACTCTACATTTTGAACTCACTGTACTGCTCTCAGGAGAGAATGCCAAGAAAGTCACTGTCATTTATTCCTCTGCCTAGGGGAGAAAAATTAGTGAACACTCACTCTTGGTAAGTGGCATGAAAGGCCATTTGCAAGCCTGGCCCTGCTCCAATGGCTGCTGTGAAGATTCATGCACTGAGGGTGATGAGGGCTTGGCACTCCCCTTGGCCTGAGTCAGCAACCTGCTGGTGCCTGGTGTCAGCAATTTCCCATCAGAGAGTGACTTGCTGGACATCCTTCTACTTTCTGCTGGATGGAAGTGAGTGTCTCAGGGAAATTGATTCCAGCCCTCAGATCCAGACTGCACCATTAACTCTGTAAATCTTATTAATCCCTTAACAAGGGTCAGAAACATCTGTAATTCCTTTCCGGCGGGCCTCATTTTTTATATTATTATTATTTTGAGACGGAGTTTGGCTCTTGTTGCCCCAGGCTGGAGTGCAACGGCGCGATCTTGGCTCACTACAACTTCCACCTCCCGGGCTCAAGTGATTCTCCTGCCTCAGCCTCCCAAGTAGCTGGGATTACAGGCATGCACCACCACGCCCGGCTAATTTTTGTATTTTTAGTAGAGACAGAGTTTCCCCATGTTGGTCAGGCTGGTCTCCAACTTCCGACTTCAGGTGATCTGCCCGCCTCGGCCTCCTAGGGTGCTAGGATTACAGGCATGAGCCACCGTGCCTGGCCTTACCAAATTTAAAACGATAGAAACACTGTTCAGAGCAGGCATGGTGGCTCACGCCTGTAATCCCAGCACCCTGGGAGGCCAAGGCGGGCAGATCACTTGAGGTCAGGTGTTTGGGACCGGCCTGGCCAACATGGCAAAACCCCGACTCTACCAAAAATACAAAAATTAGCCAGGCGACAGGGCGAATGCCTGTAATCCCAGCTACTTGAGAGGCTGAGGCAGGAGAATCTCTTGAACCCGGGAGGTGGAGGTTGCAGTGATCCGAGATCCTGCCACTGCACTCCAGCCTGGGCCACAGAGGGAGAATCCATCTCAAAAACAAACAAACAAAAGCAAAACAACAACAACAACAACAAAACCCCACTTTGTTCATAGAACTACTCTGTATACAGCATGAAATTTGTATTTTCTTTTTAAATCTACAATCCTGGCCGGGCGCGGTGGCTCAAGCCTGTAATCCCAGCACTTTGGGAGGCCGAGACGGGTGGATCACGAGGTCAGGAGATCGAGACCATCCTGGCTAACACGGTGAAACCCCGTCTCTACTAAAAAATACAAAAAACTAGCCGGGCGAGGTGGTGGGCGCCTGTAGTCCCAGCTACTCGGGAGGCTGAGGCAGGAGAATGGCATAAACCCGGGAGGCGGAGTTGCAGTGAGCTGAGATCCGGCCACTGCACTCCAGCCTGGGCGACAGAGTGAGACTCTGTCTCAAAAAAAAAAAAAAAAAAATCGACAATCCTACACTTTAGGTTTGCAACTTTTGTTAATGTAAATCCTCCAGAACAAGCCTATCTCTTAAATCACTGGCAAGACTGCAGCTCATAAACACAGCTGGATCCTTCAGAATGAGTTTTATTTTCTCATATCGTTTGCTTATGCTAAGTAGAGTTTCCTTTTCTTTTCTGTGTTCTTCTGAGCTACAACAAACCCCTCCTCTGTCCATTTCTTGATTTCCTGACAGGTCAGTTTAGATCAGCAGTAGAGTAGTTAAATTTCCTGAAAGGCCACACAGGTGAGCCATGTAAAGTTCTCAGTAGAAATAAGAGGGACACCGGCCGGGCACGGTGGTTCATGCCTGTAATTCCAGCACTTTGGGAGGCCGAAGCTGGTGGATCACCAGAGGTCAGGAGTTCAAGACCAGCCTGACAAACATGTTGAAACCCTGTCTCTGCTAAAAATACAAAAAATTAGCCAGGCGTGGTGGCGGGCTCCTGTAATCCCAGCTACTCTGGAGGCTGAAGCAGGAGAATCACTTGAACCCAGGAGGTGGAGGTTGCAGTGAGCCAAGATGGTGCCATTGTACTCCAGCCTGGGCGACAAGAGCAAAATTCTGTCAAAAAAAAAAAAAGGAGAGAAGAAAGCAATAAGAGGGACATCAAACAGAGGAGCCTGTTTTCAGAGTTCCCAGACCACATGAAATTCAGAAGCATTAACTAAGCCCTTTGGAAGCAGAAATTTAATGCAGAAAAAGTATGAAAAGCATGCCAGTATTAGGAGACACACACACACAACTACATACACACTTTTTTTGCACATTTATTTTTTATTCTACTTCAAGTATAATCAGTTTCTATATCTTTCAGTGAAATCAGTTCCTTGAGGACTGAACATGCTTTTCTCATACACCCACTGTTTTCCTCCTCCCAGATTCACCATTTAGGGATATGACACTTTTCAGAGTTGATAGGAAGTATTTGACTTATTTTGACCATCTCAATATTGTTCACTTTTGAGACAAGTACTATAATATAGCATGAATGGCTTTCCTTTTTCCTTTTTTTTTGAGAATGAGTCTTGCTCTGTCACCCAGGCTGGAGTGCAATGGCACGATCTTGGCTCACTGCAACCTCCTTCTCCTGAGTTCAAGTGATTCTCCCTGCTCAGTCTCCCGAGTAGCTGGATTACAGGCACCTGCCACAACACCCACAAATTTTTGTGTTTTTAATAGAGACGGGGTTTCACCATGTTGGCCAGGCTGGTCTCAAACTCCTGACTGCAAGTGATCTCCCTGTCTTGACCTCCCAAAGTGCTGGGATTACAGGTGTGAGCTATGGCACCCAGCCATGAATGGCTTTCTTATTCCCTACAAATATTGTTTTATATCCTAAAATTCAAAAATTTTTTTCATGTTTTAAATTTTTATGTGCATATATCTAATTTTCTTTGACTACTTCAAACCTGTAAAAACCTCTCAATATTGTCTCCGAATACAAAAACAGTTCCATTTTCCTTATTGGCCAAAGCACATCATCTAGGAGATTCCTCAAAAGTTGCATAGGGTTTTTTTTTTTTTTTTTTTAGATGGAGTCTTGCTCTGTCCCCAGGCTGGAGTGCAGTGGTGCAATCTCGGCTCACTGCAACCTCCGCCTCCTGGGTTCAAGTAATTCTCCTGCCTCAGCCTCCCAAATAGCTGGGACTACAGGTGTGTGCCACCACGCCTGGCTAATTTTTTTGTATTTTTTTTTTTTTTTAGTAGAGACGGGGTTTCACCATGTTAGCCAGGATGGTCTCCAGCTCCTGACCTCGTGATCCGCCTGCCTCAGCCTCCCAAAGTTCTGGGATTACAGGCGTGAGCCACCGCGCCCGGCCTCTTTTTGTTTTCTTTTTTTAAAGAAGGGAAGTCTTTGTATGCCTTAAGATGTCCTTATTCAACTCTCATACTTGACTCAAATTTAGAATTTTAGGTTGAAAATAGTTTTTCTTGGCCTGTCTCAGTAGCTCATGCCTGTAATACCAGCACTTTGGGAGGCCGAAGCAGGTGGATCCCTTGAGTTCAGGAGTCAGGAGTTCGAAATGAGCCTGGGCAATATAGCAAAATCTCGTCTCTACAAAAAATACAAAAAAATTAGCCAGGCATGGTGGTACATCCCTGTGGTCCCAGCTACTTGAGAGGCTGAGGTGGGAGAATCTCTTGAGCCCAGGAGGTCGAGGCTGCAGTGAGTGAACCGAGATAGAGCCACTGCACTCCAGCTGGGTGACAAAGCAAAACCCTCTTTCAAATAATAATAATAACAACAATACTTTTTCTTCAGAATTTTGTAGTCATTTCTCCACTGTTTTTTAGCATCCTGTGTTGCTTTTGAAAAGTTTCAGGCCGGGCGCGGTGGCTCAAGCCTGTAATCCCAGCACTTTGGGAGGCCGAGACGGGCGGATCACGAGGTCCGGAGAGCGAGACCATCCTGGCTAACTCGGTGAAACCCTGTCTCTACTAAAAAAAATACAAAAAAACTAGCCGGGCGAGGTGGTGGGCACCTGTAGTCTCAGCTACTCGGGAGGCTGAGGCAGGAAAATGGCATAAACCCGGGAGGCGGAGCTTGCAGTGAGCTGAGATCCGGCCATTGCACTCCAGCCTGGGTGACAGAGCGCGACTCTGTCTCAGAAAAAAAAAAAAAAAAAAAAAAAAGAAAAGTTTCAATGCCACTTTGATTCTGTTTTCTATTTCTTTGAATGAGAACTATGTTCTCTCTCTCTCTCTCTTTCCTTCCCTCTCTTCCTTACCTACCTGTATTCTTAAATTTCACAGCATGGCTTTGTGTGCCTACACAGTAGGCCTTTTCAGTATGGTGACTTCCAATGAGGTGACATTCATGAGGTTGGGGGAAATCTACTTGTACCATATCTGAAATAATTTTCTCGCCTCCATACTCTCTCTTTCTGCAATTTCTGTTATTCCCAATCTCATGGAATAAATTTCTAATTTTTTTATTACCCATATTTTCCATCTCTTTGGTTTCTGTGTTTTATTATACTTTCTGCGAGTTTCCTCAACTTTACCTTTCAACCTTTGATTGAACTAAAATTCCATCTATAATGTTTTTAATTTCTTCTTCTTTTTTTTTTTTTTGAGACAGGGTCTTGCTCTGTTGCCCAGGCTGGAGTGCAGTGGCACAATCTCAGCTCACCGCAGCCTCAACCTCCTGTGCTCAGGTGATCCTCCCACCTCAGCCTCTAAGGTAACTGGGACTACAGGCATGCGCCACCACACCTGGCTAATTTTTGTGTTTTTTGTAGAGGTGGAGTTTTGCCATGTTGCCCAAATCTCAAACTCCTGGACTCAAGTGATTCACCTGCCTTGGCCTCCCAAAGTGCTGGGATTACAGGCATGAGCCATCGTGCCTGGCCTATGGTGTTTTTATTTTATTGTTTTGAGAGAAGGTCTCACTTTGTCACCCAGGCTGGAGTGCAATGGCATAATCACAGCTCACTGCAGCCTTGACCTCCCAGGCTCAAGCGGTCCTCTCACCTCAGCCTCCCAAGTAGCTGACATCACAGGTGAGCACCACCACCTGCAGCTAATTTTCATATTTTTTAATGTAGGCAGGGTTTTGCCATGTTGCCCAGGGTAGTCTCAAACTCCTGAGCTCAAGCGATCTACCTGCCTCAGCCTCTCAAAGTGCTGGGATTACAGGTATGAGCCATGTAGCCCTGGCTGTTTTTAATTTTTAAGAGCTCTATCTTGTTCTCTGATTGTTCCTGGTTTTATTTTTATTTTATTATTTTTTTGTTTTTGAGACGGAGTCTTGCTGTGTCACCCAGGCTGGAGTGCAGTGGTGCCATCTCGGCTCACTGTGACCTCCATATCCTGGGCTCAAGCAATTCTCCTTCCTCAGCCTCCGGAGCACCTGGGATTACCTGTGTGCCACAACACCTGGCTAATTTTTGTATTTTTATTTTTATTTTTATTTTATTTTTTTTTTTTTTTTGAGACGGAGTCTTGCTCTGCCACCCAGGCTGGAGTGCAGTGGCCGGCTCTCAGCTCACTGCAAGCTCCGCCTCCCGGGTTCACGCCATTCTCCTGTCTCAGCCTCCCGAGTAGCTGGGACTACAGGCGCCCGCCTCGTCGCCCGGCTAGTTTTTTGTATTTTTTAGTAGAGACGGGGTTTCACCGTATTAGCCAGGATGGTCTCGATCTCCTGACCTCGTGATCTGCCCGTCTCGGCCTCCCAAAGTGCTGGGATTACAGGTTTGAGCCACCGCGCCCGGCCAATTTTTGTATTTTTAGTAGAGATGGGGGTTTCACCATGCTGGCCAGGCTGGTCTTGAACTCTTGACCTCAGGTTATCTGCCCACCTTGGCCTCCCAAAGTGCTGGGATTACAGACCTGAACCACCTTGCCCAGCCCTGTTTTTAATTTTTTTTTTTTTTTTGAGACGGAGTCTCGCTCTGTCACCCAGGCTGGAGTGCGGTGGCGCGATCTCCACTCACTGCAAGCTCCGCCTCCCGGGTTCACGCCATTCTCCTGCCTCAGCCTCCCATGTAGCTGGGACTACAGGCACCCGCCACCACGCCCGGCTAATTTTTGTATTTTTAGTAGAGACAGGGTTTCACCATGTTAGTCAGAATGGTCTCGATCTCCTGACCTCGTGATCCGCCCATCTCGGCCTCCCAAAGTGCTGGGATTACAGGCGTGAGCCACCGCGCCTGGCCTGTTTTTAATTTTTAAGAGCTCTATCTTATTCTCTGATTGTTCCTGGTTTTATTTTATTTTATTTTTTTGAGATGGATTCTCAAATTGGTTGTACCAATTTGCACTTCTGCCAGCAATGTATACAAGTTTTAGTTGCCCTACATTCTTGTCAACACTTACTATTGTAAATTTTTAAATTTTAGTCATTCTGGGCTGGGCTCAGTGGCTATACCTGTAATTCTAGCACTTTGGGAGGTGGAGGAGTGCAAATCGCTTGAGCCCAGAGGTTCAAGACCAGCCTGAGCAACATAGGGACACCTTGTCTCTACAAAATATTTAAAAATTAGCTGGGTGTGATGGCATGTGCCTGTGGTCCTAGCTACCCGGGAGACTGAGGTTGGAGGATTGCTTGAGCCTGGGAGGTTGAGGATACAGTGAGCCATGATTACACAATTGCACTCCAGCGTAAGCAACGGAGTAAGACCCTGCCTCAAAAAAACCTCAAAATTTTGAGTCATTCTAGTGAGAATACAGCAGTTTTTCATTGGAGATTTCTTTTTTTTTTTTTTTTTTTTTTTTTGAGACGGAGTCTTGCTCTGCCACCCAGGCTGGAGTGCAGTGGCCGGATCTCAGCTCACTGCAAGCTCTGCCTCCCGGTTCTCGCCATTCTCCTGCCTCAGCCTCCCGAGTAGCTGGGACTACAGGCGCCCGCCTCGTCGCCTGGCTAGTTTTTTGTATTTTTTAAGTAGAGACAGGGTTTCACCGTATTAGCCAGGATGGTCTCGATCTCCTGACCTCGTGATCCGCCCCTCTCGGCCTCCCAAAGTGCTGGGATTACAGGCTTGAGCCACCGTGCCCGGCCTCATTGGAGATTTCATTTGCATTTCCTTGCTAAGCTTATTAGCTATTTGCATATCCTTTTTATTTACATGAAATGCCTGTTCAAGATGTTGTGCATTTTAAAAAATAGGCTTCTGTATTTAACTATTCTATATAACAAACTCCTTTAAGACATACTGATTTAAAACATCAATAAACATTTATTCTCAGTTTCTGTAGGTTAGGAATTCTGGAGTGGCTTAGCTGCATGGTTTAGCTTAGGGTCTTTAATGAAGTTGCAGTAAAGAGGTTATGTGGGGCTGTGGCCACTTGCAGGCTTTCGTAGGCTGAACAATCCACTTCCAAGATAATATATGGCTTACTCCCATGGCTGCAAGATGGGGCAGAGTGTTGGCAAGATGCCACAGTTCCTTTCCACATGGATTCTCCACAGGATGACTGGTCTTTCCTAAAGCAAGTGACTGAAGAGGGAGGAGAGCAAAAGCTGTAATGCCTTTTTTTTTTTTTTTTTTTTGAGACGGAGTCTCGTTCTGTTGCCAGGATGGAGTGCAGTGGCGCGATCTCAGCTCACTGCAACCTCCACCTGCCGGGTTCAAGTTGTTCTCCTGCCTCAGCCTCCTGAGTAGCTGGGACTACAGGTGCACACCACCACACCCAGCTAATTTTTGTATTTTTAGTAGAGATGGGGTTTCACCATGTTGGCCAGGCTGTTCTTGAACTCCTGATCTCAGGTGATCCGCCCACCTTGGCCTCCCAAAGTGCTGAGATTACAGGCATGAGCCACCACACCCAGCCTATTTATTTCTTTTAAAAGACAGAGTCTCCTTATATTGCCCAGGCTGGTCTTGAACTACTGGGCTCAAGGGATCCTCCTGCCTCAGCCTTCCAAAGTGCTAGGATTACAGGTGTCAGCCACCACTCCCGGCCCCACTCTCTTAATAGTGTCTTTAGGTGACTGGAAGTGCTTAACAGCTTTATTAAGATGAAATCCATCTGCTTAAAGTGCAAAATTCCATAGCTTTTAGTATAGTATATTTACAAAGTTAAGTGACCATCACCACAATCAGTTTCAGAATATTTTTCCTCAGGCCCAAAGTGACTGCCATACCTATTAGCAGTCACTTCCCATTCCTCCTGCAAACTGCCATCCCTAGGAAACTACTAATCTACTTTCTCTCCACAGAACTCTCTTTCTGCATATTTCATACATATTAAATCATGTAATATATGGTCTTTTGGGACTGGCTTCTTTCCCTTAGAATGTTCTGAAGGTTCATTCATGTCAGCACGTATCATTACTTCAGTCCTTTTCATTGTCAAATAATAGTCCATTGTATGGATATGTCACATTTTATTAATCAACTCATCAGCTGAAGGAACATTTGGGTTGTTTCTGGTTTTTGGCTATCACTAATAATGCTGCTATGAACATTCATGTACAGTTTTTTGTGTGAACCTATGTTTACAATTTTTTGGGTATAAACCCAGGAGGAGTAGAATTGCTGAGTTGTATGGTAATTCTATGTTTAACTTTTTTTTTTTTTGAGACAGAATCTTGCTCTGTCGCCCAGGCTGGGGTGCAGTGGCATGATCTGGCTCACTGTAAACCCCACCTCAGCCTCCTGAGTAGCTGAGTTCAAGTGATTCTCCTGCCTCAGCCTCCCGAGTAGCTGGGACTACAGGCACACACCACCATGCCCAGCTAGGTTTTTTTTTTTGTACTTTAGTAGAGATGGGGTTTGGCCATGTTGGCCAGGCTGGTCTTGAACTCCTGGCCTCAAGTGATTCGCTGCCTCAGCCTCCCAAAGTGCTGGGATTAGAGGCATGACTATCACCAGTAACTTCTATAAAGCTCAACAAGGGTAAAGTCAAGGGCAAATCTTCTCCCTCAAACCAGCTTCTCCTTTCTTTCTTCTCATTTTTATTTTTTATTTTATTTTGTTTTGTTTTGTTTTGTTTTTGAGACAGAGTCTTGCTCTGTCACCCAGGCTGGAGTGCAGTGGCACAATCTCAGCTCACTGCGAGCTCCGCCTCCCGGGTTCAAGCCATTCTCTTGCCTCAGCCTCCTGAGTAGCTGGGACTACAGGCGCCTGCCACCACGCCCGGCTAATTTTTGTATTTTTAGTAGAGACGGGGTTTCACCGTGTTAGCCAGGATGGTCTCGATCTCCTGAGCTCGTGATCCACCCGCCTCGGCCTCCCAAAGCGCTGGGATTACAGGCGTGAGCCACCGCGCCTGGCCTCTGCTCATTTTTAACAGGGCCACTGCTGGCATCCAGGAGCCCAGGCTCGCAGTCAACAACTCTTCCCTTCCCATTAACTCCCATAGTCTTTCACAAATTCCTATTTGTTCTTTTTTCCAAACACCTCTTGCATTTCTTACTTTTCTGTCACTCTCTCAGACTTCATTCTAGCCAGGAGCCTGCCCCTGGGCTGGTCTCCCTATAGATTTTTCCTTTTCTAAACTATCATTCTACTCCATTCATCTATGCCTTCATTCATCAGAAGAGCATTTGTGGAGCACTTAGTGCCAGACACTGCACTAGACACTAGATGCACCCATAACACAGACATGGTCCAGCTGGGGAGGCAGGTAATTAACAGGCAACTAAAGTGTCTTGGGGTTGAGTGTGATGATGGAGGAAGCCCTTAGCTGGGACCGTAATCCAGATAGGGAGACGTGTTAGGGGAAGCCTACATACTCCTACTGGTTTCATTGTCCTAAACACTTTTATCCTGCTTCAACTAAAATTGGCCTTCTCTTACTTTTGTTCCTTTGGGTTCAAACTTCGTAACCTGAGATTCTAAGGCCTTCCTTGTCAACCCAGCCCCATTCCCAGGACCCTCTAGTGGAAGAGGTAGTAGTAATACATAGTAATGGTAGCAAACCTTCATTAAGCTTATTTATCTTAAATAATAGGCCCTCTTCTAAGTACTTTTCTTATGTTAACTCTCCACAACATTCTCTGTGAAGGAGGTACAGGTACTATGGATTAGCACCAGTTACAGAAGGGGAAACCAAGGCATGGGTGGGCTAAAAGGCAGAATCTGGGTTCAAATCCAGATGATGTGGCTCCCAGGCTGGCATGTGATGATGACACCATTGTGTGTCAGTGTAACCTGGCCGTGTGGATCACAGAGTCTCTACCATACACCCTAAGTTCCCTCCAAAGACCTTTTTAGTCCTGGTCGCCTCTCCCCTGAGAATGCCCTTCTCTTTCTTATCAAACCCTATAGAAGTCTTTATTTTCACTTTCTTGATGTTATTGTTTGCAACACAAAGCTTTTTAAATATTAATGAAGTACAATTTTGCAATTTTAAAAAATGATTAGTGTTTCTTGGTTATTTTTTTTCCAATGGTTTATTTAGGTTCCCATCTTTGTTCTTGAAGGTTTTTTTTTTTTTTTGAGACGGAGTCTCGCTCTGTCACCCAGGCTGGAGTGCAGTGGCCAGATCTCAGCTCACTGCAAGCTCCGCCTCCCGGGTTCACACCATTCTCCTGCCTCAGGCTCCTGAGTAGCTGGGACTACAGGCGCCGCCACCTCGCCCGGCTAGTTTTTTGTATTTTTAGTGGAGACGGGGTTTCACCATGTTAGCCAGGATGGTCTCAATCTCCTGACCTTGTGATCCGCCCGTCTCGGCCTCCCAAAGTGCTGGGATTACAGGCTTGAGCCACCACGCCCGGCCATGTTCTTGAAGGTTTTAAAACCTAGTGATCCTTGATTATCTGTTCATATTTAAGAAAGAAGCAGATTGTGGCCGGGCGCGGTGGCTCACGTCTGTAATCCCAGCGCTTTGGGAGCCTGAGGCCGGTGGATCACGAGGTCAGGAGATCGAGACCATCCTGGCTAACACCGTGAAACCCCGTATCTACTAAAAATACAAAAAATTAGCTGGGCATGGTGGCGGGGGCCTGTAGTCCCAGCTACTCGGGAGGCTGACGCAGGAGAATGGTGGGAACCCGGGAGGTGGAGCTTGCAGTGTGCTGAGATTGTGCCACTGCACTCCAGCCTGGGCGACAGTGAGACTCTGTCTCAAAAAAAAAAAAAAAAAAAAAAAAAAAAAAAAAAAATTTCTGCACGTCTGTGAGAATGTTTCCAGAAAAGATTAGCATTTGAATTGGTGAACCTAGTAAAGGAGACGGCCCTCTCCAATGTGCATGGGCATCATCCAGTCAGTTGAAGGCCTGAATAGAACAAAAAAGTGGAGGAAAGTTGACTTTGCTCTCTGCCTGATTGAGCTGGGACGTAGGGCTTCTGCATTCACTGTTCTTGGTTCTCAGGCTTTCCGACTTGAACTGGAATCAATACCCTCAGCACTTCTGCATTCAAGTCCTGCAAACTACGCTACCAGCTTTCCTGGGTCGCCAGCTTGTACAACGCAGATTGTGAGACTTCTCAGCCTGTATAATTGAGTGAGCCAATAGCTTACAATAAATCTCTTTCTAGAAATATTAATATACATCCTATTGGTTCTGTTTCTGTGGAGAATCCTAATACATTACTTTTTAAAGTGTGCAAAATGCAAATTAAAATCATGAGAAACAGTCAGGTGCAATGGCTTACACCTGTAATCCCAGCACTTCGGGAGGCCAGGAGTTGGAGACCAGCCTGGCCAACACGGTGAAACCTTGTCTCTACTAAAAATACAAAAAAATTAACCAGGCATGGTGGCACACACCTGTAGTCCCAACTACTTGGGAGGCTGAAGCAGGAGAATCACTTGAACCCGGGAGGTGGAGGTTCCAGTGAGCTGAGATCGTGCCACTACACTCCAGCCTGGGCAACAGAGCAAGACTCTGTCTCAAAAAATAAACAAATACATAAAAAATAAATAAATAAAATAATGAGAAGTCACTACAAAACCAACCAAAAGCTAAAAGACCAGCAATACTAAATATTGGCAAAATAAGGGCTAACTGGAGTTCTCATACCTTGGTGGTGGGAATATAAAATAGTAAAATCACGTTTGAAAACTTAGTTTCTTTAAAAGTTAAACATACTTGGCCGGGCGTGGTGGCTCAAACCTGTAATCCCAGCACTTTGGGAGGCCGAGGCGGGTGGATCACAAGGTCAGGAGATCGAGACCATCCTGGCTAACACAGTGAAACCCCGTCTCTACTAAAAAATACAAAAAACTAGCCGGGCGAGGTGGCGGGCGCCTGTAGTCCCAGCTACTTGGGAGGCTGAGACAGGAGAATGGCGTGAACCCGGGAGGCGGAGCTTGCAGTGAGCTGAGATCTGGCCAGTGCACTCCAGCTTGGGTGACAAAGCGAGACTCCGTCTCAAAAAAAAAAAAAAAAAAAAAGTTAAACATACTTTTACTTTATGGCCCAGAAATTCTACTCCTAAGTATTTATTCAAGAGAAATAAAAATATGTCTACAAAAATACCTGTATAAGAATGTTTATAGTGGCTTTATTCATAATAGTTAAAAACTATAAACAGCCAGGTGTTCAACAGGAGAATGGATAAAAAGGTCATATATTCATACAGTGGAGTATTATTGGCAATAAAAAGAACAAACTACTGATATATACAACCATATAAGCAAGCCACAAAAGCATGCTGAGCAAAAGAATCCAGACACAAAAGTGTACACACTGGATAATTTTGTTTACATGAAGATTGAGAATAGACAAATTCTTTTTTGGATAATGTAAATGGTACAATAAACAATGTATGGAGAAAAAAAGTGCTTGCAATTAAGAAGCTCTTTTTTTTTTTTTTTAAAACATGGATGGATGTTGGTTGGTTACATAGACGGATGCCAGTGGTTTCATTGCCATCATTGCTTCCTTTTTCATTTAAATAACACATTTACACTGATGCAGAGTTATAATATAAACATAAGATTCTACATAAGATTCTTCTTTATATTGACTCATGAGAAATAATCATTTTGGTGGGTAGAGAGAAAAATATAGTATTTGTTTTATGAATCTGATACCTTTTTTCCCCCAGATCTCTCAGGGATGAAGAAGCTGATAACCTTTTAGCTTTGACAAAAATGTATTCATTGTATTGAGAAAAATCATATTGAGAAAATATTTACACATAAAGAAACTGTAAGGGCATTTACAGCTTTGGAACATCACGAAAAAAAAATTAGGTTACCTACTTTTAAATAATGTTTTTAAACAGATTGTATCAAAATCACAAACATCAAGGATGCCTTAGCAAAATAATGAAAGGATTAGGGAACTTGTCCCAAGCCTAAGAAATACCCAGGAACCCATTTCCAAGATTTAGCTCTATCTTGCCTCTCCTGTTTTCTCTTCCCCAAGTGACTTCTTGCTGTAAACTTTTTTTTTTTTTAGACAGAGTCTTGCTGTGTCAGCTAGGCTGGAGTGCAGCGGCGAGATCCTGGCTCACTGCAACCTCTATCTCCTGGACTCAAGCAATTCTCCTGCCTCAGCCTCCCAAGTAGCTGGCATTACAGGCGTGTGCCACCACACCTGGCTAATTTTTGTATTTTTAGTGGAGACGGGGTTTCACTATATTGGCCAGGCTGGTCTTGAACTGATCTCAGGTGATCCACCTGCCTCAGCCTCCCAAAGTGCTGGGACTACAGGCGTGAGTCACCCTGCCTGGCCCTTGCTGGGACTTTTCTACTCTAGGTTACTAAAGCTGAGGAAGCACTGCTTCCAGTGGTCAAAGGAAAAGAAAGTTGCAAGATGAGGTTGGAGGAAGAGGTTGTGAGGTGGGCTGGATAATGGAGGTCCCAGTAGACTACTAAGATTTATATCTAAATGCAAGATGCAACTGAAAACAAAACATCATGTGATCTGATTTACCTTCTAAGACATTCACTTCTACCACTCGGTGGAGAATGGAGGGGACATGATTAGAGGGATGGTATCATAATAGGCATCATGATTAGGCATCATAATAGGGAAGGAATATTGTATCAGGATTACTGGTTACAAGTGATAAGAAACAATGCCAGCGGATTTGAGCAGAATTTTTTCTTTTTTTAAGAAGAACACTGGGTAGTTGAAAGACTGCAGGGAGAGGGGAGAACCAGGCTTGGAAAACAAGCATAGAAGGAAGCTTAATAGCTAGAGTCACACTACAAAGCTCAGTGAAGTCACGGCCACTGCCAAACCTTGGACACCACAGGTTGTCACACAGCTGCCACTGGTAGCAGACAAGAAACTTGACCATTAGAGCTAGAACTACCCTTCTTCATCACTCCCCCCAGTGTTGCTGCCATTTCTGAGACATCCTTATCATCCACTTAAACACATTTTCCATTGTTCCTACTTCTTGGGAGTCACTGATTACTAATTTAGTTTAGATGCACCTGATTGACCAAGCCTAGGTCCTATACACATGCATATGCTGTAGATGCAAGAGCCTGGGTACATAAGTATTTGGGATTTTCAGCATTTGTGGCGTTAAAGTGGGCTCTGCCTCCCATCACGACTCATTCAATGGATAACTTTCTAAAGGCAGTCTTAATGCCAGGGAGCTGAGCAGCAGAAAAAATGACACATGTTCAATATCAGCATGGAAAGCTTGGTGTGGGGGGATTATCGATTCCTTTCTATGCCCTTTGCCACTAACTAATTTTGCTATCTCCCCAAGTAAAATTAGTGATTTCCTCATTCCTTTTTTTTTTTTTTTTGATGGAGTCTGACTCTGTTGTCCAGGCTGGAGTGCAATCGTGCAATCTTGGCTCACTGCAACATCTGCCTCCCGGGTTGAAGCCATTCTTCCACTTTAGCCTCCCAAGTAGCTGGAATTACAGGCACCTGCCATTATGCCCGGTGAATTTTTGTAGAGATGGGGTTTCACCATGTTGGCCAGGCTGGTCTTTAACTCCTGACTTCAGGTGATCCGTCTGCCTTGGCCTCCCAAAGTGCTGGGATTACAGGCGTGAGCCACCACATCCAGCTGATTTCCTCATTCCTTAACTTTTGCCTTGGCCATGTAGATTTGCTTTTGCCTTGGGAAATTAGTAGACGTAATACAAGCATTTGAAATGAATCTGGGTGGTTGAACTTGTTTCTGCCATCACCATTAGAGGAACTCGTGGTGGCTTGCCCACTTGTCCAAGGAGGCTGAGACATGTGGAGCAGACCCACACACCTGCAGGGTGAAGATGTTTCTGCCACTGCAGCCTAGTTTAGCCAACACCCTTGCTGCCATGCAGATAAGTTGAGGGCCTGGCTAACATCAGCACAGCCAGAGGTGAACCCTGTCTCAGTGAGCTAAACAAATGCTTATTGTTGTATGCCTAAGATTTTACGATTAGTTATTATGCAGCAACAGCTGACTAAACACACTTGAATATTCCAAGGAGCTCCATAAAGGTGATAGAAAGGTTGGCAAATAAGCATACAAAAGCTTTAATTAAGGCAACAAGGAGTGTTCCAGAATATAACTTTTTTTTAATCCCACCTCAGCCCAAGTAACTGGGACTACAGGTGCGAGCCACCATGCCCAGCTAATTTATTTTGTAAATGCAGGGTTTCACCATGTTGTCCAAGCTGGTCTTGAACTCCTGAGCTCGTAATCCACCTGCCTTGGCCTTGCAAAGTGCTAGGATTACAATGAGCCACTGCACTTGACGATACTGTATTGGGGGAGATAAGCAGAAATGAATGTGATGTGGTCGGGCGCAGTGGCTCAGGCCTGCAATCCCGGCACTTTGGGAGGCCGTGGCAGGCGAATCACCTGAGATCAGGAGTTCAAGACCAGCCTGGCCAACATGGCAAAACCCTGTCTCTACTGAAAGTACAAAAATTAGCCAGGTGTGGTGGCAGGTGTCTGTAATCCCTGCTACTCAGGAGGCTGAGGCAGAATTGCTGGAACCGCTGGGAGGTGGAGGTTGCAGTGAGACAAGATGGTGCCACTGCACTCCAGCCTAGGCGACAAGCTCAACTTCGTATCACACACACACACAAAAGCAGCAATGAATGGGATGAATGGAAGACAACTATGCCCTATTCACCGTTGTTACTTGCCTTGAGATGGGGTCAATAAAAGCAAACTTTAAAGGGCACAGGCAAGTTTAGAAGCATATGTCCTTTCACATGATAGTCCAGATATTTTCAAACTTGAGCAAAGCGCTTTTATCAATCAACTTTGTGTTAAGACTAAGGATTCAAGGCACTTTCATACATTTCCTGGTAGGTTAATTAGTACAGCCCTGGAAAATAATTTAGTGATGTGTATTGGTACATTCAAGAACTTTAAAAATGTTCATACACCTTATGATTCAGTTAATTCTAATTTAGGATTTAAAAATAGAGAACCTGGCCAGATGCAGTGGCTCAAGCCTGTAATCCCAACACTTTACAGTGCCAAGGTGGGAGGATTGAGATCACCCTGGGCAACATAGTGCGACCCCTCTCTCTTAAAATTAGCTGAACCTGGGCCAGGAGACAGTGGCTCACGCCTGTAATCCCAGCACTTTGGGAGGCCAAGGCAGGCGGATCACGAGGTCAGTAGTTTGAAATGAGCCTAGCAACATGGTGAAACCCCATCTCTACTAAAAATACAAAAATTAGCGTGGTAGCAGGCAGTGGTAATCCCAGCTACTTGGGTGGCTGAGGCAGGAGAATCGCTTGAACCCGAGACAGGTTGCAGTGAGCTGAGATCACGTCACTGCACTCGAGCCTGGGTAACACCGCACAATTCCCTCTCATAAAAAACAAACACAAAAAATAGCTGGACCTGTAGTTCCCTACTTTGGAGACTGAAATGGGAGGATCACTTGAGCCCAGGAGTTCAAGCCTGCAGTTCAGCAGCAATCACACTACTGTACTCCAGCCTGGGGCACACAGTGAGACCCTCTCTCAAAACAAAATCAATACAAACAGTATGTATAGTTGGTATCAACTATATAGAAATGGTTTTCTCCAATGAACTCTGGTACAGAAGCCAAGTCACACAGTACAATATGGGTATGGACATAAGGTCCCATAAAGGAATGACAAGAAACCAAATCCAGAATGTTATTTCCAGTGAAAATTACTGTCCCCTCTTCACAGGGAAACTTAATATTGCAGTTATTTCCATCAAAGTGTATTTCGCATTATTGCCAGTGGTGGCAATAATGTTTAAACTTGATATCCATGTTGATATGCTCATTGCCTTTGCTTTGTTACCAATCTATTCTGCTGCTCAAACCCTTTAATCACAGAGACGATTAGATAGTGATCTGTCCAGAAGATACCTGTAAACTCATGCCTATTTCTCCAGACGAAGACAATGAGCAAGGTTTTTTTTTTGAGACAAGAGTCTCGCTCTTTTGCCTGGGCTGGAGTGCAGTGGCCAGATCTCAGCAATGAGCAAGGTTTTTTCTCGAGGCCCTACAGTCCTTGTTCTCACATAATCCTCTGTACCCAGCTGCGCACCACCTTTGATTCCCCGTGAACATTCTGTTGGTCAGTTTTACCAATAACCTACATAACACAAAACTTGTGTATATATTGTGTATCTGTTCTTATAATTCTTATTTACTACATCAAAGTGGATCAGAAGTCTTCATCCTCCATCATCTTCAAATTGAGTAGGCTGAGGGGGTGGGGATGCCAGTCTTGCTGCCTCAGGAGTGGCAGAGACAGAAAATTCCTGTAAGGAGACCCACACAGTTCAAACCCATGATGTTGGTCAATTATTATTTCTGGGTAAGTTTGAGTATTTACCTTTCTACAACATAGTTTAATAGTTGCAGGTGTCTTTGGCAAAAGACTTGTGTGTTTTTATTTCTGTGAATGTAATACCTAGTTTTTTTTGGATGGAGTTATCACTCTTGTTGCCCAGGCTGGAGAGCAATGGCACAATCTCAGCTCACTGCAACCTCTGCCTCCCAGGTTCAAGTGATTCTCCTGCCTCACCCTCCCAAGTAGCTGAGATTACAGGCACCTGCCATCACACCAGGCTAATTTTTGTATTTCTAGTAGAGACGGGGTTTCGCCATGTTGACCAGGCTGGTCTCGAACTCCTGACCTCAGGTGATCCACCTGCCTTGGCCTCCCAAAGTTATTGGGATTACAGGCGTGAGCCACTGCGCCCAGCCTGAACCTAGTATCTAGTTAACTACAGCTTGAAATTCTTGCCAGATCCTTTCACACACTAATTGTATCTTGCTCCTTTTAATTATTAACCCTGCCAACTTCAGCTTCTAGGGGTTAACAGTGATTACCTGGTCTTGGCTGGGTGTGGGTGGCTCATGCCTGTAACCTCAACACTTTGGGAGGCCGAGGTCAGGAGTTCGAGACCAGCCTGACCAACGTGGTGAAATCGTCTCTACTAAAAAATACAAAATTTAGCTGGGCGTGGTGGTGCGTGTCTGTAATCCAGCTCTTGGGAGGCTGAGGCAGGAGAATCACTTGAACCTGGGAGGTAGAAGTTGCAGTGAGCTGAAATCCCACCATGGTACTCCAACCTGGGCAAGAGTGAAACTATGTCTCAAAACACACACACACACAAACCAACCAACCAAACCAAACCCCCCCCACACACCAAAAAACAGTGATTACCTGGTCTCTACAAACATGGAATCCCATTTCAGTTCATCTCCTCTTGCCAGGGCAGTATAACTCTTGAAACAGTTTTCTTCAACTGATTACTCATGGGGAAAAGGGATTATTTTGGGTCTTGTCTTGTAAGGGGCAGAATGAGTGGAATAGAACGAATCCAGTATTCTTGTTACTTTCAAGTCTTTACATTATATATAAAAGATTACATATAATAATCCTTTATACTGTATACAATAACCCCTTACATAGCATTAAGTCCAATCCTACAAGAGTCAATCACACAAAAACCACTGAGATGGCATGCTGAAGGAATACTGGTGGCGTGTCCATTGCTAATAATTAACCCAGCCTAATCCATCTTCAAAATTTCCGTAGAATTTACAGAAATTTTGATAATAATGCAAACCAAATCCTTTTATTTCTTCTGGGTGAAACTTCTAATTCTCAATTTCTCCTCCTGGGCCTTGCAGAATTGGAATCCTAGTCAATGGAATAAGAGGGCTAAGAGCTATTAGTTTTATCCTAAGGCATATATTCCTTATGTAGGGGCAACAATGTAAACATTGTAGAGCTTGAGCATTCTCTAACATGTAGTTAGATTTCCATAAGGAAATGCGCAACCTAGATCCCTCACACAGGCACTTCACAATAGGGTTCTTGCTATGAAAACCTACTGCTGTTGCTGATCTCACAGGAGGCGGAGCTCAGGCAATTCATGGCCAGGAGGTTGGAAATCCCTGCTCCCAGGTCTACAAATCTTTTGACACAGCCTTCTTTACATTTGTTGGGACCCTATTTATTTCCTGAGATGTTTCACAAGGGCCTTACAATATGAAACTATTTAACTGAGCAATCTTCCAAATGAACTTTTGGTTTTAGTAGTCTCAGCCCTACAGCTATAAGCAATGGATTGTTTGTACTGGCATATAAAAGTCTCCAAGTCCCTTTGCCTTGAGGCAAGAACTTTAAGACTCAAAGACTCAAATTTATCCTTTCCCATACCTTTTTTTTTTTTTTGTCTGATTCAACTACTGCCTTTCATGAAACTGGTGACTAGCATTACAGCACATCAAAAGACTACCACTTTGTCTCACTACTTTTCAGTCTGTCTCAACCTGGTAAAATTCCAAGTTTCCCTCAAGGTCTTTTGCCTGTTAACACTCTTCGTGGCCATGTCAAGTAGTTAAAATTCTTCCAAATCTAAAAGCCAGAAAAATAACTCAGACTAGCCTAAAAAAGGAAACTTTTAACCAGCAGGATAAAGGACAGCTACACGACGAAAGGGCTAAAACTCAGGCCTTAAGACAGAAACTGAGGGTTATTGTGAAGATTATCAACACCCTGGACAGTAAGTTTTACAAATTAAGACCTGCCAATACTGCCTATGCTCCATTACTGGTATTTTCCATCACCCAGCTACCCAGATTTGAGCTGAATGACATCACGATTAATAGAACTATGGACTAACATCACCTAGGTTCAGATCGTGGCATTGCCACCTAAACAGCTATTTGAACTAAGGTAAGTTACTCTACATCATTTCATTGCTAAAGACTGTATGTAAAGTGCTTCTCAAAGTACCTGAAATGTACTAATATCTAGATGCGATAAAGGTTAGCAAGGTAACAAAATAATCTACCTATAGCAACATCCCTGCAATGGTCATGAAAATTACTTAAATATAAAAGAAAACTAAGAACACGTATTTCAAGTACCCTCAGTCTAGTTATTTACTATAACTCCATCCCCAAATGGACATCACTCTGAATTTTTCAGGAACAGAAACAGAAATTCATCTCCCCCTCCCCAAAATAGCAAAGATACATCTCAGTCCAAGGAACACATTGCCCTAACAATTAACTACAGAACTCTAAGTAATAGAACAAGAACACTTCTTTGTAAACAGCTGCACCAGCATTTTTCTTTCCATTTGCGTTTATTTAAACACAGTTCTCAAAACATTTGAGTGAAATTGGGTCTCCTTTGGTAAGCAAAGGACCTGAAAATAATATTTAAAAAATGAACAGGCAAAGTCTTCAGTTCATCCATGACACAGGTGTAGTGTTCCCTTCTCTTATCATGTACTCTGAAGCACCCAGTTTTTTCATATAGTCTAAAAGCTAGAAGAACAAGAGTATATTTGTGGTGGAATGTATTGTCACTTGCTGATAACTAGTTGAAATACCATTATCCCCTTGTAACAGCTTTTTAAGAAACAGCCTTTTAAGGCATACACTGTGTAACTCTTCGTTTCTTATTTCCTGCTATGCATATTACAGATTACATAAAAGCTGACAAATCCACATTTATATAAGCATTAAGCACTGGCTGTATTTTAAGGTTTTTAGTTCTAATACTAGCAGTACAGAGTTACAGAGCATAATTTTTAACATTTAGCTGCAGTTATATAAGTATGGTATATTTCATGGACTGGAGGAAAACGGGTATTTGTCTTTAAATTTACTACTGACAACTTAATCTGAATAGTTCTGCTAAGCATTGATATGTTAGAAAGAAAAGTAAAAATCAAACTGTTTATTGTTGCTTTTTGCCATTTGGTAGCATTTTACACAGGCTTCGATCTTCAGAATACCCTGGATTCAGTAGAAAAACCTTTTAAATGAAGTTTTGTACAATAGAAACTTCTCAGCAGTCAAAATTTAGACTGTAAAAAAATACATGCAAAACATACTTTTCTGAAAACACTTAACTTTGAACAAAGCACCGAACTACACAAATGCAGAATGAAAACAGCATTTCAACTCCACCAAAAGTAGTCATCATAAAAGGTGTAAAAGTCACCTAACTTCACTAGGCACTGTTCACTTTTTAAACAAGAGACAATAAAAAATATTGTCCACAAACAATATCCCAGCTCTAGGGCAGGTTTCAGAAAGTCTTCATGCTTTAATAGCGACCTAGGAAGAAAAGAATGAACGTGCTTTAATATTAAGTGAACTAATTATCAAATATACTTTAATGCTGAGAATTTCAGAATATCCTGCCATTAAGAAATTCCTGTGTACCAGACCCCCCAACTCCCAAACAGAGAAAGACTTCCATATAAGTATTACACTAGAAATGAGATAGCAATGTTGCATAACAGAAATTGCTGGTAAGTATAACTCAATCTGAGAGCTAAAGGGCTAAGTAATCCATGTTTCTGTGCTGTCCAAAAATTTTTAAGGACTCTTGAAAAGCTACTAAAAAAGTTACTATTTCAGTTAGAAACAACAGGAGTCTCTGAGCCTACTCTGGCTAAGGAGACTCTCCAATTTTTCCTTCTTAAAAAATAATAGGATTCTAAGGGTTGTTTCTATAAACTTTCTTGAAACAAAAACCATTCAGGGTGTGTGCAGAATTATAGGTACAGATAAAACTACCTGAAAGAAATCCATTAGCTGCAAAAGGGAATAGTTACTTGGTGTATTTTGTCACCAAGCCATACTACTACGATATGAACAATCATTAAGATAAAAACTTACGAGGTGAATATGATCGAGATCTGGAACGTGATCTGTATCCTCCACGACTATAGTAAGGAGAAGGTGACCGCCTTCTATAAACAAATGTCAAGATTGTCTAAGTCTCAATAATTAGACCAAACATATAAATTTGTGACTATATATACTGCCCTTTTATCAGTTCCCAAAAAAGGAAACGTTGCATGAACCTTCGATGTCTGTTTAAGTCTTGAGAATGAAGTACATTATCAGGCCCAAGTATCAAATAACTTTCAGGTCAAATAATCCTTGCTATATTTTAATCTGCTTACCTCTTAAATTTTGTGAAGTATGGTTAAGAGAGGTAAAAGAAAATTCCTGGCTGGGTGTGGTGGCTCATGCCTGTAATCCCAGCACTTTGGGAGGCCAAGGCAGGAGGATCACTTGAGGTCAACAGTTTGACCAGCCTGGCCAACAAGGTGAAAACCTGTCTCTACTAAAATACAAAAAAATTAGCTATGTGTGGTGGTGCATGCTTGTAATCCCAGCTACTCGGGAGGCAGAAACTGTAGTGAGCTGAAATTGCTCCACTGTACTCCAGCCTAGGTGACAGTGTTGCTGTGTCCAAAAATTAAAAATAAAAACGAGAGAAAATTCCCATACCATTCAGTAATTCCAACAGCACCCTCATGAATACCCAAAACTAATTCCACAAGTACTTTAGGATTTAGCTTTGTGTAAAAAAAGCTGTTCACGTGCTATTAGATGCTTACAAAAAGCAAATAAAATGTAATACAAGAATGTAATGACAAAAAAATGAGTTCTTATCACTGACTTTAACTTCACTGTACCTCATCAAGGTATAAAATGGTACCACTAAATAATGACCCATTGTAAACCCAATTAATTTTTATAAATATACAAAGATTTTACGTAGTCATTTAGTTTCTATTACAATATTTTCATGAGCTTCAAACAGTCTGATTTTGGGTATTCCACTTATAATTTACCAAAACATTAGTAGGCAAACATCTTTATGTGAAGCCTTCTACTGTTGTACAGATGCTAAGTCCTCTCCTGGCATACCTATATATCTGATCCCTGTCTTGAGCAGCTCTCCATCCTCCTCCTCCGCCGCCACCTCCTCTGTGAAGACAGAAAGGCAACAGGCATTCAATTTGTAAGTTTTAAAAAACGATGTCATTCATTTAGTAAAATAAAAACTTTCATACAGCATGAATGAGATGGTTCTTGCAGGTCAAATGATTTGCCACTCTTTTTAGAAACCTGAGTAGGGTTCTCTCTGGTGGCTGAAATGAGTAGTATTAGAACACAGAACATTCCTAAGTAAATGCTCTTAAAAAACAAAACAAAACAAAAAAAACAATACCAAACAAACAGCTTAACCTCAGTCCTAACAAATCAGTACCTTTAGTACCATTTGAGTGATGCTTTAAATAAAAAAGGGTTTTCATGGGTGATAAAATGCTGAACAATACACTTATAGACTCACTTTCAGACAATGATTAACAACTGTTAACTTCTTTTTTTTTTTTTTTTTTTTTTTGAGATGGAGTCTCGCTCTGCCACCCAGGCTGGAGTGCAGTGGCCAGATCTCAGCTCACTGCAAGCTCCGCCTCCCGGGTTTACGCCATTCTCCTGCCTCAGCCTCCCGAGTAGCTGGGACTACAGGCGCCCGCCTCGTCGCCCGGCTAGTTTTTTGTATTTTTAAGTAGAGATGGGGTTTCACCGTGTTAGCCAGGATGATCTCGATCTCCTGACCTCGTGATCCGCCCGTCTCGGCCTCCCAAAGTGCTGGGATTACAGGCTTGAGCCACCGCGCCCGGCCAACAACTATTAACTTCTTAAACATTACCAAATAATACACAAAAAAGACATCCATACCTCAATACCATTATCAATGACAACTGTGGTCAATACTAACTGTATTATTTGACTTGTCAAATTACACATTTTGACAAAGCAAGGGAGGACACCAAAATGTCACGATTTTACTTCATTCTTATCTTTGGAAGTATTCTCAAAGGTATCTTTATTTTTAAAATATGACTGACATTTCCCTACCCAAACCCCGAAATATCAACTTTTGGGCAATAAAAAGTCACTTACCCTTGTCATACTAAATTAATGTCTTAAAATTATTCTCTGGACTCTTTCAAGGCATCAGTTTTACCTGCCCTATAAGTGTACGATGCATGCATTAGAGATTCCAAGAAACTGCCTGAAAAGTGGTGGCTTTCCAAAATGGCTTATGAAATTTGCTTTTACAAGACTAAGACAGAGGCTATAATTTTTATTTTTTTTTAATTTTTAAGGTGGGGTCTTGCTCTGGTGGGAGGAGACTCAGATGGGAGTGTACCTGGCTCACCGCAGCTTCAATCTCCCCGGATTTCTGCCTCAATTTTTTAGAGATAGGGTCTCCCCATGCTGCCCAGGTCAGTCCCAAATTCTGGGGCTCAAGCAATCCTCCCGTCTCAGCCTGTAATTCTGCTTTCATTATCTATATATATATATATTTTTTGGAGAGTCAGTCTCGCTCTGTTGCCCAGAGTGGAGTGCAGTGGTGCAATCTCAGTTCTCACTGCAACCTGTCTCCCGGGTTCTAGCAATTCACCTGCCTCAGACTTCCGAGTAGCTGGGACTATAGGCATGCACCACCATGCCCGGCTAATTTTTGTATTTTTAGTAGAGACGGGGTTCACCATGTTGGCCAGGCTGGACCTCAGGTTATCTGCCTGCCTTGGCCTCCCAAAGTGTTGGGATTACAGGCGTGAGCACAGCGCCCAGCCTCATTCAATGTTTAAAAAGAATACAACATTTTATTATTAACATTACAAGTTATCATCTAAATCCCATTTATATTCTAGGATATTTGAACAGAAATCCAATTACACATTAAATTGATTAAGACAGAACCTTAAAATCTGATTTACGCTTCTGCTCTGCATTTCTCAGAGTAAAAGTACTAAAGCAAAGCTTTTACCAAAGGCTAAAACTTAAGCATAGTGCTGCTCTGTACACTACTGAGAGTCAGACGTTGACCTTTCTACCTCATAACTTACCTGTATGATCTGCTATAGTAGTCCCGATCATCATAGCCCCGATCATATCCTCTGTCATAATAATCCCGACGGCGAGAGCTGCCACTATGAAGAAAAAAATATCAGGTGACCTCCCTTATCTTTCTGGACATGACTTTTTATATCTGCTAGTAGGTCTTTTCTGACACATTAACTGGAAAATAAACATTATTCCTGTTAAAATTCTCACCTATATTGAACAAACATTGCCCTTTTCCCCTGTTTCAACATACATAAACCTATTTTAAAAAATCTTTGGTTAAGGAGGCACACAGATCCTGCCAGAGGTCAATTTGCATATCCCACATATTTCTAAGAGGAAAGAAAACAGTATCACTTTGCTCTATTGGATCCGGGAGGCGAAGGTTGCAGTGAACCAAGATTGCGCCACTGCACTCCAGCCTGGGCGACAGAGCGAGCCTCCGTCTCAAAACGAAACAAAAACAAAACCAAACAACAACAACAAAAACAAAAAAGAAAATTTAAAAGTGCATTTGACTAAGATTTACAGTTTTACCTGTAATAGTTAAACTTAAAATCAATCAACAGTCAGGTTTATGGTACAAATCTAAGTGCTGAAGACTTTCCACTAATGTGTTTCTTTGGTAAGTGAACAATTACCAATTATATTTATTTTGAAAATAAACTTACTAAGTAGGTCTCCCCATGTAAATTCCTGGTGTTGGTGTATGTGGTCTTTTTGTTATAGAGAAATCAACTCTGATCCTACGCCCATCAAGTTCCATTCCATTGGCACGTTCTTTAGCCTTCAAAAGATAAATAAATTGTTATATACATCCTGAACAAAGCCACTAATTATCCCGTGGCTGAGTAAGGTCCCACTGGACACCTCAGTTAGGTGCATTAAGTTATCTTAATGTTAGCCAGAACATAAGGTTCTGGCTTACAACACTTACAATGTGTTGTTCCCTCCACTAAATGTTCATTTGTAAAAGCTACTCATAAAAACTTGAAGCAATTATTTTACCTAACTATAATCCTGACAGTATTTCCAGCTCCAAAGCAGCACACTATTGGCAAATTACAGCCTGTAGGTCAAATCTGGCCAGCTGGCTGTCTCTGTATAACCCATAAGCTAAGAATTTAAATAACTAGGGGGAAAAAAAAGTATTTCATGACAAGTGAAGAAACACACGAAATCCAAATTCCAGTGCCCCAAAATAATCTTTTATTGGAATAGGGCCCCACTCATTTATCTGGCTGCTGTTGGGTTCAAACAGCAGAGTTAAATAGTTGTGACTGAGATCCTATGACTGAAACCTGAACATATTATTTAACCCTTGAAGTTTTCTTAGGCCTTCTCTGGAAGCCAAAAGCTAAGACTGAAGCAAAGTCTTAAGTACACAGATCCTTTTCCCAGAGTCCATATTAACAGCATACATTTAAAAAATAAAAATAACCCATTTCGAACACATTAAAGTTTGTTCATAATTTGAGGAAACATCCTTTTACCTAAATAGAATTAAAATTTCTAATTTCAATACTATGCTATATTCCAGTTCAGATGTTCAAGCTAGTGTTTATGTCCCAGTTAGTTTCTGGCACTAGAAATTAAGATAAAATTTATGCTATTTTCCGAGAGCTATGATCCCATTGCAAAAACTTAATTAGGAAATGGGCGAACTCAAGCTAATCCTATTTACACCGTTGGCATCTCAATTCTTCCTAAAATGAAGCTGTGTATCTTAAGAGGTCTCTTCAAATCTTACAATTCCACAAAGTCACTCGTTGTACCTAGTTGCATTCAGCTTTTAATTGTTCCATTAGTAGGTTACCCCTTTAAAAATTCATCGTTTTAAAAAATTTTAATTTCCATAAAGACCTACTTAAAGTGATTTTACCTGGAGCTCAATTCCTAATCTCAAAATTGACTATGAGAGAGCCTGTCATTAAGTGTTTCTCAGTTTTTCCTCTTCTGTATATTGGAGACGACTTTAGCTACCATCCTTACTGTACCTGAAGTCTGAATTTCTTAAATGGGATCTAGCCTCACATATCAAATCTTGACTCCTTCTATATTCTGCCTCAAATCAAAATCCAAATATGACATCATTCACTTGCCAAAAAAGGAACGTAACTTTGCTTTTGGTTATTTTCGACTCTAGAATGTAAACTCAATGTAAACATTGACTACATATCCTGGTGGAATTGGGGTATAGGTGACCCCAGTAGGTGGCAACTAATAAAGTAGGTGGTAGGACCAACTTCCCCAAATTATACAAAATTTTCTGTTATTGTGCAGGTACCTCAGTCTCCACAAGAGGCTGGAGAAAAGTTCAAAGTATTATTGACTTGTTCTTGTCCCTATCCTAGCAACTGGTCACTGGTACTTGGCGTTAACAATTGAACTGGTAGTTTACAAAGAACAGGTCGACTTTTACTTACTTCCTTGGCATCATCTACATTTTCAAAATATACAAAGGCAAATCCTCTTGAACGCCTAGACTGCTGGTCATATACAATAGACACATCGGCAATGGGACCATATTTAGAGAACACTTCTCTTAGATCTCTTTCTGTGGTGTACAAGCTCAGCCCAAATACTCCAAGACAACAGTTAGGATCAGGATTTGCCTAGGGGAAAAAAAAAATTTTAAACTTTGGAAAGTTGTCACAAAAGCAAAATTTTTTAAAAAGGGAGCTATATACTAGCCAAAATGTCACTAACAAGAAAATTACATAATAATTAGACCAAATACCACTTAGAAATTACAAAATTACAACAAGTACTATAAGCATTTTTGGGAATGGGTAGGAAAAATGCGTAAGAAAAAATTTCAACCTTAGAATTAAGTGGGGAAACAAGCACTCGTGCTGGTGACAAGCAACCTGGCATCTTTCCTTCTATGAATTTACTCTGAGAAAAATCCACATATTCACAACATGACACACAAGGATAACTGGAACCAGAGTCCATCAGCTAGAAAAAATTTTAATGTTGACACACCTTCCATTCAACAGAATGCTCTGAACTGATGAGCATGTATGGTTTGATTTTTCAAGAAACACAATACACAAGTGTATGTACATAACTGAAGCCCAAGGGGGATGAGTACCAAACCATTTTATAGGTCATAAACAGCTTGCAATCATAAGAAACAAGAGTTGGCCAGGTGCAGTGGCTCACGCTTGTAATCCAAACACCATGGGAGGCCAAGGCTGGTGGACTGCTTGATGCTCAGGAGAGTTTTGAGACTAGCCTGGGCAACACAGAGACCCCACGTCTACAAAAATACAAGAAGTAACTGGGTGTGATGGTGCATGCCTAGTAGTCCTAGCTACTCAGGAGGCTGAGGTGAGCGGATCGCTTAAGCCTGGAAGGTAGAGGATGCAGTAAGCTGAAACTGCACCACTGAACTCCAGAGTGGGTGACAGTGAGGTCCTGTCTCAAAAAAAGATGACAGAGGAAAGAATAAAGAGTGAACCATATGTTGTTGCTAACATTCCAGATGCTGTGATGAATTTACCTAAAGATTCCATTATTTCATAAACTAACAATTTACTAGGGAAAAATTCTACTCTACTGTAAAAACATTAAGTCCCCCTGCACCCTCCTCCTAAACCACTTGGATTATACAATGAAATCACAATAAATATCATCTTATTTGAAGTCTTTCATGAAATGTAAAAAACACCTTAACACCACCAAAAAGAAATTAGCTTCAAATTAAATGAGAAAGTTAGGAGAGCATCTAACTGGGTTTATGCAGCCTGGAAAAAAAAGAGTAACATTAGCATACAACTATATTTTGAACTAATGTGCTAATACTATAGTACAGTATAGTAAGGCACAGTGGCAAGTTTCTTTTGATGGGCTAAGGAGTTTACACCATTGTGTCAGTATTATGCTTAAATGACAGGTCGCCCAAACGCAGACCCCATCATGAAGATTAACTTAAAAGACAGTCTCAAAACACTAAAAAGTTCACTCAGGCACCCACTGCTAAAGCTCTATTGTCAAAATCAGCTCTAACTTTAAGAAAAAGTAAATTTAGGCAGTTCACTGCTTCAAAACCAGTTTTTCGCCTTACCCGATTCCCAACATGACGCCTGCGAGTAGACATGGGAGAATGGCTGTGGCTGTGCCGTCTACGATAATCTCGACTGTAAGACCTGCTACGTGATCTTCTATGGGAGCGGGAGCGAGACCGTGACCGGGTATAATGCCTTCGGGAGCTTCTTCTGGATCTAGACCTGTAAGACAAAGACATCTCCCTAAGGTTACGATTGACAACAGATACTATCTTCTTTATTACTCTATTCTAAAGTTAAACTCCAAAAGAGGGAACAATCCAGGAATATGCTAACATGGTTACCAACTTAATAGGATCAATACTTTTCTTCTTTAATTATTAAGTCATTTCAACTTTGCTAGGAAGCGTTCTAAAAACCACAAGCTCTCCTCCAGTATTTCTTCCAATTAAAGACACATTACTTATCTTTTGCAAATCAAGGCATGCAGCATTTTACTTGGTTGGCTTGTGCCCATCTTTCCCCCTCAGAAAACCATTTCTCTACTTTTCTGTCTCCCATTATGCCCACCATTAACTTAATACAGTAACAAAATCACAAGTATTCCCCAGCAGTTAAAAACAAAAACAAAAAAAAATCGAGTGGCTCTTGACTAACTAGAGTGTCTCTAAGTTGTCATCGAAACCAGGACACATTTAAGAAAAGGGGTGCTGTTAATTATGCCTGACCACAGGCATACACTGGTATTGTCCCAGGCAAACCAGGATGTATATATATATAGCCTACTCTTCACCAACATTAAAAAAAAAAAAAAAAAAAAGCACACCACATATATACTTATTTATCAAGAATTGCAATTACTGAAAGCCAATGTTCTGCAGTGTATTTGCCATACCAATAAGCAATTTACTTACATTCAGTAAATCCTCACAACCACCCTGAAGAACTGGTACTGTATTTCTAATTTGCCTTTTATAAAGAAGCTAATGCTGAAAGGTTATATAATCTGCCCAAACCAACAAAAATAGAGAACCCTGACTCCAAAAGCCCAGGCTCTTAACAGCTTTTAGTCTTGCCTCCCAGAACTTAAGTTCACTTCTAGTACCAATATTTAATAGGCCAACAAATAATCTAACCCTCTCTAACTTCCTGGTTTACAAAACACGCACCAATTTCAGAGCTAAGAGTAACAAGGAAATCTCAAGACAGTCTTTCTTACCTAGATTCAGATCTGGACCTGGACTTTGATCTGGAACGCCTGGAATCTTCCTTGGAGCGAGACCTTGCAGGGGTATGCCTTGCAGATTTCCCCGATCCGTGAGCACTTCCACTTCTGGAAGCAGAACGGGATTCCTACACGTAGATGTTAAAAGTTTAATTTGCACACTTTCTGGGCAACTTTAAAAACAAATAAGCTGCTGTGAGATAAATGGCGAGGGACAGCAATCCCCTTCCAAGATAAGAAAATATAGGTAAGGGCAGGAACTGAATATACCTGGTGTTAATAGTTTCATTGCTCCAAATGACATAAGTCAATTAACTTGTCCTTTCTTCCACCTTTTTGGAGCAGGGATAAGAATTATTTGACCCCACTTCCTTCAGAAAAGGGTGCCAAAGTCAAGCAGTTAAGGGAACTGTCCAAGGACTGTGTTTCAGAATGTTACTCCATAAAGACTAGGGTGAGACGGAACCTTATTAACTATGACACCTATACTTTATACCTATTTCAATCAAGTTGCAATCAATAAAACAAACCCTATAAAATTTATATAATTCACTTAAAAAAATAGACCTTGACCTTTCAAGTTATTATTTATAATTCACTGATAAAAGAGATAAAGATGATGATCTCAGTTTCAAATCCTAGAGAAAGGCAGAAACCTAGTGGAAAGCAAAGGCTAGCCTGAAAGACACTAAACCCTGTAAAACCCTATTGCATCTAACCATGGTGGGAGGCCCCCTAAAAAACTGAAAGCAACCAGATGGAGCTACAACAGAGCAGCGAACTACACACAAGTAAGAGTAGAGAAGACATCAGAGATCCTTCACAGTTTCTCCAGCTAAATGGAGACGAGCCAGGGCAAACTTACGGGAAACCAGGAATTAACCTAACTTACCTAGTTAACTTAAGCACACATTAAAACCAGGGCAGCTAAATCAGGAGCTCCTAATCTAGGGCCCAGGAAGCGGAAGAGAATAGAAACTACATACAAAAGCCAAAGCTTTCCCAATCAAAACTGGGATTGGCTGGTATGTTAAGGGATCTGTAATGAAAAATAGCAAAGGAATGGCTAACCAGGACAACTAGGTCATCAACGAGTTAAAGACACATAGTCAAAATTAATCAACAAAAGGTATATTAAAAATATATCAATATAATCAATATATCATAGTCAAAATTAATCAACAAAAGGTATATTAAGTAATGAAACCAAGGAAAAGTTCTGCCAAGGCACCAAAACAGTAGATGAGGAAGGGACAGAACCTACTTACTCCTCATCTAAAATTATCAAATACAGCAACCTTTATTTTAGGTTATCCAACTTAGACAAAATAAAGCCTGGTGAGCCTTTCTACTCGAGAGCAGAAATAGCAAGACTCAAAAGGAAGCAGTATTACAGTAAGTCACTATATGGCATGAATCAAAGGTGAAGCTTCTAGAGAAAATTTAATCACAAGAGATTTCCTTGTATGATACATCTTCAGCGTATTCTGGACATTCTTGAAAGGATAGAAGATAGAGGATTATTTTAAATTACACCTCAAAACACTTTAGAAGATAGTTTTGTGGTTTACAGCGTAACGGAGAAAATTTGGATGATCCTTTGATGCTCAGGGAAAAAATGTATAATGTAACACAGAAGAGACAAATTAAGGTTTGAGGTTTAACAGAGAAGGAAAGGCTAACTCATCCAGTAAAATGAGTTCAAGGCCATTATAAAACATTGGTGAGGTGACATGAAATGTGACAGCCTTTCCCCTCTACCTCCCTCCATGAGTGACTGTAAAGAGATTAAAAGAAAAATATGATACCCTTCTTTATTAGTGAGGACAGCTGCCTTTAACATCAAGAAATGGTTAAAGGCTGTAGTGATGCTCTGGGGATTCCAATAAAAAACAATCCCTTGGAGTTCCCTATCAAGTATTCTGAGACTCAAAAATGAGGGTGTAGTTTTTGCTACTTTTACCACAGGCAAAAATTAATACAGGTGAGAAGATAGAAATGGGGAACCCAAAAGTTGCTAAACGCCTGTTTACTCCAACACTAGAAAGATTACCTCAATGGAAGTGAAAGCAGAATATGGATGTTTCACATTAACAGTTAAAAGACTACAAATAAAGTAACTATAGTTAACAGAAATCAGTCGGCCCAGGAATCTGAGTATAAAGGAAGAATGGGTCAAATCAAGATCCTCTTTAATAAGCTCCTGGCTTTATTTAACAGAAAAGCCTTTATTCTAAGCTAAGATGTTTCAGTAGCCTGTCCACTGAGGGAAGAGATACTACTCCTAACCTAGAAAATAAGACTTAATGAAGTTTTCTCCTTAAATTCCAGCAGATCACAGATACAATATATGGGAAACCACAGTTTTCACTCAGCCTCCAAAACTAACGAACTACGCAAATATATTTTGTAAGCAATCATTTCTTAGGCCAGGAATAACGGAAATACCAGAACGCAAAGGCTTCCTTTTCTATACTGACACGTTTGGGATAGCACCTAAACGTCTCCACCTTTATCAGTGATATTTTCTTAAAAAAGTTAAAGCCTTCTCAAGTTATTCTGGCCATTTAACTGGCTGGGAAATACATATGCAAGGAAATAAATAAAGCTTGTCTACAAAAAATAAGACCTAAAATTAGCACCCAAATCGAAAACATAATGTTAACTTTAAATATTAATGCAGACAGGCAAATCTGTAAAACCAGTTGGGGAAGCCCCTAAATCTAAGGATACTTCAAATTCCACTGTTAGGGCTGACATGGTCAACACATTAAAACCACACCAAGAGAGAACTGGACACCACTGCCTCACAAAAAGGGACCATGAACCTAAACTTAGCGTGAATAAAGCCAAAATTTCCCTGCAAAATGCTCAGGGAATCAATCAAGCTCTCACAGACTGGATCTCAGCCACATCCTAATACAAAACCTGCAGGGAATACATCAAGTAAAAATACAGCACACTTAGCCTTCCAACAAAATAATCTACATCTCCCTATTCTGAGAACAGCAACCACCTTACAAAAACGTATTTGAAAGAAGGAATCACCATCCAATCCCTGTATTATTTTAAAAACTGAATGTAGTCTATTAGATTTAAAACAGTGGCTCATAAACACAGGTATGCACTAAACGTCTACAGCATTTTCAAATACAAGAACTCTGAACTGGAGTCTGTTTTTAGGTGGCCTGGAATTGGGCATCTGCATCTCTTAAAACACTATTTATCATACTAATTAAGTCTGACTTACTCGACTTAGTCAACTTCAGAAGTTACATGCTTCCTACTGATTGTTTTTCTCTTGGCAAAGGTTACCTTCCTGAAACGCTGTCATCCCGACTTCCTTGCTTTGACTCCCCCAGCATTAATCAGACCTCTGATTAAGGTGGTCTTTCACACACTGCCTGTTCTCAGGAACAGAAGCCAGCCTCCTCTTCATCTTCCCTATGGTCCGAGGAGACACACTAGGACCCACAGATGCTTTGGTCAAGGGGGAAAACAAAAACAAATGGACACAATAGTCCACTAGCAATGTTTTCTCACCTTAAGTCTATCCAGCTTGGGTCATAAACGGATTCCAAATTGCTTTCTTTCCTTTAGTGGGCTGGGGGTTAAGAGGTATTTTCCTCTTTTGCACCCCAAGGACCTGTCAGGTTTCTTGATAAAAGAATCCATGGGCTTGGAATTAAAATGTAATATTCGTTCACATCACTTTTACCTCAGCTTCCTGCCTGCTCTGAGTAATTTGGAACATAAAAGTAACATTTATGTTATCATTAGTTTATCTATGGCAAGAAATTTGACAAAGGAATGCAAAACTTCTTACGAGAAAAATTTCTTCTGCTTGCAAGATACAGAAATAAACAGGCCTGAAAGCATCAGAAAATGGATTCTCTAAGAAATGCCATTTAAGTCACTTTCTCCAAGAGCATGAAGACCTGACAACTCTCAGAGAAAGTTTATTTCAGGAAGAACTGTATGAGATGATACTTTTGGCATTCTCAATTGGGTAGAAAACTGTTGGCCGGCTACTACTGGATATTATTTTGATATTTTGATGTGTGTACTTGTCTCATCCAACGGAGCGGAGAGTAACAACATTACAACAATCACTTGACCCTTCTACTCAGCTAAAAAAAACACACAGAAAAGGAAGCGACAGTTTTTGGGTTGAATTTCTCAGTAAGTGGTAGGGATGGGTAACAAGAATAAAGCTACTTTGTAACCTATACCTCTAATATTACAATAACTAAATGTTGATAGCAGAAAAGGAGAAACAGGAATGAAAGCATCTGCTACTACTGCGATTTGTATTAGCTATCCTGTTCACTTGTGTGACCCACCTCTTCTAAGGGGAAGCTACTGTATTTTATCAGTAACCCTCGTCAATCAGCTGGAATAGGCATTAAACAGAAACAGAATTTGAAAAACCATCCCTGTGTATTTAGCAAATATGCATCTTAAATTTAGGGCCCAAATGCTCATAGATTTCCACTACTGCCATATGGAAAAAACTAACACACCAATGCCAAAGGGAACTATTTTATTCAATGCTTTGTTTGGATTTTGGGGGTTTGGTTCCATAACCATCTTGGTGACATTCTTTTGAAAATCATTTAACAGAAAATACTCTACTACACATTGCTCAGTACTGAAGAAAAGGGATCAGTGCAATCTAAGAGTCCAGGGAGGTGGCAAAGAACACTAGTTCCAACCCTGGAGGTATTCACTCATGCCCCAGGACCAGCAACATTAGTTAGGTAAAAAGTTTATCTAGAGAGGACAACATGAAGCCCACTGTTACCCATGCTGGAGAGCTCATTGCTGCCTGGTGCTTGACTACTAAATATTGTTTTTTAAAAATTGCATTTCAATCATTTGACTAAGCAGTTAAAATCAGAATTACCTAATTTAAACGTTTCCCCTGGAAGGCACTTCTTTACCCTGTATATATTTTCTTCTATTAAACAAATAATGCATGCATGTTTAGCAAAATATACAGGGACACATAAACAGACTAGTAATTACTTAGCGTAGTGCTTTCTGATTCCAGATTACTTCTTATCTTAACTTCATTTTTATTTCTTTTCTTCATTCTTCCGTTTCAAATTCTGACTTCTTTCATCTTCCCCACTTCACACAAATTGCTCAATATTCTACAAGTGGGACTTCTGGTCTGATAATTAGCATGCATTCTTTCTTTTATTTTTTCAAATTTCAGCTTCACTTATTCCTGAGCTTCAAATACTCATTTATAAAACTTGTCAAATGACGACTTCCGCATTTTCCTTCTTCAACATTAACCTTAATAGAAAAAGAACAGGATGAAGAATATTTTAAAACTCCAGGATAAAATCCAGTGCCAAAACTGAAACTAGAAAAAAAAAATCCCTTTGTTGATTTGGATTAAAAAAGAAACTAGAATATGCAGCTCAAAAAACTGAAACTACATAGTTTTCTGCTGGTTCTAGAATATATGGTAATCAATCTCATTTCTCTACTCCAAATAGATTTATCATGCTTAAGTTGAATGTGAAGTGCGCCACTGAACATTTACTGTTCATTTAACATTTTAAGAACTATTACATTTCACACTTCTTACTATATTCAATAGAAAATAGGTTAAGTGTCAAAAGCACACCTCTAGTCAAAAAGTGACACATTAATACATAAGTGCAAGAAAGGAAAGCACGGACAATTCATTTGTACGATGACAAAGGCTCAGGGTTGAAGAGGTTTACAGTATTGTGACTTGTCTAGGTAGGATAAAGAAACGTATTTAGCGTCACACACTTTTGTACTGTATTTAAGAGTTCTGTAGAAAGACAGTGTCAAGGAACCTGACAATTTGGAACTGAAGTGTAACCCACCCCCTGAAAAGCTGCTCTAATGGTATATTATAGTATGAATCACAAAAAGACAAAATCAAGTTAACCACCTACAATATGCCAGTAACTATGAAGGAAAGCAGAACAAACTTGAATCCAACACTGGTATTTTCGAAGAGTTTTGTTGTACATTTTCCCCCTCAATGAAGAAAATACTAAGTCTTCTGGATGTCCAAAGGAGAAATACTACTTTAAAAGGTGGCACTATTAAAATTATAGCTCACCTCCTCAAATAATTAAAAAGATTGAATTTAGCTGATCTCTAAATGTCTGAACACGCTAAACAAAGTAAAATAAATACTGCCTCCATAAAACATTCTAGTTTTTCTTGTTATCCTACATTTCACCTTGATGATCTTTCATTTTATTGTCAATTATTTCCTCTCCTAGTTTTTCCTCCTGAAAAAAATGTAAGGCTTTGTTAAAAAAATTGCAAGTCTTTATACCTATCTGGGCATAAAGACAACCATTGTTAACTTGGCAAGTGCTGGGATGTCTTTCCTAACAAAAGGATAATTTCCAGTCTAGTTTTAAAGTCAATTATTGTTTAATCCGAAAATTTTAAAATACATTTTTATTTAAGGGAGTTACAGTAATTGGTTTTCTTTAAATATCCATCACTAAAATGCAATGGGAAATGTTTTCTGGCAGCACAAATGTAATCGTGGAATCAGAACGCCCAAGCAGGTTTCCTTAGGGCCTCCTAAAAGTTCGATACAAATAGGGCACTTAGATGCAGAAGATACAGGAATAGAGGCCATAGCTGTAGCTATCACAACTGTTTCCAATATGGATACCTTCCCGCTGTTATTACCCCTTCCTAACCTGGTTCCTTCTCTTATAGTTTAAAAACAAAACCATTACTAACTAAATTAATATAAATATTAGATTTATTTCAACTCAGCTAAGTTCGAGTGGCTACTTTATAAAATCAGAAGACCAACTATTGGGCTAGTGTTATGTACATTTAGTTAAGAGCTCCTAGTTAGAAATAAACAGAAACTTGTCCTATCAACACATTTTTGTTAAAATGTTTCTAAGGGATACAACTGGAATCCATTTAACATTAAACATGCACAAACTCATTAAGTTGACAGACAAGGCAATATTTTAAAAATTGGGAGGGATGGGGAAAAGAAAAACTAATTAATCCTGTTATGGAAACGTCAATGCTCACATCAATATAATAAGGACAAAATGCCTACCAGAAGGGTGAATGGATAGATAAAACCCTCAAAAACTGGAGAATAGTGTCTGGAAAAAACCATCACCTGAAATTAGTTGTAGGCCCGTGCTTACAAAAACTCTCTTGCAAATATAGCACAGACTCTTAAATTTACATTCATAAAACATTCAGTACTCCCCAACAAAAGTATTAAGTATCTTTTGACTTTCCAGAAGACTACCTTTTAACCTAATTTCTAACCACAAAAATTAAAGAGAAAAAGGGGCCCCTCATCCAAACTGTCACATAACAATCTATGTTGATAACATCAGTGTAACCTCCAAAACCCAATTCAAAGCAGAGATTTTGGGGGAATTTCAAGACTGTAATTTGCTATGGTGAAGAACTTGCTTTGGCTTGCAGTTTAAAAACAATACTAAGTGATTTCAATATCTAATTCTACATATCCCACACCCCCAAACACTTAAAAACACTTAAAATTCCTAAACATCAGTCACCATGCCTTGTTAACAGTCGCATATGTAAAAACACTGATCAACATAAAACATAACGCTAAGGCTCAATAAATATACACAACTGTAGCTCTGTCCTAGTCCTGGGCAAAATAACTATGAAAGCATTAATGTTTACCACCTAGATTTGGGTTTTATTGTAGAGAAAGAAGGAAAAAAGGCTGTGCAAGGCAAATCCCATTAACACTTCCCCCACCACCTAAATGCCTCTTCAACCTTTTGGCAAAACCAGTGGTACTTACCTTATAAAATCACTTGTAATGTCAGCTTGAAAATGTCACGTTCTAGTTCCAGACAATATCCACAATATTAAAGCATTCTTGTTTAAAACCAAGAAAAAAAAATATTTCAACCTGGTTTCAAGAGACTGATAAACCTAACCAGACTCACAACAATACAATTTCCTATTTGACAATTCAATCTTTTAAAGGAATTTGGTGAGATGGCTACAATTCTTTAGAAAGAAGTAGATTCAGAGATGTTTTGAAAATTAGAATTTAGAGTTTAGGAGCTAAAACCAAGGAATACAAAAACACATCCCAAGATTAAGCAGAAGAAGAGAAAAACTGCAGAATTTGAAAGGCAGTTTGATGGGTTGGTGTCCAGATGCTGCTATTCATCTCTAATGATAAAGATAATGTGCCTATGTTGCAAACACATGGGTTCTACAAAAATTAACAGCCAGTATTCTATCAGAGTATTTGCTGGGTCAAAACATTTTCTTTAACATCTGGTGCATACATCAGTATCTCCTTAGTTTTTGGATTCCAACAGTAAACACTCACTTGTAGAAAAAATGTTGAGGGGGTCAGAACATTACAGAGTGCCAGACCAACATACAAATCTCACACACCCTATACACTGTGACCACTATTGGGCTCTAAAGATTACCCCGCACTTCTAAATTTGCTATCAACTTTTTATTCAAGTTCTTGTAATTGTGACTTAACAGCTAGGAGTGCCTCTTTTTACAAAGAAAGGGTGCTAGTCAACCCCTTTACAAAATGCAAGCAATTTGGGGGGAAGAGGCTTGAATCTGGAGATGAAAATGAGATCTTACTTTTGAAAGTGGTTTGGCCAGATCAGGTTAAGTCTGCTATTAGACCCCTATATAGTGTAAATCTATTACCTTTGAGATGGGGGAAAAAATAAATCCCACAGACCAACAAGGGATGAGGGACACACCAGTTCTTTAAATGTCATTATATCCACCCAAATGTATTCTACTGAGTGATAAAACAGAGAATAATTTATCCCACACACCCAACCTTATAGGGGAGGGACACAACAACAAACTCCTAAGTCACTGGAAAAGGTGGGGCACAGAAGAGTGAGACTGTCTGGATTAGAGACAGATAAATAAGGGAGAATATCACTGATCTGAAGAGATTAGTGATTTACATTACGACCCAGTCCAGAAGCCTGGAGTTGAATGACACTCATTTTTCTGGCTCCAGAGAAGCATCATACAGGCATGTCTAAGATTAAACTGTTCCACCGAGCTTTATGGTTTTCCCAAGCTTGCTTTGGAAGCCTAGACACGTGTTTGATTCAGGTGTATTCCAACCCTTAAAGGTTCCAATTGGAACACAAACACCAAACACAACAATATGGAAGTACTTCACAACTTTAAGCTTAGAGATCTCGGCCAGAAAGCGAAGACTCTTATGTAATAAAATAATTTCAATTTTTATCACATTAAGTTAACCTCCCTCTACAATTCAAAGACTGTGAAAAACACAACGTACTTTTACTAGTAAAAAGATAACCAATCAGAAAATTTCAAATTTCTCTTGAAACGAGTCTCAAATTGGAACCCAGTTTCAATTGTTTCCTTTCTCACATAAAATATACTAATGAACTCTTTGGGCAGTTTTCCATTCTCAAGCATTCTTCACGTGTATTCAACCGAGACTTCCTTTAGTCAGAAGCCAGTCATTTTGTATTTCTGAAGGAGTACAAAGGTACTCAGTAATTGTTCTGTTTAATAACAAAAGACTTTATGACTAGTTTTAACAGATTCAACTGCCAAAGAACAGAAGTCATGACTTTTTAACAACTTTTGAGCTCAATCCCAACTTTGTTACCCAAGAAAGCAAGAACTTAAAAAAAAAAAAAACCTGTAACACTCGTGACGTTGCAGTCAGGCAGCTTAGGGGAAAAACATCAAAAACTAAAAACTCTATGCTCTTCCGAATATGTAAACGCAAGGCTTGATTAGTTCAAACCAAATTAAGCAGTTTGGGCTCCAAAATTACACAGGAAACTCACGCTTCATCACTGAAAGTTTCTTCCTAAAATACTCTAACGAATCATCTAAAATCTTAACCAAAAGTTTGCTAAGACATTTAATAATCTTATTTACCTGATAAATCATACTTAGACCTTAAGGTAGCTCTACCAACAAGGGGAAACTTAGGTAACAATTTTTTTTTAAAGCACAAATTATTCCCGTAACAGCCTCAAAAATCAATTTCTATGGTGCTTTTCTATTACCCTTCTAACAGATTCCTCTTAATTCTAGCAAGCCTCGTATCTTCGCATCATTCAATGCTTTCCGAATCTAATACCCAGAGCCTCACAGACCAGCTATGTATGCTGCTTAAATCGTAGAACTGTCTTGTTCCTGCAATTCAATCAACCCTCACTAAACACCTTTAAAGGGTGGAAACTCAAGGGAAAGAAAAGTGTACCCAACACACGTTGTGGTTCTAAGTATTAGAACGCCTCAAAACAAAGGAAATAACGGCGCCGTAAATTGTTGCCCGCCAATTTCTCCTTCACAATCCCGTGGAAAAGCGATGTCCACAAAATAATCTTAGCGATTTTGTGGTCTGTTCTAACAGAATACTAATACAGACTTTTGCCTGGGAAGCCCTTTATCAGAGAAAAGCGCTTCATTTTGGCCAAGCACAAAGCCCTCACGCAATCCCCTCCACCTAACGGGCCCAAACTCAGTCGGTCTCAGATTAGTTTTCATCTTAAGAGGCCCCAAGGACATCCCAGACTCCGTCCTTTCCGTGGAGGTAAAGACGGTCCTTCGTTAACCTAAACACCGGCCCAAAGACCCCAAAGAACGTTGTCTGTGTCATTCCACCCCACCAGGCGACCTTATGAAGCGCGGCCCGCGGCGGGTCGAGCCCGCGTTGCCGCGCGGCTCCTCCGCCATTTTGTGCCTCTGGCAGCGCGCCCAGCCCACCAGCCCAAGATGGCTGCGGCGGACCTTCGCAGGAGAGCAACGCCGAAATAAGATATCGCTCCCCTCCCCCAACACCGCGGGGACGCAGCGGCCATTTTCATCTTCCCCCGCTTATAACGGTAAAAACGGCCGTCTCGGGCAGAAGCCACATAAACCCGCCGGTGGCCTCCCTCCTTCACGACCAAAGGCACTAAGGCACTATCCACAAGGGCTTTTTCTGGTTAAAAGCTGTCTCCCTTGCCTACCCTCCCGGCTTCAGACTTCGGAGCCTAAAACGCCCCTGTCTCCTGGCCCGAGGTCGATGGGCCTAGAAAAAGATGCAAGGAGCTAGGACCACACAGCCGCCCCCTACAGCAGCTCTACGTACCCGCTCGCCGTAGTTCTGCTCGCCGCTGTCGCTCATGACTCCTGGCTGCTGTCGCCGGTCGATGTGCTTCAATCGAAGCTGCCAACCTCTTGCACCTTCTTTAAGGAGGCTCCGCCGCAGCCCCGCACGACGCGCCGGTCGCCCAGCAGCTCAGAGCCGAACCGCTCCGCACCGCCTCCGCACGGGCTCTAACTCTACCGGATGTGACGCGACCCCCTTAGCCAGGCTCCTCCCCTCCCAGAAACGCGCGCTTTCTTGGCCTCGCCCCTCCTCTCTCTGCCTTTCCTCTCCAGCAGTAGTGCGTCCCGCACAGGAAGTGACGTGACCCCGCCCCTCGCAGGGCCCCACCCCCGTTCCTGGCCTCTATGAGGCGGGAAAGCTGGCGTGTCAGTTGGCCGCTGTGGTGGGCGCCACGGGGCCACGCTGATGTCATCAGTCACTTCTGAATCCCTTCTAGAACTTTCCAGGGAACATGTCGATAGTGCGGGGAGGGAGGAGATGCTGTTTTCCCCAATCTTTTTTTTTTTTTTTTTTTTGAGACGGAGTCTAGCTCTGTCGCCCAGGCTGGAGTGCAGTGGCCGGATCTCAGCTCACTGCAAGCTCCGCCTCCCGGGTTTACGCCATTCTCCTGCCTCAGCCTCCCGAGTAGCTGGGACTACAGGCGCCCGCCACCTCGCCCAGCTAGTTTTTTGTATTTTTTTTTTAGTAGAGACGGGTTTCACCGTGTTAGCGAGGATGGTCTCGATTTGCTGACCTCGTGATCCGCCCGTCTCGGCCTCCCAAAGTGCTGGGATTACAGGCTTGAGCCACCACGCCCGGCCTCATTTTACATTTCACAGTGCCACCAGCAGTGTATGTGGCTTCTAATTTTTCCACATCCTCACCAATACTTGTTATATTGCATTAAAAAAAATTATAACCACTCTAGTGGGTGTAAAGTGGTATCTCGGTGTGGTTTTGATTTGCATTTCCCTAGCGATAATGATAATGCTTTCATGTGTTTATTGGTGATTTGTAGATCTTTGGAGAAACGAATATTCTGATGCTTTGCCCATTTTTAATTGAGTTATTTATCTTTTTATTATTGAGTTATAAGGGCTTGCAATTTGGCTCTTGGTTGGTGTAAAATAGTCGTCCGGAACAGAATTAGTATTTGAGGTACCTGAGGCCCAGAGATTTGGTGATGACTCAAGTGTTAAGTGACTAAATAACTTTTTTTTTTGGAGACGGAGTCTCGCTCTGCGGCCCAGGCTGGAGTGCAGTAGCACCATCTCGGCCACTGCAAGCCCCGCCTCCCGGGTTCACGCCATTCTCCTGCTTCAGCCTCCCGCGTAGCTGGAACTACAGGCGCCCGCCACCGCGCACGGCTAATTTTTTGTATTTTTAGTAGAGACGGGGTTTCACGGTGGTCTCGATCTCCTGACCTCGTGATCCGCCCGCCTCCGCCTCCCAAAGTGCTGGGATTACAGGCGCGACCCACCGCGCTGCTAACTAAATAACTTTTGAATGAGCTGTGCCCTTTTCCTGAAAACACCTGTAATCCCAACACACACCTAAACCTGGACTTCTACTCAGTTCTCTGGCCTTATCTTACTTTTTGGTTTAGATTAGATCTCTTGTTTATACATTCTTGTGGCACCCCTTGACATTCATATTACAACTATCATTAAAGAATAATAATTATATAATTATTTTATTTTCATTATTTCTTTGCGTGTTTTTTCTTTTTCTTTCTTTTTTTTTTTTTTGAGATGGAGTCTCGTTCTGGTGCCCAGGCTGGAGTGCAGTGATGCTATCTTGGCTCACTGCAAACTCCACTTCCTGGGTTCAAGCAATTCTCCTGCCTCAGCCTCCGGAGTAACTGGGACTACAGGCGTGTGCCACCACGCCCAGCTAATTTTTGTGTTTTTAGTAGAGACAGAGTTTCACCATGTTAGCCAGGATGGTCTCGATCTCCTGACCTCGTGATCCATCCGCCTCAGCCTCTGCACTCCAGCCTGGGCCACAGAGCGAGACTCCGTCTCAAAAAAAAAGTTATTTAGTCACTTAACATTTGAGTCATCACCAAATCTCTGGGTCTCAGGTACCTCAAATACTAGTTCTGTTCCGGACGACTATTTTACACCAACCAAGAGCCAAATTGCAAGCCCTTATAACTCAATAAAATCCCGAAGGGCTGGGATTACAGGCATGAGCCACTGCGCTCAGCCCTATTTTCATTATTTCTGTGATTATGGCTTTTATGTCTGTCTTCCACACTAGATAGTAAGTTCCTTAACGGTAGGGCTGGTGCCTGTTTTGACCACTGCCTTATACATGGTTTGCCTGGCACACAGTAAGCCTTTAGTAGTACTTGTTGAGTGATTAAAAGAAAGCAACGTATGAATTTAGAATTGATTGGGTAGGCATCAGGGTGCTTTTAGAAGTCCCTGAGCAGGAGACTAACTTGCTAAAAGTAGGCAAGATTGTCCCGGCAAAGATAAGGAGGTCAGGCTGGAGGTCTTGTGTCATTCATGTCTGTCTCCAGCATCTAGCACAGGGCCATGCTGTTGAATGAGTGGCCATGTGGGATATGGATCCAGTACTGTAAATATGAGGCAGTGAGGATTAGATTCCCAAGGCAGCAAGAATGAGGACTAAGGAGGGAGTAAGGAGACTGTGAAAGGGTGGGCTTGACTGGCCAATGTGATAAGAATATGGGGAAAGGGACAGTCAGAAATGACTGTAAAGACTTTGAGCCCTAGGCTGGGTGAGGTGGCTTACATCTGTAATCCCAGCACTTTGGGAGGCCAAGGCAGGTGGATCACCTGAGGTCAGGAGTTCGAGACCAACCTGGCCAACATGGTGAAACCCCGTCTCTACTAAAAATACAAAAATTAGCTGGGCATGGTGGCGGGCACCTGTAATCCCAGCTACTCAGGAGGCTGAGGCCGGATAATCGCTTGAACTTGGGTGGTGGAGGTTGCAGTGAGCCGAGATGACATCACTGCACTCCAGCCTAGGTGACAGAGTGAGACTCCATCTCACACTTGATCTTAGCCAAAAGGCCGAGAAGCGATTGAGACTCCATCTCAAAGAACAAAAACAACAACAAAAATTTCTAGTCCTGGTGGGGGAGATATATACAGGAGAAAATAATGCACCCAATTGGGAATGCTGTCTAACAGACTTACTCCTGTAGCTCAGAGCCAAGCCAGAGGCTGCACTCAAATTTGTTGTTATCTCCCTCCAGAGTCATAGACTCTCTCCTCCAACATCTCTTGTTTAATTTTCAACTTCTGCCCTGGAATTCACTAGTGCATTCCGTCTTTAGTGGGGGTTTGTTGTCGTTGTTTTGTTTTGCCTTCTCTCATTTAGTCATTCAACATACTGGATAACAGGCAAGGAACATGATAACCATGTATGCCTAGCTAAGGAGTTCAGATTTTATTTAATGGGCAGTAGAGAAGTATTGAGGGGTGTTGAAAAGGTGAATTATACTTTCAATTTCAAGTTCGAGAAAAGTGGTAGCAGGCCGGGCGCGGTGGCTCAAGCCTGTAATCCCAGCACTTTGGGAGGCCGAGACGGGTGGATCACAAGGTCAGGAGATCGAGACCATCTGGCTAACATGGTGAAACCCCGTCTCTACTAAAAAAAAAAAAAAAAAATACAAAAAACTAGCCGGGCGAGGTGGTGGGCGCCTGTAGTCCCAGCTACTCGGGAGGGTGAGGCAGGAGAATGGCATGAACCCGGAGGTGGAGCTTGCAGTGAGCTGAGATCCGGCCACTGCACTCTAGCCTGGGCGACAGAGCGAGACTCCGTCTCAAAAAAAAAAAAAAAAAAAAAGAAAAGTGGTAGCAATGTGGTGCATGGGCTTGAGGAGGATTTGGGCAGGGAAGATTGGAGACCGGGAGCAGGTGAGGAGCCAGGCTTCTGTTCTGAGCTGTGCCTGGTGTACCTAGCAAGGGTCAATAAGAGCTGAGAGCCAGGCATTGTGCTCTGTACACCCAAAGGAAGGGCCTCCTTTTTCACATTCGCATATCATTCTTTGGGCCAGTGGCAGCCAGGCTGGGAGCCCAGTTCCTAGACTCTTTCAACAGTCCAGACAAGGAATAAAAAGAGCAAGCAAGTAAGTGAACCTGACCTAAGGCAGTGGCCAATGAGGTTAGAGAGGATGGAGATGACTTGCTACGCGAGTTGCTCCCAATTCATAGTTTTTGCCTGCTCTGTGAAAACAGATCTGGAATCTTTCAATATTTTTCTTTGCCAGATGGCACAGAAGCTTTGTCAGAATTGGACAGGCATTACAGGAGGAAAGACTTTACTTTCTGATTCCTGTGTGTGTGCCACAGGCTCCTGCAGCACATGAAGCTTCCCCAGGGACCAGCTCCTGCAGAGCATAGCTCTCTCCAACACTGAGCTTCTGTAGTATGCTGACAGTGTCTGTCTCTAGTTTCCCGGCTCCTGAAGTGACTGGCAGCCAGTAGCACCTAGTAGCCAGCAGCTGCCTCTAGAGCACCCGTTCCCACCCCTGGCCAGGTTTCATAACAGCATTTGCAGCTTCTTCAGTGTCTGGCTCTTGCAGTGTGTAGCTCCCAGCAGCAACCAGCAGAGGGCAGCCTCTCCTGGAGCCACATCAGGTAGTTGTAGGTGAGATGCCCCACATACACAACTGTCCCTGGCACATTAAAGGTTTTTGGAAGATCCCAGGGGCGGGTTTTCATCAAGTTCTGCCAATGTGTCACGGAAACTTTTCTGTGTTCCAGAGATTCATTACTGTGCCCTCTCCAAAGTCTGAATCTCAGCTCTTGAGGGAAAAGGAGGTTCTTCTTGGGCACTCTATCTCAGACCTAGAGCTAGGGCTCCTCCTTATATTTGCTATTTCCGTATTCTTAAGAGCTCTGTTTACTTCTTACTAGTTAATCCCTCATTACCCTTATCCTCACTCACCTCAGTACCCCTATTACTAACTTATAGATAGTAATTACATATATGTAGCTTCTCCTATTCAAATTACTGTGTATTTGATCTCTCCTGATTGGAGATACCAGAATTCAGAATGGACAGACTCAGAATTTTTGCCAGGAGTGGTCTCTCAAAATACCACTGAGATGCGGAGGTGAAGGAGAGAGGGAAGCTAGAGTAACTTCTCATCATTTTATCCCTCCTCATTTTTCTTCCTAGTTAATTGTACAATGGCACCATCTCCAAATGGAGACATCAAGTGAGTACTGGTTATAGCAGCCTGGGGCTCAGGGGATAGCCGGGTGGAATATACAGAAATGAAATTACTAGTATGGAGATAGTCAAAGAAACCTTACTTTGAGTAAGTGAGATCTTCAAGGTAGTGGTGTAGGAGTGCTCTCAGAGAACTAATGGCACTGCATCTCTGTATATAAAGTGACTGAACACCCACTCACTACATGGAAAGTCTCAAACAACTGTGAGACTTAATTAAGGCAGGTCTTCATGAACCAGTTTAGGACAGAGTGGAGATTAAGAACAACATTGAGTTACTATGCTGACTATGGCTACATATTGTAGATAACTGAGTTGAAACAACCAATCACTTTCAATGTTCTGAACACTAAAAAGGTGGATCACCTAAGGTCAGGAGTTCGAGACCAGCCTGGCTAACATTGTGAAACCCTGCCTTTACTAAAAAATACAAAAATTAGCCGGACATGGTGGTGGATGCCTGTAATCCCAGCTACTCGGGAGGCCGAGGCATGAGAATTCCTTGAACCTGGGAGGCAGAGGTTGCAGTGAGCAGAGATGGTGCCATTGCACTTCACCCTGGGCGACAAGAGCGAAACTGTCTCAAAAAAAAAAAAAAAAAGAGAGAGAAGAATTAAATAAAAGACTTTCTCCAGATACTTAAGAGAAATCTGGGAAAGAGAGGAAGAGAATAAAAATTAGAATACCCAAATAACAAAATTTAGAGCTCAAACGTTAAACATATGAAGAAAATGTTTTGTCTTAGAATTATTATTATGTTACTAATATAGGGTAGGGATAAAAATTAAAACAATAAGAAATGTGCAAACTGAAAAATGCAAATCCTATTTTCTATCCTCTCTTTCCCAGTCTCGTTCCTCAGAGGTCACCCTAGTTAAAAAATGTAGTATGTAACCTTCTAGACCTTAGATAGATAAATTTGAAAATTTTCTTTTCATAAACAAATTGAATCATGCTATACATATTTTTAATTTTTTAAAATTTTTATTTATTTAGTTTTGAGTCAGAGTCTCACTCTGTTGCTCAGGCTGTTGCCTCAAACTCCCGACTTCAGGTGACCCACCCGCCTCAGCCTCCCAAAGTGCTGGGATTGCAGGCATGAGCCACCATGCCCGGCGCATATTTTTAAATTTTAACATGGTTTTCTGTAACTTGCTTTTTTCACTTAGCAATCTAAAATATGCTAAATATTGTTCCACGTCAGTACACATAGATTTATCTCATATTTTAAAACAGCTGTACGGTATTCCGTTGCAAATATATGCCATAACCTATCTTACCATTCCCTATTTATGGAGACCTGGAGGGTGAGAAACCAGCCATTTAAAGAGCAGAGAAAACTGTGTTCCTGGGAAGGGGTTAGCAAAGTCACAAAGGCACTGGGGTGAGGATGTTTGTCGAGTTCCAGGAACAGAGAGACCAAACCGTGGGATCCCAGTGGGTCCATCTGAGGACCAGAGAGAGACTGTGGTGCAGAGAGCAGGGCTTGGACTTCCTGGGGTTGTTTCCTGTCTCCACAGTAGCTATCTGACAGACCCTGGGCAAGTGTAACCTCTATGCCTCTGTGGCTTCATCTGTAAAATAGGAATGATAATAATATCTACTTCCTAGGCTTGTTGTCAGGATCCAAAGAATTACTATACATAAAGCCCTTAGAACAATGTCTAACCCATAATAAGTCAGCAGTGATTATGCAGCATGGAAAGGATGTCAGATGTTATTTAAGTGCAGTGGGGGCTGGGCACGGTGGTTCCAGCACTTTGGGAGGCCAAGGCAGGTGGATGGATCACTTGAGGTCAGGAGTTCGAGACCAGCCTGGCCAACATGGTGAAACCCCATCTCTACTAAAAAAATACAAAAATTAGCCAGGCGTGGTGGCAGGCATCTGTAATCCCAGCTACTTGGAAAGCTGAGGCAGGAGAATCTCTTGAACCCGGGAGGCGGAGGTTGCATTTAGCCAAGATCATGCCACTGTACTCCAGCATGGGCAATAGAATGACACTTTGCCTCAAAAATAAATACATACATACATACATAAAATGCAACGGGAAGCTATTGAAATGTTTTAATCAGGGGACTGCCTTGACTCAGTTTTTTATTTTTATAAGATTACATTCCCCATTGGATGGAAAATGTGTTAGAAGGAGTTAAAAGCTAGGAGACCAGTTAGGAAGCTATTGCATTTGTCCAGGCAACAGACTATTGCAACACAGTAATAGCAAAGGAGATGGAGACAAAAGGGCAGTGGTAGATCTATTTTGGGGCCAGAATTGAGTGGACTTGTAATAGGGTAAGGGGATAGAGATGTCAATAACTCAAGAGGGGCTATGGTGCCCCAGACAGAGATGGGGAAGCTCTGGGGAAGCTTGAGGAAGAAGGAGTTTGGGCAGGGCTAAAGGGACAAGAGTTTCATTTTGAATTAAGTTTGAGATGCTTTGAAACATCAGAGTGGAAGTTGTCAAGTAGGCAGTTGAATATACAAATATAAAATTGGATATTATTATACATTTGGAAGTTATAAATCATATTTGCTTTCATCCGTGAATTTTTATTTAGCGTGAATTAATAAATTAATTTTTATTAAATTTTATTTATTTATTTTATTTAGAAAATTTATGGAGTAATTAAGTGACTAATTATACACTGAACACTGAATTTTTTTTTTGTTGGCAATGGAATGTTGTAATTGGCTTTTTTGTCCTGATTATGAAAGTGATGTTGGCCGGGCGCGGTGGCTCAAGCCTGTAATCCCAGCACTTTGGGAGGCCGAGACGGGCGGATCACGAGGTCAGGAGATCGAGACCCTCCTGGCTAACACGGTGAAACCCCGTCTCTACTAAAAAAATACAAAAAAAAACTAGCCGGGCGAGGTGGCGGGCGCCTGTAGTCCCAGCTACTCCGGAGGCTGAGGCAGGAGAATAGCGTGAACCCGGGAGGCGGAGCTTGCAGTGAGCTGAGATCCGGCCACTGCACTCCAGCCTGGGCGACAGAGCAAGACTCCGTCTCAAAAAAAAAAAAAAAAAAAAAAAAAAAAAAAAAAAAAAAGAAAGTGATGTTATATCTTGCATGTATAATACTGGCTGCATCATATTCTACCATATGGCTGTACATAATTTATTTAATCATTTTCTTTGTTTTTTCTAGTTTTTCAACATTTTAAATAACAAAATTGAATATTTTTATATATACATTTATATCTGAGTTTTAAACTTTTTTGCTTAAGATAGATTCCTAAAAGAAGAATACTTAGAGAAAATACTTTGTCAACAAGTATGATCTTTTTTAGGACTTTTGAAACATATTGTCAACTTACTTTCCAGAAAAGTTGCATTAATTTACCCTCCTAGTAGCAATGACTGTTCACTACACCATTGCCATAATAACGAAAAACTTTTTTAATAGGTGAAAAATGGCATCTTGTAGTTTTAATTTGCATTTCTTTTACAAGCGACATGGATTATCACTGCTAATCTCTTACTGCTTTTACCATGAAATGATGGCTGTGGTTCTCCCTGCCTGCCGTGCTCTCTGCACCCACACTATCTCCTTCATCTGGTTATTTCCTACCCATTCTTCATCTTTCATCTCCAGTGACACCCCTCAGTATTGACTGCCCTCTTCTTGCCTCCAATAATATGTCTGATCTTTTTGACAGATGTTCTCACAGACTCGTGTTCTTCTTCTGAGCCACTTATTTCTACTTGAAATTACGTTTACTAATGGAATTGTTCAATTAATGCTTATTCCCCCAAAACTGTAAGCTTCAGGAAGGTAAGAATCTTTTGCTCATCGTTGAATTTCCATTCAATAAATGGTTGTGGAATGAATGAATGCATGAAAAAAATGAATAGGAAGTAGGAAGGGAAAGGTACTATGATTGGCTAACCTGGGTCGTGTGTCTACCCCTCTTCCTTGGAGGCAGGTCTATTACTGGAAAAAAGAGTAACATAAATATAGTTAGTAGGAAATCATTGTGAGCTGAGTAGCTATTTCAATTTGTGTCAGTCACAAGAAGTTTTAAATTTTTCTGTACTCAGACCTACAAATATTCTTTGTTAAAAGTTTATTACATTTAGGCTTAGAATGTCTTTTCTCACTCTGAGATGACATGTATCCTTACATTTTCCTCTAGGTTTTAAAAAGTGATTTCTTTTAAACATTTGACAGCAGTTGTGAAGTTCTCACTTTGAAAACACTGGAGAAATGACAGAAAACAAGGTTCAGTGAAGGAACGAATTTTCTGAATTGAACAGAAGAGAAAGAGGATGACAAATTTGATATGAGAGATTGTCTTTTACTGATTTTCTATGGGCAAATGGCATGTCTTAATGTTAATATTGTCCTCACCAGAACTTTTTTGCTTAAGATAGATTCCTTAAGCGACTTTTTTGCTAAGATAGAATATTTATGGGGCCAACACCATTAAAAGAAGACCCAAAGAGTGGACTGAGTTTTTAAAAAAATGTAACAAAGGCCGGGCACAGTGGTTCATGCCTGTAATCCCAGCACTTTGAGTGACCAGAGATGGAGGATCACTTGAGCCCAGGAGTTCAAGACCAGCCTGGACAACAGAGGGAAACCCCATCTCTACATTAAAAAAAAAAAAAAAAAAAGGCCAGGCGCAGCGGCTGTAATCCCAGCACTTTGGGAGGCCAAGGCAGGCAGACTGCCTAAGGTCAGGAGTTCGAGACCAGCCTGATCAACATGGTGAAACCCTATCTCTACTAAAATTACAAAAATTAGCTGGGCGTGGTGGCACACTCCTGTAATCCCAGTTACACGGGAGGCTGAGGCAGGAGAGTTGCTTGAACTCGGGAGACGGAGGTTACAGTGAGCCAAGATCGTGTCACTGCACTCCAGCCTGGCTGACAGAGCGAGACTCTGTCTCAAGAAAAAAAAAAGAAAAAAGTAACACAAATATTCACAGACAACAGCAGTATGACAAGGTGAAAAGTCACATGACCAGTTATAAAAGAGTTTCGATGCTGACTAGTTAAAACCCTGCCTCCCATACCCAGTCAGCCCCAACCCTTCCTGATTAGTCTAGGGAGTCCCTAGGGAGGTGCTTGCTTTCTCCTTTTGGCATTTCTCTACCACTCCCTACCAGGACCCTGGGAACTGGGGACTCTAATTCAGACTGCGTGGCTTACTTCTAAGTGTCTTAACGGAGACTCTGCTGATATAGTTCTTCTATTTGATACCCTCTCTATTAAGGCGTTTTTTGTTGTTGTTTTTAAGGTACTTTTGTTGTAGCACCTCTCTATTAAGTCTTAAACTGTCTACCAGTATACTAGGAACTTTGGTATAAGATATAGATCGTATTATTTTTCTCCATATAGATATCACCAGTTTTCCCAACATTGGGTATGAAGTAACTTGTCCTTGTCTCCTCTGTGGTGCTACTTTTATTATATATTTCCATACATGCACATGTCTATTTCTAAGCTATCTACCCTGTTCCATTTGTCTACTTGACTGTGCCTGCAACAATATTGCTTAAAACATTTTATTACTAAGGCTTTATGGGTGTGTCATTAAAACTGGTAAGACAAGACTCCCTTTACAATCATCTTTTTGATGTGTCAGCTTGGTTAGTTGTTCAATGAAAATGAATCTAGGTGTTGCCAGGAAGGTATTTTGTAGATGCGATTAAAATCCATTACTCTGTTAACTTGTAAGTGAGAGAAATTATCTCACATAAACTGGGTGTGCCTAATTCCATCAGTTTAAAGGTCTAAAGAGCAGAGGTGGGGCTTCCCTAAGAAAGAAAAAATTAGTCCTATGGACTGCAGAGTCCTGTCCCTGAGAATCCCAGCCTGCCTTTCCTGACATGCTGCTGTATGGATTTCAGACTTGGGGGCAACACACATAAATCCTATGAGCCAATTACTTGAAATAATTTTCTTAATATGTATCTCCCATATAGGGAGGGTTCTGTTTTTCTGTCTTAACCCCAATACACTTTCTTTATAATTTTTTAAAAAAAAGATTGACTTAGTTATTTATGAAACTTTATTATTTTAAGTAAATTGTAGAGATGTTTATTGAGTTCCTCAAAAAATGTAAAATTTTGATTTTCTTTCTTTTTTATTGATATATAATAATTGTATATATTTTTGGGATCATATGATATTTTGATAACTTCATACAATGTGTAATGATCAAATTAGTGCAATTGGGATAGCCATCGCCTCAAGCATTTATCTTTCCTTTGTGCTGGGAACATTTCATGTCTCTTCTAGCTATTTTGAAATATACGATAAATTATTATCAACTATAATTTTCCTACTGTACTATATTGAATGCTAGAACTTATTCCTTTTATCTAACTATATGTATTTTTATCCTTTAACCAACTTGTCTTCAGCCTGCTCATCTCTACTTCAGCTGTAATAACCAGCACTCTCTCTCTACCTTCATGAGAATAACTTTTTCTTTTTTTTCTTGAACATGGTCTCACTCTTTCATCTAGACTGGAGTTCAGTGGCATGATCTCAGCTCACTGCAACCTCTGTCTCCCAGGTGCAAGCGATTCTCCTGCCTCAGCCTCCTAAATAGCTGGGATTACAGGCATGCACCACTAACACCCAGCTAATTTTTGTATTTTTAGTGGAGATGAGGTTTCACCATGTTGACCAGGCTGGTCTCAAACTTCTGACCTCAAATGATCCACCTGCCTCAGCCTTCAAAGTGCTGGGATTATAGATGTGAGCCACTGTGCCCAGCTGTGATCAACTTTTTTAGCTACCATATATGAGTAAGAACATGCAATATTTGTCTTTCTATGCCTGGCTTATTTCACTTAATATAAGGACTGGATCTCCAGTTCCATTCATGTTGCTGCAAATTACATGATTTTATTATTCTTTATGACTAAATAGTATTCCATTGTGTATATATACCACATTAAAAAAAGTCTATTCATCCACTGATGGATGCACAGGTTGTGGCCCTCTTGGATCTTGTCTTCATTTAGAATTGTGATTTTTTTCTTTTTTTTGAGACAAGGTCTTGCACTGTTGCCCAGGCTGAGTACAGTGTATGATCATGTCTCATTGCAACCTCAACCTCCCAGGCTCAAGCCTTCCTCCCACCTAGCCTCCCAAGTAGCTGGTGACACAGGCAGGAGACAAGGAAATACTGGGTAGAAGAAGGCGGCTCCCTGGCAAAGGCCCTACTCTCAAGCCTGGATACCTGCAGCCCTAAATGAGCACAGGCATTTCTGTCTTCGTGCCCCAAAATTTGCCTTTTAGCCTGCCAGGTCCCCTATCCTGCCCCAACAGAAACCCCAAACCTCAGGCTCCAGAGGAGACCAGCAGACCAGCAGACCAGCAACGGCGGAACAACACGGCAGAGAAAGGGAGAAGAGGAGGGACATCTGGATGCCGAGGGGTGTTTGGCCTGGGGCGGTTGGAGAAGAGGCCAGCTGCTGGGGAGCCCAACTCCAGGGAAGATCACTTTCCCACTCCATCCCCGCTTTCAGCTCCCCACTCAACTCAATGAGAGCCACCTCCACCACTCAATTAAACCTTGCACTCAGCTGGTGCAGTGACTCATGCCTGTAATCTTAGCACTTTGGGAGGCCGAGGTGGGCAGATCACCTGAGATCCGGAGTTTGAGACCAGCCTGGCCAACATGGTGAAACCCCGTTTCTACTAAAAATACAAAAATCAGCCAGTCTTGGTGGCAGGCACTTGTAATCTCAGCTACTTGGGAGGCTGAGGCAGGAGAATCACTTGAACCCGGGTAGCAGAGGTTGCAGTGAGCCAAGATCACGCCACTGCACTCCAGCCTGAGTGACAGAGTGAGGTGGACATCAAACAAACACACACACAAACAAAACCTTGCACTCATCCTTGGAGCCTGTGTGTGATTCGATTCTTCTGGAGCACTGGGCAAGAGCTCAGGATATGGAAGGCTGTTACACTGGCCCTCTGCCCTTGTGATAAGACCTGATTATCATTCAAGCCATCTGCAGACAGCAAAGCTGAAAGAACTTGGTAACTTGGGAGTTGCAGGCACCCATCCCTAGACACTACTGCAGGGCTGAGAGCCCAAAGCACTTGCCCTAGCCTCTGTACCTGCCTGTTTGCATGCTCCCCCTAGGGATTTGAGCATGATGGAACAGGCGAGTTGCACACCTGTCGCACATCCTTCAAGGGGAAATCAGGAAACTATCCCTCTTCCCTGGGACTTTAGGTGCATGCCACCACAACTGGCTAATTTTTCTGTATTTTTTTTTTGTAGAGATAGGATTTCATCGTATTTCTCAGGCTGGTCTCGAACTCCTGGGCTCAAGCAGTCTGCCCGCCTCAGCCTCCCAAAGTACTGGGGTTACAGGTGAGAGCTGCCACGCCTGGCCTTATTTCTCTTTATAAGTGAATTGTTGTTTTTTGAGCACTACCATTTTAGGCAGGAGGTGGGAGAAGATAAAGTGTGAGAGGCTGGCTGGGGCAGGAAACTAGGCTGAGAGTGAAAAAAATGTGTTGAGAAATAACAACAGTTAATTTCTTTTGAATGTGCCACATATATTAAGTGGTTTAATTTTATTTAATTCTCACTACAACTATATGAGGTAAATACCATTATTACACCCATTTTATATAGATGAGGACATTGAAGCTGGGAGGAATAGTAAAACTTGCCTAAGGTCATAGGCTGTAGGTGGTAGAACTTGCTGTTAAACATTAAACCCAGGACTGTCATGCTCAGAAGCTGTAATTTTTATGATATACAGCCTTCCAGTTCAGAGTAGGCTGGGCTGAGCTAATTATACTTGGAAGTAAGAGATAACGTAGGCAAAATATTATACAGCTGAATGTTAGGAGTCGAGAATCCTGCTCATTTTCTTCATTGGATAGACCCCAAAGCAGACTTCTTTCATCAAAGGGACCCTAAATAAACACCTTGACCTCAGTTCAACAAACTGGAAAAAAAAAAGGGCATCATTAATGATGCTCTGTGAGCACAGTGCTTTTTAATGGTTTGTAAGTTTAGTGGGTTTGTCCTGGTAGAGATTAGCCTAGGTAAAGAGCCGCAGCTTCTTGCTCCCAGTGTAAATGTTTATAGACCGGTGCTTGTTCATTTTAGCTTTGCTTGTTGAGTCACTTGTACTTCTCATTTTTCCTTAAAGATTATTTCAGAAATAAACTTTTTACTGAAGTTGAAGATACATATAAAAAATTACATACATCTTAACTGTAAAGCTGGATAATTTTTTACAAAATGAATGCACACATGCAGTCAATACCAAGATTAAGAAATCTGAATTTCCCATTAAGTGGCTTTCAGTCACTTTCCATCAAAGTATCCATTATTCTGATGTCTACAGCATGGATTAGTTTTTCCTGTGGTTGAGTTTTATAGAAATTGAATCATGTGCTAGATACTCCTTTACTTTTTTTTTGCTCAACATTATATTTGTGAGATTATTCCAGGTTGTTGCTGTTGCTAAAGTTAATTTATTCTTTTTGCTGTATGGTATGTCATTGTATGACTATGCCACACTTTACCCTTCTACTCCTTAGAATTGGCCATTTGGGTTGCTTCCAGCTTTTGGCTACCATAAGTAGTGTGGTTATGTCCTCGTAGACTTTTGTTTTTTTTTTTCACTCAACTTTTAAGATGTGCAGCTCATTGTATCATGCTGTAATCAAGGTGTGACAACAATAATATCATGTCATGCCACCCAGTCCTTTGGCTCCATCACCAATGTATTGCATAAAACCACTCGATTAGTCTTAGGTAATATGTGTGCATGTACATGTGTGTGTGTGTGTGTGTGTGTGTGCATGTATAGTTTTTTTTTTCCTTTACATCCTTGAATCACGTTATATATGAAGTTCCCTATACTGCTGATGAAGCAGCTTCATTGTCTGGGGTAAATATCCAGGGTTTGTTGTCTCGCACCAAGAAGATTAAAGACATGGACACACGCAAGGAGTGAGTTTAGGAGCAGAGGTTTAATAGGCAAAAGAAAGAGAAAGGAGAGCACTTTTCTCTCTCTTACCAGACAGAGGGACATCTGAAAGGGAAAAGCTGGCCTGCAGTGGACCACAGCTGATTTTACAGGTAGGCTTGAAGAGGCAATGTCTGATTATGTAGGGCCCATAGATTAGTTTGACCAGGTGTGACATTTACATAGTGTGTATCGAGAAATAACAACAGTTAATTTCTTTTGAATATGCCATATAGATTAAGTGGCTTAATTTTATTTAATCCTCACTGCAACTATCTAATTGGATGTGGAGAAAGGGAAAGTAAGGAAGAGGAAGGGCTAAAAAAATGACTCTGCCAACTGGATGGGGAATGGTGAGCAGGAGCAGGGGTCACAGGGAGTGACTTCAGAGTTGGACCGGTTGGAATTGAAACTACAGCTTGGGAGGTGTAGGGTGACGGAATAGGCGAGTTGCACCCTAATCTTATTATGCAAATGGGCTTTCCATTTGGCCAGTGCCATCTTGTCTGCTCCTTACTGTACGTGTGGCTGGCAAAGAGAACGGAAGATGGAGCCGCCATTGTGATCATGCCTAGTCCCAGGTAGCCTTTTCCTATTGGCACGACTGGTGGCATTCACTTGTGCAAGTTTCCAGCTTGCTTGTCTATGTCTGCAGCTTGATTTTACAGGCTGCTCTTTGTTAGAGAAGAAAATGATGTTGGGGCTGCTTTTCATTAAAAGGAAAACATTACTGAGGACTTCCTTCCCCTCACTATCTGCCTAAATAATTTCTTTTTAACTCCTATATCATGATTCCATATGACTTTGCATTGTGAGCATTTCTCACATTATAATGGTTGATATTTAGCTTATCTGCAGTTCTTGTCAATACAAATAATGCTGTGGATAAACTACCTTGGATGTCAATCTTTGTCTCTTTTGCGCCTCTACTTTGGGAGTGAAAATTCCCCGTATGGTTAGTGTAGGATTGTGTGTAGTTTAGGGTAGCAGAGGCACTATATATCTTTCTTGTGACATATCTCACTCTATTCCATTAGTACCTTCATCTTGGAAATGAGAGCATACAGTTTCCCACTTACCTGGGTCCTCTGGATGTAGCTTGTCCAGGCCAGCGACTATATCTTTGCCCTCAAGAAATGAACACTTGCGTACGACCAACTCTTTTAATTTCGACAACTCCAGATTTTTCCTCTCAGTTTTGTGTGGTTTACAATTGTGTAGGAGGAAAGTTAGAATTGCTTCCTCTTGGGAGAATAATCAGGCAGGAGCAGGAGATGTAAATGAAAGAGTAGAGGGACAGGCAAAGAGCAGAGGGGCTGCGGATCCATGATTTGCCCGTTTTGGGTTTGTATTCATTTCTGTTTGGCAGCAAGGCCCAGGTATCACTTAGGTAACCACTATTTGCAGTTTCCATCCATATGGTATTATATTCCATTCATATGCCATTCTATTTGAACTGCTATTTTCAATTCCATTCATATGCTATTATGAATGTGTAATTGGTGGAGTTAGGTTCCTGAGAAAGCTGAAGGGCATGGAGGCAGAGTTCATAAACATGTTCATATCTTTCCTATTGAAATAATTCCAGGGCCAGGCCTGGTGGCTCACATTTGTAATCCCAGCACTTTGGGAGGCTGAGGCAGGAGGATCACTTGAACTCAGAAGTTCGAGACCAGCCTGGGCAACATGGCAAAACCCCGTGTCTACAAAAAATACAAAAATTAGCCGGGCATGGTGGTCCTGTAGTCCTAGCTACTCGGGAGGTTGAGGTGGGAGAATCACATGAACCCAGGGGACAGGGTTGCAGTGAGCCGAGATCACTGCACTCCAACCTGGGCAATAGAGCAAGACGCTGTTTCAAAAAAAAAAAAATCCACTTCATCTTGTAACCACAGTTCACTTGTCCCTCCTTCATGGCAGAGCTCTTCAAAGGAGGCAGCTGTACTTGTGTTCTTCACTTCCTCACCTCCCAAGCTGTAGTTTCAATTCCAGCCAGTCCAACTCTGAAGTCATTCCCCGTGACCCCTGCTGCTCCTCACCATTCCCCATTCAGTTGGCAGAGTCATTTTTTTAGCCCTTCCTCTTCCTTACTTCCCCTTTCTCCACATCCAGTCAATCATGAAGACCTTCTCAGTTTACCTCTTAAATTTCTTTCACTTTACTCCCATCGTCACCACCTATAATGGTTTGCTATGGCTGCCATAACAAAGTATCGCCAAGTGAGTGGATTAAATAACAGAAGCGTATTGTTCCATTGTCTCTTCTTGGCTGGAAGTGGAGGTGTTGGTGGAGTTGGTTCCTTCTGGGGGCTATGAAGGAAGGCTCTGCTCCAGCCCTCTCTCCTTGGCTGGCAGATAGTTAGCTTCATGATCATAGGTGTTCTCCCTGTACCTTTACATTGCCTTTCCCCTGTACCTGTCTGTGTCTCAATTTCCCCGTTTACCAAGGATACCAGTCAATTGGACTGGGATCCACCCGAATTATCTCATTTTACCTTGATTACCTTTGTAAAGATCCTATCTCCAGGCTGGGCGTGGTGGCTTACATCAGTAATCCCAGGACTTCGGGAGGCCCAGGCAGGCGGATCACTTGAGGTCAGGAGTTCAAGACCAGCCTGGCCAACATGGTGAAACCCTGTCTCTATTTAAAATGCAAAAAATTAGCCAGGTGTGGTGTCACGCATCTGTAGTCCTAGCTACTCAGGAGTCTGAAGCAGGAGAATCATTTGAACCTGGGAGGCAGAAGTTGCAGTGAGCCGAGATCGCGCCACTGCACTCCAGCCTGGGCAACAGAGCAAGACTCCGTCTCAAAAATAAATAAATAAACAAACAAACAAACAAACCCTATCTCCAAATGAGGTCACATTCTGAGGTGCTGGGGATGAGGACTTCAACATGGATTTTGGTGGTGGAGGGAGGACACAATACAACTCGCAACACTGCCTCTGTTCAAGCCTTTGTACTTCTCACCTATGTCATTTCTTCAGGATAAGCTTAGGACTGTCCCGGCTTCCAGCGTTGTCTTATTTCAACCCAGCCGCTACTCTGCTGCCAGAAGATCTCATAATACTGCTGTGGCTGTTGGGATAAGCCAAGCTCCTCACCATGCCTAGCATGCTGTTTGTGTTCTGGGCCTTTGCTCTCCTTCCCTCTTATTTCCTGCTGCTCACATAGCATTACTGTAGCCATCATGACCCTGTGGGATCATTGCCCTGCCTTTGGCTTGGCTGTGTGAAGTTTTTCCTGCCTGCAATGGTTTCTCTCCCTACACTCCCTGATTGAATGACTCATATTGGGTCTTCAGGCCAATTGCAGCATTATCTCCTCTGAGAAAACCTTCCCTAATAATGGGTTTTGTGCTTTTCCTCCATGACCTAGGTCCCTTTGCCATTCCCCTGTACTACAGTTTTATTTATTTATGAGCTTAGCCCCCTTACAAGATCCACATCACCAGGACATCTAGTTCAATGCCTTGTATACCAAAGGCACTCAAGACACATTTGTTGAACAAATAAATAGATGAGTGAATAAGTCTTCATTTAGAAAATTGCAGTGTCGGCCGGGCGCGGTGGCTCAAGCCTGTAATCCCAGCACTTTGGGAGGCCGAGACGGGTGGATCACGAGGTCAGGAGATCGAGACCATCCTGGCTAACACGGTGAAACCCCGTCTCTACTAAAAATACAAAAACTGGCCGGGCGAGGTGGCGGGCGCCTGTAGTCCCAGCTACTCGGGAGGCTGAGGCAGGAGAATGGCGTGAACCCGGGAGGCGGAGCTTGCAGTGAGCTGAGATCCGGCCACTGCACTCCAGCCTGGGCGACAGAGCGAGACTCTGTCTCAAAAAAAAAAAAAAGAAAAAAAAAAAAAAAAAGAAAATTGCAGTGTCAGGCCGGATGCAGTGGCTCATGCCTGTAATCCCAGCACTTTGGGAGGCCGAGGCAGGCAGATCACCTGAGGTCAGGAGTTTGAGACCAGCCTGACCAACATGGTGAAACCCTGCTTCTACCGAAAATACCAAATTAGCTGGGCGTGATGGTGCATCCCAATTCCTTGGGAGGCTGAGGCAGGAGAATTGCTTGAACCTGGGAGGCAGAGGTTGTGGTGAGCTGAGATTGCGCCATTGCACTCCAGCCTGGGCAACAGGAGTGAAACTCCATTTCAAAAAAGAAAGGAAGGAAGGAAGGAAGGCAGGAAGGAAGGAAGGAAAAAAGAAAACAGCAGTGTTGGCTGAGTGCCGTGGTTCATGCCTGTAATCCCAGCACTTTGGGAGGCCGAGGTGGGTGGACCACCTGAGGTTAGGAGTTTGAGACCAGCCTGGCCAACATGGTGAAACCCTGTCTCTACTAAAAATACAAAAAAAAAAAAAAATTAGCCAGGCATGGTGGCACGTGCCTGTAATCCCAGCTATTTGGAAGGCTGAGGCAGGAGAATCCTTTGAACCCAGGGGGCGGAGATTGCGGTGAGCTGCGACTGTGACATTGCACTCGAGCCTGGGCAACAAGAACAAAACTCCATCTCAAAAAAAAAAAAAAAAAGAAAAGAAAAAAAGAAAATTGAAAATTGCAGTGTCACAATGAGTAAGCAGGCTAGTGGTAACAGGAACAAAGAGAGGCACAGTAAAAGGTGTGGTCATTGGAGTGGGTATATAATTCTCACCTGAGAAGAAACACGGCATTTCAGCTGGTGTTGCTGCTCCAGGGAAAGTTCTTCTACTCCACCGACTCTCTCTTTTCCTGGTGACATGGCCAGTAAGAAAGTAATTACAGTGTTTGGAGCAACAGGTAAAAAGTCTTTAATTTTTAGGGCCTGCTGACTTTGCTCACTCTCTTGTCTTCCTGTTTGTAATTTCAGAGCCTGCAAGAGTGGGCTGAACAAAGAGCCCTTTGGAAGAAATTTTTTAAAGTATCCTATTGCTTTAGTTCTTGATGTGGTAAAGGGGTGGCATGATTTGATTTGTAACTTGATCTCAGCAGGACAACGACACTGACGTTATCTCCCTTTCCCAATCATGGGGCTAACTTGTTGGTGTAAGCTAAAGCTTACATAAGCTATACTCTGAAGTCTTCTCTCCACTCACTTCCTAATAAGCAAAAGGTACAAGTGTGAGAGGCCTGTGGGTTTGTAGTGAATATCCAACGCCTGACCAATCTTCCAGGGAGTCTGCAAGCATGCAGTGTGGGGAGTTTACCTTCCTGGCTCTGTTACAGTTTGTTCCTCAACAGTCAGAGCCATCTCTGCACAATGTAAATCAAATCAGGTTATTCTCCTTCAATCTATTCTCATTTCAGCCTCCCAAGGATCCATGTGAAACTGTCAGATCATGTCAGGTCTCTGCTCAAAACCCTCTAAAAACTCCCAGCCCCATGGCACTCCCAGTAAAGTGCAAAGTCCTGCTAATGCCCTGCAACAGGGCCTTGGAAATGCCTTCTCAGACCTCTCTTCCTGCCACTCTTCCCTCACTTGCTTCATTACCCTGGCTTGCTTGCTGTTCCTCCAAAACACCCCCACAATACAAAGCCTCTGGCCTTTGTATTGGCTGCTGCTTCAACCTAGAATGATCTCCCTCTGTTACTATCTCATCTTGAATTGTAGTTCCCGTAATCCCCACATGTCATAGGAGTCACCAGGTGGAGATAAATGAATGTTGGGAGTGGTTCCCCCATCCTGTTCTTGTGATAGTGAAACGGGAGAGTTCCCTGGTCCCCTGCCACAGGATGTGCGACGGGGGTGTGGCTCTCTGTTCTGCCACTGCAAGCTCAAACCCTTTAAGGGAGGGGGAGCATGCATATAGGCAGGTGCAGGAACTGGGGCAAGTGCTTTTGGGCTCCTGCCCTATGGCAGCATCTAAGGGTAGGTGTCTATAACTTTCAAAGCCCAAGTGTGTATGTGTTACAGTGCACTCTTTTAGCCTTGCCATCTGCAGGTGGTTTAAGGGTTAACCAGCTCAGTGAACCCTCTGCCTTTTTGCAAAAGGAGGGGGCTAGTGTGACAGTTTTCTGTATCCCAAGCTCATCCAGCATCCCAGAAGAATCGGGTCACACATGGACTTGAAGGATGAATGCAGAGGTTTTATTGAGTGGTGAAAGTGGCTCTCAGTGGGATGCATGGGGAGCTAGATAGGGGATGGAGTAGGAATATGACCTTCCCCTAGAGTTTGGCCGATTCTCCGAACATCCCCACCCAAACTCCTCCTGACATTCCTTCTCTTCTCTCCTCTGCATCATTCTGTCATCTGTTTGTCTCCTCGTCTCCTAGTCTTCCTCTGGAGCCTGAGGTTTGGGGCTTATATGGGTACAGGATAGGGGGCATGGCAGGCCAAAAGGCAACTTTTGGGGTTCAAAAACAGGAATGCTTATTTCTCACTTAGGACAGCAGGTATCCAGGCTTGAGGGTGGGGCCTTTGCCAGGAACCACCCTCTTCTACCCAGTATTTCCCTGTCTCCTGTTCGTATCAATAGTGAGTTAGTTCTCACGAGATCTGGTGGTTTTACAAGGGTCTTCCCCCTTCACTGGGCACTCATTCTCTCTGCTGCCACCCTGTGAAGTGGTGTCTCCTGCCATGGTTGTAAGTTTCCTGAGACCTCCCTAGCCATGTGAAACTGTGAGTCAATTAAACCTCTTTTCTTTATAAATTACCCAGTGTTGGGTATTTCTTCACAGTAGCGTGAGAAAGGGCTAATACAGTTACCCACTGCTTTCTTCCTCATGTCATTCAGGTCTCTGCTTAGATGTTACCTTTTCCATGAGGACTTTCCAGACCTCTATATTTGAAATTGCAACTCTGCTTCCACCCTGCCCATGTCTGGCTCCCTTCCTTACTTGATTTCTTCTATTTCTGCCTGTCTTTCCACACTAGAATATAAGCTCTATGAGAACAGGGATTTGTCTGGAGGAAGTCAAGGGCTAAAACAGGAAACAGAGTGAAATAAATTATCAAAAATCAATAGTCAAGTATGATATTAAAAGGAGAAGAAGAGGCGATGGGGTCACGGATGACTCTATTAAGCATTAGGGTGATGGTAAAGATGTTGGCTTTTCCTGAAAGAGAAAAGTGATCGAAGGGTTTGGTTTTTTCAGTGTGTTTGTGTTTAGCTACAGGGTCTCACTGTGTTGTCTGGGTTGGAGTGTGGTGACTCTCACAGGAGCCATCGTAGTACACAGCCTTAAACTCCTGGGCTCAAGTGATCTTCCTGCCTTAGCCTCCCAAGTAGCTGGGATGGCAGGATTGCAACAGCATGCAGGCATTGAAGGATTTTGACCAGAGGAATGACATGACTTTGGTGTTAAAAGGATCATTTTAGCTTATACTTTGTGAAGGGACTATAGGGGGTAAGAACTGAAGCAGGGAGACCTGTTAGGAGGTGGTTGTCATAAAATAGGCAAGATGATAGTAGCTTAGACCAGGGTGGTAGCAATGAGGTTGTGGAGAGTGGTTAGATTCTGTGGAGGTTTTAAAAGCAGAGTTGGCAGGATTTGTTGTTGGACCAGACATCAGGGGTAAGAATGGAAGAGTTGAAAATGACTCTGAAGTTTTATGGCTTGAGTAACTGGAAAAATGAAGTTGAGATTCACTGAAATATGGGAGACAGTGGGGAGGAGGAGAAGGTCAGGAGCTCCTTAAACTTGAATTGGTCTCATTAAACTTGAATTGCCAACTAGGCATCCAGAGACTGGGGAAGCAGTTGGATAAGATTTTTGGGAGTGGCCAGTCACTCTATTAATTCTGTCTCCTAAATCTCTCTCAGATTTTTTCCATTCTCCCTCTTAGAAGCTTTTTCCACACTCATTTGCCTTCTCTCTATGTTCTACCTTTAAACAGAATCATCTTTCAAATCTGATTAATTTTTCAAACCTTGTAGCCAGCTACTACCACCTTGTATCACATTCCTGTTCTCCTTCATTACTGCCCAAGATGTAAGCCCCTCTGGTTTTTAGTCTTAACCCTGTATTTCTCCATGCATCCTTTCCCTGACCCCACATCTCAGACTCCCTTGCCTCCAAAACCTTCTCATGGTACCCTTCTGTTCCAACATCAGCATCTTGCTAAATGACCCCTCAGCCTCTTTGAATAGATGGTCACTTGACTTTTCTCTCTCAATCCTCCCTGCTCATCATCACCACATCCAGTTAATCACCAAAATCCTGTTGATATCATCTTGTCAAGGAAAATAGTGAAAGACTTTGAAATGTGAAAAAAAGACGGCTGGGTGTCCTTGCCCAAGGCACCATTATCAGTTTTGTGAGCCTTTCCTTGTTTTTAAGATATTTATAACTCTATAAATTGTAGCAAATAGATAATAATGCAACATATTCTTATCCATAGAAATGCAAATGAAGGCTGGGTGCAGTGGCTCACGCCTGTAATCCCAGCACTTTGGGAGGCTGAGGTGGGCTGATCATGAGGTCAGGAGTTCTAGACCAGCCTGGCCAATGTGGTAAAACCCCGTCTCTACTGAAAATACAAAAATTAGCAAGGCGTGGTGGCGCATGCCTGTAGTCCCAGCTACTCGGGAGGCTGAGGCAGGATAATCGCTTGAACCCAGGAGGCGGCAATTGCAGTGAGCTGAGACTGTGCCATTGCACTCCAGCCTGGGCAACAGAGCAAGACTCTGTCTCAAAAAAAAAAAAAAAAAGAAATGCAAATGAGTTGTGTCTGGTGGACCACAATTGATCATTGCCTAGAGGATATTGACTGGTTTTGTCCCTAATTGTACATTCATTTTAGCATTTTGGCATTCTTGATTGCCTACATATATGTGTGTTCTTTGAATTTTTCTTATAACATTGTACTCGTTCCCTCATTAATTAATGAGTTAGATAGAATTTTGACACATTCATTTTATGTGTGTATAAATTATTATTTACTCTTTAAAAATGTATCCTTTAATATTCTGAGTATCTTTTAAATTTGCATTATTCCCTCCACCTGAATAACACCTTCTAGCACAGGTCAACCTTTACCTAGATTGTTTTAAAGCCCACTAATTGTACCCTTGTCTGTGGTCTCTCTATCCTATTCCACACTCTCTATTAATCAGAGCGCTTTCCCTGCATGTAATTCTGAACATATTGCTTAACTTCATAAAATCTCCTGTTCCCAGAACAAAGTGCAGCCCTGTAGACCTATTTTACTTCTCTAGCCTCATGTGTGACATTGACCTGCAGTTCTCAGTCAGATTCATTTCAGTTCTCTGAATTCACTGCCTTCTCTCTCACCTCTGGAATAAAGCACTTGCAATCCGCTTTGCATGCAACACACTCCACATGCCTCTCCCAATTCTTGCCTGTTCTTTAGGGCTCACCTCTGTTACCACTTCCTTCAGGAAGCCTCCCTCTAGTCTGGGTTAGATGCTCCATTTATGTCCTCCTCTGGAGCCTGTATTCTCTCAGTCCCTTTCCCCCTCCCCTAATAACACATATTACACAGTATTATAATTGCTCTTTAATGATCTCCCCTGCTAGTCTGTAAGCTCTGTGCAGGCAGGTGCCATGTTCAGGTTTGAATCCTGAAATCCTTACCTAAGCAGCTATAGGATCTGGAGTAAATCCTTGAACTCTTTAGGCCATAATCCAATCTATTAATAATGTCTTTCATAAATTTTATCGTATATCCAACATGTTCAAACCTGCTATTGTTTACCACTACATCCCCAGGGCATAGCACAACATGTAAGAGTCATTCACAAACATGGTCCCAGGACAATAATAGAAACTTTCCTATAAAAATCCTTTTCAAGGACCATGACCCACCCCACCTACTCCAGCACCCCCCAACCCCCTGCCAAAAGCACAAATTATACTCAAATAGAAGGTACTTCAGTTTGTTTAGGTTTTTATTTTATAGAATCAGAGTAAAATATTCAACTTACCTGCTTTTTAATTGTGAATGATTCCATATAATGGCCAGATGAAAAAAGGTTTTGTTTTATTTTCTCTAATTTATAAAGAAAAAAAGGTTTATTTGATTAATGATTCTCATGGCTGGGAAGTTCAAGATTGTGCATATGCATCTGATGAGGGCCTCAGGCTGCTTCCACTCATGATAGAAGGTAAAGGGGAGCTGGCATGTGCAGAGATCACATGGAGAGAGAGAGGAAGCAAGAGGAAGGGTGGAGGTGCCAGGCTCATTTTAACAACCAGCTCTCAGGAACTAATGGATAAGAACTCACCCCTGAGGGAGGGCATTAATCTACTCATGAGGGATCTGCTCCCATGACCCAAACACCTCCAATTAGGCTCCAATATTGGGAATCACATTTCAACATGAGGTTTGCAGGGGACAAATATCCAAACCAGCACCCAGTGTTCTGCAATTTCACAGTGATGTGCATAAAACGGGAATTCATTTGTCATTGTATTGGGCACTCAGTGACCTCTCAATTTGGAAGCTCAGTTAATATCCTTGGACTTAGAGAAATTACTATTTTCTTAGATAATTTCAATACCTCCATCTGTTTTCTCATTCTGTAATTCCCCTGGCTTGATCTTCTAATTATTTTTCTCTCTCTTGCTTGCTCTCTTTCTCTTATCTCTTCTTCTCCTCTTTTTGGGCCAATATAGCGTCTGGAATGCAAAACCTTTTCTAATCTCAGAGGATATTAATTCAGAGTCTTGCTCTGTCACCCAGGCTGGAGCACAGTGGGGAGATCTTGGCTTACTGTAACCTCTGCCTCCCGGGTTCAAATGCTTCTCCTGCCTCAGCCTCTCAAGTAGCTGGGATTGTAGGCACCCGCCATCACACCTGGCTAATTTTTGTATTTTTAGTAGAGATGGGGTTTTACTATGTTGGCAAGACTGGTCTCAAACTCTGACATCAAGTGATCAGCCAGTTTCGACCTCCCAAAGTGCTGGGATTACAGGATTGAGCCACTGTGCCCAGCCCCAGAGGATATTAATTCTTTTTAATTTTTTTATTCAGTTCTCTGGACTGTTTCTGTTTCCATCAGTTTGTTTATTTTGGGTTTGCCTTTCATTTTGGAGGCTTTCCTCAAACATATGATGAACTTTGACTGTCTGTTCATATTTACTAGCAGACAATTTACTACGAAATTTACTATGAAACCCTGTGTGCAAAGACAGAGCTCACTGAATAACCCCTGACCCTCCTGTAGGGTTATCAGTGGTATATTAGCTGGGGTCCCACAAGAAACAGGTGCCACACTCCTTCAGAGAAGCTGAGAACAATTTAATAACAGTGGACAAGGAAGACAGCAATAAGGAATAAGTAAGCAACAAGAGGAAGGAGAAAAGGGCAAGAAAGATGACCAGAACTTATGGACAGTAGCGATGTGAAAGGGGTCATCTCTCTTGCCCTTGGGTCTCTGGCTGATGTCTCTCATTGCCCAGACCCAACCTGAGGGCACGAGAGGGACTCCATGAGGATCAACTGTTGAGTGCACTAAGTAGAACAGAGAAAGTGAATATGGAGCTGGAAGCACAAAAAAGTATCCAGGACAGGTATCCAGCCAATGTGATGGAGGAACCCAAATGTTAGTAACCCAACATAGCACCTGGCCTATATCACAGGATATTCCATAAATATTTGCAGGGTTAATAAATCAGGCAAGTAGTGATCATATCATAATCGGCTTTGAATGTGGTAAAAATTTTTTACAAGTTTTTTAATTTCTAAAAAAATATAGACCAGGGTCAGGTACAGTGGCTCATGCCTGTAATCCCAGCACTTTGGGAGGCTGAGGTGGGTGGATCACCTGAGGTCAGGAGTTCGAGACCAGCCTGACGAACATGGTGAAACCCCGCTTCTACTAAAAATACAAAATTAGCTGAGTGCATGCCTGTAATCCCAGCTACTCGGCAGACTGAGGCAGGAGAATCGCTTAAACCCAGGAGGCAGAGGTTGCAGTGAGCTGAGATCGCACCATTGCACTCCAGCCTAGGCAACAAGAACAAAACTCCGTCTCAAAAAAAAAAAAAAAATATATATATATAATACATATATATATATATATAGAGAGAGAGAGAGAGAGAGAGCAGGAACTTCTTTTGATGAATTGTCTGAATAACCCCAGCATAAGGTCTACAACCAGGTAAAAGTAGAATAATTGCCTTTGTTGAATCTGGAGAACCTGTGGGCAACCCTAATTTTGACACCCTGCTCACTTGCCCTTCTTGTTGCCTCAAGCCTCTCCCACTTCTCTCTTCCCATGTCCTCTGCAAAAATGCCTCCTAAGAGGCCACAAAGAACTTAGTTTGAAAGCCATGGGGATATGTGAAGTGCCATGTAGCACCCCCTGAAGTAGGTACTACAGCAGCTCCACTCTGAATCATGGGATTTCTGGCCTTCTTTCAGTGAACATTCTTCTTGATCCTTCCTGTATTTCTTCTTCCCTTGACCCTGCAGGAGCTCAAGGTGGCTCTGTGGCCAGGGCAATTTTGGAGAGCAAAAAATTTGCAGTGAGAGCAGTGACCAGGGATGTAACTCGACCAAATGCCCTGGAGCTCCAGCACCTTGGAGCTGAGGTGGTAAAAGGTGACCTGAATGATAAAGCATCCGTGGACAGTGCCTTAAAAGGTGCCTATGGGGCCTTCTTGGTGACCAACTTCTGGGACGCTCTCAACAAAGATAAGGAAGTGTTTCAGGTAGAAACCAAATTGTTTCTTTTTTCCTTTGAGCCCTTTCCTCTTACCCTCCCTAGCAGCTTCTTTCCTTCCTAGAAGGGGACAGGCCTTCAATCTGGGCAAATATATGTCTTACATCCCTTTGGCATTTATAAAAAACATGTACTTTAAGTACTTGTTAAACGTATCTTTGTAAAATTAATGTTATGTAGCATCTGTCTAGGTCTGAAGACCTTGAATATTCCAGAGTGACCGTTTAATGAAGCTAGTCATTGGATTATCTACTTCTCACCATTTGTTTGTACATGGCATGGGGGGTGGTAGCAAAGGTACCCCCGAATTTGAAGCTAGTCTGAGAGTGAAATAGAAAGAATAAAGATGTAATTTACACTTCATTTACACTTCAGATCGATAATTTGGGGATGGGAACATAGAAAAAGAAATAAACGAGCAAACAAGCCCACAGTGAATTAAATTCAGGGAAAATGAAAGTTTGTAGAAAAAGTAAATGTAGGCTGGGCGCAGTGGCTCACGCCTGTAATCCCAGCACTTTTGGAGGCCAAGGCGGATGGATCACCTGAGGTTGGGAGTTTGAGACCAGCCTGAACAACATGGTGAAACCCTGTCTCTACTAAAAATACAAAATTAGCCAGGCGTGGTGGTGCATGCCTGTAATCCCAGCTAATTGGGAGGCTGAGGCAGGAGAATCAGTTGAACCTGGGAGTTGGAGGTTGCAGTGAGCCAAGATCGGACTATTTCTCTCCAGTGTGGGCAACAAGAGTGAAACTCCGTTTCAAAAAAAAAAAGAAAAAGAAGAAATAAATGTAACCATAGAATATCACATAACTCAGCTTCAGCTGTGTATAAGCACTAAATATTGATCTAGCCAAAAACAATGATTGGGAGAATGAAAAAAAGGGAATTGTGTATATGTGTGGTGGTGGTGGTGGACAACGTGAGTGAGTAAGAGAGGAGACAGAGCGAGTGAGTGAGAGAGAATAATTAAATCCTCATCTTTCATAGTAGGAATTTAGTAGATGATATTTCAAATTGAAAAAATCAAGAATTAGTGGTATAAACGTTTACAAAAATAAACAGCTAAATGAAATTGAAGTGTTACTTCTGGAGAACAGTAATCAGCATAGGGGCACAGGGAACTTATTTTATTTTATTTGTTTTATTTTATTTTTTTAGAGACAGGGTCTCACTATGTTACCCATGCTGGTCCTGAACCCCTGGGCTCAAGTAATCCTCTCATCTCAGCCTCTTGGGAATTTCTTTTTCACTATAAGATCCACTCCCTCCCAACCCATGACAGTACTATTTGAAATTTTAAACTATGTATATGTATACATTTGAGAAAAAATGAAGATTAGATTTAAAAAAATATAATGGATGGTATTAGCCACTTGAAGAAATGGTACAATTCAAAAAATCGAGAGCAGGATCAAACTGTTCCAGGAATGTCTCTTGAATTAATGATACCATTCACAGCCTGTGTTTTAGTGATAAACTCTGGAAGGGCTTATTTTAGGAGACTTGAATTCTACTTCTGATATTCACTTACTAGGAAACGTAGGGGTACAAGTCACCTCTCTGCTTCACTTCCTGCCTCTGCTAACCCAGGTTAATTATGTCTTCTCTGCCCGCCGCATGAAGTTTTGTAAGGAAAAGTAAGAAAGAAAAAGCAAAAAGGAAGGAAAAAAAGAAGAGAGAGATGAAAGTGCTTTGGAAAATTTGGACCTAAACACACACAAAAAAGAGAATATATATACTTATGTGTTTGTATGTGTGTATATACGCCTCCATTATGCCCTCAATATCCAAATGGTGTGTAGATATAGTCCATTACTAGACACAATTATAGAAAATAAATAAATGCGATTGCAGTTGATCACAAAGACACTGAACCCAGAGAAAAACACCATCTCTTCCTGGCCAGTTGCCACCAGGTTGCTTCTTAGCTTCAGACAGGTATCTGGGGTTCCTTTCTCCTCTGCCCCCTCCCTAATTTCTTATTCTACTACTCCCCCACCTCCAGTGTTCTGCTGACAGCCCCCATGGGAGCAGGCTGAGGAGTTGGGGGTTTTGGAGTGGAGCCTTTGCTCAGCAATGCTGGTGTAGTGGCCTCTCATAAGGTAAATTGAATATATTTTGAGGCTGGTAGAGCTTCCTCTCCATAGGGATGAGGGTAATAAGAAAAGGAGCAGGTGGGCCTGGCGCCGTGGCTCAGGCCTGTAATCCCAACACTTTTGGAGTCCGAGGTAGGCAGATGACTTGAGATCAGGAGTTTGAGACCAGCCTGGCTGTATGGTGAAACCCCATCTCTACTACAAAATACAAAAAACTAGCTGGGCGTGGTGGTGCCCACTTGTAATCCCAGGTACTAGGGAGGCTGAGCCAGGAGAATCATTTGAATCCAGGGGGCGGAAGTTGCAGTGAGCGGAAATCATGAGACTCTGTCTAAAAAAAAAAAGCAGGGGGCAGGAAGGGAGAGGGGAGTGGAGGAGATTCTGCTCTGAATATCTGTCCAAATGCAAATACAAATACAGCGGCCTATATGAGGATTTACTTTTGACCCTCAGGGGAAGCTGGTGGCAGACACCGCCAAGCATCTGGGTCTGAAGCACGTGGTTTACAGTGGCCTGGAGAACGTCAAGCGGCTGACCGATGGCAAGCTGCAGGTGCCGCACTTTGACAGCAAGGGCGAGGTGGAGGAGTACTTCTGGTCCATTGGCATCCCCATGACCAGTGTCCGCGTGGCGGCCTACTTTGAAAACTTTCTCACGGCGTGGCGGCCCGTGAAAGCCTCTGATGGAGATTACTACACCTTGGGTAAAATGAAGTGAAAGCTCACCAGGCACCTGGTTGCCCTCCTCTCTACTCACTTGCCTCCCTCTCTTCCTTCTTGCCCCTCTGCAGTGGACACCTACCATTTGAGTGCCTTCTATATGTTTAGCTCTGTGTGAAGTGCCGAGAGGGCTGCCACATTGTCCCAGGCTTCTCTAGGGCACTACACTAAATTGCTCTTCTAGGGCAGAGAACTAGATCTGGGATCAGAAGCACAAAGGGTTACATTTCCAATCTTAACATACTGACCGTCCTTAATGTAAGTACTGGAGTTAGCTATGTGACCTCCAACCTCAGTTTCCTCAGGTTATTTTTATTTTTATTTTTTGAGATGGAGTCTTGCTCTGTCGCCCAGGCTGAGTGCAGCAGCATGATCTTGGCTCACTGCAACCTCCACAGCCTGGGTTCAAGTGATTCTTGTGCCTCAGCCTCCTGAGTGGCTGGGATTACACGCACCCGCCACCACACCTGGCTAATTTTTGCATTTTTAAATAGATACAGGGTTTCACCATGTTGACCAGGCTAGTCTCAAACTCCGGAACTCAAGGGATCCAGCCAACTCAGCCTCCCAAAATATTGGGATTACAGGTGTGAGCCACCATGGCTGGCAGTTTCCTCAGGTTTAATGGGAAAATTGGACAAGATGACTTTTTTATTTTTTATTTTTTTGAGTCTGGGTCTCTGCTGCCCAGGCTGCAATGCAGTGGGTCTTTCGCCCATACTGGGTTTCATTGCTCACTGTGCAGCCTCGAACTTTCAGGCTCAGGCATCCTCCTACCTCAGCCTCCTGAGTAGCTAGGATTACATGGGTATACCATCACATCTGGCCAATTCTTATTTTATTTTATTTTTGTAGAAATGGGGTCTCTCTTTGTTGCCCAGGCTGGTCTTGAACTCCTGGGCTCGAGTGATCCTCCCGCCTCTGCCTCCCAAAGTGCTGTGATTACAGGTGTGCGCTACCATGCCCAGCCTCAGGATGACTTCTAAGAGCCCTTCTAGCTCATCCATCTGACCTTCTGTGGCAACAATGGAGGAAAAGTGTTCTTCTGATCTGGGTCCCATGGTCAGAATTAGAGCTTAGAGGGACTGTGACCTGCCCGGGAGACAGGTTCCCAGGCCCTACCTGCACAGAGTCCAATTCCATAGGTCTGGGTTGATGCCTGGGAGAATGTAGTTTTAACAAGGACTCCAGGTAATTCCAATGCTGCTGGTCCACTGGCCGGCATTCCTCTTCCCTTTGGGGACACTTTGTGTGGCCATGGTCAGAGTTGGCCTTTGTGCAGTAGATGGAATGTGGAAATACCAATGACAACAATTCAGGCTTTCTTCCTTGATTCAGAATTAACACTCATCAGAAGCCGGGAGGGGTGGCCTGTGGTCCCAGCTACTCAGGAGGCTTAGGTGACAGGATTGTTTGAAATACAATGAGGGAGGGAGGGTAGTAGGAGGTGAGGTCAGAACTAACAGAGGGTCTGGTTGTGTAAGCTTCGTAAACAACTAGCTTTTCCTCTGAGAGACACAGAGAGCTATCAGAAGGTTCTGAGCAGACAGGGCCAGATGTGGTGGCTCATGCCTGTAATCCCAGCACTTTGGGAGGCCGTGGCAGGCAGATCACTTGAGGCCAGGAGTTTGAGACTGGCCTGGCTAAGATGAGGAAACCCCATCTCTACTAAAAGTACAAAAATTAGCTGGGTATGGTGGTAGGTGCTTGTAATCCCAGCTACTGGGGAGGCTGAGGCAGGAGAATTACTTGAACCTGGGAGGCAGAGGTTGCAGTGAGCTGGGATTACACTACTGCACTCCAGCCTGGGTGACACAGCGGAACTCCATCTCAAAAAAAAAAAAAAAAAAAGAAGATTCTGAGCAGATGTAACATTCACCTGAGCTGAGTTTTTTACAGGGTCACTCTGATTTTTATGTTGAAAAGAGACTATGAAAGGGCAAGAGTTTGGCCGGGCATGGTGGCTCACACCTGTAATCCCAGCACTTTGGGGGACTGAGGCCGGTGGATCATGAGGTCAGGAGTTTGAGACCAGCCTGGTCAAGATAGTGAAACCCCGTCTCTGCTAAAAATACAAAAATTCGCTGAGCATGCGTGCCTGTAATCCCAGCTACTTGGGAGGCTGAGGCAGGAGAATTGCTTCAACCCAGGAGGCGGAGGTTGCAGCGAGCTGAGATTGCGCCACTGCACACTCTAGCCTGGGTGACAGAGCAAGACTCTGTCTCAAAAAAAATTTTTTTTTTTTCGTATTTTTAGTAGAAACGGGATTTCACCGTGTTAGCCAGGATGCTCTCGATCTCCTGATCTCGTGATCCTCCCGCCTTGGCCTCCCAAAGTGCTGGGATTAAAGGCATGAGCCACTTCACCTTGGCTGCTATAGTATTTCTGACAGGCTGCCTGGACAACATGGTGAAACACTGTCTCTACTGAAAATACACAAATCAGCCTGGTGTGGTAGCAGGTGCCTGTAATTCCAGCACTTTGGGAGGCCAAGGTGGGCAGATCATGAGGTCAGGAGATCGAGACCATCCTGGCTAACATGGTGAAACCCTGTCTCTACTAAAAATACAAAAAATTAGCTGGGCTTGGTGGCAGGCGCCTGTAGTCCCAGCTACTCAGGAGTCTGAGGCAGGAGAATGGCGTGAACCCGGGAGGCAGAGCTTGCAGTGAGCAGAGATCATGCCACTGCACTCCAGCCTGGGCGAAAGTGCAAGACTCCGTCTCAAACAAAACAAAACAAAACAAAAAACAAACAAACAAACAAACAAACAAAAAAGAAAGGGCAAGAGTGGAAACAAGGAGACAAATTTTGCAATAACTCAAGTCACGGATGATGGTGGCTTGGACCAGGGTGGTAGCATTGAAGATGATGAGAAGTGGCCAGATTTTGTACATATCATGCATATGAGTTCCAAAGAAAAAAAAAAACAGGATATGGGATGTGAGAGAAGTGTCAAGGCTGACTGCAAGATTTGTGACCTGAGAAATCAGAATGATAGGGTTGCCATTAGCTGAGGTGGGAGGCTGTAGGGAAGTTGTTGGGGAGTGTAGTTCAGTTTGGGGACTGTTGAGTTTAAGATGTCTATTGAACAGTCAAGTAAGGATTTGAGTACGTAGTGGGACACATGAGTCTGGAATTCAGCAGAAGTTTTGGCTGGAGATATGTTTAATCATACTTTACATACAGAAGATATTTAGTAAATGGTTGCTCTTTTTAATCAATATCCAGACACTGTAGTATTCTCTCTCTTTTTTTTTTTTGAGATGAAGTCTTGCTTTGTTACCCAGGCTGGAGTGCAGTGGCACGATCTCGGCTCACTGCAACCTCTGCCTTCTGGATTCAAGTAATTCTCCTGCCTCAGCCTCCGGAGTAGCTGGGATTACAGGCACGCACCATCACGTCTGGCTAATTTTTGTATTTTCAGTATAGACAGGGTTTCACCATGTTGGCCAGGCTGGTCTCGAACTCCTGACCTTAGGTGATATGCTCGCCTATGCCTCCCAAAGTGCTAGGATTATGGGTGTGAGACACTGCATTCGACCTGTAATTTCTCAAACAAAACCTTGTAACTGTGTGTAGATTGTGGCCCCTGGGTTTTACATTGCCTTCCCACACCTTTTGTTTAAGTGATTGATTAGTTTGGGTTGGTGGGACCTACCAAGGATGTGATATCATTAACTATTTATCTTTTCCTATTTTTTTTTTTTTAAATTAGCTGTACCAATGGGAGATGTACCAATGGATGGTATCTCTGTTGCTGATATTGGAGCAGCCGTCTCTAAGATTTTTAATTCTCCAGAGGAATTTTTAGGCAAGGCCGTGGGGCTCAGTGCAGAAGCACTAACAGTACAGCAATATGCTGATGTTTTGTCCAAGGTTTTGGGGAAAAAAGTCCGAGATGCAAAGGTGAGTTCTTAGGGGACATCCATGTGATCACAAGAGGCTACCTTGGTTAACATTCCACTGACTTACAAATTTTGGTAGACTGTCTGTGGATTTAGGCAGGATTGAACTTAAACTTTCAAAAGAAATTGAGAAGGACTGTGGTTGCATAAATCTAACTTCATTGATTGTAGCAGTAGAATCTCTCCCATACGGCTTTATTTCTTTGGCTTAGGGTTAATTGACTTGTAAAAGTAAAATTACTTTTGAGTGGAAAGAACTTAGAATGTGAAGATTGAGATACAGCCTTTTCACACACACAATCCCAACTCCTCGCATAAGCCCTTGATGCTGACCACTTTGGTCGGCCAGAACTAGCTGATGTGGAACAAGGCACTTAGCTTCATTGAGCCTCAGCTTCCTCAGTTGCAAAGTGGGGCATGATAGTATCTACTTCGGGTGTTCCTGTGAAAATTACAGAGAATACATTTAAAGGACTTATGATAGTGTTTGGCACATAGCAGTGATGTATCGAGTCTCTGTGATGAACCCAGTGCTACTTTAAGGAATTTGCAGCAAGGTTGGAGTGAAAATGTTGATGCCCATCAAGTCACCATGATCATTATAAGACATAACTCTATAGGTGCTCAATTGTGTTGTTCAGAATATCAGTGCTATAGGTGACCAGAAAACAGTGGAAGAAGGTTTCATGGAAGACGTGGGCTTGAGTTGGTCCTTGAGGGAACATGACTGTGTATAGATAGAGGGGGCACCAAGAGGGCTAGCCTGGCTGATTCTAGAATAAACACAACAAAAAAGAGGCAGTATAGGAAGGAGGCAGATTCTGGCTCTGCTCCTATCCTTGGTAACTTACTTAACCCCTCTCCATCTCAGTTTCTTCATATGTTCCAAAAAAAGTTGTTATACCTCCTTCATGGGATCATTGTGAGGATGAAATGAGATCTGTACAGCAGGTGCTTGGCACTGGGTCTGGCACTTAGTAAGCCCTCAACAACTGATCATGCTATAAATCATGCAGGAATGGCCCCCTTGTGTGGGTGGCTGCCTTCTTGGGCTTGGAGGTAAGTTATTTTCTCCAAGGAATTATGCCTGGCCAGGACAGACTTTTTACAGAAGAGTGAGAATTGGTGATATTGAGCATTACCAGCCATTTCCCCAAGCAGGTATTGATAAGAGGAAAGGAAAAGAAAACAGGCTGTTTTCAGGGTACAATGATAGAGTTGAGTAGTTCCAATAGCGACCTTATGGCCCACAAAGCCTACAGTATTTATGTCTAGGCCTTTAAAGAAAAGTTAGTTTCCCAGCACTTTGGGAGGCCAAGGAGGGTGGATCACGAGGTCAGGAGTTTGAGACCAGCCTGGCCAACATGGTGAAACCCCATCTCTACTAAAAATACAAAAATTAGCTGGGTATGGTGGCGGGGGCCTGTAATCCCAGCTACTGGGGAGGCTGAGGCAGGAAAATTGTTTGAACCCAGGAGGTGGAGGTTGCAGTGAGCCAGGATTGCGCCATCGCACTCCAGCCTGGGCGACAGGGTGAGACTCCGTATCAAAAACAAAACAAAAATAAAAAATAAAAAAAGGTTTGTTGACATATGTTCTAGAACATTTCCTAGAATTAGGGATAGAAGTTGGGATCAGCAGCTCTTGTGCTTCTAGAGGGGGTATCTAGATTCCCAATTCAGCCTCGGGCACTGAAGTTGTCAGGAGGCAAAGGTTTTTTTTTTTTTTCTGGAAAACCAGTGTAGGATTCAATCTAGCCACAAAACCACATCTGGTTATCTCATTGAAGCCACACACACATTTCTTGGAGAGATTAAGTTACTCCTATACCCAAGAAGGCAGCCACCCACTCAAAGATGGGCTCACAGGATCTGCAAGGTTCCTTGTACCTGGGTGCACACTTACCTCTCAGTGACCCTTCTCCCAGACCATTTGCATTTGGGTCATATATTCGTTTTCTCTTGTGGGTTTGAACCCTGTAATGAAGGAGAGAGAGAGTGTGAGTGTAGGGGATAAGTGTGTGTATTGATTCTCAGAGGATGCAGTAGACATTGTTCTGAATTGTTCAGAACCTTTCAAGCATCTGTTAGTCACATACTTGGTCCCTGACTCTTCTTGGTGTACAAATTGCTTTATAATGCAGCTGAAGCTCCTCTGGTACCACAAGGTGTAGGGCATCAGAGGCTGCAACTTCTATAGAAAGGTCTGACAATTCCGGGGAAGGGTGCATCTCGCCACAAGGTGGCGCTCCAGCCCTCACGGTCTGACTTCCTCCCATCTCCTCAAGGGGGTATGAAATGTCTGATTGAAACTGTCTAACCCCCAAAGGAAGATGGTTTTCTCAGAAAGTGAGACACAACAGAACAGGCCTCTTTCCTTCAAAAATCTGCAGTAAAAGAATTCCTTATTTCACTGAAGTATATTTGATATCAAAGTTATGGATGAAAGAGCGACTCAAGGAGACAGACATGGAAGAATCTTCCATGCTTCTCACACAGACTTCTATTTCCAAACTCACTTCAAATTGTCAATGTTTTTCTGATTTCAAAAATAGCAAATACTTATTGAAGAAAACTCAGAAAATTATGAGAAAGAAAATATAAATCACACATAGTTCAATCTCTTAGAGATAGCTACTGTTAAGATTTGACAGATTTTCTTGTTTTTTTCCAGTATATGTAAGCATTTAATAATTGTACATATATACATACATATATTATAGCATATACTTACATATTTATTGTATTAAATATATACATATGTATATGTATATATGTGTATATATGTATATATTTAATACAATTATTGTATGTATATTGTATATACATATGATACACATAATGTGTACACAATAATGTATTAAGTACAATAATTGTATTTAAATTGTATTTAAATAAATACTAGCATCTATTAGTCATATACTTGGTCCCTGACTCTTCTTGGTATACAAATTGTTTTATAATGCAGCTGAAGCTCCTCTGGCACCACAAGCTGTAGGGCATCAGAGGCTGGAACTTCTATAGAATGGTCGGACAATTCCGGGGAAGGGTGCATCTCGCCACAAGATGGCCATATTATTGTATTCAATATATACATATATACACATACTTATATATACATATGTATATATTGAATACAATTAAAATAACACTAAATGTAGCATTTTGTTTCTGGCCTTTTCAGTTAATGAGAATTTTTCTATTTTGTTAAACTTCTCCAAAAACATTAAACTGCATTATGTTCTGAGAGTAGATGTACCACAATTAATTCTACCATTTCTCTATTGTTGGCCATGTAGGTTGTTCTTAATTTTCTCATTATTATGAATGCATGTGACAATCATCACTTTGCCTAAGTTGTTTGCATCTGTCAGTTTTTTAAAGACCAAGTAAAATTGCAAAGTCAGAGTTTATCTCTGAGGGCTAAAGACAGATTATACTGGATCCAATAGAAATGATTTTAGCTAATTCAGTAGGGGGGATTATGGATCTAGTTAGTATTAGAAAGGATTCAAGGAGTGGATTTTATGGAAGGTGACAGAAGGCAGCTCAGTTGGTGTGGGATGGGCTCCATTTCTGCTTGGGCCTGGCCTTGGCAAAGGCTGGGGCAATTGGAGGTAAAATACAGACCTCTAACCAAGAAAGGGAGCAAGGATGGATGGGCCATCAGCCAGGTGAGAAGGAGAGCCTGGTGCCAGAGAGGGGGGATCTTGATGCTTCATGGAGGTCCAGGTGGGTGGACGATTTCAGAGGGCTGGTAGAGGAATATGAAGAGGAAGTGTAGGCGAAAGCACTGCGAGGTGCTATTCACATGAAGGCTGATACAGATCTATAGTACCTTATTGAAAAGGCTTGGGACCAGAAACAATTCAGCTTTAGGAATCTTTCAGCTTTTAGATAGGTTATTGTCTACATATATTATATAACATCACCAGCAGGGGCTGGAGCAGGAACCTGTAATCAAACACATCTGTATCTCTGCAGGCAAATATTTGAATGTTTCCACTAAATGGCGTAATTAAAGACCATAAATAGCTTCACATAGTTAGATCAGGTTTGCCACCAAATTAGTTCAAAAAGGTCAGTTTGCTGGCAAATGGCTTATGGGGACAAAAAAAAAAAAGCTTTAGAGTCTCTTGGATTTTGGAATTAGGCTAAAGAATTGTGGACCTGGCTGCGTGCTGTGGCTCACACCTGTAATCCCAGCACTTTGGGAGGCAGAGGCGGGTGGATCACCTGAGGTCAGGAGTTTGAGACCAGGCTGGCCAACCTGGCAAAACCCCCATCTCTACTAAAAATACATACAATTAGTCAGCTGCGGTGGTGGGTGCCTATAATCCCAGCTACTCAGGAGGCTGAGGCAGGAGAATTACTTGAACTTGGAGGGCAGAGGTTGCAGTGAGCTGAGATTGCGCCACTGCACTCCAGCCTGGGTGACAGAGTGAGACTCCGTCTTAAAAAAAAAAAATTACGGAACTGTATCATCATTAAGGTGAATAATGTCATTTCAAACTATTTTAAGTAGGGGCTATAACATTTTCTGTCTTTTTATTTGTTCTTAAAAAGATTACCCCAGAAGTTTTCGAGAAGCTGGGATTCCCTGCAGCGAAGGAAATAGCTGATATGTGTCGTTTCTATCAAATGAAGCCGGACCGAGATGTCAAGCTCACCCACCGACTAAATCCCAAAGTCAAAAGCTTCAGCCAGTTTATCTCAGAGAACCAGGGAGCCTTCAAGGGCATGTAGAAAATCAGCTGTTCAGATAGGCCTCTGAACCACACAGCCTCTTTCCTCTCTGATCCTTTTCCGCTTTACAGCACAACATTCATGTGGACAGAACATGTTGGAATGCAATTGTTTGCAACACTGAAGGATTTCCTGCAGTCCCCTCTTCAGTAGGAAGCACTGTGTTGGTGACACAGTAATCTGATTCACCTTTAACTTGCTAGTTAGTGATAAGGGTGGTACACCTGTTTGGTAAAATGAGCAGCCTCGGAACTTGGAGCTTCTCCCCTAATATCTATTATAAATAAATACTAGCAGCAAAGGAAATAGCTGATATGTGTCGTTTGTATCAAATGAAGCCGGACCGAGGGCAGATTATACTGGGATTTCTCCTGGGTGAGTGATTCCAAGCCCTAGCGCTGAAATTCCCCTAGGCAGCTCCAGTTTTCTCAACTGCATTACAAAATTCCCAGTGAACTTTTAAGTAGTTTTAATTTTAAAAAACGAACATCTTTGTAGAGAATTTTCTGGGGAGCATGGTGTTCAGTGAACAAGCACAAGCTCTGGAAATGCTAAAATTCAGTTTTGCTTCAAGATTGGAAGTTTATTTTCTGAAGTTTATTTCATCCATGAAGTCATCTTTTGAGCCACCATTCAGTTATTTGTCTATTAATTCCTTGATCCTTCATTTATCCATTCTGCAAACTTTTCTTGAGCACTAGCATGGGTGGCGCATTTGTGGACTTCGCTTCATTCCTATGTGTTTTCTTCTCAGAGTGATCCACTCTCAGAAAGGCTCCTTTCCAGTTTGTGGTTGAGTTGGAGTCAGGTCAGGGCCAAGAGGGCCCATCTCCCAATTTAGCTCTAGGCAAAATCCAGGGGATCTGCAGTGGGGAGTGGGGACAGGAAGCTGGAGGGAAGGCCTGTGAAGGGTAGGGATGTGGAAAGAGGAGGTGACAGAAGGACCCCATAGGACCTTCTTATATCTCTGGCTTAGCATTTTTTACATCATATTGTAATCGTCTTATTTGCTAGTTTTCTTTCTTTCTGTGAGTGACTTACGCTCATCTTTATCCCAGTGCCTGGTACATAAGAAGTGATCAATAAATGTTGATTGACTAAATGAGTAAATAATCAATTCTATTATTACAAGAAAAGAGTGGCCAGGCACAGTGGCTGGTATGTGTAATCCCAGGACTTTGGAGAGACTGAGGTGGAAGGATCACCTGAGTCCAGGAGTTTAAGACTAGCCTGGGCATCATGGTGAGACCCTGTCTCTGGAAAAAAAAAAAATTAGCCAGGCCATGGTGTTGTGCTCCTTTGGTCCCAGCTACTCGGGGGCTGAGGTTGCAGGATCACCTGAGCCTGGAGGTTGAGGCTGCAGTGAGCCGTGATCATGCCACTGCACTCCAGCCTCGGTGACAGGGTAAGAACCTGTCTCTAAATAAGTAAATAAATAAACAGGTGCATTGCTTGTGTGTGTTGGGGATGTGGTTCTTACTCCCTGAAAAGAACTAGCAACTGCTACTTTTTAAGGGCAAGAGATTGGCCTCTTCTTGGAATGGAGGATCCCCCACTATCCAGCGTGTGATGATAGAAGCCCCTGAGCAAGGACAGAGATGGTGGAGCCTGTGTGAGAGCCCTTGGCCTGGAATCTCACTCAGGAGAGGGAGACTTGGTGGTGGCAAAAGACAGCCTTTTCTGTTTTATAGCTCCAAGCGACAAGTGTTGAATAAATGATGTTGAAGTTGTTGCAGACAAATTTTGATTCTTGGGGGGCAATCACAATTGAAGTGCATTTGAGGACCATTCTCCTTTGCAAAATACCAAGCCCCCAGCAATCAGTTCAGTGCAACTTAAGTGCTCAGCCCTGGGAAATTGGCCTGGATAAATTTCTAAAAAGGGAAAAGAAAAAGAAAAACAGAACCCTAAACTAAAAATAGGTGACTTATTACTTATCTGGGTGGGCCAGATGGGAAGAATGACTGCTGTTCCCTAAATAAACCTCAGGGTCCCCCATGTGGAGAGTGACTACAGGCCCAAGGGCCCCCTGGACTTTTTGTGTGTTTGCTGGAATGGCAGGTTGCTTCTTTTGGACCAGGATAGCTGAGCATGGTGACTCACACCTGCAATCCCAGGACTTTGGGAGGGCAAGGTGGGAGGATTGTTTGAGGCCAGAAATTTGAGACCAGACTGGGCAACATAGCCAGACTCTATTTCTAAAAAAAAAAAAAAAAAAAAAACAAACTCAGCCAGGCATAGTAGTGTATGCCTGTAGCCCCAGCTATTTGGGAAGATGAGGCAGGAGGATCGCTTGAGCCCAGAAATTTGAGGCTTCAGTGACCTGTGATCATGCCACTGCATTCCAGACAGAGTGAGACTTTCCTTCTCTCTCTCTCTTTTTTTTTTTTGAGACAGGGTCTAACACTGTCACCCAGGCCGGAGTGCAGTGGTGCAGTCACGGCTCACTATAGCCTAAAACTTCTGAGCCCAAGCGATCCTCCTGCCTCCACCTCCTGAGTAGCTGGGACTACAGGCACACAGTACCATGCCTGGCTAATTCTTTTTGTATTTTTGTAGGGACAGGGTCTAGCTATGTTGCCCAGCCTGGTCTCAAATTTCTGGCCTCAAGCGATCTGCCTGCCTCAGCCTCCCAAAGTGTTGGGATTACAGGCATGAGCCACCATGCCCGGCCTTCCCTGTCTCTTAAAAAAAAAAAGGGAAGAAAGAAAAGAAAAAAAGAATACTGAGACAGGCCAGGGCTGCATAGCCATGGGTCAGTCCCAACAATTGTTTCTGGAAAGCATGAGAAGTCCTTCCAGGATTTAGAACCAAACTTTACAGTGGCTGATCTGAAATGAGACTGTGCACTTTAGGCACCTCAATCTCACATAACAAAGAAGAGAAAATAACTTCTAATTAGTCTGAGACATTTAATATTTGTTGACATTTTAATATTTAATAATAGTGGACAAAAGATTCCACCGCTATCCTCTCCCACTCCTACCCTACAGTCTCCAGGCCAAGGGAAGGAAAGGATTCCCTTTGCAGTTGTTCAGAGTAGAGACCTGGAGACCCAAGAGAGGCACAGAAGGTGGAAATGGGGCCCTGCATGTCAGTGAACAAGAGCACCCTCTGTTGTCCAAGAGTAGATTAGGGTTGGGGGTGTGGGCGATGGAATAGAAAGGATGCAGAAGATCTGTCTCTGTGATTCCAGAAATGACCCTAGAAATCCAAGCTACAAAGTCAGATAATCCTGGATTCAATTGCCTCTGCCACTGACAAGTTGTGTGAACTTGGTCAAGTTACTTGATTTCTGAGCTTGGTCTCCCCATCCTCACTGGGGACTGCTGGGAGGACTAAAAGATCGAAAGCATGAGAGGCAGTTTGTATCGTCTTTGCCAGGTAGTAAGTGCTCAGGAAACAGCTGTAATTATTCTCTCTCTCTCTCTCTTTTTTTTTTTTTTTGAGGCTCTTATTGCCTAGGCTGGAGTGCAATGGTGCGATCTTGGCTCACCACAACCTCTGCCTCCCGAGTTCAAGAATTTCTCTCCTGTCTCAGCCTCCCGAGTAGGTGGGCGTGCAGGCGCGTGCTGCCACGCCCAGCTAATTTTGTATTTTTAGTGGAGATGGGGTTTCTCCATGTTGGTCAGGTTGGTCTCAAACTCCCGACCTCAGGTGATCAGCCCGCCTCGGCCTCCCAAAGTATTGGGATTACAGGCGTGAGCCACCGCGCCCAACCAAGAAACAGCTATAATTATTCTTGAGCATAATTCCTCCCCTTGCCTCCTTCATATGCCTCCCAAAGCTCTGAGGTGCCTCCTGGGCGGTTCCCGGTGTCGCCTGACCTTGGCCTCCTGGACTGCAGGTTCATCATGCTCTAACTGCCTGCTGCCAGGTGTCCTGTCTCTTCCCATCGCCCTTCTCCCACCACTAGATGGCAGGATGAGTCCAGCATAAAGAAAGGATCGCTCCAGCCTCATCCCAGGTGATTTTTCCCAGGGCTTTTTTGGGAAATAAAGCCAAAGGAGATAGTTATGCGGCGCATCTTAAAGCCTTGTCGGTTACCCTCCGTGGCCATTTCGACAGACATGCGCTGGTCACCTTCTCTGGAGTGAAGTGACTTCTCCGTGCTGGATTTGAGATTAAGGGAAGGAAAGGGAGGACCAAGGGATTATCCAAAGGCTCCAGCACTGGCTCGCTCCACGGCAGAGAAAGGCCTTCAGGCTGAGGGTGAGTCTTCTGCGTAGAGGGGTCCCAGGCCCTGCTCCAGGACTGCAGAGCACAGGGCCTGCCCTTTCTCCGCCTGGCAGCTGGGGCCGAACCTTGCTGGATGCTGGTGTTCCTGCTGCTGGCTTCTCCGCGGGTCACACTGCTTGTCATCCTCTCTCGGACCCAAGGGACCTTTGCAACTCTGAAGCCCCATCAAGACTACACAAGGGGCAGAGACGGTTCACTAAAAGGAAACTGGGCACTGTTAGGAAGTGCACATTGAATGGCCCTCAAACATTGTCCATTCTCCCAAGTAACAGAGCAGAACACTCTGGCAATGTAGTCCTGTCTTGGACTCCTCATGGGAGTGAGCAGGAAGGCAATAACATGAATTTTAAACCATCTCGGAGTAGAAGTTGCTATAACATTTCTCTTTCTTTCTTCCTTCCTTCCTTCCTTCCTTCCTTCCTTCCTTCCTTTCTTTCTTTCTTTCTTTCTTTCTTTCTTTCTTCCTTCCTTCCTTCCTTCTTCCTTCCTTCCTTCCTTCCTTCCTTCCTTCCTTTCTTTCTTCTTTCTTTCTTTCTTTCTTTCTCTCTCTCTCTCTCTCCTTCCTGCCTCCCTCCCTCCCTCTTTCTTTCTTTCTTTCTTCTTTCTTTCTTTCTTTCTTTCTTTCTTTCTTCTCTTTCTCTCTCTCTTCTTTTTTTTTTTAAGACGGAGTTGCACTCTGTCACCCAGGCTGGAGTGCAGTGGCGCGCGATCTCAGCTTACTGCAAGCTCCGACTCCCGGTTCAAGTGATTCTCCTGCCTCAGCCTCCCGAGTAGCTGGGATTACAGGCACCTGCCACCACGCCCGGTTAATTTTTGTATTTTTAGTAGACACGGCGTTTCACCATGTTGGCCAGGTTGGTCTCAAACTCCTGACCTCGTGATCCGCCTGTCTTGGCCTCCCAAAGTGCTGGGATTACAGGAGTGACCCACCGCGTCTTGGCTGCCCTAGCATTTCTGAGGGGCTACCCGACTGAGTGTTGTAAGAGGATTAAAAATGTACACACCCTTTACTTGGCAAAACTCCTAAGAAACCATCTTAAGTAAATAAACACAAATATAGATAAAATATAATTTTGAAGATTTTATTTGAAAGCATTTTTTTATGAGAGCAAAAAAAAAAAATAAAAGTAAGCAAAATGTTCAGCATTTAAGAAATGGATAATTAAATTATTGAAGTTTAAAAATTCCTTTAAATTGTAAGTTCTTTAGAACTAGCATTTGTAAAGAATTTTTACTGAGAAAAATTATGTTTTAAGTGAAAAATATTGGATTATGTCCAGCATTATATCTAGCTTAATCCCAACTGTGTAAACTACATAAAACATTGGAAGGAAGAAAATGCCAAAATGTTAATAAAAGTTTTCACTGAGGAAAAATTTTGATTGATTTCTAGTTTCCTAAAGTTTCTTCTTTCCCCTAGTTTCCCATAATACAAATTGTTACTTTTGGCCAGGTGCGGTGGCTCATGCCTGTAATCCCAGCACTTAGGGAGGCTGAGACGGACAGATCACTTGAGGTCAGGAGCTCGAGACCAGCCTGGCCAACATCTCTATTTTAGTAGAGATGAAACCCCATCTCTACTAAAAATACAAAAATTAGCCGGGTGTGGCAGTGTGTGCGTGTAGTCCCAGCTACTAGGGAGGCTGAGGCATGAGAATCGCTTGAACCTGGATGGCGGAGGTTGCACCACTGCACTCCAGCCTGAGCAATAGAACAAGATTTGGTCTCAAAAAAACAAAACAAACAAACAAACAAACAAACAAAAAATTGTTACTTTTATGTTGACCTTGTATGTAAACAAGAGTTATTTTAAAAATTTAACAAATATTATTTATCGATTGTCCTGTCTTCCTTATAACAAATATAATAATTATTTATGAGTATTTACTATGTCCTAGCCACTCTGTGAGCTGAAGGCATACACTTTCGTTGAATCTTATATCAACACTCTAAGAAAGATTATCTTCTCATTTTACAAATAAAGAAATAGACTTTACAGAGTTTAGGTAACTTGCTCAAAGTCACACAGGTATTACACAGGTGGTGAAGTCAGGATTTAAATCTAAGTCTGTATGTCTCCAAAGTCCATGAGCTTTTCACCACACTAGGACTTCGATCCTCCCTCCTAACCAAGGGATGCTTGCAGCTCTGAAGTCCCATCAGGACCACACAAGGGCAGACTTCTCAAGTTGTAAAAGGATTGGGTCATCAGATTCATTCAGAATTCAGTTGTTTGGAATTTGGACATAGTCTCCTCGGAAACAATGTATAAATGCTAATGTGCAACACTGTATAAAGATCAACTCTAAAAGTTGGTGAAACCCATCTACCCATATGCTGTGAAACCACAACTTTCCATGGGATATTGCTTGTTAACCCTGTCTCCCAGATGCTCACACACGAGAATAACGAAACTAACACTAGGGTGAGGACAAGGCAGTGCTTGGCGGAGGGCGGGCTCAACATTCGCGCATGTGCAGAAAGCAGAGCCACTGTGTGCTCAGGCTACCGGCAAAGTCGTGGATCCTCGTGGCTAACGGGGGGCAAGACAGAGGTCATGGGGTTGAGTGTGGAAGCCCTGCGTGGAAACCGAGGGAGCCTTCAGGAGGTCTTGGGGGATCAAATCCAAAGGTTTCCAAGAGCCAGGCTGGTAGATGAAGGAAGCAAGCCAGATGTAACACAGAAGGGAGCGATGGCGACTGTGCCAACAGGAGACCATGCGACCCACCTAAAGGCAATAAAAATAAATGTAAATAGAAACACATTGACAGTCAAATGTAACTTGTGGCTGGGCGCAGTGGCTTATGCCTGTAATCTCAGCACTTTGGGAGGCTGAGGCGGGCGGATCAGTTGAGGTCAGGCCTTCCAAACCAGCCTGGCCATCATGGTGAAACCCGGTCTCTGCTAAAAATACACAGATTAGCCAGGCGTGGTGGCGGGCGCCTGTAATCCCAGCTACTTGGGAGGCTGAGTGAGGCAGGAGAATCACTTGAACCTGGGAGGCGGAGGTTGCAGTGAGCAGAGATCACGTTACTGTACTCCAGCCTGGGCAACAGAGCGAGACTGTGTCACAAACAAACAAAAAACCCCAAAAAATCCCAAATGTAACTTGTGTCAGTTATTACTAAATGGTGGTTTTCTGACTTTAGGATTAATTCCTGAACCCTCTGATTTTGTGGAAGGGCTGGGAGTTGTTGAAGCTGCAGCTATTGTGAGTGGCTGCGTGATCACGAGAGGAAGGATCACCCACAGAATGCCAGTGTCCTCCTCTTTGGCAGTGGGGAACTATTGGGTGTTATTACAACAGCTATCATCACCTTAATCAGTATAGTATTTTTAAGCCCATTTTTATAGAGAAGTAAACTGAGGCTCAGAGAGTCGAGTGGGTGATGGCTGTGGGGTGAAGGGGTTGAGGAGCTTGTCGGCAGGCCCCTTTTATCTGTATTATTACAAATAAAGCATTCCCTCATTGCTTCTGGCAAATGATTGGCCACGGGGAAAAGAAAGAAGCAAGTAACCAACATTTGTTGAAAACTATACTGTTTCACAGTCATCATTTTATTTTTATTTATTTATGTACTTATTTTGGAGACAGGGTCTTCCTTTGTCATCCACACTAGAGTGTAGTGGCATGATCACAGCCCACTGCAGTCTTGACCCCCCAGACTCAAGCGATCCTCTAGCCTCAGCCTCCCGAGTAGCTGGGACTATGGGTGTGCACCACCACGCCCGGGTAATTTATTATTATTATTATTTTTTTAGCAGAGGCAGGGTTTTACCATGTTTCCCAGGCTGCTCCTGGGTTCAAGGGATCCTCTGACATCAGCCTCCCAAAGTGCTGGGATTACAGGCATGAGCCACTGCCTAGCCTCATAGTCACTGTTTTATTTAAGCCTATTATCTCCCTGAAAAGTTGGTGGATGTGGCAAAGACTAGCTAGATGTTTACTAATTTTGTTTCCTGTTCTTCTTTGTTACACAGCTGGATCTCATTTCTCAGTGTTTTTTGCAATTAACTACAGCTGTAGGACTGTTCTAGACACTGGCATGTGAGTGGAAGTGGTGTGTGACACTTCTAGGCCTGGCATAAAACTCTTTCACTTGCCACAGTCCTCCATCATCTTCCCCTCACCTTTGGATTGATGTCCATGTTGATGACCTGGGTGCAGCCCAGCCACCTAAATTCCCTCTTAGAGGAGAGTGGCTCATACATAGATTAGGAACACCTGTTTTCAACTTTATGTGAACAAGAAATACACTTCCATAATATTAGAGGCAATTGACATTTTTGAGGGTGTGTGTTTATTATAGCAACTATCATCACCTTAATTAGTACAGTACTTTAATGCCCATTTTATAGAGAAGTAAACTGAGGCTCAGAGAGTCGAGTGACTTGCCCAAGGTCACACAGCTGAAAAGTAATGAGTTTGAACTCAGATTTATCTAGCTTTTTTTTTTTTTTTTTTTGAAACGGAGTCCTGCTCTGTCACCCAGGATGGAGTGCAGTGGTGCAATCTCGGATCACTGCAAGCTCCACCTCCTGGGTTCACGTCATTCTCCCTCCTGCCTCAGCCTCCCAAGTAGCTGGGAGTACAGGCGCCCACCACCACACCTGGCTAATTTTTTTTTTTTTTGTATTTTCAGTAGAGACGGGGTTTCACCCTGTTAGCCAGGATGATCTCAATCTCCTGACCTCGTGATCTGCCCACCTCAGCCTCCCATAATGCTGGGATTACAGGCGTCAGCCACCGCACCCGGCAGATTTATCTAGCTCTTAAACCCAGGATCTTTTTACAATGACACACTGCCTCTAAACTCAACACATTCTGTAGTGCCTAGTTTGTGCTTTTCATATTCTATTGGAAACCCCACCCCACTCACATCTGATGGAGCCTCCAAAACACAAGCAAACAGGAGAGAAGAGCTGGGGTAATGGGGGGGCTGAATTATCTAGATTTCAATTTAATATCAAGTTGCTTAGGGGGAAATCCACAGGCAGCTCCCAAGTCCTTCTGAAAGCCAGGTGGGGGCTGCTGGCAGAGAAAAATAGGGCCTGTAATTTCCCTGCCTGCCATCAGGGACCTGAAAATCCTAGGGGAGTTTTTAATTCCCAGTGGCACTCTTGCTGGTCCTCTTGTTCATTAACATCTGTGTCCCTCCAATTTGGGCTCTGGCTTGAACTCTATGAACTGCTCAAAGAGGCTCTTGCTACCTCTTTGTTCAAACAGACAATGGCTGCAATAACAAAGAGGAAAATCAGATGCAGGTGAAAGTTTATTTTTAACATTTCCGAGGCCAAATGAGGATTTAACATGAAAATCAGAGCCCTCACTTCCGCCTGCGCTCTCCAAAAGTGGCTGGGGTACTTTTGGCTGGCCCAGACTCCAACATGCTTGGATCCCTTCCAAATGAGTACACCACTGATGAGGTAGACAGTTTAGTCTTTCTGAGCCTTCTTTTGTCAAGAAATAGACATTTTGTTTGGAGGTGAGGTTAAACTTGAACCTGTACATTGTGATTAGCTTAGGAAGCCAGGCTGCCCTGGCCACCCCAAATATGTGAGGTTGTCTTTATGTGTTTTTTATTTTATTTTTTTTGGACAGAGTCTCGTTCTGTTGCCCAGGCTGGAGTGCAGTGGCACAATCTCAGCTCACTGCAACCTCTGCCTCCCAGGTTCAAGCAATTCTCCTCCCTCAGCCTCCTGAGTAGCTGGGATTACAGGCCTGCGCCACCATACCTGGTTAATTTTTGTACTTTTAGTAGAGACAGGGTTTTGCCATGTTGGCCAGGCTGGTCTCGAACTCCTGAACTCAAGTGATCTGCCCTCCTTGGCCTCCCAAAGTGTTGGGATTACAGGCAGGAGCCACCGTGCCCGGCCCTGTCTTTACATTTTAGTCAAATCAGACTGAATCCTGAACTAATGTGTAATAAAGTGAAAATTCTTTGAAACCATGAATCTGAAAGCTCCCTTGGGGATGAGCTCCTAGCCTGCCTGTCTTCTGTGGCTCCTCTGAAGCTTGCAGACAGCAGAGGCCTGTGAGGTTCCTATGAGAAACCGCAAGACTTACCAGGAGCTAGTGTGCCTGGAGCACCTGCATTGTGCAAAGTACTTAACCCCATTATCCAGTCATCATAACCATCTCCTGAGGTCAGAATCACTATCAGCAGTGTTTGAGGGAAGCAGCCCAGACAGATGCAGAGTCAGCCCATTCCTTGCAGAGCATACCTAAGATTATTCGACTCCAAGGCCAATTTTCTTTCCATTGTACCACAGTGTGAATGAGCATTAGTTTTCTTTTCCCTGATTTCCCACCTACCAGCAGGAAGCAGAAAAGTGCAGAAATGGTCCTATTTCTTCCTCCTGAGAACCCAGCAGTTGTAGTTTTCCTGTAGAAACTCAGAAAGGAGGAGTTAGGGGTTCATGATAGCCATGATTATTATAAAATGGTTCCAGAAAACTAAACAAACCAACAACAACAACAGCAACAAAAACTGAAATGGCTTGCCCTTCTTCTTATGCTTCACTTTAAGCTAAATCGGCTTTCTGATATAAAATGGCCTTCCTTTCTGTTTCAATTCTTCCACTGGCAAGTCTTGCGCAAAGCGTGGATTGACGAAGAAAGGAAAAAGGGAGCAAATGGTCCTAAGGGCTAAGAGTTGCCCTTCTTCTTTTAAGACACCTGGTGAATATTCCCTCTTCTTGCTTGTGTTTGATTTCAGCCTGTCTACCCTAGGGCTCCTCCATGGTTCTGATTGATCAGCTCCACCACTATCCTGGTTCTTACCCTTTTTCCAGAAAAAGAGATATTCCTTGAGGTTACCAAATCGGTTCTCCTCAACTCTCCATCTCCAGCCAACACCTGTCACCCAACGCTGCCTTGTGTTACCCCATTTACCACCAGTAACTTTTTTTTTTTTTTTTTTCCTGAGACAGAGTCTCACTCTGTCTCCTAGGCTGGAGTGCAATGGCGTGATCTCAGCTCACTGCAACCTCTGCCTCCAGGGTTCAAGCGATTCTCCTGTCTCAACCTCCCAAGTAGCTGGGATTATAGGCCCCCACCACCACAGCTGGCTAATTTTTGTATTTTTAGTAGAGACGGGATTTCACCATGTTGGTCAGCCTGATCTTGAACTCATGACCTCAAGTGATCCACCCGCCTCGGCCCTCCTGAAGTGCTGGGATTACAGAAGTGAGCTACCACCAGTAACTTCTATAAAGCTCAACACGGGTAAAGTCAAGGGCAAATCTTCTCCCTCAAACCAACTTCTTTCTTTCTTCTCATCTTTAATAGGTCCACTGCCAGCATCCAGCAGCCCAGGCTTGCAGTCAACGACTCTTTCTTTCCCGTTAACTCCCATAGTCTGTCATTCATAAATTCCTATTTGTCCTTTCTTCCAAATGCCTCTTGCATTTCTTACTTTTCTGTCACTCTGTCTGCCTTCATCCTAGCCCAGAGCCTGCCCCTGGGCTGATCTCCCTATAGACTTTTCCTTTTCTAAACTATCATTCTACTCCATTCATCTATGCCTTCATTCATCAGAAGAGCATTTGTGGAGCACTTAGTGCCAGACACTGCACTAGACACTAGATGCACCCATAACACAGACATGGTCCAGCTGGGGAGGCAGGTAATTAACAGGCACCAACAGTGTCTTGGGGTGAGTGTGATGATGGAGGAAGCCCTTAGCTGGGACCGTAATCCAGATGGGGAGACGTGTTAGGGGAGGCCTACGTACTCCTACTGGTTTCATTGTCCTAAACACTTTTATCCTGTTTCAATTAAAATTGGCCTTCTCTTACTTTTATTCCTTTGGGTTCAAACTTTGTAACCTAAGATTCTAAGGCCTTCCTTGTCAACCCAGCTCCATTTTCAGGACCTCTAGTGGAAGAGTTAGTAGTAATAATGATAGTAATGATAGCAAACCTTCGTTAAGCTTATTTATCTTAAATAATAGGCCCTCTTCTAAGTACTTTTCTTATGTTAACTCTCCACAACATTCTCTGTGAAGGAGGTACAGGTACTATGATTAGCACCACTTACAGAAGGGGAAACCGAGGCATGAGTGCTAAAAGGCAGAATCTGGGTTCAAATCCAGGTGGTATGGCTCCCAGGCTGGCATGTGATGATGACACCACTGTGTGTCAGTGTAACCTGGCCGTGTGGACTTCAGACTCTCTACCATACACCTTATGTTCTCCCCAAAGACCTTTTTTTTGTGGTCCCCTCTCCCCTGAGAATGCCCTTCTCTTTTTATCAAACGCTATAGAAGGCTTTGTTTCCATATAAAAATAGAGCCTTCTTCTGTGGAAAAGGAACTTGGTCTGGACTCAGTTCGGTGTTCAAATCTTGTTTCTGGCTGCCAAATCCCTTCTTCTCCCTAACTCTCAATTCTTCCATCTCTGCAATGGGAATATTACTATTCTCCTCACACAGCCATTCTGAGTATGATGTGAGAATAATGCACGTGAGTGTGCTTGGAAAACTGCAGTCCCATATAAATGTACAGGAATCAACATCATTTTTTTCCCTCTGGCTTCTCAAAATAAGAATGTTGTTATACAGTCTGAACATCACTAGAGCAAAGTTTGCTTACACATTCCATTGGGCATATGACTATCTTTCTATACCTCAGCTTCATCATCTAGGAAATGGGCATAATACCAGCTGCTTTATTGAAAACGTTTGGGAATTTAATGAATTTTTTTTTTTTTTTGAGACAGTCTCACTCTGTTGCCCAGACTGGAGTGCAATGGTGTGATCTTGGCTCACTGCAGCCTCTGCCTCCTGGGTTCAAGTGATTCCCCTGCCTCAGTCTCCTTTATAGCTGGGATTACAGATATGAGCCATCATGCCCGACTAATTTTTGTGTTTTTAGTAGAGACAAGGCTTCACCACATTGGCCAGGCAGGTCTCAAACTCCTGGCCTCAAGAGATCTGCCCGCCTTGGCCTCCCAAGTGCTGGGATTACAGGCGTAGGCCACCACGGCCCGCCAACAATAGTGTTTTAAAAGAATTAGATGCGGCCGGGCACGGTGGCTCAAGCCTGTAATCCTAGCACTTTGGGAGGCCAAGATGGGCGGATCACGAGGTCAGGAGATCGAGACCATCCTGGCTAACACGGTGAAACCCCGTCTCTACTAAAAAAATACAAAAAAAAGCTAGCCGGGCGAGGTGGTGGGCGCCTGTAGTCCCAGCTACTCGGGAGGCTGAGGCAGGAGAATGGCGTAAACCCAGGAGGCGGAGCTTGCAGTGAGCTGAGATCCAGCCACTGCACTCCAGCCCGGGCGACAGAGCGAGACTCCGTCTCAAAAAAAAAAAAAAAAAAAAAAAAGAATTAGATGCATAATAAGCATTGAAGAATGGTGTTGCCTGTCTCCCTCAAACCTTGGTTTTTCTCTAGCTGCTGGGGATGAATCAGTTTTGATTCTCATTAGAAGGGGCCAGTCCAGAATCATGCCTTCTCTCTTCCTCCATTCTTTTAATAAATGAATGACACCTGTATTCTTGGAGATTCTGATTTAATTCAGCACCAACACTGAAATATTTGTTTACCAAAGAAAAATACTTTCCAGGCTCCTTTGACTGTGTCATCCACATGCGCCACCACCAGCAGCCCAAAGCCAGTTCTGAAGCAGCAGAACATTTTTCGAGCATAACAGCACTCTGTGACCCTCGGAGTGCTTGTTCAGCTGAAATTACTTGTGTCTGGCACAGACCCTCTCTTTTGATTTTGGCAGGACTTCAGGGAGTGAAAAAGCTGGGTTAGTGTTAGGGCTGGGATTAGAATTTGGTACTCAACAGATCATACTGTTAACACTTCTCCTCTTTGCTAACTTTATGAAGTTCAAGAAAAGCTTTTTGGGGAATGGCACCAATTTATTTGCCAAAAGCTGAGATGGGCCAAGGAAGATGTAGTCAGCATTTGGAATCTCCTTGCCTTAGGGTTTAACAGCCAAGGAGGGAAGAAGGATGTGCTGGGGAGCTGGGGAATAGGGGCCATGTGGGTAGTGCTGGAAGGATTTGGGATGCTGAACAGGCTTGGCTCCTTGCGGTTCCACCCCCACAACATCTCTCAAGCCATGCGCTGTCCTCTGCTCTAGCACAGCACCCTGTCCTGATCCTTATCATCCTCACCAACTATAGCAATACTCTCTGATATGCCTCCTTGCCCCTCTTGTCTGTCCTGAGCACTGCTGCCAGTTTTTCTATTCTTATGCTTGGAAACATTCAAGGCTCCCCAGTGCTTGTCAAATAAGAGCCTTATCTTTTAGCACAATGCTCAAGGCTCCCCACAAGCAGGTCCCAAGCTCCACTTCTGCCCTTGTTTCTTCCTTCACCTTCCACGAAGCCTCTGGCACCTACCGGCTAGATATGTGCCATCCCCCAGACATGCCATGTCCATACCAGTCTGTGAGCCTTTGCACAGACTGGTCCCTCAGCCTAGATTATCCTCCCCTAGTTCCCATCTTTGCCTAATAGATTCTTCCTCATCCTCGAGGACCCAAGTCAAATATCGCTTCTTCTGTGAGGCTTCGCTCAACTCTTCCAGGCAAAGCTGATGTCTCAAGCTCATCCATGGGACTTATGTACTGCACTCATTTGTGTCTGCCACGAGGGGACCTTGGGGACAGAACAATGCCTTATTTATAATTATGTGTCTTCTATACCACATCAAGTGCCTTGTTCAGTGTCTGTTACTTTATCTGAATTTTTGAAAGCAGATGGGGCAATCTCCGTTGATACCAGGGAGACACCTGCTCAGTTTTTGGCTGTGTCAGGTTGACTGGTTCTGCTTTCTTTATTTTTATTTTTAATATTTTTGAGACAGGGTCTTTTCTGTCATCCAGGCTAGAGTACAGTGGTGCAATCTCGGCTCACTGCAACCTCCACCTCCCAGGCTCAAGAGATCCTCCCACCTCAGCCTCTGGAGTAGCTGGGACCACAGGCGCACACCACCACACTTGGCTGGCTAATTTTATTTACTTTTAGTAAAGAAGGGGTTTCACCATGTTGCCCAGGCTTTCTTTCTTTTCTTTTCTTTCTTTTCTTTTTCTTTTTTTTTTTCTGAGACAAAGTATGACTCTGTCATACTGCTGGAGTGCAGTGGCGCAATCTCGGCTCACTGTAACCTCCGCCTCCCGGGTTCAAGCAATTCTTCTGTCTCAGCCTCCTGAGTAGCTGGGATCATAGGCACGCACCACCATGCCTAGCTAATTTTTGTATTTTTAATAGAGATGGGATTTCACCATATTGGTCAGGCTGGTCTCAAACTCCTGACCTCAGGTGATCTACCCACCTCGGCCTCCCAAAGTGCTGGAATTACAAGAGTGAGACACTGTGCCTGGCTTCAGGCTTGCTCTCTTTAATCTCCAGAATAAAGCAGTGCACTGGGTAATGGGTCCTGGATAAACATCTCCTTGTTGGCCACAGGTAACTGCTCCCTACAAATATGTTATCTCTGAGAAGATGTCTCAACTGGCAAGGATTTTTGGCTCAATTGAGCTCCCAAGGGTTATCCCCATTATGTGGCAGACTTCTGTTAGGTTCTGGAGAGATAAGCATAATTGTGAGACTCTGTCCCTGCCATGGATGTCCTCACAGCTTAGTGAGGAACACACACACACACACACACACACGCAAGGCATGAACCTTGATGGGGTTCTCAGCTAAGGCTGGGAGCAACAGGGTAGGTTTCTTGGAGGAGGTGAAAACTGAACTGAATATTAAAGGTTGTATAGGGGTTAGATGGACAAAGGCAGTGAGTATAACCAATAGAGCTTCAAGCTACCATTAACATTCAGAACTGAAAGATTATGGTGGTGTAGGGAAGGGAATCAGTTGAAGAAAGATAGAGATATTGATAGAGAAGATGATATATGAGCTGGGCTTTGAAAGATGAGAGGGCTTTGGATAGATAGAGATATGAATAGGATACAGGTTGAAAGATAATCTGGGCAAAGGAACAGTATAAACAAAGGCATAGAAGAGAGATGCGGCTTGCTTTAAGTGATCAGCTCCAAAACAGTTATCACTGGAACATTAGCTGAGAGATGAATCATGATGAGAGATGGGGCTGGAGGGAGGCAAGGGTCTAGGTTGTGAAGGGTCTAAATGTCTCCAGAGTAACTTAGGGTGATGTGATGAGCATACTTTTTAGCTAGATTCTGATGATCTCCTATTAACAGTGGTGTCTGCAGAACTGGGAGATAGAGGGCCTGAGGAATTGGTCAGCTCTAATATTAACCAGCAAGACTGCTGCAGGTTAATCACTTCTTCTTTCATCATCTCAGTTATTACATTGATATCATTAAGCTGACTCACCTGTTGGTAGCTGAGTCAAAATTAAAGCAACTCAGGGCCCTGCAATGCTGCAATGCTGTCCAAGGACAAGGCATGAACCTCTCTCTCAAAAAAATAATCAGTTAAACATCTCTCCCCTGAAAGAACAGCCCCAGAACTCCTTTCCAGGCTAGTTTGTTCTTAGAAAGTAAAGTTCCCTATGTCAAACATTTCTGATGGGTGAGAGACACGTTGGGAATCGAGAGGCCCCCAGAGCCTCCTACACATGGGCTACAGGAGTCTTAGGCCAGAGCCCAAAGGAGAGGGATGTGATATTGTCCTTTGGTCTTGGAGGAAACTCAAGTTGTTCCAGGACTTCTCTCTCTGCTCTAAGCCCCAGGTTCTGCCAGAAATGAAGATCTACTGGAATGTGGGAATCCTGACAGGGTCTGGCAAACAAGGTGCATGGCAGTCGTGGGGTCCTTGACTTTGGGTTTAATATTGAGCTCCTATGCAAAACATATAAGAAAGTCCTCCTGCTTAGCTGCAAAATCAATAGCTCTTGTGAAAACTTCCGCCTTTCAAGGCCTATTTTCAGTGAGTGTGGGAATTCAGATGGGTGAACCTGGCCTCTATAGGTGCAACTGGAATCTTCAAGTTTAACACTCATTGATAACCCACACTGAGCTTCCCTCATTACCAAAACCTGTGCATCTCTGATGATGACCCAGAGGAAGCGTCCTGGCCTTGCATCAGTAACTGCCCAGGGAAGGCACAAGGGTTCTCCTAGCTACCCCAAGCTCTGGGGCCTGATTAGAAATGCCTTCTGGAGTCCGCCTCAAGTTCATCCAAGAAATTCTGCTTCAGTGCCTACTGTGTGCTGAGCACCAATATGACTGTGGAGAAATGCAACTGCAGACAAGATCTAGTCTCTGCTTTCAAAAAGCATACTATCTAATTGCCACAAGAGAGATGGGGAAAAGAACTTCTTGGTTGTAACTCTTGTCTTTGTACATGCTGAAAATTCTGCCTCCATATGACTTAAACAAAGAAAGAGGCATCGATAGGCACAACAAGGGCCAGTGGCCAGGGGCTAGGGGCTCAGGACCTAGGTCTTCTCTTTCTGGGTTGATGCCATTCTCAGACAGGCTTTACTGTTGTGGTTGCAAGATGATTCCTAGCAGCTACTGTGCTACCTCTCTGGCTCATGTCTAATGGAAAATAGAGAATTTCTGAATGGCTCTGATTGGTGTGGCAGAATAGCTTTCCCAGTTCTTTCCTGGGATTACTGGCAAAAGCTTAATAATGCATCACTAGCTCTAACCAGGCCATGTGCCCATTTCTCAACCAAACATTGTACTGGTTGGGGAGAGAAGATGACGTGCTGACAAGCTTAGGTCTAGGTTACATGCTCTATCTTTGAACCAAGGATAGGACCCCAGCTGAAGCCATGGGCTGAAGATTGGGAAGGAGAATAGGGTTGTGGTTAACTAAAGGGTGAATGGAAACTGGTGGCAAAAAATGAGATACTCCAAGGTATACTTTGATATTGGGACTCTGATGACAATGAATAGCAACCCAATGCAAGTGGAGAGACAGAGAGAATAAAAGGAAAGATACTAGAGGAGTCATAGGATCAAGTGAAGAGTTGAACGACAGATTTTCCAGGATAGTCCCTGGAATCTATGGAGATCTTTGTGAATGATTCCGTAACACAGCTCGGGGCTATGTTGGTTATACTCACTGTCTTTGCCTGTCTAACTCTTGCATGTCCATTAACGTTCTACTCCACTGATTAGACTAAGCCAATCATAATATCCAAATATTAGGGCAGAGTGATGGGAAAAAACCCAGGTCTTTGGTGACATCCTTCAGTGGCTGTATTAGACAGCCCTGGAACCCAGTTTATTTCAGGTTGTGTGAGGCATTTAATTTTCTTAGGATTTTATTTTTATTTTATTCATGGTTTGAGTTCAGTATCTGCTACTTTCATCTCAAAGAATCCAAATTGGTACAGGCTCAAACAAACACCTTTGGGGTTCTGTATTTTATCTGAGTTTCTTTCTACCTGCTGGCTTCATTCCACTATAGAAAGGCTCATAAGTCGCCAGTTCCATGCATATAGCTTTCTTTTTCTTTTCTTTTCTTTTTTTTTTTTTTGAGACAGAGTCTTGCACTGTCATCCAGGCTCGAGGGCAGTGGCCTAATCTTGGTTCACTGCAACCTCTGCTTCCCCGTTCAAGTGGTTCTTGTGTCTCAGCCTCCCAAGTAGCTGGGATTACAGGGTAATTTTTGTACTTTTTGTAGAGATGGAATTTCGCCATGTTGGCCAGGCTGGTCTTGAACTTCTGGCCTCAAGTGATCTACCTACCTCGGCCTCCCAAAGTGCTGGGATTATAGGCGTGAGTTGCTGCGCCCAGCTCCAGGCATACATCTTAATGTCACTGAAAGATCATGGGAAAGGGCTCTGATTGGTCTGGGAGCTTTGGACCTTTGGACCAGCTGTCTGCCCAGGGACACACATTTGGAATGGTACATTTTAGGTTAATTATCTCTACTCTTGGACTAATTGACCACGGGCAAAGGTTAAAGGAGGAAGATAATAGACATTAGTCCTGGGGGTGAGTATTCTACTGCATAGTATGCTCCCCAGAGTAGCAATGTCTGCATCACTAGGGAAATCGTTAGAAATGCAAATTATTGGACCCTACCCTGGATCTCCTGAATCAGAGACTCTGGAGGTGAGGCTCAGCAATCACCTCTACGTGTTTCAATGCACACTAAAGTTTGAGAGCCATTGCGTCACCATCATACAACAACTAAAACCAAATATCACGGTGGTTCAAAGAAACAATAATGTCTGGTCAGAAGATGAGGAAAGTCTTAAAAAAAGAGGAAGTCTTTGAGACAGGTTTTCAAGATTGGGTAGATGACCTGAAATGAATATTATTTCACAAACAATATTGTAATTGCAATAAAGAATTTTCAAAAATCCTTCACGCAGACAAATCAACTGTTTCTTTTTACCCATGGTTCTTTTCATTCTTGGTCAAACATATATATGTATTTGTAACTAACATAGATAACATTTTCTATTTTCCTTTTTTCACTTAACATTTTTCTGCATAATACTCCATGGTTTCCATTACATATACATTTTAACTATTTATAATGAATTTGAGGAAACTAATTAAAGAAGATTTTAAAAGTTATCTGTGGACCCACCACCCTAGCCCAATAATTATTATAATTTCCTTATCTTTTTCTTATGTAGATTATTTTTATAATTAGGATAACAGCAGACATATATTATACATATATACTTAACATTATAGTATAAGCAATCCTCTCCATTACTGAACGGTTTTCATGGCCATAAATTTCATTGTGTATAAGAAGTCAGCAAATAAACATCATGATTTATTTCACCAATCTCTTATTATTAATCATTTTGGTTGTTTCCAGTTTCTGCTGTGATAAATATCTTCAAGTATGAAGTGTCCTTTCCCACATTTTGAGTTATTTCTGTAGAATAGATTTCCAGAAGAGAAATTACAGGGTCACAGGATACACACTTTTTTATAGTTCTTGATACATTTTGCCAGATTTCTTCCAAAAGGTTTGTTTGTACCACTTTACATCGCCACCAGCAATGTGTGAGAGTGCCAGCTTTCCCATACCCTTGGCAGTTTTGGGTCTTTTAATTAAAAAAAAATTTCTTTTTGGCCAATTTAACAGGAAAAGAACTTACTTTCTTATAATTTGCATTTTTATTACTTTACCTAATATTACCTAATAAATTTTTTCCCCATATTTCTTCAAAGTTCTTAATAAACCCTTTTATGATTGCCAAGCGCTTTTATGGTTGAGATTTGATGAGTGAACATTACAGGTAGGGCAATCCAGTAAGAGACCACCAGGGCGGGCACGGTGGCTCACGCATGTAATCCCAGCACTTTGGGAGGCTGAGGCGGGAGGATCACGAGGTTGGGAGGAGATCAAGACCATCCTGGCTAACATGGTGAAACCCTGTCTCTAATAAAAATACAAAAAATTAGCTGGGCGTGGTGGCATGCACCTTTAGTCCCAGCTACTCAGCAGGCTGAGGCAGGAGAATCACTTGAACCCAGGAGAAGGAGGTTGCAGTGAACCGAGATCGCGCCACTGCACTCCAGCCTGGGCGACAGAGCAAGACTCCCTCTCAAAAAAATAAATAAATAAATAAATAAATAAAAGAGAGAGACCACCATGAGCAGCAAGCAGCACAGGGTCAGAAAAGTCCAAACACAGCCTGTGAGGAGCTGAACTCATTGTTTCCAGCAGCCTCCTCTTCCTGGGCCTCCCATCCTAGGGAATAGCACCCCTAGCCATCTAATAGTTCACACCCAGACCTGGGTGTCACTGTGGACACCTCCCTGCTTTTCATCACCTATATCCACCAAGCCTCCCCAGCTGCTCTTGAAGCTGTATCTCCATCTTTACTGCTACTACCTTAGTTCAGGCCATATCAGCTTTTCCCTAAACATTTGCACGCGCTTCCTGCTAGGTCTTGTTTTCCTCCAAATCATGCTTCACATTGCAGGCAGACCTATCTTTAAAAAACCTAATATGACTCAAGTTTTTTTTTTTTTTTAAACAACTTTCAACAGTTTTTAGGATGAAGTCCCCAAATTCCTTAATCCATTTTGCAAGCCCTCTATGATCTGAACCCTTCCCTACTCTTTTCTGAGTAGTGCAATCAGAAGGTTGTATATTTCTGTTTTCCCATGAACCATGTGGTGACTGTGCTCCCACACCTTTGGGGACTACAACCATGTTTTCAAAACGGCCGTCTAGGGCTGGGGTTAAATGATGAGAAGCATTACCCAATTACATGAGTGGCCATATTAAACTTCCCTGTATCCAGACCAACCACCTGGGTGGTGCTTTGCCCCAGAACTCTTTAAAGCAGCTGGTTAGTCTGTGAAATACTTGTTACTGGTACAAGATGGGGTGAATACAGGAATAGGAAGCAGGCATTTAGAAATGGTTATAGCAACTTGATAAAGAAGTTTTGTGTTTAATATCTAATCATAAAATGAATTTGTATTTTCTATCTTTTAAAATTTCATTTGTTGGCTGGGTGCAGTGGCTCACGTCTGTAATCCCAGCACTTTGGGAGGCCAAGGCAGGCAGATAACCTGAGGTCAGGAGTTTGAGACCAGCCTGGTCAACATGGTAAAACCTCATCTCTACTAAAAATACAAAAATTAGCCAGGTGTGGTGGTGTGCACCTGTAATTCCAGCTACTCAGGAGGCTGAGGCAGGAGAACAGCTTGAACCTGGGAGGCAGAGGTTGCAGTGAGTCGAGATTGCATCACTGAACTCTAGCCTGGCTGACAGAGTGAGACTCCATCTCAAAAAAATTTAATTAATTAAAAAATAAAAACAAATAAAATTTCATTTGTCTAATAATTAAAAAAATTTTCTAACATTTAATTTTGTGGGTACATAGCAGGTATATATATTTAGAGAGTATGTGAGATATTTTGATATAAGTGTGCAATACATAATAATCACATCATGGAAAATGGGGTATTAACCCCCTCAAATATTTATCCTTGTATTACAAACAATCCAATTATTCTCTTCTAGTTATTTTAAAATGTACAATTAAATGAGTATTGACTATAGTCACCCTGACGTGCTATGAAAGACTAGGTCTTATTCATTCTTTGTATTATTTGTTGCCCATTAACCATCCACCCCAACCCCTACTACCATTCTCAGCCTCTGGCAACCTTTGTTCTATTCTCTATCGCCATGAGTTCAGTTGTTTTGATTTTTAGGTCCCACACATTTGTGAGAACATGCCATGTTTGTCTTTCTGTACCTGTGTATAATAATTTGATTCTATTGTATTTTATCAAAGTATTGGTATACAATGCAATGAATTGGAAATTTTAACATAAAAGCTCTTTGACCACAGATAGTTTGACTTGAGTTCTCTTGAAAAAGTTCAGTCTGGAATATCTTCCCATAAGTTTATAAATGCACTTTCTGGAGTAAAAAGATGTTTGAATCCCCAGCTGAGAGTGTGCGCTTCAAAAATGGAAGAGAATCATAAAAAGAAATCACAACTTTAATTTATATCTTAACGGTTCATGATTTTCATGGAGTAACTGGTTAAAATAGAAATTTCTGGCTTCTGACCACGAAGTCCAGATGTAACAGTATGTACTTGATATACTGAACAGGACGGTAACTTGGAACATTTAAGAGGGGGAATTGGTTTCAAGCACTTCCTCATTTTCTTGGTCTGTAAAATGAAGAGGTGAGACCAAAAGAAAAAAACTTTCAGTGTTCTTTTCAGATCAGTATAAAACTGTGTATTTTTATAATTCTATAATTGACTATTAAGTTTAAACTTTTCTAATAAAGATATCTGCTGGTATATGACAAGGAATAACAACAGGTCTTCGAAAAAAGTAGATGGATAGTCATTATTATTAGTCATTGCTATTATTTTTTACTTTCTACAAATGCAACACATTTTTAGTGGATGGAACTGCCAAATACTGAATTATTTATCAGAGATTTGGTTTCTTTACCAGTAACTAGCTGTGTGACTGAGGATAGATGACTTCACTTGTTTGTGCCCTCTACTTTGGATGAGGAGATTAAATTCTGTTGCCAGCATCCCTAAAATGTCAAGGGGTGCTGGGGAGAAGGACGGAGGGCTACGTAGGTTGGGGACTTCTTGGGAGTTACCCCATCCTCAGCCAAAACAGCTTCTTTTTTGTGTTTAGAGATGGGTGATATGATTTGGCTCTGTGTCCCCACCCAAATCTCGTCTCAAATTGTAATCTCCAGGTGCTGAGGGAGGAACCTGTAATCCCCATGTGTTGAGGGAGGAAAGTGATTGGATCATGGGGGTGGTTCCCCCATGCTGTTCTCGTGATAGTGAGTGAGTTCTCACGAGATCTGATGGTTTCATAAGTGTTTGCAAGTTCCTCCTTTGTTCTTCTCTCTCCTACCATCATGTGAAAAGGTCTTTGCTTTCCCTTCACTTTCTGCCATGATTGTAAGTTTCCTGAGGTTTCCCCAGCTATGTGAAACTGTGAGTCAATTACACCTCTTTCCTTTATAAATTACCCTGTCTCAGATATTTCTTTACAGCAGTGTGAAAGCGGACTAATACGATGGACCTTTGACTCGATTCCCGTAAAAAGGTTGGGAAAACTCTTGGGCCATATGATTGCCAATGTCTTTGCTAGCCTTATGTTTGCCTATTGGCATTGTACCATTTAGTGGCAGATGCCTGAATTGCAGGTATATTGTCTAGGTTTGGGCGTTGAAAACTCAAACATATAGAAGACAGGCAAACTATGTAAGTGAATGAAGAGGGCTGGATATAAGCCCAACAGGGAGCAGTGGGGATGTGGTGAATTAGGAAGCACATGCCCTGTCTAAAGGGGACCTCAAAATTCAGCTCCTGCCCATTGTTGCCATGAGGAGATGTGAGCACTGCCTTAGGGGCCATGCATCCACTATGTATTCTCGGAGCTAAATGTGACTCATCTGCCCCCAAACTGTGGTTGACCTGAAATTCTTAGATTTTTTTTTTTAAGCTAAGTAACTAACACACATGATAGCAGGCTAGTAGGCCTAATCGTCTTTCCAATTGCTTAGCATGGTATTTGGTGCATGGTAAACAGACTATGGATGTTAGCTCTCATTATTATCATCATCATCATTATTACCTAATAATGATGTAGCAGACTTGGATCTGCTAATAATTGCAATGGAATTGTAAGATAATTATACAATTTTGTGCTATTCAAATTTAATTCCCTTAAAAGCCATATCATAAAACTGGAACATTTTGGAGAATTACTGACAACAGGAGAAAAGAAATAAATGAAGCCTCATTGTGAACTTGAGTCCTAGCCAAGGTAGGTCCTCTGCTGCTCTGCCAAGTGTGACCCTTCAGACTCACTGTGGTTCACAATGAAAAATGTGTGGGTGTCCAGCACTATCGCACACTTCGGTGTGCTTGCTCTGTGTCTGACAGTCAGACCTACTCCAGTGATAATAAAACAACACAGTCACACTGAATGTGAAGGTGTCTGAATATTTGGCGTCTTTCTCACCCACATGATTATTGCAACTTTAAAAGAAGTTAGAAAATCTACAGAATAAGGTCTCTTTTCTTACTTTTTTCTAAAAATGTTTTATCTTGTCTTAATGCCAGATAAACTTGCTTACTTATATGCAATGTAAATGCCCAGAGACTGATTTCAGATACTACTGTGAAATCCTGTCTGAGAATTGACTCTACCTTTAAAGAAGGCTGTAAAACAAAACATAAGAGGAAAATTTAAAAATGCTCTCTCAGTTCCACCAGCCTAACAAAAGCATGATCATTTCTCTGCATTCTCTCTCATACATGCTTTTACATTAAATAAACTAAATAAATCCTGACTTTACTGAACTTGTTAGAGGCTGGTAAAGGGGTGGGTGGTTACAAAAATGAGTTTTCTTATTTTCTCATAGTTTCATAGTTCTCATAGTTTTTACTCTCTAGGGGGTAGGGAGACACTGAGAGGTAAAGGAGAATCTTAAAATGGAATAAAGAGAGCAGAGGATGACAAGTGGGGGTGTCTAGGAAGAAGGAAGCATGAAGGGGAAGGCCTGATTAATACAGACTGTGGAATTCTCCAGCCTTGAGGTTCCAAAACCCCTTTGAAACCTGTTCTCACCGAGGGTTTCTTTTTTAAAGCAGATTTTTTTTTTTTTTTTTTTTTACTTCTTTTCTTTTAACTTTTATTTTAGGTTCAGGGGTACATGTGCAGGTGTGTTATGTAGGTAAATTTATGTCACAGGGGTTTGTTGTACAGATCATTTCACCACCCAGGAACTAAGATTAGTACCCAATAGTTATTTTTCTCTGTTCCTCTACCTCCTCCCAACCTTCACCCTCAAAGAGGCCCTAGTGTGTGTTGTTCCCCTCTATGTGTCCATGTGTTCTCATTATTTAGCTCCCACTTATAAGTGACAACATGCGGTATTTGGTTTTCTGTTCCTGCGTTAGTTTGCTAAGGATAACGGCCTTCAGCTCCATACATGTTCCTGCAAAGGACACGATGTTGTGCTTTTTATGGCTGCGTAGTATTCCATGGTGTATATGTACCACAATTTTCTTTGCCTAATCGGTCATTAATTGGCATTTAGGCTGATTCCATGTCTTTGCTATCGTGAATACTGCTGCGAACATTCACGTGCGTGTGTCTTTATGGCCGAATAATTTATATTCCTTTGGGTATATATCCAATAATGAGATTGCTGGATCGAATAGTAGTTCTGTTTTTAGCTCTTTGAATAATTGTCACACTGCTTTCCACAACGGTTGAGCTAATTTACACTCCTACCGACAGTGTGTAAGTGTTCTCTTTTCTTCACAATCTTGCTAGCATCTGTTATTTTCTGACTTTCAAATAATTTGCTAAGGACTTCTAATGCTGGAGACCCTACTAGATCTGAGGGCTTGAGTTATATGTGTACACATTTCTGTTTTCCTTTGATGAAGTTTTATGTTAAGAAGCAGAACATTTCTTGTGTTGCTACAGAGAGCCCTCATAACTATTTTTCGTAATCTACCGAAATGTTTTCCTTGTGTTAGGTATGTATGTTAGATCCAGTTTATCACAAATATAAATAACACTGTGACCAATATCTTTATACATACAGTTTGTTTTCTTCATTACAGTTATTTCTTTAGGATAAATTCTGTGAATTTGGGAATGTTGAGTTTAAAGAGATTATTATTGTGACTCATGTCATATTGACCAATTGTCTTCCTACAGGTTGTACGAATTCACATTGCTACCAGATTAAGTGGGAGTTTCAGTTTTCCTGCAGACTTCTGAGAACTGGACTTTATAGATTTTTGTTTTCATTGTTTTAATTTTTGTTTTAATCTTGGAAGGTTAATAGAGCAGAAGATCTTTAAAAACTGCTTGTCGATTATTATTATTACTACTTTTTTTTTTTTTTTTGAGACAGGGTCTTGCTCTGTTGCCCAGGCTGGAGTTCAGTGGTGTGATCTTGGCTCACTGCAACCTCTGTCTCCTGGGTTCAAGTAATTCTCCTGCCTCAGCCTTCTGAGTAGCTGGGATTACAGGTGCCCACCGCCATGCCTGGCTGATTTTTGTATTTTTAGTGGAGACAGGGTTTCACCATGTTGTCCAGGCTGGTCTTGAACTCCTGGCCTCAGGTCATCCGCCTGCATTGGCCTCCCAAAGTGCTGGGATTACAGGCATGAGTCACTGTGCCTGGCCTGATTATGATTATTTTTTAATAGAGACAGAGTCTGCCTTGCCCAGGTTGCAGTGCAGTTGTGCCATCATTGACTCACACTTGCAGTCTCAACCTCCCAGTCTCAAGCAATCCTCCTGACTCAGCCTCCCAAGTTGCTGGGACCGCAAGCTAATGCCACCACAAATAAAAGATAAATTTGATGAATATATAGAAATATATCAACCTAAATTTTTTATTTTTATTTTTTAATTTTTGTAGAGACAGGATCTTGTCATGTTGCCCAGGCTGGTCTCAAACTCCTAGGCACAAGCAATTCTCCTGCCTTGGCCTCCCAAAATGTTGGGATTACAGATGTGAGCCATCGCACCCAGCTTTGTTTATTATTTTTATTTTTTCTTGTGTTGATTGCCTACTTATGTCTTTCACCATTTTGTCTCATGGGATTGAGGTAATGCTCTCGTATATATATTTACCTACTTTTATATGGTATAAGTAGTAACTTTTTGACAATTAAAAATTAGCTATACTGGTCAGGTGTTTCTCCTTTTAAATCTCGGTTTAGTTAGGTTTGTGCTAATCTGACCCAGGCTGCCATGTACTTTGTTCATATCTCACTATGCTACTCATAAGGTTGTGCTGTAATTACTGGTTTATTTGTCTTCTCCTATGGAGCTATGAGCTCGTTTCTATATACCCAGCATCTTCCACAGGGTCTGGTACATAATATTTGCTCAAAATTGCTTGTTGAGGTTTTAGAGGAAAAAAAAACACACATTTGAGCAAAAGAATGAAACGAAGGAGTATGCTGCAGTGATACCACCATTTTCAATTTTAAGAACTAGAGGGAGACATGATTTTTCTTCCTTCAACCAGGAAGCCATAGGAAAACCTCTGGCTGACCCTGTAGGGAAGTTGGAGAGCAGGACTTCCTCTCTCCCCTGGGGCCTCACCCAGGACTCCGAGGCCTTACTTGGAGAGCCCCTGGGGGTCTGGGTGGGTAGTTACTTTCCTTTGGCACCACTTTCTGGGCAAAAGCTTCCAGTGTTTGGATTTTATTAGCCAATAAAATTAGGGGGAAAATGCTGGAAAAAAATCACAGCACACTGTTTTACTCCTGTGAATGAATAACATAACTGGCAACTACACTGTTAATGTCTAAATGGATTTTCTGTGCTCCAAGCCAAAACACATTTCATAAAGTTACACAGAGATGGATAGTATCCCAGTTAATAAAAAGAGTTGTGCGTGAAGGATACATGCTCCAACAAAAGGGGCACTGATTGGTGCTAGGTTGCTGGAAGTTTTGCATTTAGCTGTGATTTTATTTTATTTTATTTTATTTATTTTTTGAGATGGAGTCTCACTCTGTCACCAGGCTGGAATGCAAATGGTGTAATCTTGGCTCACTACAACCTCTGCCTTCCGGGTTCAAGCGATTCTCCTGCCTCAGCCTCCCCAGTAGCTGGGACTATAGGCGTGGGCCACCATGCCCAGCTAATTTTTGTATTTTTAGTAGAGTCAGGGTTTTTACCATGTTGGCCAGGATGGTCTCGATCTCTTGACCTCATGATCCTCCCGCCTTGGCCTCCCAAAGTGCTGGGATTACAGGCATGAGCCACCATGCCTGGCCAATTTTATTTTTAAAAAGTAAATGTTCTATTAAATAGTTGAACTTAAACATTATTACCAAATCCTAACTTTAAAAAGTATATTTATTGAGCAAGAGTTTGGAGATACAAACATGTAGGTGGAACTTTAGGAGTTATCTTGGATAATTTCCAACATTGTATTATTGACCACTTGAAATTCGCTTGAAATTGCAGCCACCTCTTCCAACAGGGCTATTTGTAACAATGGCTAGGAAATATGTGGTGCAGGACACAACCTGCTTGGACAAAGTAGATAGCATCCTACATATATTTAATATATATAGGCCGGATGCAGTGCCTCACACCTCTAATCCCAGCACTTTGGGAGGCCGAGGCAGGTGGATCACGAGGTCGGGAGTTTGAGACCAGCCTGATCAACATAGTGAAACCCCGTCTCTACTAAAAATGCAAAAAATTAGCTGGGCATGGTGGCACGTGCCTGTAATCCCAGCTACTTGGGAGACTGAGGCAAGAGAATCGCTTGAACCTGGGAGGCAGAGGTTGCGGAGAACCGAGATCTTGCCACTGCACTCCAGCCTGAGTGACAGAGCCAGACTTGGTCTCAAAAAATATATATATATTTAAATGTATATTATTAAATATATATCAAATCATTAAATTAAACATTAATAATCAAATATATATTTATTTAAATATATAAAATTTAATATATTTATATATAATATATATATTTATATATTTATATTTAACTTAAAAATATTTAAGTTTAGGCCACCTCGCCTGGCCTAAAATTTGATATTTAGATGAGATTTTGAACTTGGAGTTGATAGTGGAATGGCTTAAAATTTTGGGATCAGGCGGCCAGGCGCGGTGGCTCACGCCTGTAATGCCAGCACTTTGGGAGGCCAAGGTGGGCGGATCACGAGGTCAGGAGATCGAGACCATCCTAGCTAATACGGTGAAACGCTGTCTCTACTAAAAATACAAAAAATTAGCCGGGCATAGTGGCGGGCACCTGTAGTCCCAGCTACTTGGGAGGCTGAGTCAGGAGAATGGCGTAAGTAAACCCGGGAAGCGGAGCTTGCAGTGAGCCTAGATTGCACCGCTGCACTCCAGCCTGGGCGACAGAGTGAGACTCCATCTCAAAAAACATTTGGGATCAGGTGAATGTATTTTTGCATGAGATGAACATGAATTTTGTGGTGCCCTGGGGCAGACTATACCAGGTTAGTGAGTGTTCCCCCACACAAATTCGTGTCCTTTCTGGAACCTTGGAATGTGATTTATTTGGAAATAGGGTAGTTGTAGCTACAGCTAAGATGTAAGTTAATATGAGGTCATATTGGAGTAGTGTTGGCCTTAATCCAATATGACCAGCGTCCTTATAAGAAGAGGAGAATGACCAGGTGCAGTGGCTCATCCCTGTAATCCCAACACTTTGGGAGGATGAGGTGGGTGGATCATCTGAGGTCAGGAGTTTGAGACCAGCCTAGCCAACATGGTGAAACCATATCTCTAGTAAAAATACAAAAAAATTAGCCAGGCGTGGTGAAATATGCCTGTAATTCCAGCTACTCAGGAGGCTGAGGCAGGAGAATTGCTTGACCCTGGGAGGCAGAGGTTGCAGTGGGCCAAGATCGGGCCACTGCACTACAGCCTGGGCAACAGAGTGAGACTCCGTCTCAAAAAAAAAAAAAAAAAAGAAGAGGAGAAGGCAAACAGAGAGAGATACCCTACCCAGGGAGAAGGCTATGTGACAACAAAGCAGAGACTGGAGTGATGTGTCTACAAGCCAAGGAACACCAAGAATTGCTGGCAACACCAGGAGCCAGGAGAAAAGCATGAAACAGATCCTCCCCTAGAGCCTTCAAAGAGAGCATGGCCCTGTGACACCTTGACTTTGGACTTCAAACTAGGAGACAATAAATTTCTGTTGTTTCAAACCATGCAGTTTGTGGTGCTTTGTTTTGCAGCCTTAGGAGATGAATACAACTTGTATATGTGCCATTATATTGATATGTATATTATAAAGCATATACCGAAATTGATATTGAAAAATGCATAAAGATAAATAAACCAATATTTGAAAATTTTTTATCTTGTTTATCTATAGTATATGAAAGAGTTTTGAGAGCAATAATCTTGAATATATGCTATTTTAAAATAAACTTTAAATTTTGGAATAATTTTATATTTCTAGAAAAGCTGTAAAGATAGTGCAGAGAATTCTCCTGCGCCTTTCCTTGTGGCGTGTGCATGGCGGGGGTGTGGCAACCAGATGGTGCTTCCCAGATCGATAGCATCTGTGATACCCAGGAGAAAGTATTGACCTACTCTCAACATCAAAGCCCAGCTTTACTTCCACCATCTTCCTGCCTCAGTTTCCTCATCTGGAAACAGGGATGAAATTGTTGTGAAGATGAGTAGATCCTGCTCTCTCCTATGCTAACTAAACGACCCTGTTTCAGGTACAGTTTCCTCCTCTGTAAAGTAGAGAGAGTCATACCTTCCTCACAAGGGTGTAAGAAGAGGGGTAGTTGTTCAGCTCTAGGCCACTGGTCGTCTGATCTTCCCTTTCTTTATTTCTCACCCCATGTTTTCCAGGTTTCTCCTTAGCTCTGTTCTTGTTTGTGACTGTAAAAATGCCAAAAGACAGATCAAATATCCACACGGTATGTTCAGATGCACCATGAAAATTTGCTCTAAATACACAGCTCACAACATGTGCATTTGTGTGACCTTGTCTCTGTGTGTGTGCGTGTTAGAGAGAGAGAGAAAAAGAGAGAGAGAGAGAGAGAGAGAGAGAGAGAGAAAGAGAGAGAGATTGGTGACCCCTTATAGACCTTCCAGTCTTGAGATTCTTTGTATCAAGATAGGCAGAATCTAGGCTTGATGCTTTTTATGCTGGAAGTTGTCTTCAGTTCTGTAGTCCTCTGGAAAATTCCAGGAGGAGGCTTCTTCAGTACATATGTCTGAGAAACGCTGATTTGTTCTAAAACGAGCAAGTGTGTGGGTTGCTACGCACTGCTCCTCAGCACACTCCCCTCGCCCCCACTTCTGCCAGCACCAGCCTTGCCTTCAGCTGAGGAACCTCTGCAACCATGGCTCCTTTCTCTCCAGACTCCCTGGGCGGGGGGGAGGGGACACGCCCCACGGTCTGGTCCTCAGCCCTTTTCTCCTCTTGTTGCATGATGACAAAGATCCCAGAACACCCGTTTTAGAGTCAGCTGTTCTTAGATCATTTTGTCAATGTGTCTCAGTCCTGGCTACATTCTGGAATCTCCTGGGGGAGCTTTTAACACATACAGATTTCTGGGTTCCACCCTTAGAGATTTTCATGTAATTGGCCTGGGGAGAGGCCCAGGCATTGGTATGTTTTTAAAGCTCCCCTGGTGATCTAAAGTTCCACCATGATTAAGAACAATTTCCTCAGTCTAGGATTTTGCAGACCACCTCTTATAGAAAGCAGGGGTGTCTCTTTTGTTCACCACTGTTTCCCCTAGCAATGCAAATATTTGTTGAATGAATGATCAGACTCACTCCTCAAAGCCCTGGGGAGTCCCTGACTCTCATGCAGGGCTGGGGAGAAGAGGGGGCCAATTTTCTGGTCTCTAGGCCCCCATTCCTACTTTTACAGGAGCACCTCAGTTTTATTTGTTAATTTTCAAGAAAGTGTCCAGGTAAGATAAGGAAACCCCTCACTACTGATAGAGTGTGGTGGTTCTACACAAGAGAACAGGGGCCATGTCTCCTGATGCAGCAGAATGGCCTGAAGAACAAGGATTCCTGTAATAAAATTTCAACACATGATCATTCATGAGTAAAGTTATGTAGCTTAAGATTAATTTCATTATACAATTATAGAGTTCAATATGTTACAGCCATTTTTCATAATAGCCTTTTTTTTTTTTAGCATGGTTTCAGATTTGCAGAATAGTTGAGATGACAGTACAGAGTTTCCATATACCCTGCACCCAGTTTTTCCCTACTACTACCACCTTATATTAGTTTGTTACAGTTAAAGAACCAAGATGGATACATTATCATTAACTAAAGTTCATACTCTGTTCAGATTTCCTTACTTTTTGCCCAATGTTCTTTTTCTGTCTCAGGCTCTCATCCAAAATATCACATTATATTTGTAGTTGACATTTATCCTTAAGCTCTTCTTAATTATGGTAATCTCTCAGACTTTCTTTTTTTTTATGACGACCAGTTTTGAGGAGTACTGGTCAAGTTTTGAAGAATGTCCCTGTATTGGAATTTGCTTTTCTCATGGTTTAACTGGGTTTGTGGATTTTTGGGAGGAAGTCTGCAGCGGTAAAGTGCCATTTTCTTAGCATCATGTCAATCTATTAATATAGTTTGTCACCGTTAATGTTGACCTTGATCTGCTGGCTGAGGTAACGTTTGTCAGGTTTCTTCATGGTAAAGCTACTTTTCCCATCTCCCCTTGACCTAACTGTGCCCTTTAGAATGAAGTTACTGTGCACAGCCCACACTTACGGAGTGGGGAGTTACATAACCCTCCTCGAGTGGGCAGCATCTGTGTACATTATTTGAAATTCTTCTCCATGGAAGATCCTTCCTTCCTTCCTTCCTTCCTTCTTCTTCCTTCCTTCTTTCCTCCTTCCTTCCTTCCTTCCTTCTTTCCTCCTTCTTTTCTCCCTTCCTTCCTTCCTTCCATCATTTATGTCAGTGTGAACTCTGGATATTTATTTTATATTTTGGTTTGCAATCCAATACAGGAATACCTCAAAGATATTGTGAATTCAGTTCCAGACCACTGCAATAAAATAAATATCACAATAAAGCAAGTCACATAATTTTTTTTGGTTTCCTGGAGTGTATAAAGTTATGTTTACACTATACACGTTTATAGTCTAATAGGTGTGCAATACCATTAGGTCTAAAAAATGCACATATTTTAATTAAAATTACTTTGTTGCTAAAAATGTCAGTGATCACCCAAGTCTTCAGTAAGTCATAATATTTGTGCCGGTGGAGGGTCTTACCTTGATATTGACGACTGTGATTAGTCAAAGGTGGTGGTTGCTGCAGGTTGAGGAAGCTGTGGAGATCTTGGGTCACTGCAGCTTCAACCTTCTGGGCTCAGATGATCCTCCCACTTCCGCCTCCCAAGTAACTGAGACTCCAGGCATGCGCCACCATGCCTGGCTAATTTTTTGTATTTTTAATAGAGATGGGGTTTCATAATGTTGCCCAGGCTGGTCTTGAACTCCTGGAATTAAGAAATCCACCCACTTCAGCCTCTCAAAGTGCTGGGATTACAGGCACGAACCACCACTTTCTTTTCTTTTCTTTTTATTATTATATTTTAATTTCTAGGGTACATGTGCATAATGTGCAGGTTTGTTACATATGTATACTTGTGCCATGTTGGTGTGCTGCACCCATCAACTCATCAGCACCCATCAACTCATCATTTACATCAGGTATAACTCCCAATGCAATCCCTCCCCCCTCCCCACTCCCCATAATAGGCCCCGGTGTGTGATGTTCCCCTTCTCAAGTCCAAGTGATCTCATTGTTCAGTTCCCACCTATGAGTGAGAACATGCGGTGTTTGGTTTTCTGTTCTTGCAATAGTTTGCTGAGAATGATGGCTTCCAGCTGCATCCATGTCCCTACAAAGGACAAGAACTCATCCTTTTTTATGGCTGCATAGTATTGCATGGTGTATATGTGCCACATTTTCTTAATCCAGTCTGTCACTGATGGACATTTGGGCTGATTTCGAGTCTTTGCTATTGTGAATAGTGCCGCAATGAACATACTTGTGCATGTGTCTTTATAGCAGCATGATTTATAATCCTTTGGGTATATACCCAGTAATGGGATGGTTGGGTCTTATGGTACTTCTAGTTCTAGATCCTTGAGGAATCGCCATACTGTTTTCATTAATGGTTGAACTAGTCTACAATCCCACCAACAGTGTAAAAGTGTGCCTATTTCTCCACATCCTCTCCAGCACCTGTTGTTTCCTGACTTTTTAATGATTGCCATTCTAACTGGTGTGAGATGGTATCTCATTGTGGTTTTGATTTGCATTTCTCTGATGGCCAGTGAGGATGAGCATTTTTTCACGTGTCTGTTGGCTGTATGCATGTCTTCTTTCGAGAAATGTCTGTTTGTATCCTTTGCCCACTTTTTGATGGGGTTGTTTGTTTTTTTCTTGTAAATTTGTTTGAGTTCTTTGTAGGTTCTGGATATTAGCCCTTTGTCAGATGAGTAGTTTGCAAAAATTTTCTCCCATTCTGTAGGTTGCCTGTTCACTCTGATGGTAGTTTCTTTTGCTGTGCAGAAGCTCTTTAGTTTAATTAGATCCCATTTGTCAATTTTGGCTTTTGTTGCCATTGCTTTTGGTGTTTTAGACATGAAGTCCTTTCCCATGCCTATGTCCTGAATAGTATTACCTAGGTTTTCTTCTAGGGTTTTTATGGTATTAGGTCTAACATTTAAGTCTCTGATCCATCTTGAATTAATTTTCTTATAAGGAGTAAGGAAAGGATCCAGTTTCAGCTTTCTACTTATGGCTAGCCAATTTTCCCAGCACCATTTATTAAATAGGGAATCCTTTCCCATTTCTTGTTTTTCTCAGGTTTGTCAAAGACCAGATGGCTGTAGGTGTGTGGTATTATTTCTGAGGACTCTGTTCTGTTCCATCGGTCTATATCTCTGTTTTGGTACCAGTACCATGCTGTTTTGGTTACTGTAGCCTTGTAGTATAGTTTGAAGTCAGGTAGCGTGATGCCTCTAGCTTTGTTCTTTTGACTTAGGATTGTCTTGGCAATGCGGGCTCTTTTTTCATTCCATATGAACTTTAAAGCAGTTTTGATTGAGTTTCTTAGTCCTGAGTTCTAGTTTGATTGCACTGTGGTCTGATAGACAGTTTGTTATAATTTCTGTTCTTATACATTTGCTGAGGAGTACTTTACTTCCAATTATGTGGTCAATTTTGGAATAAGTGCGATGTGGTGCTGAGAAGAATGTATGTTCTGTTGATTTGGGGTGGAGAGTTCTGTAGATGTCTATTAGGTCTGCTTGGTGCAGAGCTGAATTCAATTCCTGGATATCCTTGTTAACTTTCTGTCTCGTTGATCTGTCTAATGTTGACAGTGGGGTGTTGAAGTCTCCCATTATTGTTGTATGGGAGTCTAAGTCTCTTTTTAAGTCTCTAAGGACTTGCTTTATGAATCTGGGTGCTCCTGTATTGGGCACATATATGTTTAGGATACTTAGCTCTTCCTGTTGAATTGATCCCTTTACCATTATGTAATGGCCTTCTTTGTCTCTTTTGATCTTTGATAGTTTAAAGTCTGTTTTATCAGAGACTAGTATTGCAACCCCTGCTTTTTTTTGTTCTCCATTTGCTTGGTAGATCTTCCTCCATCCCTTTATTTTGAGCCTATGTGTGTCTCTGTATGTGAGATGGGTCTCCTGAATACAGCAAACTGATGGGTCTTGACTCTTTATCCAGTTTGCCAGTCTGTGTCTTTTAATTGGCCCATTTAGTCCATTGACATTTAAGGTTAATATTGTTATGTGTGAACTTGATCCTGTCATTATGATATTAACTGGTTATTTTGCTTGTTAGTTGATGCAGTTTCTTCCTAGCATCGATGGTCTTTACATTTTGGCATGTTTTTGCAATGGCTGGTACCAGCTGTTCCTTTCCATGTTTAGTGCTTCCTTCAGGGTCTCTTGTAAGGCAGGCCTGGTGGTGACAAAATCTCTAAGCATTTGCTTATCTGTGAAGGATTTTATTTCTCCTTCACTTATGAAACTTAGTTTGGCTGGATATGAAATTCTGGGTTTAAAATTCTTTTCTTTAAGAATGTTGAATATTGGCCCCCACTCTCTTCTGGCTTGTAGAGTTTCTGCCGAGAGATCTGCTGTTAGTCTGATGGGTTTCCCTTTGTGGGTAACTCGACATTTCTCTCTGGCTGCCCTTAACAGTTTTTCCTTCATTTCAACTTTGGTGAATCTGACAATTATGTGTCTCGGAGTTGCTCTTCTCGAGGAGTATCTTTGTGGCATTCTCTGTATTTCCTGAATTTGAAAGTTGGCCAGCCTTACTAGGTTGGGGAAGTTCTCCTGGATGATATCCTGAAGAGTGTTTTCCAACTTGGTTCCATTTTCCCCCTCACTTTCAGGCACCCCAATCAGACGTAGATTTGGTCTTTTCACATAATCCCATACTTCTTGAAGGCTTTGTTCATTTCTTTTTCCTCTTTTTTCTTTAGACTTCTCTTCTCGCTTCATTTCATTCATTTGATCCTCAATCGCTGATACTCTTTCTTCCAGTTGATCGAGACGGTTACTGAAGCTTGTGCATTTATCACTTATTTCTCGTGTCATGGTTTTTATCTCTATCAGTTCATTTATGGCCTTCTCTGCATTGATTATTCTAGTTATCCATTCTTCCATTCTTTTTTCAAGATTTTTAGTTTCTTTGCGCTGGGTACGTAATTCCTCCTTTAGCTCTGAGAAGTTTGATGGACTGAAGCCTTCTTCTCTCAACTCGTCAAAGTAATTCTCCATCCAGCTTTGATCCGTTGCTGGTGATGAGCTGTGTTCCTTTGGAGGGGGAGATGCGCTCTTATTTTTTGAATTTCCAGGTTTTCTGCCCTGCTTTTTCCCCATCTTAGTTGTTTTATCTGCCTTTGGTCCTTGATGATGGTGACGTACTGATGGGGTTTTGGTGTGGGTGTCCTTCCTGTTTGTTAGTTTTCTTTCTAACAGTCAGGACCCTCAGCTGTAGGTCTGTTGGAGATTGCTTGAGGTCCACTCCAGACCCTGTTTGCCTGGGTATCAGCAGCAGAGGCTGCTGAGGATAGAATATTGCTGAACAGTGAGTGTACCTGTCTGATTCTTGCTTTGGAAGCTTCATCTCAGGGGTGTACCCCGCCCTGTGAGGTGTGGGGTGTTGGTCTGCCCCTAGTGGGGGATGTCTTCCAGTTAGGCTACTCAGGGGTCAGGGACCCACTTGATCAGGCAGTTTGTCCATTCTCAGATCTCAACCTCGGTGTTGGGAGATCCACTGCTGTCTTCAAAGCTGTCAGACAGGGTCGTTTGCGTCTGCAGAGGTTTCTGCTGTTTTTTTTTTTTTTTTTTTATTTAGCTGTGCCCTGTCCCCAGAGGTGGAGTCTACAGAGACAGGCAGGCCTTCTTGAGCTGCTGTGGGCTCCACTCAGTTTGAGCTTCCCAGTGGCTTTGCTTACCTACTTAAGCCTCACCAATGGCGGGCACCCCTCCCCCAGCCTCGCTGCTGCCTTGCCGTTAGATAGCAGACTGCTGTGCTAGCAATGAGGGAGGCTCTGTGGGTGTGGGACCCTCCCGGCCAGGTGTGGGATATAATCTCCTGGTGTGCTGTTTGCTAAGACCCTTGGTAAAGCGCAAATTGGGGTGGGAGTTACCCAATTTTCCAGGTGTTGTGTGTCTCAGTTCCCTTGGCTAGGAAAAGGGATTCCCTTCCCCCTTGTGCTTCCCAGGTGAGGCGATGCCTTGCCCTGCTTCAGCTCTCGCTGGTCGTGCTGCAGCAGCTGACCAGCACCAATTGTTTGGCACTCCCTAGTGAGATGAACCCAGTACCTCAGTTGAAAATACAGAAATCACCCTTCTCCTGTGTCGCTCGTGCTGGGAGCTGGAGACTGGAGCTGTTACTATTTGGCCATCTTGCTCCACCTTCCTCGACTGTCGACAATTTCTTAAAATAAGACAGAAGTGAAGTTTGCTGCATTGATTGACTCTTCCTTCCATGGAAGATTTCTCAATAGCACCCAATGCTGTTTGATAACATTTTACCCAGAGTAAAATGTTAAATGCCTTCAAAACTGGAGGCAAATGCTCTCAAACCCTGCTGCTGCTTCACCAATTACATTTACGTAATATTCTAAGGCCTTTGTTGTTATTTCAACGATGTTCATAACATCTTCACTGGGAGTAGTTTCCATCTCAAGAAACCACTTTCTTTGCTCATCCATAAGAAGCAACTCCTCATCTGTTCAAGTTTGATCATGAGATTGCAGCAATTCAGTCACATCTTCAGGCTCCACTTCTAATTCTAGTTCTCTTGCTGTTTCTACCAGTAACTGTAGATTACTTTCTCCACTGAAGTCTTGAACTCCTCAAAGTCATCCATGAGGGTTGGAATCAACCTCTTCCAAATGCCTGTTAATGTAGATATTTTGAGATCTTTCCATGAATCATGAATGTTATTAATGGCATCTAAAATGGTGAATCCTTTCCAGAAGGTTTTCAATTTACTTTGCCCAGTTCCATCAGAGGAATCACTATCTATGACAGCTATAGCCTTCACAAGATTTATTTTTTTTTAATAATAAGACTTGAAAGTCAAAATTACTCTTTGATCCATGGATGCAGAATGGATAATGTGTTAGCAGACATGGATACAACATTAACCTCCTTGTACATCTCCATCAGAGCTCTTGGGTTACCAGGTGCATTGTCAATGAGCAGTAATATTTTGAAAATAAATCTTTTTTTTTATGAGCAGTAGGTCTCAACAGTGGGCTTAAAATATTCCATAAACCATGCTGTAAACAGATGTGCTGTCATCCAGTCTTTGTTGTTCCATTTCTAGAGCACAGGCAGAGTCGATTTAGCATCATTCTAAAGGGCTCTAGGATTTTTGGAATTGTAAATGAGTATTGGCTTCAATTTAAAGTCACCAGCTGCATTAGCCCCTAACAAGAGAGTATGTCTGTCCTTTGAAGCTTTGAAGCTTTGAAGCCAGGCATTGACTTCTCTCTAGTTGTTAAAGTTCTAGGCCAGGCTTGGTGGCTCATGCCTGTAATCCCAACACTTGGGGAGTCTGAGGCAGGAGGACTGCCTGAGCCCAGAAGTCAGAGACCAGCCTGAGCAACATAGTGAAACTTCATCTCTAAAAAAAAAAAAAAAAATTAGGCAGGTGATGGCTTGCACCAGGAGTCCCTGCTACTAGGGAGGCTCTTAGGTGACAGGATTGCTTGTGCCAGTAGTCCCAGCTACTAGGGAGCTACTAGGTGGGAGCATCACTTGAGCCTGGGAGGTGGAAGTTGCAGAGAGCCAAAATTGCACCACTGCACTACAGCTTAGGTGACAGAGCAAGACTCTGTCAAAAAAAAAAAAAAAAAAGAAAAAAAAAAAGAAAAAAAAAGAAAAGAAAGAAAAAGAAAAGAAAAGATGGCATCTTTTTCAAACAGGAGGCTTGGGAGGCCGAGGCAGGCAAATTACCTGAAGTCAGGAGTTGGAGACCAGCCTAGCCAACATGGTGAAACCCCCATCTCTACTAAAAATACAAAAATTAGCCAAGCATGGTGGCAGGCACCTGTAGTCCCAGCTACTTGGGAGGCTAAGGCAGGAGAATCTCTTGAGCCCAGGATGGGGAGGTTGTAGTGAGCAGAGATCGCCAGCCTGGGTGACAGAGCGAGATTCCATTTCAAAAAAAAAAAAGAAAGAAAATCTGTTGGTTAGTGTAGCCACCTTCACCAACAATCTTAGCTCAATCTTCTGGATCTTCTGGATAAGCAGCTTCTCCATCAGCACTTGCTGCTTCACCTTGTGCTTGTATATTATAGAGACGGCATCTTTCCTTAAACCTCATGAACCAACCTCTGCCAGCGTCCAAATTTTCTTTTGCAGCTTCCTCACCTCTCTTAGCCTTCATAGAACTGAAAAGAGTTAATCCAATTGCTCTGGATTAGACTTTGGCTTAAGGGAATGTTGTGACTGGTTTTGATCTTCTAACCAGACCATTCAAACTTTGTCCATATCAGCAAAAAGGCTGTTTTGCTTTCTTATCATTCATGTGTTCTCTGGAGTAGCACTTTTAATTTTCTTCAAGAACTTTTCTTTGCATTTATGACTTGGCTAACTGTTTGGTGCAAGAGATCTGGCTTTTGGCCTATCTTGCCTTTCAATATGCCTTCCTCACTAAGTTTACTCATTTCTAGCTTTTGATTTAAAGTGAGAGATGTGTGACTCTTTCTTTCACTTCAACACTCAGAGGCCATTGTAGGGTTTTTAATTGGCTTAATTTCAATATTGTTGTGTCTCGGGAATAGGGAGGGGAGAGAGAGAGAGAGAGACAGAGAGAGAGAGATTGAGAGACAGGGAACAACAAGCTGGTGGAGCAGTAAGAACGCACACATTTATCGATTAGGTTTGCCATATGGGCACAGTTTGTGATGCCCCGAAACAATTACAATAGTAGCATCAAAAATCACTGATCACATGGCCAGGCACGGTGGTTCACACCTGTATTCCTGGCACTTTGGGAGGCTGAGGCGGGAGGATCACTTGAGGTCAGGAATTCGAGACCAGCCTGATCAACATGGTGAAACCCTGTCTCTACTAAAAATACAAAAATAGCTGGGCATGGTGGTGGGTGCCTGTAGTCTCAGCTACTGGGGAGGCTGAGGCAGGAGAATCGCTTAAACCCAGGAGGCAGATGTTGCAGTGAGCCGAGATTGCACCATTGCACTCTAGCCTGGGCGACAGAGTGAGACTCCATCTTTAAAAAAAAAAAAAAAAAATCACTGATCACAGAACACTGCAATAGATATAAAAATAATGAAAAGGAACTGAGTATTAAAATACTGTGAGACTCACCAAAATGCAACACAGAGACACAAAGTGAGCACTTGCTCTTAGAAAAATGGCACCAATAGACTTGTTTGATGCAGGTTTGTCACAACTCTTCAATCTGTAAAAAACAAAACAAAACACACACATACATACACAATGTATGTGAAGCACCAGAAAGTGAGGCACATGGGATAACTAACTACCCATATGCATCACATTGAAACTGGATCCATTCCTTACACCATATACAAAAATCAATTCAAGATGATTTAAATACTTAAATGTAAAACTCCAAACTATAAAACCCTAGAAGAAACCTAGGCAACACCATACCATTAGGAGCCAGGCACGGGCAAAGATTTCATGAGAAAGGTGCCAAAAGCAACTGCAACAAAAGCAAAAATTGACAAATGGGATCTAGTTAAACTAAAGAGGTTCTGCTAATTTCTGTAAGAAATTAGCGACAGAGTAAACAGACAACCTACAGAATGGAAGAAAATGTTTGCAAACTATGCATCTGACAAAGGTCTAAAATCCACCATCTATAAGGAACTTAGATGAATTTATAAGAAAAAAACACAAACAACCCTATTAAAAAGTGGGCAGAGAACATGAACAGACACTTCTCAGAAGAAGACATATGTGTGCACAACAAACATCTGAGAAAAAACTCAACATCACTGATCATCAGAGAAATGCAAATTAAAACCACAGTGAGACACCATCTCACACCAGCCAGAATGGCTATTATTAAAAAGTAAAAAAGAAAAAAAGAAAAAGAAAAAGAAAAAAATAGATGCTGGTGAGGTTGTGGAGAAAAAGAAACACTTTTACACTTTGGTAGGAGTGTAAATTAAACCATTGTGGAAGACAGTGTGGCAATTCCTCAAAGACTAGAGACAGAAATACATTCCACCCAGCAATTTCATTACTGGGTAAATACTCAAAGGAATATAAATCATTCTACCATAAAGACACATGCACAAATATTTTCATTGCAGCACTATTCACAATAGCAAAGATGCAGAATCAATCAAAATGCCTATCAGTAATAGACTGGATAGAGAAAATGTGGTACATATACACCATGGAATACTATGCAGCCATAAAAAGAACGAGATCATGTCCTTTGTGGGCACATGGATGGATCTGGAGGCCATTATCCTTAACAAACTAACGCAGGAACAGAAAAGCAAATAGTGCATATTCTTATTTCCAAGTGGGAGCTAAATGATAAAACGCATGGACACATAAAGGCGAACAACATACATTGGGCCCACTGGAGGGCGAAAGGTGGGAGGAGGGAGAGGATCAGGAAAAATAACTAATGGGTATTAGGCTTAATACCTGAATGATGAAATTAATAGGTACTACAAACCCCTGTGACACACATTTACCTATATAACAAACCTGCACATCCTGCACATGTACCCCTGAACTTAAAAGTTAAAAAAAACAAAGTGAGGCACAATACAATGAGATATTCCTGTACTTGTTAATTTTGTTGCTTAAGTTGTTCCAGCTTTGGCCATTGGGAGTTCTTTCACTTAGTTCTTGTTCCTTTGAAATATGACCACCAATTTTTAAATATTTATTAATTTTTTCGCATTTCCTTACTTTCTGGCACTGCAAGATGCTACAGTCTTGTGTTTATTTCCTGCCCCAGATTGTAGCCATTTACTTGTATTGTTCTTTTGTATTCCTTAATTACAGGCTAATGTTGTATTTTTTCCCTCAGAATAGCTGAAAAATTAAAAAAAAATTAGAATGGTGTGTCAGATAGTTAGGGTCTTGTGATATGGGCCAGCTTTAAAGATTTGTAAGTTGTTTTGATTTATTTTCTTGGTTGAAGTAAACTTTTTTTTTTTTTTTTTGAGATGGAGTCTCTCTCTGTTGCCCAAGATGGAGTGCAGTGGCATGATCTCAGCTCACTGCAACCTCCGCCTCCTGGTTCAAGCGATTCTCCTGCCTCAGCCTCTTGAGCAGCTAGGATTACAGGCATGTGCTACCATGCCCAGCTAATTTCTATATTTTTGGTAGATATTGGATTTCACCATGCTGGCCAGTTTGGTCTTGAACTCCTGACCTCATGATCTGCCTGCCTCGGCCTCCCAAAGCTTTGGGATTACAGACGTGAGCCACTGCACCCGGCTGAAACAAACATTTTCATACCAAATTTGGTATTCATGATTTTATATATATTTTCATTTATTTATTTTTGAGACAGAGTCTCGCTCTAGTTGCCCAGGCTGGAGTGCAGTGGTGCAATCTCTGCTCACCGCAACCTCCATCTCCCAGGTTCAAGCTATTCTCCTGCCTCAGCCTCTTAAGTAGCTGGGATTACAGTTGCCTGCCACCATGCCTGGCTAATTTTTTGTATTTTTAGGAGAGATGGTGTTTCACTGTGTTGGCCAGGCTGGTCTCAAACTCCTGACTGCAGGCCTCATCTGCTTGCCTCGGCCTCTCAAAGTTCTGAGATTACAGGCATGAGACACCGCACCCAGCCATACAGATTTTCCTTTAAAAGAGACCTTTCCGGCTGGGCTCAGTGGCTAATGCCTGTAATCCCAGCACTTTGGGAGGTCAAGGCAGGTGGATCACCTCAGGTCAGGAGTTCGAGACCAGCCTGGCCAATACGGTGAAACCCCATCTCTAGTAAAAATACAAAAAATTAGTTGGGCGTTGTGGCGGGCACCTGTAATCCCAGCTACTCGGGAGGCTGAGGCAGCAGAATCGCTTGAACTCAGGAGGCGGAGGTTGTGGTGGGCCGAGATCACACCATTGCACTGCAGCCTGGGCGAGAGAGCGACTCTATCACATACACACAGAAAAATAATAAATAAATAAATAAATAAATAAATGAGACCTTTCCTTTGTACTTATGACTTGGATGTTTGTTGCAAGAGGCCTAAAACTTTTATACAGTTATAACTGTGTAACTGTATAAACTGTGTAACTTTTATAACTGTGTAAACGTTTTAGGCTGTAGATATTTCCCTGCTGAGCCTCTGCTGCCCCTTGGCTGCCTAAAGTGAGCCACTGCACCAAGGAATGAAGTCTAGGCTTTCAACAGTCATGGTCAAGAGAGAGAGTGACAAAATCGGGACATGGAGAAAAAGCTGGCCCAGCCCATGGGCCAGGACAGCTGAGTCATTGCTTAAGCTGGTTGCTGACCACCAGCCTTTGTTAACAGCCCTTCTTTGCCAATAATGTAACTTCAGTTGTTGTATTTATTATTTTACTAACCATGTGGTACTGGTGATTCACTCAATAAGTGTTCAGCGAGAACATCTGCTATGTGTTAGGCATCTCCCTGGGCACGGCTGGAGATAATAAGCGAGACAGGAAACTAGGAAGCTAGGAACAAACTCCTAGAAACTTAAAGTGCAGAGGAAGAGGTAAGATAGGAGGGTATATGGATAATTACAAATGGAATGTAACCGGTACTCTGGAGCCATATAATTCTCTAGGAGAGTTGTATTCTCTTTTGGGGTATCAGGGAAAACCCCATAGAGCAGGGGATATTTGGATTGGGTCTTGACAAATGAGTAGAAGTTTGCCAGGCAGAGAAAGGGTCACTTCAAGTTGGGAAAGTTTCACCCTAAGCTTGTGAAAAGTCCCACCAGGCACATCAGGAACCCTAGAGAGGTCAGTGAACCCAAAATGTAATAACGATTTAGTATTCTTTCCTAGATTAACAGTTCCTGTGCCAGATTCATCGTCATAACTCTAGCACCCAGACGGAATAGTAGGTGTTCCCCAGCATTTGTTGAGTGAATAAAAGAAAACATGCAACACGCATTCTAAGTTGACTTCTTCAATGTATGCGAATATTTGACTATAAAGACGTGCAGCATAATATTACATACAACAATAAAAACCTCAAAAGAACTTACGCTTTCAGATTGGTTAGAAAAAGTGGGGTATGTTCACGAGTACAACAGAATTTGATGTGGCCAATAACAATAAATATTACATTTATGAATATGGAAGATTATTTAAATATATTGTTGTGTGGGAGTAAGAGGTTACAAAAACAAAATGTACAATATGAATAAGGTTTGTATACACAATAATTATATATTGTATATGTAGATTTATACACACACACGTATAAGTATATACACACACACACGTATATGTATATATATGAACCATCTGAAAGGATTTTTGCAAATAAACTATGGATTATTTTGATTTCTATTTTTGGTTTATTATTTTTCCTAATTTTTCTATAATGCATATGCATTAGATATGTAATAAGAAAACTGCTTTTAGAAAACTAAAATTTTGAGAAAAAGTGTTTACTCTTAAGTGTTTGGTTCTCAAAAGTAACCAAAAAAAGTTACCTATTAAAATGAAAACGTGTGTGTGTGTGAGTTTAGGAATGGTGTAGCTAGATTGATATTTTAACACCTTGTTGTCTCATGTTGAATGATGGTTTCCTAAACACTGTCTCATTTAATTCTCACTACAGCCCTGGGTTAGAGGCGAAACTGGCATTACTATGAGTGAGAAGTGATAGTACTGGGAACTGAGGCTCAGAGCCTAAATTCGGCCTTGCCTAAATTCTCACATCTGCTGACTGACTGAGCTGGAAGTCATCCACAGACCTCTCCACTCCAAGGGCCAGCACATTCTTCCTTTCTATTTCAGAGTATCCTGGGGGAGGCAGAAAACAGCCACAGCAATATTCCAGGGCTTTTTCCAGACATTGCAGCTTTTGAAGATGATACTCTGGAAGAATATTTGAAAATATGCAAAGAGGTCTACAAACAATTTTTAAGTAAAAAAAAAGCAAGTTACAGAAGTATGATCCCATTTCAGTAAAAACTAAAGTTTGCACAAACATATAAAATAAAAAGCAATAGAATATATTGTCAAGTCAAAAAGCTGAATGTAATAATGTATGTGATATGCCACCTTTTGTAGTAAGACAGGTGTAAAATAAGAATTTATGTTTGTACTTGTATTTGCATTAGACAACATTAGGAGGATGTAAAAACAATCAGAGTTTACCTGAGAAGGTGAGAGTGGGTGGGAAGCATGATGGAGGGGGAAGGGGTAGGGGCAACACTTCTCAAGGAATATCTTTTTAATGCCACTTTGATTTTGAACCATGCCAAAACCAAAAATTAAAACAATTTTAAATGTGGTAGACATAGCAAAATGCTTATTTTTGGGTAGGAGAGAAACAGAGAATATGTATTCCCTTCTCTTGGTGCATCTATATTTTCTCAATGTTTTACATGTGTAGGAAAGGAGTTATTTTGAAACATTTTATTCTAAACTTATTAAAGTCTTTGTATCCATGGCTGAAAAGAAGAGTTGAAGGAGATTTCAGAAGGATTTCAGGGAAAAAAAGGCATCCTGTAGGCTACTGTAAAAAGGAATCCTTTTTTTCACCTGAATCTGTTTATCCCTTCAGCCTGCCAGGCTGCAAAGATGCATTCTGGACCTGGTTTCCATTTTAGGAATAGTCCCTAGAGTTCTCTCTGGAATTGCATTCAGGATACTGCTTGGCTAAAAGGTGATTTCTCACTACAAGGCTAGTCCTCCTCAACCCCAATGTTGATTCAGATAATGCTCAAAAAAGAATCCCACACCACCTACTTTCAGGGAAATGGAAGACGTCCAGTCCCAATATATTCTCTGGGCCTTTAGCATTTTTGATTGATTGTGAATTTAAAGTATTTTTAACTCAATTCAAGTGCTTCTCTCTCCAGAGACTGCTCCTCCTCTGCTTCTCGGTTGTGTTATCTGAGTTGTATTCGGTGAAGTTTGGCTGGGTGTTTGTTGACACATTTTCTGGGCAAGGCTATTTGAGAAACATTGACATTTCCCCTAACTTCCTCTCCAGGCATTAACCCAGTTTGTCTCCTCATCCCTGTTGGTGCTCCAAGTCTCTTTCTTGGAAGCGAAGAATCTGCTTTCGTCTTCACAATCACTTTCAGATTTTTTCTTCTCTCTTTCTTTCTTTCTTTCTCCAGACTTGTCTCTATTCCCTCAGCTTGGGCCTCTGCCCAGTCAGCTTCCGAAACATGCTGTCTCCCTAAGCACACAGTCCCTCTGCTCTCAAATTTGGAAAGGTCCTCGGAAATCTTTTTAGTGTTGCAAAATAATCAGGAATCTCCTCTACCACATCTTGGCCAGATGGTCATCCAATGTCTTCTTGAATGCCCCTAATGACAGAGAGCTCACTCTCTTTCAAACCGTTGTTGGTGTTTCCTAAGGAAGCCGAGAGCAAGCTTGAGGTCCCCTTGCTTGCTTTTTAGTTAGTGTCCATCTGAGTGAAAAGAACGGCCTGAGGGAAGGAGGATGGAAAAGAGAAGAGATCATTGCCCAGTCGGGACTAAAGGGAGCAGGTCTGAGACTGGCATTTCCCCCAAAGGCAATGAGGTAGCCTAGAAAGAGCTCTGCATTTGGCCCCAGAAGACAGGGCCTTGTCCCAGCTCCATCTTTCACTTACTGACTCAGTAATCTGGGTCATTTGTACTGAGTCTAGCTTCTCTTATTGATAAAATTGGTGGTGTAATCACATCATAGGACTAATGGGAGTGTTGAATGAAATAATGCAGGTCGAAATGCTTTATAACTAGAGGGAGTCTTACAAACAAGAGCACAGTTATCGTCTAAGATGCTAGATGCCTGGCTTGGTAAATCTGAACTAGCTCAGCCCAAGGAGGTTACAAAGTGGAGAGTTTGTGGATTTACTCTGCCTGTACCTATGTGTCATTGGCAGAGTCAGCTTGTGGCCACCGTGGCCTCCTCTGAGGGGAAAACTGCAATGTGATGACAGAATCTGGGCAGGTTGGAGACTGAGGATGTGAGTTCTCATCTGGAATAAAATGCTCATTTTCAAGATGAATAAGATGGGTTGGCGACTTGCCCAGTCCTGTGGCTCACTACGGTGGGCTGGACCGTGACCCTAGAAGCCTGATTTCTAGGCACAGCTGCTGTGAGGCTTCTGACAGAGGTGCAGTTGTTATGTCAGATAGTATAATCTTCATTGTGCAGGACTTCCTGGATCACTGTTGCAAGTTTAACACCCCTGGTCCTCATCCACTAAATGGCAGTTGCAGCCCCTTGTCGTAAGGCTATTAAAAAGGCTCCCACACATCTGCCATTGCTTTTGGGGGCAGTACTTCCCCTGGTTGACAATCACTGGGAACTTTAGCGATACGTCCGGTAAAGTGCAAAGAATATTGGATCAGGAGTTAGAAAATAATGTCTGCCCTTAACCAGCTCTGTGATCTAAAGAAAATGATTTCATGGCTCTAAGCATTAGTTTCCCCATCTATGGAATGAGGGAGCACATCCAGAGGTTCTCTGAGGTCTCTTCCACGCATCTGTGTCCCAGGCCTTCCTCTCTGGACTGCCTGCACCCAAAATGCCTCTATCAGTGAGCTTTCATGTTAGGTCTTGATATGATAGGTGATTTGGGTTCTTTTATACACACCTTTCTATATTTTCTAAATGTTATACATTGAACATATATTGTTTTTCATAGTCACAAATTGATATGGTTTGACTGTGTTCCCACCTAAATTTAATCTTGAATTGTAGCTCCCATAATTCCCATGTGTTGTGGGAGGGACCTGGTGGGAGGTAATTGAACCATGGGGACAGGTTTTTATTGTGCTGTTCTTGTGATGGTGAATCTGTCTCATGAGATCTGATGGTCTTATAAAGGGCAGTTTCCCTGCACATGCTCTCTTGCCTGCTGCCATGTAAGACATGACTTTGCTCCTCCTTCACCTCTTGCCATGATTGTGAGGCCTCCCCAGTCATGTGGAACAGTGAGTCCATTAAACCTCTTTCCTTTATGAATTACCTAGTCTTGGGTATGTCTTATTAGCAGTGTAAAAATGGACTGATACACAAATAGTTCCTCATCTGTCTATTCTCGCACTCTTGTTCTCATTCTCACTCTTGTGGACTAGCCTCCCTGCAGCCCCCTGTCATTCCTCACCCTCTCCCCTCTACCAGCGGGGATTGTTCCTTTGCTAGTCAAGCTTCTTTCACTAAAGAAACAAGACCAAAATCCTTTGACCAACATATCTCTCTTTTCGTCATTACAATCGCAGCTGTTTTAAAAATTATGTGCCATTTAAAAAAAAATTTTTATTTTTCCATAATTTCATACTTACAGAAATTTGCAAGACTAGTACAAAGAATTCCCACATAACTTTCACCCAGATTTCCCCAACATTTACATTCTACCATATTGCTTTAACTATCTCCCTATCTCTCTCCCTCTTTTTTTTTTTGAGACAGAGTCTCGCTGTGTTGCCCAGGCTGGAGTGCAGTGGCACAATGTTGGCTCACTGCCACTTCCACCTCCTGGATTCAAGTGATTCACCTGCCTCAGCCTCCTGAGTAGCTGGGATTACAGGGATCTGCCAGCATGCCTCGCTAATTTTTCTATTTTTAGTAGAGACGGGGTTTCACCATGTTGGCCAGGCTGGTCTTGAACTCCTGACCTCAGGTGATCCGCCTGCCTCAGCATCCCAAAGTGCTGGGATTACGGGCATGAGCCACTGCGCCCAGCCCCTATGTATCTCTATCCATGTAGTTTAATATAAACATATAAATATATATGTATTTTTTCCTGGACTGTTGCAAACAGGTTTCGTCTTTGTCCCTAAATACTTCCATGCGTGTTTCCTATAAACGTAAGTACAATGATCAAAATCAGGAAGCTAACATTAATACAATATTCTCCGGTCTACAGACCTTCTTTCTGACTTGTCATTTGTTCCAATAATGTTCTTTATAGCAAAGAAGCATTCGGGATCATGCTTTACATTCAGTTGTCACATTTCCTTAGCTGTTTTTGATCTAGAACAGTTTCTGTTTTTTTCTTTGTGTTTCATGACATTGACATTTTTTAAAGAGTAGAGGCTTTTTTTTTTTTTTTTGTAGAAAATTCCTCAATTTTAATTTGTCTTATGTTTCCTCATGATTCGAATAAAGTTATGCTGCTTCGGCAGGAACACTACAGAAGCGATGCTGTTTCTCTCAATGTCACATCTTGAGCACATAATGTTGATCTGTCCTGCCACTAGTGTTATAGACTGAATGTTTGTGTTCCCCCCAAATTCATATGTTGAAATCCTAACCCCCAGTGTGTGGGGCCTTCGGGAGGTGAGTAGGTCATGAGAGAAGAGGCCTCATGCATGGGATTAGTGCCCTTATTAAAGAGACCCCAGGGAGCTCGCTCATCTTCTTTCCATCCATGAGAATACAAGGAGAAGATGGCAATCTCAACCCAGCAGATAGTCCTCAACCCAGCACATAGTCCTCGCCAGAACCTGATCATGCTGGCGTTCTGGTCTCAGACTTCCCGCCTTCAGAACTGTAAGACATCAATTTCTGTTGTTTGTAAGCTACCCTGTCAATAGCATTTTTTTTTTGTAGCAGCCTGAACTAAGACAATTAGTCATGTTAATTGTGATCACTTTGTGGTGTTAGCCAGATTTTTCCACTGTGAAGTTACTATTGCTTCCATTGTAGTTAATAAGTATCTGTAAGGAGGTACTCTGAGATTATGCAAATATCCTGTTAGTCCTCCAATTTTTCACCTACTAATTTCCATTAATAATGCTTAGCTTGAATGAATTATATTATTGTGATGACTGAATTATAAATGAATTGCATTATTATATTATAAATGAATTATATTATGATATTATTATGACTTACTAATTCCTTCTACTTTTTTAAAATTATTATACTTTAAGTTCTAGGGTACACGTGCACAACGTGCAGGTTTGTTACACATGTATACATGTGCCATGTTGGTGTGCTGCATCCATTAACTGCATCCATATACCTAACTGCATCCATATGCCTAATTAACTGCATTAACTGCATAACTGCATTAACTCAATTAACTGCATTAACTGCATAACTGCATTAACTCAATTAACTGCATTAACTCAATTAACTACATTAACTGCATAACTGCATTAACTGTAGTTAATAACTAATTAACTGCATTAATTGCATTAACAGTTAATTAACTGCATTAACTACATCCATATACCTAATGTTTACATTAGGTATATGTATTAGGTATATGTTTACATTAATTACGTTAATGTAAATGTCATTTACATTAGGTATATCTCCTAATGCTCACCAACACCCCCACGACAGGCCCCAGAGTGTGATGTTCCCCACCCTGTGTCCAAGTGTTCTCATTGTTCAATTCCCACCTATGAGTGAGAACATGTGGTGTTTGGTTTTCTGTCCTTGCGATAGTTTGCTCAGAATGATGGTTTCCAACTTCATCCATGTCCCTACAAAGGACATGAACTCATCCTTTTTTTATGGCTGCATAGTTTTACATGGTGTATATGTGCCACATTTTCTTAATCCAGTCTATCATTGATGGACATTTGGGTTGGTTCCAAGTCTTTGCTATTGTGAATAGTACCGCAGTAAACATGTGTGCATGTGTCTTTACAGCAGCATGATTTATAATCCTTTGGGTGTATACCCAGTAATGGGATGGCTGGGTCAAATGGTATTTCTAGTTCTAGATCCTTGAGGAATTGCCACACTGTCTTCCACAATGGTTGAACTAGTTTACAGTCCCACTAACAGTGTAAAAGTGTTCCTATTTTTCCACATCCTCTCCAGCACCTGTTGTTTCCTGACTTTTTAATGATTGCCATTATAACTGGTGTGAGATGGTATCTCGTTTTGGTTTTGATTTGCATTTCTCTGACGACCAGTGATGATGAGCATTTTTTCATGTGTCTGTTGACTGCATAAATGTCTTCTTTTGAGAAGTGTCTGTTCATATCCTTTGCCCACTTTTTGATGGGGTTGTTTGATTTTTTCTTGTAAATTTGTTTAAGTTCTTTGTAGATTCTGGATATTAGCCCTTTGTCAGACAGGTAGATTACAAAAATTTTCTCCCATTCTGTAGGTTGCCTGTTTACTCTGATGGTAGTTTCTTCTGCTGTGCAGAAGCTCTTTAGTTTAATTAGATCCCATTTGTCAATTTTGGCTTTTGTTGCCATTGCTTTTGGTGTTTTAGTCATGAAGTCCTTGCCTATGCCTATGTCCTGAATGGTATTGCCTAGGTTTTCTTCTAGGGTTTTTATGGTTTTAGGTCTAACATTTAAGTCTTTAATCCATCTTGACTTAATTTTTGTATAAGGTGTAAGGAGAGGATCCAGTTTCAGCTTTCTACATATGGCTAGCCAGTTTTCCCAGCACCATTTATTAAATAGGGAATCCTTTCCCCATTTCTTGTTTTTGTCAAGTTTATCAAAGATCAGATGTTGTAGATGTGTGATATTATTTCTGAGGGCTCTGTTCTGTTCCATTGGTCTATATCTCTGTTTTGGTACCAGTACCGTACTGTTTTGGTTACTGTAGCCTTGTAGTATAGTTTGAAGTCAGGTAGCGTGATGCCTCCAGCTTTGTTCTTTTGGCTTAGAATTGTCTTGGCAATGCGGGCTCTTTTTTGGTTCCATATGAACTTTAAAGTAGTCTTTTCCAATTCTGTGAAGAAAGTCATTGGTAGCTTGATGGGGATGGCATTGAATCTGTAAATTACCTTGGGCAGTATGGCCATTTTCATGATATTGATTCTTCCTATCCATGAGCATGGAATGTTCTTCCTTTTGTTTGTGTCCTCTTTTATTTTGTTGAGCAGTGGTTTGTAGTTCTCCTTGAAGAGGTCCTTCACGTCCCTTGTAAGTTGGATTCCTAGGTATTTTATTCTCTTTGAAGCAATTGTGAATGGGAGTTCACTCATGATTTGACTCTCTGTTTGTCTGTTATTAGTGTATAGGAAAGCTTGTGATTTTTGCACATTGATTTTGTATTCTGAGACTCTGCTGAAGTTGCTTATCAGCCTAAGGAGATTCTGGGCTGAGACGATGGGGTTTTCTAAATATACACGCATGTCATCTGCAAACAGGGACAATTTGACTTCCTCTTTTCCTAATTGAATACCGTTTAATTTTTTTCTCCTGCCTGATTGTCTTGGCCAGAACTTCCAACACTATGTTGAATAGGAGTAGTGAGAGAGGGCATCCCTGTCTTGTGCCAGTTTTCAAAGGGAATGCTTCCAGTTTTTGCCCATTCAGTATGACATTGGCTGTGGGTTTGTCATAAATAGCTCTGATTATTTTGAGATACATCCCATCAATACATAGTTTATTGAGAGTTTTTAGCATGAAGGGCTGTTGAATTTTGTCAAAGGCCTTTTCTGCATCTATTGAGATAATCATGTGGTTTTTGTCTTTGGTTCTGTTTATATGCTGGATTACATTTATTGATTTGCATATGTTGAACCAGCCTTGCCTCCCAGGGATGAAGCCAACTTGATCATGTTGGATTAGCTTTTTGATACGCTGCTGGATTTGGTTTGCCAGTATTTTATTGAGGATTTCTGCATCGATATTCATCAGGGTTATTGGTCTAAAATTCTCTTTTTTTGTTGTGTCTCTGCCAGGCTTTGGTATCAGGATGATGTTGGCCTCAATAAAATAGGTTGGGGAGGATTCCCTCTTTTTCTATTTTTTGGAATAGTTTCAGAAGGAATGGTACCAGCTCCTCCTTGTACCTCTGGTAGAATTCGGCTGTGAATCCATCTGGTCCTGGACTTTTTTTGGTTGGTAGGCTATTAATTATTGCCTCAATTTCAGAGCCTGTTATTGGTCTATTCAGGGGTTCAACTTCTTCCTGGTTTAGTCTTGGGAGGGTGTGTGTCCAGGTTTTATCCATTTCTTCTAGATTTTCTAGTTTATTTGCGTAGAGGTGTTTATAGTATTCTCTGATGGTAGTTTGCATTTCTGTGGGATCAGTGGTGATATCCCCTTTATCATTTTTTATTGTGTCTATTTGATTCTTCTCTCTTTTCTTCTTTATTAGTCTTGCTAGTGGTCTATCAATTTTGTTGATCTTTTCAAAAAACCAGCTCCTGGATTCATTGATTTTTTGAAGTTTTTTTTGTGTCTCTATCTCCTTCAGTTCTGCTCTGATTTAAGTTATTTCTTGCCTTGTGCTAACTTTTTAATTTGTTTGCTCTTGCTTCTCTAGTTCTTTTAATTGTGTGATGTTAGAGTGTCAATTTTAGATCTTTTCTGCTTTCTCTTGTGGGCATTTAGTGCTATAAATTTCCATCTACACACTGCTTTAAATGTGTCCCAGAGATTCTGGTATGTTGTGTCTTTGTTCTTATTGGTTTCAAAGAACATCTTTATTTCTGCCTTCCTTTCGCTATGTACCCAGTAGTCATTCAGGAGCAGGTTGTTCAGTTTCCATGCAGTTGAGCGGTTTTGAGTGAGTCTCTTAATCCTGAGTTCTAGTGTGATTGTACTGTGGCCTGAGAGACAGTTTGTTATAATTTCTGTTCTTGTACATTTGCTGAGGAGTGCTGTACTTCCAACTATGTGGTCAATTTTGGAGTAAGTTCAATGTGGTGCTGAGAAGAATGTATGTTCTGTTGATTTGGGGTGGAGAGTTCTGTAAATGTTTATTTGGTCTGCTTGGTGCAGAGCTGAATTCAATTCCTGGATATCCTTGTTAAGTTTCTCTCTTGTTGATCTGTCTAATGTTGACAGTGGGGTGTTGAAGTCTCCCATTATTATTGTGCGGGAGTCTAAGTTTCTTTGTAGGTCTTTGAGGGCTTGCTTTATGAAATCTGGGTGCTCCTGTATTGGGTGTATATATATTTAGGATAGTTAGCTCTTCTTGTTGAATTAATCCCTTTACCGTTATGTAATGGTCTTCTTTGTCTCTTTTGATCTTTGTTGCCTAAAGTCTGTTTTATCAGAGACTAGGATTGCAACTCCTGCTTTTTTTTTGTTTTCCATTTGCTTGGTAGATCTTTCTCCATCCCTTTATTTTGAGCCTGTGTGTGTCTCTGCATGTGAGATGGGTCTCCTGAGTACAGCACACTGATGAGTCTTGACTCTTTATCCAATTTGCCAGGCTGTGTCTTTTAATTGGAGCATTTAGTCCATTTACATTTAAGGTTAATATTGTTATGTGTGAATTTGATCCTGTCAGTATGTTGTTAGCTGGTTATTTTGCTCGTTAGTTAATGCAGTTTCTTCCTAGCATCAATAGTCTTTACAATTTGGCATGTTTTTGCAGTGGCTGGTACTGGTTGTTCCTTTCCATGTTTAGTGCTTCCTTCAGGAGCTCTTTTAAGGCAGGCCTGGTGGTGACAAAATCTCTCAGCATTTGTTTGTCTGTAAAGGATTTTATTTCTCCTTCACTTGTGAGGCTTAGTTTGGCTGGATATGAAATTCTGGGTTTAAAATTCTTTTCTTTAAGAATGTTGAATCTTGGCCCCCACTCTCTTCTGGCTTGTAGGGTTTCTGCCGAGAGATCCGCTGTTAGTTGGATGGGCTTCCCTTTGTGGGTAACCCAACCTTTCTGGTGGCCCTTAACATTTTTTCCTTCATTTCAACTTTGGTGACTCTGACAATTATGTGTCTTGCAGTTGCTCTTCTCAAGGAGTATCTTTTTTTTTTTTTTGAGATGGAGTCTCACTCTATCTCCCAGGATGGAGTGCAGTGGCACGATCTTGGTTCACTGCAAGCTCCGCCTCCCATGCTCATGCCATTCTCCTGCCTCAGCCTCCCAAGTAGCTGGGACTACAGGCACCTGCCACCATTCCCAGCTAATTTATTGTATTTTTAGTAGAGACAGGGTTTCACCATGTTAACCAGGTTGGTTTCAATCTCCTGACCTCATGATCCACCTGCCTCGGCCTCCCAAAGTTCTGGGATTACAGGCGTGAGCCACCGCACCCAGCCGTCGAGGAGCATCTTTGTGGTGTTCTCTCTATTTCCTGAATTTGAATGTTGGCCTACCTTGTTAGGTTGGGGAAGTTCTCCTGGATTACATCCTGAAGAGTGTTTTCCAACTTGGTTCCATTCTCCCTGTCACTTTCAGGTACACCAATCAGTGGTAGATTTGGTCTTTTTCACATAGTCCCATATTTCTTGGAGGCTTTGTTTGTTTCTTTTTACTCTTTTTTCTCTAAACTTCTCTTCTCGCTTCATTTCATTCATTTGATCTTCAATCACTGATACTCTTTCTTCCACTTGATCAAATCAGCTACTGAAACTTGTGCATGCGTCAGGTAGTTCTTGTGGCATGATTTTCAGCTCCATGAGGTCATTTATTTCTTCTCTACCCTGTTTATTCTAGTTAGCCATTCATCTAATCTTTTTTTCAAGGTTTTTAGCTTCTTTGCGATGGGTTTGAACGTCCTCCTTTAGCTTGGAGAAGTTTGTTGTTACCAATCCTCTGAAGCCTTCTCCTCTCAACTTGTCAAAGTCATTCTCTGTCCAGCTTTGTTCTGTTGCTGGCGAGGAGCTGCATTCCTCTGGAGCAGAAGAGGTGCTCTGATTTTTAGAATTTTCGGCTTTTCTGTTCTGGTTTCTCCCCATCTTCGTGGTTTTATCTACCTTTGGTCTTTGATGATGGTGACATACAGATGGGGTTTTGGTGTGGATGTCTTTTCTGGTTGTTAGTTTTCCTTCTAACAGTCAGGACCCTCAGCTGCAGTTCTGTTGGAGTTTGTTGGAGGTCCACTCCAGACCCTGTTTTCCTGGGTATCACCAGTGGAGGCTGCAGAACAGCAAATATTGCAGAATGGTAAACGTTGCTGCCTGATCTTTCCTCTGGAAGCTTCATCTTAGAGGGGCACCCAGATGTTAGAGGTGCCCCTCTGGGAGGTGTCTGCCAGTTAGGCTACTTGGGAAGCACTTGAGGAGGCAGTCTGTCTGTTCTCAGATCTCAAACTCCGTGCTGGGAGAACCACTACTCTCTTCAAAGCTGTCAGACAGGGACGTTTAAGTCTGCAGAAGTTTCTGCTGCCTTTTGTTCAGCTATGCCCTGCTCCCAGAGGTGGAGTCTACAGAGGCAGGCAGGCCTCCTTGAGCTGCGGTGGGCTCCACCCAGTTCGAGCTTCCAGGCGGCTTTGTTTACCTACTCAAGCCTCAGCAATGGTGGACGCCCCTCCCCCAGCCTTGCTGATGCCTTGCAGTTCGATCTCAGACTGCTATGCTAGCAGTGAGCAAGGCTCCGTGGGTGTGGGACCCTCCGAGCCAGGCGTGGGATCTAATCTCCTGGTGTGCCATTTGCTAAGACTGTTGGAAAAGCACAATACTAGGGTGGGAGTGTCCCAATTTTCCAGGTACCATCTGTCATAGCTTCCCTTGGCTAGGAAAGGGAATTCCCTGACCCCTTGTGCTTCCTGGGTGAGGTGATGCCCTGCCCTGCTCCATGGGCTGCACCTACTGTCTGACAAGCCCCAGTGAGATGAACTCAGTACCTCAGTTGGAAATGCAGAAATCACCCGTCTTCTGCATCACTCATACTGGGAGGTGTAGACTGGAGCTGTTCCTATTCGGCCATCTTGGATCCTCTCCTTCCTTCTACATTTATTGATGACTTACATACATGCCCTTTTTATTTTGTCAAATGCCTTTTCAGTGTTATAAAAATGGTCATTTTTTCTTTTAGATCTATTAATATGGATTATACTGATAGAATTGCTAATATTGGACCATCCCTGCATTCTTAAACTTCAAAGTCATTATTTTTTTTTCTTGTTTCTTTTAAAAAAAATTTTTATGTTTTGCAGAGATGGGGTCTGGCTATGTTGTCCAGGTTGGTCTTGAAGTCCTGGGCTCAAGCAATTCTCCTACCTCAGCCACCCAAAGTGCTAGGATTACAGGTGTGAACCACCATGACTGGCTTTTTTTTTTTTTTTTTAGATGAAGTCTTTCTATGTGGGAGTACAGTGGCTATTCATAGGCAGAATTATAGTGAGCTGCAGCCTTGAACTCCTGGCCTCAAGCAATACTTCAGCGTCAGTCTCCTGAGTAGCTGAGACTATAGGCATGTACTGCCATGCCTGGTTTATTATTATTATTACTATTTTTTAAATGCAGCTGAGGTCTATTTTTATTAGGATTAAAAAATAGGATTTATTAGAATTTTTTGCATCCATGTTTATAAATTAGATTGATTTATAGTTTTTGTATGTGAAAGCTTTGTTATTTATCAGTATAAATGCTATATTCTCTTTATAAAAAGATATTTGCAGGGTTACCTTTTTTCCTAAGCTATGGAACAATTTAAATGGCATTGGCATTATCAAATGTAGAAATTATGGTAAAAAAAAAAATCCCTGTGACATTGTCTGAGCCTGCTGCTTTTGGGGGGCCTCTGATAAAATTTTTAGCTTTCTTTTTTTTAATAGAAATTGGTCTATTTTTATTTTCTACCTATTTTGGGATTGGTTTGGGGAAATTATATTTTCCTAGAAACTCACCCATTTTATTCAGGTTTTCTTTTTTGTTTGTATTCTGGTAATTGGTATGCAGCTAGCATTCAGATGTTCAAAGTTACTTGCATAGAGTTAGTGAAGTAACATAATGATTTTTTATTTTCTCTAATTCTAGGTTTGCTTCTTCCTTGTCATTTCTTATTTTGTAAGGTTAATCCTTGTATTAATTTTCTGTTGCTGTGGCTTATTCTTAGTAGCTTAAACAATATGCATTTATTATGTCACATTTCCTTAGGTCAGAAGTCTAACCAGGTGTCACCAGGTTAAAGTCAAAGCATTCGCGGGGCTGTGTTCCTTTCTGGAGGCTCTAGGACAGTATCTTTCCTTGCCTTTTCCAGTTTCTAAAGGCTGTCTGTGTTCCTTGGCTTACAGCCTTCTGTTTTTCATCTTCAAGCCAGCCGTGGCAGGTCAGATTCTCACACATCTCTCTAACCTCAGCCAGGAAAGATTTCCTAATTTTAAGGACTCACGTGATTAGATTGAGCCCACGTGGATAATCCAGGGTACTCTCCCCATCTCAAGATCCTGTATCTTAATCACATCTGCAGAGTCCTTTGGCCACATAAGGTATTGTACTCACAGATTCCAGGAATGAAAGTGTAGACATCTTTGCAGGAGCCACTGTTCTGCCCTTTTTTTCTTGATAAAGTTAGCTAATTTTTTTTTTCTTGGAGTGCAATGGTTTGGACTCAGCTCACTGCAACCTCCGCCTCCCGGGTTCAAGCAATTCTCCTCCCTCAGCCTCCTAAGTAGCTAGGATTACAGGCATGTGCCACCACGCCCGGCTAATTTTTGTATTTCTGGTAGAGACGGGGTTTCACCATGTTGGACAGGCTCGTCTCGAACTCCTGACCGCAGGTGATACACCCACCTCGGCCTCCCAAAGTGCTGGGATTACAGGCATGAGCCACTGTGCCCGGCCTTAAGTTTAGCTAAATTTTTATCTGAAATAAAAACATTTCATTTTTTTCCTTTAATTTATTCATTGTCTTGGTTTATTCTTATTTCTACTATTTTTCTGCTTTCTAATGCATTAATTTATGCTTTTCTTTCTACTTTAGTTAATTTTGTTGTTCTTTTTCTGAGTTTGGAGTTAGACAATTTGTTTTTCTTCCTTCTTCTTTATTAGTATAAAGATAAAATTTTCTCTGTACACTGCTTTAGTTCCTTGTTGTCGTTGTCTTCATTATGATTGATTTGAGATATAGTACAATTTATTTTATTTCCTAAACCCAAGAAGAGTTTAAGACAGAATTTTAATATTCTTTTTATTTTCTGAAGGTAGAAGCATCTTCTGAAGTTACAGGAACGTCTCTTTATTTTCTGATTTTCTTATCAGTACTGGTTTAATTGTGTTTTGGTCTGAGAATGCTTTTCTGTGACCCAATATTTGGTTAAGTTTCATGAATGTTTTATGAGCCCTTGGGGTGTGGGGAATGTAGTCTATATTTTCACAGGACAGGACTGAAATTTCATCTATCTGAACTTCCTTGCTAATCATTTTATATATATATATATAGTCTTACCTAGCCTTGCTTATTTGTCCACTTTACCTGTCACGGACTGAAGGAGGTGAATTAGTCTCTTACTAACATGTTTCTATTTCTCGTTGTATTTTGTTTAATTTATAGTATATAATGGTTATTGTTATATTACTTGGTGTATAGATTTCCATAATTATTATATCTTTATTGTAGATCTTTCTTATCTCATTTGGTATGGTATTTTTTAAAGTACAAAAGCTTTTAGGCCAGGAGTGGTGGCTCACGCCTTAATGCTAGCACTCTGGGAGGCTGAGGTGGGCAGATCACCTGAGGTCAGGAGTTTGAGACCAGACTGACCAACATGGTGAAACCTCGTCTCTACTAAGACTACAAAAATTAGCTGAGCATGGTGGCAGGCACCTGTAATCCTAGCTACTCAGGAGGCTGAGGCAGGAGAATAATTTGAACCCGGGAGGCAGAGGTTGCAGTGAGCCGAGATGGTGCCATTGCACTCCAGCCTGGGCGACAGTGCTAGATTCCATCACAAAACAAAACAAAACAAAAAAAGTTTTAAGGTTTTATGTGGTCAAATTTTATCAATATCATCCTTTATGGTTTCTGCGTTTTGCTTAAAGAGGCTTTCTCTACTCTCAGCTTTTAAAAATTATTCAGTCATGCTTCCTTCCAGTACTTTTGTGGTTTTGTTTTTTACATTAAAAACTTTTAAATAATCTGGAATTAATTTTGATGTAAAGAATGAGTAGGTGCCCACTTCATTACCCATTCCCCAATCTTAGTCTTTTCAAATGGCTTATCAGGTGTCTAAACATCTTTACTGAGTAATTAGTTACAGGAGACATCTGGTGTTTTTGCCTCCTGCCCAGCATCCCTTGCCTCTTCTTTTAATAGTAGCTGCTTTATTTCCCTAGGGGAACCACCTCTCATTATATGTGGTTTGTTTGGAACTAACAATAGCGGCTGCTCCAGGCTTGGGTATGTAAATCAACATTGGTATCATCTCCCTGGCCATAGGGATAGGGCATGACCCAAACTAAACCAATCAGAGTCAAGGAGACTAAGTTCTAAGACTTTTATTGGGATTATTTCAGAAGAGAGAGTCTTTTCCTGTTGGACTTGAAGCTGTAAAAGTATAAGTGTGGGCTTCCAGAGGCTGCTACCATGGGTGTCCCAAGAATAAAACCAACACAGTGAAAAGCAGAGCCTTGTGTAATAAAACGAGGCTAGGTGCTGGTAAAATTATTTGAGCCTCTGGATCTATGTTCTGCCCTTGGATGTATTGGTAATGTGTGCCAATTTATCTATTGATCATCTATCTATGTAATGTCAGGGGTTCCCCAACCCTCGGGCTGCAGACTGGTACTGGTCACTGGCCTGTTAGGAACTGGGCCGCACAGTAGGAGGTGAGCCTTAGGCGAGCCAACTAATCCCTGCCTGAGCTCCGCCTCCTGTCAGATCAGTGGTGGCACTGGATGCTCACAGAGGCTCTAACCCTATTGTGAACTGTGCATGTGAGGGATCTAGGCTGCACACACCTTATGAGAAGCTAATGCCTGATGATCTGAGGTGGACCCTTTCATCCTGAAACCATCTGCGCCCCCACAATTTCACATGTCCAGACAAAAATTGTCTTCCACAATACCAGCCTCTGATGCCAAAAATGTTGGGAACTGTTGATAGAGTTTTTTACTTGCAAGCAAAAGACCCTTGACTTAAAATAATCCATTGATTTGAAATAATGCTTTTATCATATATAAAATTCTGATATGAACTTGCCCCTCTAATCTGTCCCATTGATCCATTTATCTATTCCAAGGGTCATAAACTAGAGGAAGTTGTTTTTCAGATGTCTTTTGTTTGGTTAGCTCACTTAAAAACATTCTGAATTTGAATGTTGCTGTGAGTAATGGTCGATAACAGTACCCACTTATCCCCCTTCTTCAGAGAATTGCTCTTGGTGAAACAGGAGCCCTCCAGGAACCCCCAAACTCTGCTAGCAACTGAATTCCATGGGGTCCAAAAAGGCCAATCCTCTTGTCTTAAAGGGAGACTAACTGTGTTCCAGAGCATTCTTGCTTCGCTTTTCCTGCTTGCTGGAGTACCGCCTTTACTCCCTGTCTCTTAAGAGCATTTCTCAATAAGCCATTTGAACAAGAATCCCAGCCTCAGGTTCTGCTTCTAAGGAGCCTGAACTAAGTGAGAAAGGAATTCTTTTCAGGTGGTCATAACACTCATCCCTAAGAGTTGTCACTAACTGGAAGAAGTAGTCCCTCTAAGAACAGAAGCAATGTGGATTAAAGATGTTGATTCTTTTAAATGTTTCTGCTTAGTTTCCTGGATCCAAGATATATCAGATAATCAACACTGGGCAACTATCAATGTATAGTTTTCTTTGGGTAAGAAGATCATCAGTGGGTGCTAAGACCATTGGGTGAAATTTAGTTGGGAAATGGGTTATTATTAATCACATAAGGAAAAATAGACTTTTATAATCAAAAGAATTGGCATTACCACCTTAACAAAGTGATCAAACTCAGCGTCAGTAATATTGGAGCAAGCCAACATTAGGTGCCTCTCAGAGGGATGATAGGAAATACACGGTAACACTTAAGTAGTATTCCTGCCAGAAATATTTAACCTGAATCCAATCATGAGAAAATATCAAATCAATTCAGCCTGTGAGACATTCTACTAGACAATGGGCCTAGAGAATGTCCTTGTGAGCTGAAGTTCATTAAAAAGTGTATAAATAGGGCTAGGTGCGGTGGCTCACGCCTGTAATCCCAGCACTTTGGGAGGCCAAGGCGGGTGGATCACAAGGTCAGGAGCTCAAGACCAGCCTGGCCAAGATGCTGAAACACCATCTCTACTAAAAATATGAAAAAAAATTAGCTGGTCATGGTGGCGGGTGCCTGTAATCACAGCTACTCAGGAGGCTGAGGCAGAGAATTGCTTGAACCTGTGAGGTGGAGGTTGCAGTGAGTCAAGATGGTGCCACTGCCCTCCAGCCTGGGTGACAGAGCGAGACTCTGTCTCAAAAAAAAAAAAAAGTGTTGAAATAGACGAGATAGATGAGTTTAAGTGTTTACATGTGTTCATCATACTATTCTTTCTACTTTTCATAGGTTTGAAATTTTTCAAAAACAAATTTGCAAAAAAATACAGTATTCTTTATAAAGTCACACAAAATATATACTATATAAAACTCTCATGTATTTTCAGATTTGGTGTGTGTCATTCAGTGAAAACCTATTTTATCAAATCATATTATGAAATGTGCATTATAATTATAGTCAATACTCCTCTCATTTCAGCTTATAATAAGGTTTCATACCTCCTATTAATAAAAAATAAAATTATATGCTAGCTGCCGGACCAATTGGTTTCTTTTTCATTAAATACATGGGAAATTTAATTTTAAGTTCTAATGAAATTAATGGAGCTATTTTCGCCTTTTTAATGCTTTACTTAATTGCATTATCCCCAAAAACTGTCTACCAGAATTCAATACCTACATGAATACACATTTACTACAGGAGTAACTTGCCTTCTGTAATACTCATCATATTAATAATAATTAATAATTTTATCCACACATCACACTAGATAATTATAAAATAATGAGAACTTATGTTATCTTCTTGTTTAGGTAACTTGGATGTGACGACTAACATTAGATCCACATGAATTTAATCTTGACCTGGCTGTTTTAGTAATATTTCTTGCAATATATGCTCCAAAATGCATCATTTCAAGTTTTAAAAATATTATTCCTTACGATTTGTGTTAACACATATATAATATATATATTTTTTGAGGCACAGTCTCACTCTGTCACCCAGGCTGAAGTGCAGTGGCGCAATCATGACTCACTGCAGCCTATACCTCCTAGGCTCAAGCCATCCTCCCACCTCAGCCTTCAAAGTAGCTGGGACTATGGGTGCACGCCACCACACCCAGATAATTTGTATTTTTTGTAGAAGAGGGTTTTGCCATGTTGCCCAGGCTGGTCTTGAACTCCTGGGCTCAAGCGATCCCTCTGCGTTGGCCTCCCAAAGTGTTGGAATTAGAGGCATGAACCCCCGCACCCAGCCGACACAATTTTTTGAATTGAAAAATGACGTAAGACTCATTCTGACAGAAATTAAGTCAGAGTCCAATTTGGCTGATTGGTTTGATAATGAGACCCAGCTCTGCCAAAAATGTTCTAGCAAACGTTTTTCAGAATGCTTATTACTGAATGATCTAAATGGAATATTTGAAGTTTTGATAAAATAAAGGATGCAATAAAACAAAAGCATTTAAATAAAAAATATTGGGTGATATGGCAGAAGGATTCTAAACTGGCTCCCACAATCCTTGCTTCCTGGTATTCTTGCCTTTGTGTAATCCCCTCCCTTTGAGTGTGGATGGGACCTTGGACTTGCTTCTAACCAAGGGAACACAGCAAGAATGATGGGATCAATGTGATAATGTGATATAAGATTGTAATGCCAGTTTTGTTAGGAGAGTCTCCCTTTCTGGCTTCGAAAAAGCATGGCCATGCTGGGAAGACCCACGTGGCAAGGAGCTGAGGATGCCCTCCAGCTGACAACCAGCAAAGAACTGAATACTGCCAACAGCCATGTGAACTTAGATGAATCCACTCCCAGCCATGCCTCAGAGGAGACTGCTGTCCCAGCCAACACCTTGACTGCAGCCTCATGAGACCGTGAAGCAGAGAACTCAGCCAAGTCATGCCTGGACTCCTGACCTACAGAAATGTATGTTGTTTTAAGCCACTAGTAATATTAGCACTAATGGATACTAATTAGTAATATTGTGCACTAATGGATGACTAATACAAAATGGCAAAGGTAGGCTGAAATTAATATTTCAATATTTGAACCTCTTTGGAACCGAGCCCTATTAAACGGGAGTCCAGATGAAAGAATTGCAGGTGTACCATAGAGCAGTGGTTCACAGACGAGCAGGCACCAGAATCACTCAAAAGGCATGTTGGCAAAACACCGATTGCCGGGTCCCACCCCCAGAGTTTCTGATTCAGTAGGTCTGGGATGGGTTCTGAGAATCTGCATTTTTTTCTTTCTTTTTTTTTTTTGAGATAGAGTCTCACTGTGTTGCCCAGGCTGGAGTGTAATGGCACGATCTCGGTTCACTACAACCTCCTCCTCCTGGGCTCAAGAGATTTTCCTGCGTCAGCCTTCTGAGTAGCTGGGATTACAGGCACACATCACCACACCCAGCTAATTTTTGTATTTTTAGTAGAGACAGGGTTTCACCATGTTAGCCAGGATGGTCTCGATCTCCTGACCTCGTGATCCACCTGCCTTGGCCTCCCAAAGTGCTGGGATTACACGCGTGAGCCACCACACCAAGCCAAGAATTTGCATTTCTAACAATCTGCCAGGAGAAGCCGATGCTGCTTGTCTGGAATTCACAATTTGAATTCCAGATTTGAATTCACAATTTGAATTCCACTCGGTGGAGTCATATGGACAGTACTTACTTCTTTCAGCAGTACTTACTTACTTTGAGAGCCACTGTGTGGAGTCATCCAGTAGCTAAGTATTAGTAAAGGCTTTCTGGTGTACTGAGTCATTGAGAAAATGATTAGATCGTAATAACTGGTAATAAATCCTTTTGCAAGTTAAATTGTTTTCGATATTTTATTTTCAATAAAATTAAAGGGGGACCCAATAGAGTTGTTGTCAATTGATAAATCATTACAAATAATTTTTGATGAAAGAATATGTGAATTTTTTTTTCCCGCTTTTCTTTCTTTTTTTTTTTTTTTGAGACGGAGTCTCGCTCTGTCGCCCAGGCTGGAGTGCAGTGGCGCAATCTCGGCTCACTGCAAGCTCCGCCTCCCGGGTTTACGCCATTCTCCTGCCTCAGTCTCCCAAGTAGCTGGGACTACAGGCGACCGCCACCTCGCCCGGCTAGTTTTTTTTGTATTTTTTAGTAGAGACGGGGTTTCACAGTGTTAGCCAGGATGGTCTTGATCTCCTGACCTCGTGATCCGCCCGTCTCGGCCTCCCAAAGTGCTGGGATTACAGGCTTGAGCCACCGCGCCCGGCCAGAATATGTGAATTTTAACAAGTAAACTTGTTGAAAGTTGGAAAGACTTTCAAGAATGGAGTGGCATTTCCATTCAAAACTCTCACACGCAACTCCTTCTATTCCTAAGTGCTTGGTGAACAAGGTATATTAGAGTAGGTTAAACTGCTGTTACAAATAGACCCAAACATGGTTCAAACATAAAGTTTATTTCCTAATTGGCAAGTGTTCTCCTGCATGTGGTGAATCAGACACCCAGGTTTCTTCCATCTGTGGCTCCACCATCCCCCCAGGGTCTTGCCATCATCTACACCCAACTAGAAGAATGCACAGAGGAGTGCCTGCTCTCTTAATAGTCCTAGCCCAGAAACAGCATGTTTTATTTCTGTTTATCTTTAATTAGATTGTATCCATCTGGGTCCAATCAGCAGAGAGAAACCATATAGTAATTTGAATAGAGGAAGTTTAATAGGAAGAATTATTAATTGTAAGAGGGGATTGGAGTCACAAGGGATTGGCAGTTCAGAAGTGAAGGGATAACATTTATAAAAAGTGGATACTATCCCTAAAGCTGAGCAAGAGCACTCCCACCTCCTTCTCTTTCATCAGGGCTGAGAGTCATATTTCATTGAAGAGGTGTATTTGAGGGCCCCAATATTATCCTTAGGTTCAGTGATATGTGAGGACTCAGGATTCAAAAAAGCTTTTATACTCAGGGTTATGGTTTGTTATAATGAAAAGAGAGTTAACATCAGCAAAAAGAAAAGGCACATAGGGCAGAGGCTGGGACAGACCAGATGCAAGCTTCCAGTTGTCTTTTCTCGGTGGAGTCATATGGACAGTACTTACTTCTTTCAGCAATGATGTGTGAAAACACTCATAAATTATTGCCAACTAGGGAAGCTCACACAAGCCTTGGTGTCCAGGATTCGTATCAGGGGTTGATCCCATAGGCATGGCTGATTGTGCTCACAGCTGACCGTAGTTATTCAAGTCTTCAGCTCTTCCAGAGGCCAGTTGATACCAAGAACCCCACCATAAATCACACCATTAGCATAGACTACCTGGCATGGCCTAAGATCTTAGGTAAACAAAGACACTCTTATCAGGCAGGATATTCCAATACTTTTCTTTTTTCCTTTTTTTTTGAACATATAGGGCTTGGACAACGTGAACTGAGTTAATCCTTTACCGCACTGCAGAGTATGGCTATTGTTCACTGAAGGGTACGGAAGTGCCTTGCTGGTTACACTTGCTGGAAATCTAACCTATTGGGTGCCAGGGAAAGCTGCTCAACCCACTCTGCTACAAAACTGCCTGGAAGGGTGGGACCAAAAGAAGCTGCAGGCTGCTAGGTGCTGCTGACTACTGTGCACTGCAGTACATGGACCCTGGAGAAGCTGTGATTCTTGGAGGAGGCTGCACACGGGAACCAGGAAGCCAAACGCCTTTCTCTTTCAGTATCACTCTAGCACCCCAAAGCTTCAGTGACAGCCACCAAAGGAAACATGTTTAAAGGTCCCAGATCAACTTTACGGAGCAAACAGACAAGGGTGAATTTGAGCTGAGAGACAATATATTGATAACAGGCACAGCCACATTGCAAGGAATGCTGGGAAATATAGCTCACCCACGTATTTACCTAACAATCTTATTACTAAAAGAGAAGAAAAATGATTTTGGTGGACAGGTAGCACTCTGTGCCACATGATATTTCTTAGACTTAAAATGGAAAATAGGAATAGAGATGCTAAGCCCATCTCATTCTTGCAGTGAACTAGTGGAAAAAAACAATAACACTCCCATCTAGCTCATTCAGATATTCAATTCAGACAGATTTTTACTTTTTATGTTTAGTAAGTACATATCAGATTTGGTGATATATTTATGTTTTCTGATCAATTGTGAACCAATACTTGTAATTGCTCAATATAGAATAATTTTTAACATATATAGCTTTATTGTCAAAGGAAATTATTTAAAGTAATTTGTTGTATACAAGTATGATAGAGTAAAAAAAAAATTTTTTTTTTTTTTTTGGGATGGAATTTCTCTCTTGCCGCCCAGGCTGGAGTGCAATGGCACAATATCAGCTCACTGTAACCTCCACCTCTTGGGTTCAAGCGATTGTCCAGCCTTGCCTCCTGAGTAGCTGGGATTACAGGAGCCTGCCACCACGCCCAGCTAATTTTGTATTTTTAATAGAGATGGGGTCTTGCCATGTTGGCCAGGCCGGTCTCAAACTCCTGACCTCAGATGATCCACCCACCTCAGCCTCCCAAAGGGCTGAGATTACAGGTATGAGCCCCACATCTGGCTGATAGAGTAAAATTTAAAAGTAGGATAAATCCTGGCACAGTGGCCCACACCTGTAATCCTGGCACTTTTATCCAGCACTGTAATCCTGGTAGGCTGAGGCAGGTAGATCACTTGAGGTCAGGAGTTTGAGACCAGCCTGGCCAACAAGGCAAGACCCTCTCTCTATCAAAAATACAAAAATTAGCTGGGCATGGTGGTGGGTGACTGTAAACCCAGCTACTCGGGAGGCTGAGTCAGGAGAATCGCTTGAACCTGGGAAGCGAAGGTTGCAATGCACCAAGATTGTGCCACTGCACTTCAGCCTGGGTGACGGAGTGAGACTTTGTCTCAAAAAAGAAGAAAGAAAAAAGAAAAAAAGGTAGGGTAAAGACTTCCAAGTATAAAAATATATCAGGATAAAATACTTTTGGGGGTATATATGGAAATATGGATTCAGGGATAAAAAAGAAAGATATAAAAGTCTGTTAAAGAAGAGATTGTGTATTTTAGTGGTAATTAATGGTGATAATTTGGTGATTGTGGTAATTAAATTGCTATTGTATGCAGAATCGGTTGCTAAATTATAATATTTTTATTTAATTTAATTAATGTATTTATTTGAGACAGAGTCTCACTCTAATGCCCAGGTTGGAGTTCTGTGGCATGATTTCAGCTCACTGTAACCTCTGCCTCCTGGGTTCAAGTGATTATCATGCCTCAACCACCCCAGTAGCTAGGATTACAGGTGTGCACCACCACGCCTGGCTAATTTTTGTATTTTTGGTAGAGACTAACCATGTTGGCCAGGCTGGTCTTGAACTCCTGATCTCAAGTGATCTGCCTGTCTTGGCCTCCCAAAGTGCTGGGATTACAGGCATGAGCTGCTGCACCTGGCCACTAAATTGTGATAATATTTTTAAATGTCAGAATTTGTAATAAGTGGGAAATTATTTTTATAATATGGTGGAAATTATTAAGGGTCAACTTAAAATCGTGTTAAAGGGTACCTAGATTTTCAAAATTCTTTTAGAGAGAATGTAAGGAAAAAATGTGAAAACTACTGATCTAATTTATCATTTTGTCCTCAACATCTGGCTCAGAACATGGTACATAATAAGTGCTCAATAAATATTATTTGAATAAAGGTAAGAAAGAATGAATTAAACAGAGGTGTACATATAAATAATGCCCAATGTAGACAAAGGTTGTGAGAACCTTGGCAAAAGAAATTGCAGGATATTAGTAAAGGTACAAATCCACACAATCTTTTCTGGAAGGCTCTTCGCAGTTTATATAAATAGCTTTAAAATTTGCCTGCCTTTTGACCAAATCATATATCTTCTAGGAATTTATCCTGGAAGTCGTAAGTGAACAAAGATACTCATTACTGCATTCAGTCAGTCAATACATATTTCTTAATCATCTACTCTTTATCATAGATAAAGCAGTTAGGTATGGTCCTGCCTTCATAAAATCTACCGTTTACTAGAGAAGGCCAAGTAACTAATCTTGCAAATGAAATGTTAAAAATTGTGAGAAATTCTATAAAAAAATAGATAGCAAGCACGGAAAGAGTATTAAAATGGTGTTGGAGGGGAATGAGAGCAAATCTAGGAAGGCTTGGAAAATGAAATTATTCATTTATTTGAAAGATAAACTGATTGTTTTCCCTGGGGTGCTCTTAGAAATGAGGGTAAAGAGTGTGTGGAGGGTAAGCTGCTTGGAGGCTAGGGATGGATTCAGGGGGCAGTATAACATTTCAGCTCCAGGAACAGCTCATGTCAAGGCTGAAACAGGAGGGAGCAAGGTATGGTGGAGACACTGAAAGAAGGCAAGGGGCCGTGGAACACATGTTATAGGGGAGAGGATGGTGCACGGTGTGGCTGAAGAGGTATTGGCTTGGTAAGGCCAAGTTCAGGATTTTGATTTTATCTCAAACAATGACTATAAATATTTTCAGAGGAATAATTAACGTAAAATAAAATGCACACACTTCAGGTGCTCAGTTCAATGAATGTTAACAAACATATACATATAATAACCACCCAAACCAAGATATAGACAATTTCTATCAATTACCCCAGCACGTTCCCTCTACCCCTTTCCAACCAATACCTGTCCACCCATCCCTTGCTACCACTTTCTATCACCATAGGTTAGTTTTGGCTATTCTAGAATTTCATATATTATAGAATCACACAGTATGTATTCTTTTGTGTTATTATTTAGTTTAACATAATGTTTTTGAGATTCACCCAAACTGCTATGTGTATCTGTAGTTCATTTTCTTTTATTGCTGAGTAGTATTCTGTTGTATGGATACCATGACTTGTTTATTTGTTCTCTGGTTGATGGGCATTTGGGTTGTTTTTAGTGGCTGTTGTAAATAAAGCTTCTAGAAATGTTCTTGCATATGTCTTTTTGTAATACATGTTTATATCTCTTTTTGGCAGGTACTTAGACTTGGAATTGCTGGATCATAGAGTAGATGTATGTTTACCTTTGTAATAAACTGCCAAATAGTTTTCCAAAGTTGGTTGTGTCATTTAACACTCCTGCCTGCGTTGTATACTTGCCAACATTTGGTGTTGCTGGTCTTTTTTATTTTAGCCACTCCAGTGGGTATCGTTGAAAAGTCTCAAGTAGGGGAGTAACTTGTGCTTAAAAACAAATCACTCTGACTACATCATGGAGAAGGGGCAGGGGTGGGGCAAGAGTAGATGTGGTGAGAACTGTTAGGTGGTGACTGCAACAGTCCGGGTGAGAGATATTGGGAGATTTATGGTACTGATGATGGAGGTGGATTTTAGAGATATTTAGAAGGTAGAATTAATAGGAGTCGGTTACTAATTAAAACAACAGAAAAGACCAAATTATTATTTGCCATTTGTTTGATTTTGGGCTGGGGGGAGTGTAGATTACTTGGTTTGGTGGGCATGGGCACATCATATTTGTGGTCCCTTTAACTCCAGCAAAGGGGACTGCTTAAATATATGACGTTACATATCTACTATGGAATCACATGCTGTCGTTAAAAATGGTGTAAAAGAATTTTTCTTGATATGGAAAGATGTTCAAAATACAATGCTTAAAATAAGTTTAAAGACTTCGTAAAGTGTACAGCATGACCATTTTTAATATTTAAAATACGGTATAGAGAAAAGCCATCTGGCAAGATGTAAAGTGTTAACTGTGATCTCTAGGTTGAGTTTTCAGAAAAGTTTTAAATTTGGGCTATGATTTTTTTTCTGGTTTTCTACAAAGAACATATGCTAATTGTGTAATATGAAAAGTTATTTAAAAACACTTAACATTTCAAAAATAGAAATTTATTTTAAGAGCACAAAATGAGAATAAATAGAGCCCCAAGGGGATGGGAAAGGTAGTGATAACAGGATCTTGATCCTTCTTCCTTTATCCTCAGATACTCTTTCCCACCCTGTATCTTCTGGTCCGGCTACCTGGCAGGGGTTCCTAGGCCTTTTTCAGCCTTTGAGGGTCTGAGAGTAGAAGGGCTAGTCAGAGAGGCTGAGCTGAACTCAAATCCATGATTTTGAAATCCATGGAATCTTCTCTGATCCCTGTCGCCAACTGAGGGTACATTCAAACCTCCTTTGGATTCTAGTAGTATTGATCAGTTCTACTGCCTCTGCCACTCTGGAAATGGCTTCTGCAAGTCATACATGGCCTCCACATTGCTAACCCAGCCACAGTCCTCACCGTATTGGACACATCAGAAGCACTGGCCATTGTCGCTCTCTCCTTCCTCCCGGAGACACCCTCCCGGTTATCCCCTATTTCACTGGCCACTCTTTTTCAGCCTCCTTTGCAGGTTCTTCTTTGTCTCTCTAGCCTCTTAATCTTGGAGTGTCCAAGGGCTCAGTCCTTGGAACTTTTCTTCTATTTATACTTACTCCCTTAATCACTTCATCCAGTTTTAGCTTTAGATACTCTCTTGCACACTGACAATTCCTAATTGCTATCTGCAGCCTGGATCTCTCCCCTGAACTCCTGACTTGTATAACCTAATGTGTTCCCATCTGGATTTCTCAAAGGCATGTGAAAGTTAGTACGTCCCCTAAAGAATACCTTTTCTTCCCCCACCTCTCTCCAAATTGTTCCTCCTCAGTCTTCTCCCTCTCGGTAAATGGCAACATCAACCTTCCTTGGGCTCAGGCCACAAACCTTGGAGCCATAATTGACTTCTCTTTCGTTTCTCACCTTCCATGTCCAAAACCTACTGGCTCTATCTTATAAATGTATTCATATATGCTGTCTGTATGCCCTGACCCATGCCACCATCTCACCCCACCTGGATTACTGCAGCCTCCTACAACTTGGTCTTCTTCCTTCCTTCCTTGTTCCCTACGGTCTATATTCAACTTAGCAGTCAGAGTGATCTTTCAAAATACACATCAGATGATGTCACTTCTTAGCTCAAAAAACTCTAACAGCTAGACATAAACAGAGTAAACGCCAGAGTCCTTAAAAAGCCTACCCGGCCCCAGATGATACAACCCGTTACTTTTCTTTTAACCATATTCTGTCTGACTTCTGGATCCAGTTTCACAGTCCTTGTTATTCCATAAATATTCCAAGCATGTTCAAAGCTTCAGGGTCTTGCACTTGCTCTTCCCCTTGCAGGGAATGCTTTTCCTTCCGATATCCATCTGGTAGCTACTTTTTTTGGTCTTTGCTCAACTGAGACCTTCCCTGACCTACCTCCCTACTTAAAATTGCAACCCTCCACTCCCACTACTCACCATTTCCTTTCCCTGATTTATTTTTTCCCATAGTACTTAATACTTAACAAATTCTATCATTTGTTTTTTTCCTCCCTTGCCCAGATGTAAGATCCTTGAAAGCAGAGATTTATTTCCCTCCACTAATCCTAGAGCAGTACCTGGCATAAACTAGGCACTATTTATTGGATGAGTAATACTCAGTATGTTATACCTTGTATTCTAGTTTCACCTGGAGAAATGTTTCCCCCACTAGATTGCTAGGTGCTGAAGGAGAGGGCGGGCTTCATTGTGACTCCCTTATCTCCAACTGCAAAGTGTCTACTACAGTGTCTTACACATCATAGATGATTGATACATGATAACTCAATGATGAAAGCACAGACTCACCCTTGTTTCACTCTAGGAAACAGGTCATCCAGGAGAGTCCAGCTAATTGTTAAAGGTAGGTGTCACAGACATCACTGATGCCAGCTCCATGTACCCTCAACCCCCTGAGCTAACTGCATCTGAAAACAGTTCCTAGCACACTGATTATCTGTGTCTACTCTCTTCTCTTCCTGATAGGATATATATTGAAGAGTTAACATCTCTGGGGATAACCTCCAACCAATAGGGGCAGGAGTTGGAGGATAAATGCCCCAGCCTCCCCAGCTTCTGGTCAACATGGTCTGGATAACATGGTGTCAGTAGTGTTTAAGTATAGCATTTAAACATGTAAGAGGTTGTCACACAATTATTATACCACAAACAGGGCTTTCGCTTGAAAATGCCATCTCACTCATTTATGTTTAGCATCCAGCAGTGCCTGGCACCTAGCAGGTAGGTGCTCAGTGGATGACTGAAAATGAAGAAACATGCCCTTAATGGTGGAACTGAGCCATCTTCAGAGCTTCCTTAAAAATGGTGACTTGAGAATGGTGTTCTTAACTAGTTAACTCTCCTACACACGCACACACCCCCCTTGACTTCCCTAGGAAACTCCTTTCTTTCTCCCTTACTGCCTATGAGATCGGGGCAGTAGTACTTCATCAGTGCCCTCAGTGAACCTGGGAGGTTAGGCCAGATGGCCCCTGAGACCATCTAGTTAAACCCAGTCAACCACTGAACCGGGGCCAGAACCCAAATGTCTATATAGCCTCCATGGGACTAGTCCTCTTTCCACAGTAGCCACTGTGAAAATTCCAAAAAAGAAATTAATTTTGGAGGCTAACAGCCATGGCATCTTCAGACTCAATTTCAACAGTATTACTGTTTAAGAAAGGCTGCCAAAAAGATAATGGAGATGAAAAAGTGCTCTGTAAGCTGTAAAGTGCTACCCAAAGCTTATCTGACTGCCAAGGTCAACAAACCCAGGTTTGGGTGTAGAGCCAGCGCTTAAAACTGGAGGAGCTGAGGCTGGTCATTCAAAGGGCCCCTTCTGAATGGGACACCAGTGTACTCGCTGGGATCAAAAGGACATAGCTGCTCGCCTGGTACCACCCTCACACCCTCCCCCTATTTTAAGTACAATACACTTATGCTGAATAGAATACTTAGACTATGTATGTGTACTAAACAATACTTACACTATGCATTTGTATTAAACTGATGATCTTTTGGACTTTTTTCCTTTTGTTTGTATTTCAGAGGCCACACATTGAGCAGCAGCCACCTGCACCGCTGGGCAATGAACTGCCTCTCCAAAGTTTCCAACCGTCTGGGTACATTAGTGTTTTTCTTCCACATTAGTTTACATTTGTCCCAGCTGCATTAGAATTTAGATTCTGCACATACTCTGGCTCTGAAAACCACATTCTTCTGTGCTCACACTACCTCTTTGTCATCTAACAACTGAATACGCATTGTTCCCCTGGCTTGGCTCATGAAAGGGGACCCTGATGAAGAGTAAACTGCCCATTTTCTGGGCTTCCTTATCCTAGCGCCCAACACTAGAAGGGCGGCAGTGTTTGGTGACCTCCTGCGTTAGGTTAACGATCTGGGTCTGGGCCCAGGCTGGATAACGAGCCCGTGAATAATGGGGAGCGGATTGTTAAAACCTTATCATGGTGAAGCTGAGAGGCTGAGACGGCTTTTTCCTGCGCACTCCTGCCCCTACTCCCCAAGCATCTTTTCTTCATCTGTCGAAGCTAATGGGGTTTATGTGGCAGACATTCATTCCTCACAAGTTCCAATTCAAGCGGCGGTGCACCGATTCAGTCTCGATGTTTCTACACTTAGAGGCTTGTAAAACAGTAAAGAAAGATAGCAGATAAACCGGCAGAAAGCCTTCTGTTCTAGGCTTGAAAAAAGGCTCTACTTTATTTCTCCACTGTAATAGGAGTCTTGAAAAGGCCAAATTAGAGGTGCAGAAAAAGGGTGAAATAAGAGCACTAAAAGCCATAATAATACTGCATACAACCCAGCAAACTTTATTTTCTTCCACATATTTCCCGAGTGATATATATTTCAAGAGAAAAAGACAAACTTGGAGGAAAGGTTTTTACTGCTGCATGGCTAGAAAAAAACATAGTGGGCAAAACTTTCCTGAGCTTTTTTTGTTATTTACCAACCATTAATTGAATTTTTACTTGTCAAGAGCAAAACTTATTGGGGAAAAACTAGAAAATGAATGGTCTTAAGTTCTTATTGGTTTTCAAAGTATTCACATAAGGGGCTGAGAATAATCCTGGGACTCCAAAGTCCTAGACTACTTTGTAATCTTTTCACACAACCCAAAGCCAAACATGGGCTATACTTTAAAAAAAAAAAAAAAGTTACTAACAATTGGTGGCTCGGTGGGCTCAAGGGGATGAGGCAATCTCAGCTTACCTTTGCCTGTCAAGAGGATCTCTTGACTTTCTACCTCTTTGGATTACATTTTTAGCTGGAGTTTAAGAGCAGTTGTCTACGTCTATTTCCAGGTAACAGAGTTCCCTAAACTACCCTCAATTCCACTGTCCACTAGTAAGGTTATATTGTTGAGAGGGCTAGGGTGGGGGCGGAGAGAAAGCCAGGGGGCTTTTGCCTGCTTTAAAATTAGACCAATGAGGGCAAGAAAGAGGCAGGTTCAGGTGCTTGGTAAACGAAAAGCAAACTTCTTTATTGTACACAGTACAGAATATAACGCAGCTTGGCAGGATGCATACGGCCCTGCGCAGGGGAAAGTATTTCAAATCAACTGGCAGGTTAAAGCCTTTCTGCACTGTAGACTTTCCACACTCTGGAAAAGAAGCAAACAAACAAACCCCAAAGAACCCCCGAAAAAACCAAAAACCATCCGGGAGGTGCATGAGTCCAATGGGAATGCAATGGTGATGCTGCTGTCCTATGCCCGGTGACAGCACAGGCCACGTAAGTTACAGCAGGGGAGGGGTAGCTCAGGCTACAGAGGATTATTTTCATATTGCTAAGACAGCATAAATCCATTCAAAAAAAAAAAATCCAAACCAGGGTAAGTAAAGAAAGGAAAACCAAATCTATACAGCATTTACAACAAATAAATCTCTAGCCAGCTGGGGGTAAAATATGCATCTATGTATAGACTATGTGTAGGTTAAGAAAGCTATAAATATGGTTTAGAAAGAGTCCTTTGATTAGAGTACAACGCTAATTAAGGCCCAAGCTACAGGTTTACCACCTTTGTGGGCTAATTAGCTTCCAATAGAGGAGAATCTCACGTTTCCATAGCTATAAAGTGCACCCCTTACCCCTGTGAACCTCTTCACAAATGTGCTGTCGGTCATAAGGGGGACAGTTTGAGACTGTGGAGTGCTCCATTGATAGAAAAGCAGTTCAAACGTGTCTCACACTCACGGAGTAGCACTGCCTCCTTCACATATGAGGAACAGTGTAGTCCTTCTTAATGTGCTAAATGTCATGGGGAGCACAGAATCCTACCAGCAGAGCAGGCAGCAAGGTACCACCAGTAACTTTTCCTCTACTTTGAGCTCAACTTTCACGTAGCTTTAGCTTGGTTGTTTAAAACTTTTCCAATATAATACAGCAATGAGAATAATTTCTTTTTAAAAAAAGGCAGGAATCTAGAATGCTAGCACTGTTGCTTACCTGTCAGTTACACACGTAAGTCTCAAACCCTACTGAATCATACAGGTAGGGTCTAAAGTCCAAGATTTAAAGAAAAAGGAAAACAAAACAAACTGATGAAATGGAAATTGTCATCAGTCATGCCCAGGGAAGAATCCCAAGGGTTCTCACCAGGTGACCAGGTTTCCAAAGGACATGACACATGTTATATACATATGCTTTCCAGAGAGGGCATGTTAGTGAACACGGGGAACTATACACAGAGAATCTAAGCTTGTGTCCAGGCTGCCCTGTACACTTCAAAAATGTACAACTCAGGTGCAAATGTTCCATCAGGTTGTCTGGTGCAGAAAGCACAAAGCAGGCAACATGGCGGGCTTTCACATGGCCAAGGGGAAGCCTCAGCAAAGCCCCTCTCAAGCTGCAGTATCTTCATAAGTTGGCACGGCCCTGGCTAAAGGACACAGTGCACAGTTACCAAAAGGTTTTTGTTTTTTGTTTTTTTGCTTTAAATACCAAAACTACAAAAATCAGTTTATAAACTGTTTTTCCAAAACAACCACCAAAACAAAACAATCCCCCAAATCAAGGCAAAACAAAATACTGTCAAAAGTGTTAATCGCCCTTCTCCAAAATAAAAGTCATCCACACTCAGCCATGTGATTGGGAAGAGAAAGGGTGCTTGCTCTACTTGGCGACCACATGGCTGACGGTTCCCAAGAGTAGCCATGGTTTATGATTTTGAGAACCACGGAGTGGGCTACAGCTGTTCTAACTGCCCCCCCTTTTTCTAGACAAGGGGTAATATTTCAGATTCAGCTAGAAGAGCTTTCCAATGTTGAAGATATATTTTTAACCCTTAATGGTTTGAGCCTCCCCAACTTAGCCTACTTACTTTTCTATGGGTTTTGTGATTTTTCGACAAATTGTGCACATCAGAGCCCTTCTATGTAAAGGCATTTAGTAGTCCATGATCGATGCAGATTGTCACATACTGTGTCCCGTTTTGCGGGTACTAACCTGAACAAGATATTGCTTTGCATATATTGTCCATGGTAAGGAGACTCCATTTTGATCTCTTCCCAGAAACCTCATCAGAATCAGAGTTGAGGCACCAGCCTTTTGGTGGTTTTTTGCCCCTCCCTGTTCCCACTCCCCAGCCAATGTATCTGTCTTTAAGGGTGCCAATCCAGAGACGACTTGGGTTCTCCAGATAATACTCAAAGGGCAAGCTTTAGGAACAGTCAAAAACACAAACAAAACCACTGCCCTCATTTGCCTGAATGGGAACTGCTAGCTCTAGGGTTTGGCCACTCTGCCACTCAGAAACTTAGTAAGCAAAGCCTTCGGCATAGGGGAGGCTGCTGCAGCGGTCCATGTCCAGGAGGTAAGCAGGGCTGTCTTCAAAGTGGGTCAGCGGCAGGGTGTCCTCCTCGCTGAGGTGGCACTCGGACTCTGCCTTCAGGAACGGACGCTGGTTATCCGGGAAAGCCATGGAGAAGAGGGCATCTGGGTCACAGACAAATTTGTAGACGTATCGCTCTCCAGCCACCTGAGGGAGAAAACACACCTTATAGGGCCCAGTTGGAACAGGGCATGGGATCAGGGGAAGAGAACAAGGTATTCCTAAGTCACAAAGCCAGGGACCAAAGGAGCAGCTGATTACCCCCATCACTCAGACTTAAAATTTTGAGAAATCCTGGGAACCTATTAGCTGCCAAGTATTTTACTGACACTACAGCAGTTAAAAAAGAAGGTATCTGAATTTCAAATTCACACTAGATGGACTCTTAAAAGAAAATTCCCACTTTCTGTCTTCCAGTGACAGCTTTGAAAGCATGGTTATACTGAGCCTGGAGTCTGGTGTTCCAAAAAGGTGTAAGGACTGATAGGTGCAAGGCAGAAGCCTGACCATATTTTTGGTCACCTCCGGAGTTTACGGTCTTCACAGTATGGCCTTGTTATTTTGAAAGGTTAGAAATCTGATGAGAGAGAGCTTGTGCAGAAGCCTTAAGTCTGTTCCGAAGCAGAAAAGAATTGCTTTTGGCTTACCCTGCAGTTTTAAATGACTCATCGCATGGCTCTGTCACACTGAGGGAACCGCTAACTACCTTTCTATGGGTTTTCTGCATTATAATATTAGAAGCAGAAGGTCTTGGTTATTCAAGGGCCTCATGGTATGTGGCCGATGAGCCATCTGTGTCAATGGGATCACCTTCTCTCTGCTGGTTGTTTAGCAACAGTACAAGAGGCATCTAATACCGAAAATCAAACCCAGTAATTGGCTTCTGTCTGGCGACGCAGAGGGGCAAGGGAAGGCACCCAAATTACTGATAAGATAAACATTTTAGATTTAAAAATTCAAACTGTTGAGTTTAATCTTGCCCTTCAGTCATTCTGCTGTGATTCTAAAATCTTTTTTTTAGTTGAACAAGTATGGCTCTGCTTCCAAATCTCTATCAGTCAACCATCTCTAGTTAGTGTTGTAGGCCAGTTTTACCTTAAAGCCCAACCCTGAAAATTAGTTTGTGTGGAAGAGTGAGGCAGGAGAGCACAGTGGAAATAATCCTAGATCAGAAGCCAGGAGCTGCCAGCTTCCAGTCTTGGTTTAGCCACTAATAAGTCTTAACCTCTGTGAACCTCAATTTTCCCTTCAAAAATGGAGGGTATGGCACTACAGCTTTTCTAAGTCTCTCTACACACTGACGGGCTATCATTCACCTTTTAATCAGCTCTCATTTACTCGTGAGTCATATAACAAATAAAATAATAACCCCTTCCTTACATTGGATGGCACATTATTATTTCTGAAATATTTTCAAATATATTACCCTGTGGGATTAAAGCAAGAATTATTATCTACATTCTTATTAGAAATAGAGGCTTTGGGAGATTAAGTGACTATCTACATTTTTATTAGAAATAGAGGCTCTGGGAGATTAGGTGAGTTTCCTCAAATCATACAGCCAACAAATTGAAGTGTTAGGATCTGAGCCCACGAAGCCTCATTCCTGGGCCTTCCTGTACTCTTTGCCTATTTATTCTCAGAAATGAAGTTCTCTTCTACTCCCTTAGAAAACACAGAAGTTAGTCATAAGGACAGCTCATTTCCATTGGTTCAAGTTACTGTGTCCTGGGTTGCATCTCCCCGTGTTGGATGTGGAGTTGGGAACAGCAAAGGAATGATGGCTCTCCCACCTGAACTTAGGATTTGACCTGATGATATCAACTCTAAGGAGGACAGGGGACAATGTGGGGTGGCTGCTGATGGCTATGGCATTTCTTTTTGGGGTGATAAAATGTTCTAAAATTGATTGTGGTAATGGCTGTACAGCTCTGTGAAACCACTGGACCGTATACTTTTAAAAAAGGAGGGGTAGGGTAGCGGACCACCTGTCCTACAGCATTTAACTCTGTGTCAAGCACTGAAGTTAAACCTCAATTTCTAACCCAAGGGAGCTCATACTCCAGTGGGGGGTAGCAACAAGAAAGGAGTTATTTGAGACACAGTGAGAAGAGCAGTGGTAGGAACAAGTACTGGTGCCATCAGAAGCAGCAAAGGGGACCGGACCACCCAACCCAATCTGAAATGGAAAGGTGATGACTGAGACAGAAAACAAGGAAGGGCTGGCCAGGTACTGAGAGCATTAGGAATGTTCTAGGTCTTAAGGAAGATGTAATTTAACATGTGTTTTCCATTTTATGGTATGCTTGATAATGTACATGTATGTAACATGTATTCTCTGGCAAACAAATACTGCATTAAAGTAAAAGGTGGCTATGCTAGTGAAAGCCGTCAAGTTTGAGTGAAGAAACGAGAGCTGGGTGGTAACCAGAGTGGGAATAGCCTCAGAGGCTGTATGAAGCACTAACAAGTCTAGAGTTTATCTAGAAAATCACAACAAGCTGTTGAGTATTTTTTAAGGTGGCAAGGAGAATATAGGGTCACATTATTACCCACCTATGAGAAAATCTGGCTTCTTGTAGACAAGTTCTCAGCAGTTTTGCCCATATGCTTCTGCCAAGTTCATCTTATTGGCTACTGCCAGGTAGACTGCCTCAACATATAAATGACAGGATCTGGGCAACTGTACATTACGAATCTGGTAGCTAAGAAAGACTTGCCATTCCCATCTTCTACTTCTCCATGGGATGCTGAGACTGTGGCCCTTGCTACCTATCCCACTAAGATTTTTGTACTGATTTCCTCAAAATATGCTTCATCCTTTATTCCACAAAGAGCAACCTGCTACCAGGTGACTCTGCTGCCATTCTACAAACTTTGAGTTTTTAACTTGAGTTCCAGTTTCTGTAAGTCTGAAAGAAAAATCAGATGTTCTTATTCCTCTAACACTTCTGAGCGTATCAAACTAACAGATTTGGAAGTCTAGGTGTTTTAACAACTAGAGACTTCAACCAAGCTGTTGAAGTAGAGACCTTCAAGCTGATTCCCTGGAGTCCCTTTTGGATACAACAGTTGGCCTAAGTTTCTGGGAATTCTCATAGATAGAGGCAGTTTCGGGAAAACAGAGGAGCCTAATTTTCCACTGGGTGTTCTACATTCAACTTCTAGTTTCCACATACCCAAGAGCATGAGACGTACCCTATATCTCATTTGATTCTTGTCTCAAGTTTGTCTTCTCAAGATTGTTTCCTACCACAGAATCACTTAGAGAGCTAACATTTTCTCCTAGTGATGACCACCAGTCTCACTACAGAAGCCCTGGACCTTTTCCTTAAAAGAGACCAGAGTGGGCTAAGGGTCTTGTATAATGGCTCACCTTCTGCATGATGCCCTTTTCATAGTAATAGCGGAGAGAGCGGCTCAGCTTGTCATAGTTCATGGCTGGCCGGTTCTTCTGGATGCCCCAGCGCCGAGCAACCTGAAGAGACAGTAAGGTGAAGAGCAATGAAAACGCATTCCCTGGGCCCTGTGTTCTCTCCCAATCCCAGCAGAGCCAGTTCTGTAACCTGATTGCTTTGGTCAATGATCCACTACTCTGACCTGGAAGGGAAGGCATTTAGCTCCTTCCAGACCAAATGTTCAACAAAGGTGATGATTCAGTGACGACTACTAAGAGGTGAGACCTAGAGATGGAAGAATCCTAGCACTTTAAGATTGCAGAGGGCTTGGCTAACATCCCAGAGGATGCAGGCCCTCTACTGTTTCTCCACGTATGAATTATTGACTAATACCCATAGACCATTAACATGTTGCCATTAAGTGCTATGGTTTCTGTAGCAGTCAATAAGGAATAATTAGAATGGTCATTCCTGAAACATTAGAAACACACTAGTGAGTTGCTAATGGGCCAGCAGAGCAAAAGTTCAATTCTAATAAGATTGGAGGGGGGCTGGGAGATGTTTACTTATTGCAGCTCACGGACTAAGGGGGAATCAGATCATTTCAGCCTGCTGCCATCCAACCCCACGCTCCCAGCAGACTTGCAGAATGGACATTAAAGCATGTAGCACCATTATCCACTTAATGAAAAATTAACAGGGCTTTCCAAACAGTTCTGAAATGCATTATATCCAACCCAGTCCACCTGAGGTGTGCTGACAGGGCAATATAATTGGAGCGCTGGGCACAGAAGCCTTATAGCAGGAAAACTGCCTAGTCGAGTTTACCCAATGATCACGGCAGCCAAGCAACTTCTGTACTCAAGCATATCAACTTCCAAAATCCTACTTATGAGAATGACTGTCAAGGTAGGAGAATAACCCTGAAAATGTGAGTTTTACTCAGAGGTTTTCAAATGTATGCAAACCATGGGTCAGGGGTCATGTTTTGAGCATTTTAGGTCAGTTTTGGAAACTTAAAAAAAACCCAAAAAACTAAAAAACTATATTCCTTCGGTATTTTATTTTTATCTCCTGAGATGGAGTCTCACTCTGTCGCCCAGGCTGGAGTGCAGTGGCATGATCACGGCTCACTGCAACCTCTGCCTCCCAAGCTCAAGTGATTCTCTGGCCTCAGCCTCCCGAGCAGCTGGGATTACAGGTGTCCGTCGTCATGCCCGGTTAATTTTTTTATTTTTAGTAGAGATGGGGTTTCACCACGTTGGCCAGGCTGGTCACAAACTCCTGACCTCAAGTGATCCACCTGCCTCAGCCTCCCAAAGTGCTGGGATTATAGGCATGAGCCACTGCGCCTGGCCCCTTAGATATTTTAAAAGCCAAATGTTAGACACGGAGTAGGAGGCAGAGAGAAAACAGCATTTCACATAAATCTTTTCCTTAAAATATCTGGGCAAAATGAAAGCAACATCTTCTAAATTCAGGATTCTAAAATGACCTTTAATAAAAACCAAAAATTATCTGATAAGAATGCATCTCTCTTAATTACAATAATAGCAATGATTCTACTCTGCCTTGCAAGAAACCCTATGAAAATTCAATTTCTGTTCAATTGCTTCATGTCCCCACAGGAGACACCATGTCTTGGGTCTCCTTTTTTCTCCATATGGTACCCACTCAACTCTACCTTTGAAACAGCCGAAAAGGCGAAATTAACCAAAAATCACATCCTGGTTAGAGAAGATAAACATTTAAAACCAATAGAAATAATGGTAAGAAGAGAAATCTGCTAACCTAATAATATACTTCATTGTATCCTGTTCAGAAATGCTTTATAAAACTAATCTTTAACTGCTGTCTGCCACAAGTGACACAGGAAAATTTCAAAGAAGCCCAGCCTCATCATTTTACTATGTTAAGGGGTGGAAAACAATCTTTGAATATTCTTCAACTTCAGCGGCGACCTCTCAGCTGTCACTTGCATATGCAATTGCTTACTGGAGAAAGGTTTGGTATATGCAGATTTCAAAGCAGCTCTGGTAGCCATAGTTACTGACTCATCCTCTCGGGCCAGAGCCCTGTGATTCTGTAGCCCTCACCACGGCTGTTCCTTCTACAGTAATGCATGGTGCGGCTCAGCTCCAGAGCAGCTGGGAATTAGGGCTGCCCCTCTTCTGGGATTGGGGAGGCAGGCAATAGCTTGTCATCAGATCTTTCTTCTCTCTCTAGTTACTTTGGTAGCACATATCCTGAGGACTGAGGCTGAAGGAGTTAACGGATCTACCTATTCCTCTTCCCCTTAAAAGAGAGAGCAGCCACAGCCCAGGGAGTGGCTCTTTCTAGCAGCCCATCCCTTCAAACCTCCCAGCAGCAGTTATCTGCCACATGTTCAACAAACAACCCTACCCCCCAAAATATTCATTAATGCAGATTCACAGTTAAAATGGCTCCAGATTAAAGCCGAGTCAGTCATAATTGAGAGGGTGCTAAGCTGGATGACTATCAAAAGACATTTGATTAGGGGGCCTGCCAAAACGCAGTTCTAAAACCACAATTTCCATGCACAGTGTAATGGATATTATGGATAATTACCCAGAGTGCACTACTCAGCCACACAGCTGCCTACAATTACGTCCCCAACAGCTTCCTCCTCCGCTTCACCCTTCAAGCTCCCCCATGACGACTTCTTACAGCTTTTTCCAGAAGCTGGTATCTTCCTGACATTAACAAGAACAGGGCCCTCACAGGTATACAAGGAAGGGCAGGGGGGAGCTCAGCAGTCACCTGTCCTGAGGCTAACATGCACATGTGGCACCCAACTGATCCTGGGTGAAGAGAAAGGAACATCTGGAGCTTAGGGAAAGCTTGGGGACTTCAAGGTGGGGTGGAAAGCACCATTTCCTGAAGAAACAAAGCTGCCCGGTCAACCGAGGGAGGCTCAAGGACACCACAGGCTTCTCACATGACTTGGCTGCCTGGCATTTATGAGCATTCTGTATTAATATTAGTTTCTTTATTAAGTAAGAAAGCAGGGGCCCTTTGCCATCTGTTCATCATTCTCTATGCCACTGGTAGGAGTGCAGAAGATTCAATAACAGCTTTACCAAGGGTCATAACCAGGTTTACCTGCAGCTGGACGGCCTGTGCTTAGGCCCGAGGCAGTGGCAATAAAATAATAAAAGCTCCTGTTTGTGAAACAAGATAGATCAATAAGGGCTGCCCACATGACAGAACTACTTTCAGAAAGCCCCAGTGAACCTAGGTGACACGCTTTTCTCAAACTTCACATAAACCAGGCCACGTTATTCGGAAAGCAGTGAGCAGAGGCATGGGCCCACGTGGGGTGGATGGCTCTCTAGGGGTGCTAGAAGCCTGAGGCATGGCTCTGCTTCTACATTGCAGGAAAAAACCACGTAGGCACTAAACTAACACAGTGGCACTCAACTCCAGCTCTGAAGGTAGACTGAACCAAATAGAAGCTGTTTAATTAGTCCATCTAGAGATGCTGACACATTTCCATTCTCGTGAGTGAATATAAAACAGGGAACACATATGCGTATCTTGTTTTCTAATTGCCTTTAATGAAGTCTGCCTTCTATCAATCAGGATTCTTCATAAATTTCCAATCCATATATTCTCCTCCTTTTCCTATTTGAACCATTAGACCACTTTCTTCTTCCAAACCAAGTCTCAGGTTGCTACCTCCTCCTGTTAACCCCATGCCAACGTATTTCTTTGGTGTGCTAAAGCGAGCCCTAGAGTTAACTGAACACTGAAAACAGCAATTCTCGTTCAAATGCTTTCTAAGAGTGTCTAAGAGTGTTGTTCCCAATTTAATTATACCCAACCCAAAGATGCCTTTTGATCTGCTGGTTTAATTTATATGCCTAAGAACATGCTACTAAAAGAAGCATATGTCAGTTTTTTTGGGCAGTTATTTCTGTTCCATTTATAATCTCTCTAGATTCTAAATCAAACAGAAATTAAAAATCAACCCCTTTAGAATATGCTATACTGAGAGCCTGATTTAATTTACTTTGTTATGTGATATTCAGGAAAGGGATTCTAGGGTGTGTCTTCTCCATTGAAGAAATGGTACTGGTTCTGTCAACAGAGTTATTTCCGTTCTAGGCACAAACACAGTAACAATGTTTTTTTCCTATTAAAATAATTGAGGTTTGTATCATCTCTCAACTACTCTATTATGATGTCACATAACACACTTTTATTTTATTTTTTTGGACACAGGGTCTTGCTCTGTCACCCAGGCTCAATCGATCCTCCCTGCCTCAGCCTCCCAAGTAGTTGGGACTATAAGCACACACCACCATGCCTAGCTAATTTATTTATTTATTTATTTATTTTTTGTAGAGATAAGGTTTTGCCATGTTACCCAGGCTGGTCTCAATCTCCTGGGCTCAAGCAATATAGTTGCTTCAGCCTCCCAAAATGTTGGGATTACAGGTGTGAGCCACCGTGCCCGGCCATAACACACCTTAAAAAAAAAAAAAAAAAAAAAACCTAAGCTCATTAAGATTGAGTCACCTCTGATAATTTGATTTCTCCAGGCCACAGCCATCTTAAATACACTGTGGGTAGCTGTATCCTGTAATATATTGTCAAAATGTCATACAATATGTTCATGTAGCCTCAGAGACAGACTATGGCCTACAGGGGCTAAGACCAAAACAAGTCTGTATCATTGAAACAATACTTGAAAAAGACTTTCCAAGAGGGACACCATATCCTATTTGAATATAAGACTTCATGATCTTGCTCCCTAGATTTTGCAGAAGTGTTACAAATACTTTTAATGTATTCTACAGTGGAGAACCCTGCCTGTCCATGCATTATAAACTGTCCCATTAATAGGAGGGATACTGCCAAGCCCAGTGGCCAGGCAAGAGTATGAATGAGAAGGAAGAGCAGACTTGACACAATAAGAAGCCTCAATGGAAATCTAAACAAAAAACACCATCATCAACAACAACAAATCAAAACCCATCTGAATTCAGCATCCAGTGCATACCTCTTCCGGTTCTATCAGCTTGAACTCCATGCCTCGGCCTGTCCAGGCAATGAAGTGGGCATTGGCTGGGTCATCAAGAAGGGTGACCAGGAACTGCCACAGCTGAAGGGAACCTCGCCTCTGGTAAGGGGGCCCCTCTCGATACATGGTAGGCTCCTGTTTGACTTTGCCTGTTTAGGACAAGGACACATCACACAATAGCTTAGTCCTAAGTTTCTCAGGTAGTTGGGACAAAAAGGAGTTATTCATGCTGATTTAATCACTGGACTTGGGAAGAGAGTCATGGCTGAGGTGTTCTGACATATGCCAACCTCTACCTGGCAACAAACCTTGGATGGGGCTACTTACCTTCCAGTCTCTCAGGCACAACACAAGTGTCGTCAAAGTATAATCGAGGATCTTTTTCATATGAAAAACCTGAAAGAGAATTTAAAAAGAAAGACTACATTGCTTAACAAATTCTATGTTGTACTAAAACACTATGGATTTAAGGACTAGAGTGGGATCCTGTCATTTCAGACCCTAAGTCCTACTGCTGTATCTATGACAGACGGAATTTTCAGGGACTTCGAGAGGGCTCAGGCATTCCGATTCTGATGTAATCACCTGCGCCTCAGTCAGAGCCGCATCAATTTCTGCTTTCACAGCTAAGGCTGCGGGGAAGTGCTGAGTCACCAGGACGGTCCTTCACATTTTGCTTCTGAGGTCTGCCTGGATCAATGTTGCTCTGACTAAGCCTTTACATCTGAAAACACATCTCTATTTCAGTTGGCCTAGCTGGATGGATTTGGTTCATCTGTACACGGACCTGCCATTTTCCTTTTAGCTAAAATTAATTTCAACCTTTCCTATAAAGTCATCCAAGCTACTCACATACCTCATTCAATTACGAAAGAACTTGAAGGGTAAAGAATGTTGCCAAAATGAATAAAGACTTGGGCCTGTAGAGGATTTCGAAAGCAGTATTGGAGGTATTATTACCAGACACAGTGGAGAGGATCTGAAAAGACTTTCTAGCAATGAAACAAATTCATCGTATAGATGACAAAACGGAGGTCAAGAAGGAGGAACTGGCCCAACAACACATGCAAAGGAAATAAAAGAAGGCAAGGCAAAAAGTTAAAGGGCTCAAGAAGGAAGGATGGCCTGACAGTCTTGCTCCACAAACCCCTAATATACATTCGGTGCTAACCACCATGTCACTAGGCACCCTGTCAAGATTGGTTTAAATCAAAGCCAGGTAACAGGTAACTTTGATGGGGGTTCCATCCCTCCTTGTAGTTTAGCCTGTGTCAAGGTGTAAGGTCTCCAGTGTATATTCCTTTACCAGCACACATCTTAGGAGAATGCCCCAGGGCTCCTGTCTGATAAGCGGTGCTTCCCTGTGCTCTGTTTTCCCTTCAGTTCACCTGGCTCATAGTACAGGTCTATGTGTGTTGGATATGCAGTATGGGCAGGTAGGTGAAAAGGCTCTGCAATGAAGGACTTTCATTAGAGTCTGAGAAGGATTCACTACGACTTGAAAAATCCATGAGGCTGGGCATGGTGGTGAGCAATTATAATTCCATGAGCAATTATAAGGATGATTGCACCTGTAAAAGTTCAAGGGTTCTGAATGAGGATAGGCATAATAACAAGTGCTATGTGGCTTATGGAGGAGTAGGCAATAAGTGATTTTAGATCGGTTTGTTGAAGACAAATAGCCTGTAATCCCAGCACTTTGGGAGGCCGAGGTAGGTGGATCATGTGAGGTCAGGAGTTCGAGACCAGCCTGGCCAACATGGTGAAACCCTGTCTCTAGTAAAAATACAAAAAATTAGCCGGGCATAGTGGTGGGCGCCTGTAATCCCAGCTACCTGGGAGGCTGAGGCAGGAGAATTGCTTCAATCTGGGAGGCGGAGGTTGCAGTGGGTGGAGATCACGCTATTGTACTCCAGCCTGGGCAATAGAGAGAGGCTCTGTCTCAAAAAAAAAAAAAAAAGAAAAAAAGAAAGAAGGAAAAATCCATGAGTAAAGGTGCCAAGATATAATTTTGCCATTCTTTGTTTCTTCAGTCAACCCAGATCAAGTAGCTTCTTGGCAGGACCAGCACCATTTTTAAGAGGCCTGGGACTGAAGAAACTCTGCACAACTGAGACTGTTTTGAGGTTTGTATTATTCATTTTTTTCTCAGCCCTAAGCATTAGTTCTCTGTTGCTTAAGGATATCAAAGGAAGTCTATTTTATTGACATTTATATATTATTTAATCCACTAAGTATATTTATGCCAGGCATTGTGCTAGAAGGGAGTCAGTAGCCAGGCGAATATAGACTTGGTCCTTGTTCTCATGGAGCCTGTATCTCAACTGGGGGAGACAGACAATAAAGGAGAAAAGGAAACAAGAGGTGGCGCAGCACTGATGGACCCCAGTCAGCTGTGCGATCTTGAATAAATTAATCTCTGTGCTCCAGTGTCCTCATTGCAGCAGATAATTCCTACCTTATGGTGTTGTTATGAGAGTTTAATTGAGTTAGTATCATTCAACTGATCTATTTCTCTATCTTCATACCAGAGTGCCAAGAGTAGCTCCTGGTACAGAAGTGTGTAATAAATGATAGTTAAAAAAATAAACAGTCGTTGTACATTCTGTTGAGGGCTATTAAGAAATTAACTGAATAATGTGAGAGCTTGATCTTATATCCTCCATGAAAGATTCTAAATTCCTTGAGGACAAGGATCGTATCTTGGTATCTTAGTGTCCTCATGGCACCTTACACATAAGTACTAAATAAATATTTGAATAAATGAGAGGTTTTATAGTCTTCATTAAAAAATATTTAAGAATATAATGCTAACTTTCAAGTCAGGGATTTAATGACTCCTGATAAATTTGTTTTCCAATTTGGCACTCAACTGACTTTTATGACAAACTGGTATACTCTGTATTACCAAAAAGACTTTCATAATCCACTATGCTTCAAATATTTTGCCTTGTCTGCCAGAAAGCTATGTATTTCCCGATCTTCCATATGTATTTTGATATTCTGGTGATGTTTTAATGGTCTTATTATAAAGTCATTACAAGTGAACTACTTCAAAGTTTACGTATCTGTCAAACTTGCCATGTTATTTTTAGAGTTCTTCTCCTCTAAGGTAATCACAGTATGTAGGAAAAAAATACAACCACCTACATCTAGATGAAATTCTCGGTTTGGTTTTCAAAACTAATCAGATAAAGGTCTGCCTATAAGAAGTATCACTTTGGCGTATTTTGTGGTTTCTAGTCATTGCCACATGCGGTCCTCTACACCATCTGGAAGATACTATTGGTTTAAGTGAAATTTAAGTCAGTTGAATTTGAGCCAGCAGTTTTATCAGTTGTGGCCACAATCATCTCATCACTCAAATAAAGGTGGCAGGAAGGAAGACCTGTTTGAGGAGCAAACTAGAAACGAAAGACTCAAAACGTTATTATGCAAGGACTCCAGGTGAACGCTTAGGGCAGGATGGCTATCTTAGCAATCACAGATGCCAATCAGAAACACTTGTTTCATTAACTGTTCCACAGGCATCTGTGGTCAAGCCTGTATAAGGATAGGAAAAGCATGTCAGGGTAATTTAGAACAATTAAAAATGCTGGATTCTTTGAAACTAACTTATTTGATGTGTGTGAAGTCAGGGAAAGGAATGGGAAAGGGTGGAGGGAAAACACACACAAATGCACCAGATAGTCTGTGTGTAGTAAGCAACCCAATGCCTTGCTAAAAATATTTCCCTTAAGAGCATGCTCCTTCCTAAATGTTGTAATTATGCAAAATGTTTTCCTCCCTCTCTTCCCCGACTCCCTCCTAGTTTGCCTGCTGCAGACATCAACTGCTTTTGTAGAAACATTCAGGAACCTCAGAGAGCCCCAAGCAGCTGTGCCCATCACAGCCAGTGTCCGGGAGACAGCTCTTCCTTTCCAGGGCTAGACACTCACTCAGAACATCACAGGGTACCCAGGGAAACAACACTCGGTCTCCCATCTAACCAAGTGAGTGCGAAGCAGCTACCCATAAAAACGACTCTTATGAACCAATCACTTATAAAAGCCACCCAGTGCTTCATGAGTTATCAGCTCCTTTGACTTGCATTTAAAATGACAGACCAGTGGTTCCCAACCTTGGATGCACACTGGAATCACCAGGGGAGCTTTAAAAACTACTAAAGCCTGGGTCCCACCCCAGAATTTCTTATTTAATTGCTCTGGATGAAGCCTGGAAGTCAACATTTTTAGAAGCTCCTCGGGTAATTCCAATGTTTGACCAAACTTGAGAACCGTTACTACTCAGTAGTTCTCAAACTTGAAGCTGCATCAGCATCTCCTGCAGGACTTGTTAAAACAACAGACTGCCGGGCCCCACCCCTGGGGGTTCTGATTCAGTAGGCCTGGGATGGGTTCTGAGAATGTACATTTCTAAAAAGTGCCAGGTGACGCTGTTGCCACAGGTTTTGGGAATCACACTGCTTTAAATCTTTAGGGAGAAATGTATTTGAGAAAAAGAAGACATACATCTGGGGAAGGTGTTATAAAAAAACTTCCCTGTTTCAATGTTTAGAAGGGAACTCCTCAATCCACCATCCCAAGTTAGCCTTTGCCCAGAAGGGTAACTTTAAGCTCTGAGCCCACCTCTCCAGGCCTTTCATGCCCCGCGAGCATGATCTCAGTCCCTACCAGGGCTCCTTTCCGTCAAACGAGCCCATTTATTTGCTACTGTCATTCATTTATGCAGGAGATTAAAAGCCCAATTATCCTCCCCCAACAAAAGGCTCCCTTCTTCCTTTTGATTCATATCTAATGACTTCTTTAGAGAAATCCTAAAATTTAAAAATCTGTGACAATGCACTAACAACAACAACAAAACAGACCCTCACAAAACCCAGCAGCAGATGCCTTAAAAAATGTCATACCCCCTTTTACCCAGAAATTTCAGAAACTTAGCTTCAAGAATCAAGAGAACAAGAAAACAGCTAGATGAATGTTCACAGAATTTGAGAATAATCTGGAAGTACCCACTTTTCAGCAACAGGTGATTAGCTAAATGCATACTCATGCAATAAGTACTGTGCAGCCATTAACGAGGAAATCACAGGGGAATGATGGGTGCAATAGAGATGACATTGGCTGTGGAGTACGGAAGGAGATGAAGAGTATGGGCTCTGGAGCCACAGGGCTTGGCTTAAGAGGTCTGGCTCTACTCTTACAGCCACATGCCCTTAGGCACATCTTTTATCCTCTCTGAGTCTCAGTTTCACTACCCTATGGGGCAGATAGAAATATCTATCCCTTGAGAGGTTGAGGAGGGCGGATCATGAGGTCAAGAGATTGAGACCATCCTGGCCAACATGGTGAAACCTCATCTCTACTAAAAATACAAAAAATTAGCTGGGTGTGGTGGCGCGTGCCTGTAATTCCAGCTACTTGGGAGGCTGAGGCATGAGAATCACTTGAACCCGGGAGGTGGAGGTTGCAATGAGCTGAGATCGCGCCACTGCACTCCAGCCTGGCAACAGAGTGAGACTCCGTCTCAAAAAAAAAAAAAAAAAAAAAAAAAAAAAACCCAAACAAAACCAGAAATATCTATCCTATAGGGCTGCTATGAGAATTCAACAACTGAATTTATGCATGTAAAGAACACAGAACAGTGTCTGAAACATAGTAAGTGTTCAATTTGAGTTAATGACTACTGTTAAAAAAAAGACTATAAAACAAGGAGTCCTGTATGATCTGTATAATTCTTTATTTACATATGCACAGCAAAGATTTAAAGACTATGTAGCAAGTTAATGGTTATCTCTGGGCAGTGAGATTTAATTTTCATCTTTTCGCCTATTTGTATTTTCTGAATTTTGTGTAATTAGTATTTGTTGTTTGTGCTAAGAATAAGCTACAAAAGTTTGTATTTTAAAGAAAACTAGGCTGGGCGCAGTGGCTCACTCCTGTAATCCCAGCACTTTGGGAGGCCGAGGCGGGTGGATCACGAGGTCAGGAGATGGAGACCCATCCTGGCTAACACAGTGAAACCCCGTCTCTAGTAAAAATACAAAAAATTAGCTGGGCGTGGTGGCGGGCGCCTGTAGTCCCAGCTACTCGAGAGGCCAAGGCAGGAGAATGGCGAGAACCCAGGAGGTAGAACCTGCAGTGAGCAGAGATCACGCCACTGCACTCCAGTCTGGGTGACAGAGCGAGACTACGTCTCAAAAAAAAAAAACACAAAACACAAAAAACAAAACAAAACACAGAAACTAGCTCAAAAGCAAGCTCCTCCAAGAAACTGACATTCTAGCTCCATTCTGACTGCTTCCTTGAAGCCATATGCTATGGAACACTTATGCATCTTATTTGTTCCCAATTACTTTCACCCTAATTAGTAGGTCAGCACTAATAAAGGCAAAGTCACAGGCTCAACCTTGCCCACTGCTCCTGCTCCTCATTAGAGTGAGATTATCTCAGAGACTTACTGAATTCAGTTGGTCCCAAAGGGATTGGGCACAAGAACTTGAGCAGACAACATACACCCTTGATATAAAATGATCATCTTCACATAAAAGTAATGTTAGGATATGTGTCAAGGTTGGTGAAGAATACCTTCCATTTCCCTCCCATGTTAAAAGTGGCAACCATTTATCATATAATAATAATTACAACGAAGAGTTACCCACCCCGAGCACTCAAACTAAGTAAAAAACCTAGAGACACATTTTTAAAACTCTAAGACATCCTTGGACCCTCACTGACATAACTATAAAACATATAAAAACCACTCTCACTGACATAACTCCTAAATTCCAGTTTAAGCTGATATTGTTATATAAAGATAACCTCCATTTCTGGAAATGTGGAAATACGGTGGGTTTGTTTTTTCTCCAAATTGTCCTATCCTCTTAAAAAGTTGGGGTCATTGCTAATGAAAATGGCAGCCCTCACAGGGTTCAGGGGCATGCCTTAAGCCCTGCCTGCAAAATAATTGAAGATTGCAACCAATTAGCTCTTATATTCATGAGCTAAGCAAGGTTTAATCTATGATCTCAAATCTTAGCCTGGAAACTGAGCAATTTTAAGCTTGAGTATTATTCAAGAAAAGAAAGAAAGAGGAAGGAAGGAAGGTAGGAGAAAGAAAGGAAGAAAGGAGAGGAGAGGAAAGAAAGCAGGTTCCTTACCTTCATGGCTGCTGGAGAAATAACCCCCTCTCATGTAGGATGACTGACAGTTAGGCACTTCTGAAAGGAAAGCAAAGGTGGACACCATCCTGTCAATAGTTTCTGCAGCAGAAGCAGCACATCGGTCAACTGCAGCTCTGTGGTAAAGCCCCTAAACACTCTGGGGTCATGTCTTTTTGGCTTTGTCCTGGGAAAGAGGTGCCATACCAATAAGCAAGATGGCAAACACCACAACCCACCATCTGAAAGGCAGGCTCTCCTAATCAAGGGTCACGGGAGGGAAAAAAAAAGATGTTTCACTCTCATTGTTCACTCATTTTAGCAATTAGTTAACACCTAATCTGGTGAAAGAGACAATGACAGTGGAAAAAATATTAGCTTTCAAAAGGCCAAGCCTGGCCTCTTGTCCCATGCTGACTCCTGGGTGTTAGAGTGGGAAAGGGAAAATGACTGCTTTAGATCTTTCCCAATTTGTTCCCCTTTACTCCTGGTGGTCACATCCAATTCTGCTCCAAGAGGTGGGAGTATTTTTAGGCCAAAGGGATTAGCAGACCTGAGGTTAGGAAGCCAGGACTAGCATTGGAAGGGGGATAGAGGATTGCAGTTTGGTCCATTTTTGCCATGCTGGGACTGTCACATTGAAACCAAACCACACTCAAATGATCTCTTCTTCAGGCATCATGTTATCAGTGTCCATCGAGAGGAAAGACAGTAAGTTGAGTTGTGTCCACGTGGGATGAGCCATCACCCTGGTAACACAACTTGGATCAAAGAATTACAGATATGGTAACATCTGTTGAGTGTCTTGCTTTAAGGGAGTGGAGTGGGGTGCAAAACCCATCAGGACAGATCAAAATGTCAGTCCTAAAGGAAAAAATGTTGCTGTTCATGCTACTCCTGAGAAAAATACATCAAAGCTTTCGGCTGATGGAAATGTTTACACACAATCACTACTTCACATTTGGTAATTTTTCTGTCATAAAGGAACAGGTCTCTCCCTTTTGCCTACCTCCCCAGCATTTCCCATAACCAACTGGTACCTGAATAGATCAATCTACGTATTATCTCAGAGAAGGTCAAGAGCAAATTCCATCCAAAACTGAACCCCAACACTCTTCAAGCTTGGACTCAGAGATGTACTTCATACCACTTCTGAATGCCTACTGCACTTCCTACCACTTACATACCTTTTCCGTTTTGTTTTGTATTCTGTTGTGCATAAACACGTCAGCTCTACTAGCTCCTAAGTTATTTGAGGGCAATTCTTATAAAAATCATAAAAAATTCTTATAAAAATTCCTGTCCCCAAGGCCCTGCATGTATAAGACACTGAATAACGAGACAGAAGAAAGCAAGAATGAAGCAACGAATAGCACAATTTGATGCTGACCTGAATCGACGCAGTAATCCCGAGGCTCCTGCTTGATTCCCATTGGTGACTGGAACCCGTGTGCTGGGGGCCCTGGCATGCCCGGGACCCCATGTTCATAGAGTGGGTCATGGTATTCTTGTTTGAATCCCTGAGGGGGCGGGGGAGCTGCAGGGACAATAGGCTCTGACATTTGCCGATGGTAACTGGGGCGATTATCTCCAGGAACTCCTGGCTGAGGAGGGAAGGGGTGGCAGGGTTCAGACAGTTGTCTCTGAAATCTGTAAGAAGAAAGAGGTTTTCGTGGTGAACAAAGACTTGATGAATACCTACTATGACTGAGCACTGGGGACTAGAAGAAGTTCCAATTAATGAAATTATTTGCAAGATACTTAATAATGCTTATTTCTGGACATTTTTACCTTCTTCCCAAAATTACATTGTGTATTTCGAAGCTCTTGAGTCAGGAAGTGGCAAAAAAAAAAAAAAAAAAATTAAAGCAATGATGTGGTAGCCTCTTTATCTTTCATGTATGTATACTGTATGCACAGTCTATCTGTATAGATGGGCCAGATTATGTATCTGAATATATGAGGCCAATTATTTGCAAATAGTACTAACATATACATAAATACTTGTTCACTAGTTCATCCATTCTCTCACCTACAGATAGAAGGAATTTTTAAAGACTGAATACAAACTAATCAGTTAGAAAATGTAGTTAAAAAAAGAGAGAGAATCCCATTCATAGTAGCAATAAAAAACATAACATTCCTAGGAATAATCAGGAAACGTATAGGCCATATAAGAATAAAATCTTAAAATTGTTTTCTGAGGAAAAGAAAGAGAAAAGATCTAAGAGAAGATATTTAGGACTTTGAAGCTATTGATTCACTGAAAATTAATCTGTAAAAGCAAATGCCTTCCCAACTAACTTGACCAAATGATTCTAAACTTTATTTTGAAAGGACAGAAGGACCCACTAGCTATTGACATATGTCATAAAACTACACTAATTAAAACAGTGATACAAGGAATTGAGAGACAGGCAGAGCAAAGGAATTTAGTGGCAAGCCAAAAACCGTCAAGTATATTCCAAAATGTACTACTTGTTAAGGTTAGCATTTCAAATTAGTTGGGGAAAAAGACCCCATTTTATACAGATACCAAAATAAATTTCACATGGATTAAAGGTTCCAATATAAAAAGTGAAACCAGGCCAGGCATTATGGCTTATGCCAGTAATCCCAGCACTTTGGGAGGCCGAGGTGGGCAGATTGCTTGAGGTCAGGAGTTCAAGACCAACCTGGCCAACATGACAAAACCCCATGTCTAGCCAAGTACAAAAAAAAATTGGCCAGGCATGGTGGTGGCTCACGCCTGTAATCCCAGCACTTTGGGGGGCCAAGGTGGGCAGATCAGGAGGTCAAGAGATTAAGACCGTCCTGGCCAACACGGTGAAAACTGTCTCTACTAAAAATACAAAAATTAGCTGGGCGCGGTAGTGCATGCCTGTAGTCCCAGCTACTCGGGAGGCTGAGGCAGGAGAATCGCTTGAACCTGGGAGGCGGAGTTTGCTGTGAGCTGAGATTACGCCACTGCACACCAGCCTGGTGACAGAGCAAGACTCTGTCTCAAAATAAACAACAAAAAACCCCCCAAAAATTAGCCAGGCATGGTGTTGTGCACCTATAATCCCAGCTACTCAGGAGACTGCAGCATAAGAATCACTTGAACCCTGCAGGCGAAGGTTGCAGTGGGCCGAGATTGTGCCACTGCACTCTAGCCTGGGTGACAGAGCAAGACTGTCTCAAAAAAAAAAAAAAAAAAAAAAAACAACAACAGTGAAACCATAATATGAAAGTAAATATATATGAAAACTTACAAAACTTAGGAGTGAGGGAAAACCTAAGTATCTTACCAACAGCAGAAATCATCAAGATAAACCTGGATATATCTCACTGTATAAATTTCTGTAACTTAAAAAGACACCAGAAACGAAACCAAAAGAAACACATCAAACCAAGGGGAAAGAAACACATCAAACCAAATGCCAGAAACAAAATCAAAAGTAAAACTGAGGAAAAATCTCCACAGATACAGCAATCTCATTGTTGACATAAAGAGCTTTTAGAAATTAACAAAAGATGAATATCTCAAGAGGAAAAAAATGGGCAAAGGACATAGGAATATCCTTACAGAATAGGAATGGTCATAAACAAAAAGTTTAACTCATTAGTAATTAAAAAAGTAACAAAGTCAAAAGAGAAGTATTTTTTTCCTTTTAGCTTGGAAGATGAGCAGGCAGTTAATCATTCTGTGCCAGGTACCTAAACAGCACTTCAATCACAGATGATGTGTAACTACAAAGATGGTCACCAATGCAGCTGTCTAACAAGGAAATCAGCTATATATATTGTGATACAGTCATTTAGTTGAAAGCAACCATTAGAAATTACATAATACGTAAATATATAACGGCTTGGAAAGGTATTTTTGACATATTCAGGAAGGTTGCGAAACAGTACATAGAGTATCAAAGCTTAGCAAAAATAAAAGTAGTAGTATGGTGTCATATAAAACCACAGAAAGATTGACATTTAAATATTAACACTGCCTATCTGTGGGGTGGTTATAATTCTAGGTGAATTTCTTTTTTTGCTCATCTATAGTTTGATAATAAATATGCACTGTTTTTATAACAAGATAGAACAATAAAAACCTGTTGCTATTATTTGAGTTTCCTTAACACTCTTCAGTTGTCAGATAGATCCAGATGCATGCCAGCTGCCCTTTCCCTGTTGGGTGTGCAGTGTAGAAGGGAAAGCCTGCCATCTCTTAGTAGGGAAGTGACCAAAGGCAAAGTTTCTTGGCTTCGTTTGCTTATCTGTGACATAGGGATGTATTATCCTCCAAATGCTTCTGAAATGGTGAAATACAATCATGTGTGTAAAGTATGGTTTCTGCCACAGCCATAATTGAGACTGGGATAGAGTTTAGGAAGGTGGCTGTGGAAGGTTAGAGATGTGTGACCCTCAGTCCATGAAATACACAGGAAGCACTAATCTATGTGTATAAAGAAAAGCATTTGTGAATATATACCCTCAGGTAGAAAGTAGGAGCCAAGGTTCAAGGGAAAATAATACAATCCTATACTATTAAGGTCTTATTCTCTACTTTTAGCTTGAATTCTATTAATTCATAGAATTCTTGAATAGCTTTAATAGTTCGAATTTGATTTGAATCAATCTGTGGGAACAGGTGGCCAGCAGATTTCTAGAACATCAAGATGTACAATCTTAAACTGAAGAGATCTGTAGGCAGATAGGACACTGTTTACATCAGGGTATAGCACAGCACAACATGCTCTGTCTTTACTACTCTACCTAAAGCAGAACGGTAAGATCATTTCATAATAGGAGAACTACTGGGCAATTTACATATACTTATCCTTTTATCCCAGACATCAAAAGCCTCAGAATCCACCTGGCCAATGTCTTCAACAAGTTTTACCAACTATTGAAGGTTCAGTGGGCTGACAGCCTTTCACGGGTCACTGAAGGCCCTACAGCAGAACTTCTTCAGGTTGCTGTTACTTAAAGAAACCTTTCAATGGTTTTTAAAGAAGTGTAAATTCCCAACTCAGGTTTACACTTGACATTTAGAACACAGGCACCGGCACCGTGTCGCAAACCTAAAGGGAATTCTTTCAGAAAAGAAAGATGAAGTTTTTTTTTTTTTTTAAAGACAGAGTCTTGCTCTGTCACCCAGGCTGGAGTGCAGTGACTTGAGTGACTTGATCTCAGCTCACTGCAACCTCTGCCTCCTGGGATCAAGCGATTCTCCTGCCGCAGCCTCCCAAGTAGCTGGGATTTTTAGTAGAAACGGGGTTTCACTATATTGGCCAAGCTGCTTGAATTCCTGGACTCAGTGATCTGCCTCTTTCAGCCTCTCAAAAGTTTGCTGGGATTACAGGTGAAAGTCACAGTGCCTGGCCAATGAAGATACTCTTTTTATTTATTTATTTTTGAGATGGAGTCTCACTCTGTCATTCAGGCTGGAGTGCAGTGGCATAATCTTGGCTCACTGCAACCTCTGCCTCTTAGGTTCAAGCAATTCTCCTGTCTCAGCCTCGCAAGTAGCTGGAATTACAGGTGCCTGCCATCATGCCTGGCTAATTTTGTTTGTATTTTTAGTAGAGATGGGGTTTTACCACATTGGCCAGCCTGCTTTCGAACTCCTGACCTCAAGTGATCCGCCCGCCTTGGCCTCCCAAAGTGCTAGGATTACAGGTGTGAGCCACCACGCCCGGCTGAAGATATTCTTAAGGCCTTATTTTTGTAAAGTGCCCAAATCTTGCACTACTTGAAAGGAATGGTAAAAACACCTTCCATTTTCTCTCCCTTTCCCCTCTGCCACTATTCCAGCACCTTCGAAGGTGACCTCCAGAAATCAGTTCCTTTGATAGCTCCGAGTCGGCATGTGCTGCTCAGTTCTGTAACCAGAGCCTCTGCAGCTGACAGGCCGATGGCCTCACTTCCGCTTAGTGCTCATCTTCTCACCTTCCACAATGAAACTCTAGAGTTGGCCTGGTATGGTCTCCTCAGGAAAAGGTACTTCCACATGGGCACTAGCCAGCAACCTCATCCCCTCCCCGCGGCATAACTTTAAGGATGTGCAAAGCTTAGACGCCTGTGATCTGCAGAACAGATTCTATAATTGGGATTGTTCTGTACTGGTTTGTTTTGAGAGAGCGGGAGTGGCCAAGGGGGATCTCAGGGGTAGGTCACAAAGCCAGTGTATTTGGAAGAAAGATTCTCAGAGCTTGCTGCTGATAATGTCTTTTATGTGCAGAGATTAGTAAAGTCATTCAGTCCTTGTCCTCAAAATACATCCTGTGAACTTTACTCACTGACCTTCATTTGAACCCCCCTCCCTTCTCCAGTCCTTTTGAAGTATGTGAGAATATGCTGTATACATAATACAACCATGACAAAGATGCCTCTAATTTACCAAGGCAGGCAATCACTTTCAGTGAAGGCACAGCCTGGTTCCTACCAAACCTCTTCTTCCTTCCCTCCCTCCACTCCCACCATTAGCCCAACAGAGCGCACTTGTAGGGAACTCACATTTGGTGAGCACAGAGAGACTTCTGACTCTGAAAAATCTTAAATTCAATAGGTCACAGTTTAAGGCTTTTTCGGTGCAAGTTTATTTAAAGAACCAGTTATTTATTTATTTGTCAGATTTATATAGCGCCTTTCCTCCCACGAGCTCACCCACACTCCCAACATTTGGTTTACGTTATGAAAACCGTTAGATGCTTTTTCTGCATTTCCTTTTTGGTTTCTGCTGCCAGCACACAGAGTAAACACAATGCTGACAGGAAAAAAAAAAAAAAGGAGAAAAGGACCTCACAAAGGCTATATGGTGATTATGGGTGCCAGGTGAAGCAGTGACCGTTTAAAGGCCGGCTGAGAAATGATACATAAAATCTGCCAAGAAATCAACATCATGCACTTAGTACTTCCGTTAAGGCTCAGGGAAGAAGATGGAAAATCGAGAAGCAGCATAGCTGGGTAAGAGGCTCTGGCTGTTAAGTCAGAATATCCTGGGCTGAAATCCAACCTTTACCACTTAGTAGCTGTGTGACCTTGTATGAGTTATCTAACTGCTCTGAAGCCTCAGTTTCCTCTCCAAAAAACTAAGGACAGCCAGGATACCTTGTAAAGATGATGTAAGATAATCTATATTATAAGGCCCAGCCCTGTTACAACACTGGTAAGTTCTCAATAAACATTATCTTCAACTGCCCCACCTTCTCCCCAAAACTCCCAAGCTAAAATCAGAAGATATGCAAATATGGCCGGGCATGGTGGCTCAGGCCTGTAATCCCAGCACTTTGGGAGGCTGAGGCAGGCAGATCACCTGAGGTCAGGAGTTTGAGACCAGCCTGGCCAACATGGGGATACCCCGCTTCTACTAAAAATACAAAAATTAGCCTGGCATGGTGGTGTGCTCCTGTAATCCCAGCTACTAGGGAGGCTAAGGCAGGAGAATCGTTTGAACCCGGGACAGGGAGGTTTTAGTAAGCCGAGATCACACCACTGCACTCCAGCCTGTGCGATGGAGTGAGACTCCATCTCAAAACAAAACAAAACAAAACAAAAAATATTACTGTGATGATGAAAGATTAGGGATAAAGGGAGCATTACATTTTAAAAACTTAACATTAAACAATGAAGTTTCTCAGTTTGCGGTATCTACATCATTTAAGGAAGCATCCTTTAGTATAGTTTGTGTAAAATAAAAGTGATTTTTAAAAAGTAAAATTGTCATAAAAGCTAACGTTTACTGAACACCTTCTCTGTCCAAGCGTGATTTTATTTAATCCACCCAATGCTTCTATGTGGTGTCTATTATCCTATTTTCAGATGAAGAAATCAAAGTTTGGAGAAGGTGAGTGCCTGCCTAAGGTCACACAGTAGCAGAGCAGCAATTCAACCCCAGATCTGTCAGTCTGTCCCACTCCAGAGCCACTGGTCTACAGTATTTCTACAATCGTTTTAAAATAGTCTCTGGAGGAGATTTAAATAAAAATCATATAGTCCAGGCAGCCAGAAAAATCCCATATGTTTAGAAATTAAGAAACATATCTATAAAGAACTCCAAGTTTGAAAGAAATAATAGAAAATACTTGGAGCTGAATTTTTAAAATACTGCAAATCAGAACTTGTGCAATGTATCTAAAGCAGAACTTGGATAGGGAGATCAAATAACTGATTGTCCAAACCAAGATCCTTTGGAGAGTATAAGAAGAAGCTATTAGCAATCACTTCTAGACAAGGCATAGACAGACCATAAGTGACTTGGCAAACTTCCATGTACAGTCACCCCAGCCTTAAAATAAATTTTATATGGTTTTGTGCTTATATATTATAAAGAAAAAGGGCTAAAAATTAGTGAGCTAATCATACAACAAAAGAAGTTGGAAAAACAGAATAAACCCAAAGAAAACAAAGAATAAAGTATTTTAGTGAGAGCAGAAATCAATGAAACAGAAAACACCCGAGAGAGAGTAAGTAAGGCCAAAAGCAGATTTGTTGAAAAGGCAATATATTGTCTGCCAAGACTAAGAAAAAAAAAAGGTCTATATAAATAATATCAAAAATGAAAAAGACAACTACAGATGCTATAGAGATTTTAGAAAGGGCACCACGAATAACTTTATGTCAATTAATTTTAAAACTCACACAAAATGGACAACTTCTTAGAAAAATTTATTTATTTATTCAACTAAATAGAAATCCAGGGCAAAACTGTAAAATGTGAAGACACTGAGCCAGTAATTAAAAATCTTCCTACAAAGAAAATGTCAGGCCCATATGGTGTTACCAGTAAATTCTTCAAAAAGTTCAAGGAATAAAGACTTCCAATTTCCCATGAGATATTCTAAAATACAGAAAGAAGACACCCTCTACTCATTTGATGAATATAACCTAAATGCTAAAACCTAGCAAGGACAATATAAGAAAAATTGTGTACTTTCTCAATCATGAGGACAGGTGTGGAAGTCTTACATATTTATATCAGAAAACCCAAATTCAGCAATGTACAAAATATAATACACAATAAACAAGTTAAGGCCAGGTGTGGTGGCTCACGCCTGTAATCCCAGCACTTTGGGAAGAAAATGGGGTGGGTGGATCACCTGAGGTCAGGAGTTTGAGAGCAGCCTGGCCAACAAGGCGAAATGCTGTCTCTACTAAAAAATACAAAAATTAGCTGGGCATGGTGGCTCCCGCCTATAATCCTGGCTACTAGGAAGGCTAAGGCAGAATTGTTTGAACCTGGGAAGTGGAGGCTGCAGTGAGCCCAGATGGCGGCACTGCACTCCAGCCTTGGCGACAGAGTAAGACTCTGTCTCCAAAAGATAAAAATAAAAAAAACACAAGTTAGCTTTGTCACAAGAATGCAAGGTTGGTTTCATATAAATCAGTGTAACTCACCATATTAAGAAATTAAAGGAGAAAATTATTTGATCATCCCAATAGAGGCAGTAAAGTGTTTAATGAATTTCAACCTCTATTCATGTTAAAAACTTTCAGTAAACTGGGGATAAAAGGAAGTGTCCTTTAGCTTGTTAAAAGGTAACAAGAAGCCTACTGTAAACATGATGAAACGCTAAAAACAAACCCTCTTAAGACTCAGAACTAAAAAAACCTCTGCACTCTAACCATTGCAAGAACATTATTCAGTCTGTCAAAGAAGGTTCCATTAAGCATCCATGAAACTCAGTTTCAGATCCCAAAGTGAATTTGTGCTGCATACACAACATGCTATTAACAGGCGCTTGGAGAAGAGATGCATCAGACACATTCACTTTATTCTAGGCCAGGCTACAAATGTGACTCACAGTCAAATTCATTCCTCTCTAAAAATTATTGTACTACAAAATCTGAAGGACAAAAATGAATAGCAATTTACTTTAAGGAGAGGAAGAAAAAACGAGGAAAAACAAGTATATTAAATCTCTTAATTTATCTAGCATCCTTAAGGAATTGGTAGTTTTTGTTAAATCAAAATTCCACAAAACTTAGCCCATCCCTTTAAGCTTTGAATCCTCAATAATAACCACGGAGGGAGATGCTCTTGACATTCTCAAACAGCTTAGGCCGTTTCCTCCTTCAGAAGACACTACCCAGTTGACCTTTTCCTGATGACTCCAGCACAGCACATAATGTTCTGTCAATTACAGCGTGCTAGCCTACCATAATACTGATGCCCTTAGGGGCTATCTAGAAGCAGAGGATTCTTCTACTACAGGAGCATTTTCTTAAATGTTGCTGCTTCTTGGATTTTAACCTCTTTTGTTGATGTCAAGTAAATGACAAAGCAGTGTGTTCCAAAATTCTTAGAGATACATTTTTCTTAGTGGAGCTTCTTCAGTTGAATTGCAGGGCTTTCCTCAACACAAGATATAATGAGATATGGTTTAATAAAAGCCAAAAATATATGCAGCCAGTACTATAGGCATAACATAGGAATATTTTTCTAAGTTCCTCCACCCAGCACATGTAAACATCATAAATAACACAATGAGAAAACTCTCAAGATTGGGAAGGCTGAAGGAAAAAATATTTCTCCTCTTCCAAGAGCAGCCAGTCTTTCAGGATAAGTGGAACATGTCTGAACATGTCAAATTACATATCTTTTCCCCTCTCCTTGCGGGGAGGAAATCACCAGTATAAATCATGGCTTTCAAACACAGTATTTATCTTCTAAAAATAAATTGAATTGTGAATAAGTATATGCGAAGACTATATAAAACATTAAGAATGTACTTTTTTCTTTATTATTTTCTTAGAGATGGGGGTCTCACTATGTTGCCCAGGCTGGAGAGCAGTGGCACAGTGAGATCATGGGAGTTTTGACCTGCTCTGTTTCTGACCCCTGGGCCAGTTGACCTCTGCTTAGGCAACTTGGTGGTCTCCACTCCCAGGAGGTCACCATATTGTTGCTAAACTTAGTGTGGACACCTGATAGATCGGCATAGTGTACTACAGAGCCCAGGACTCCCGGGGTCAAGTGATCCTCCCGCCTCAGCCTCTCAAGTAACTGAGACTACAGGTGTGTGCTGCCATGTGCGGCAAGGATGTACTTTTGACTAGATTACATTTTAGTTATTTACAGCATAATCCAGCAAATTTCCATCACTATCAATAAACATATATGGAGGACAAATAAGATACAGGGCTAAATGTGGCCTAAAGAAAGGAGTCTAAATCACAGGTTTTTATCCTCAAAGAGCTTACTCTATTCAACCGAACAGATACGGCACACCCAGCAAAACAAAAAAGACACATGTTAAGCACATGGGTTTGGATTAAATGATATAGGAATTTATTAAAATTTTGTAGTTGAAGAGATAGATAGAACTTAAAGTATAATAAAAAAAGAGATAATGTTCAAGGTCAAAACAAATTTATCAAGGTCAATTACACAGTTTTTATAGTAGACATTAGTGGGTGTCAGCAGCCCAAATAAAATCATAACTGAAACAAATGGCCTATGTCACAGGGCTGTTAAAAGTTTCAAATGAGACTCTATTTACTTCTATCATGCAAAATACCATGTATTTGTATTAGGGATTTCGTTTTGAAGTAATAGTCCCTCTAATTTTAAGTTCTAAGCCAAGAGATAACCTAGTCACCAATAAAAGTAATCTGTCCCACTTTTCGGCAGGCATAACAGTTATTAAATGCATGATTATTAAGTTTGATATTATCCATGACTGTAATTTCTATTACTTTTACAAAAATCAAACCAGGGATTTTAGTCTGTCTCATTTTCTGCGTACTATCCAGTATCTAAAAGCAAAATCAGTCATGTTTTCGATGCGTTTTATGTCACACAGATATCAAGTGGATGACCATATTAATAGACAAAGGCAGTGGAAACAAAATTTGGTAATATATGCTTTAAATAAAGGTGGGGTGGAATAAGGATGAGGGTAGAGAGAGCTGCATCACAATTTCTCAGAGTGTGACAAGACTATATCCAAGCCCCACCCCCAGGCCCACCGACTCTCTCTCTGAATGTTAACAAGGAATCTGCATTGAAAATCCCCCCTCCACACTCCTGCAGGGACTCCTGTGCATTTTCAACTTTGAGAGGACAGCACTCTTGTGTAGAAACCCAAGTGCCCAAGTGTTGTTTTTAATGGATTTGGTAGCCTACAGAGTACCTCCCCCTTTACCTCAATTATCTCAAGGATAGTGCGTGTGAGAACTTTGAATTTTAGATCCATCAGTCCTAAAGGCAGAGTATAAGAAGTAGTAAGTCCAAAATGCACAGGCAGACTTCAAGGAGGAATCACCCAAAAAAGAAATATCTGCATTCTGGTTCCCTCCTCTCTTCCTTTCAACACCCAAGGGCAAATAACTCATCAATCCCAGGAATCCAAACCTCCTTCCTTCTCAGGAGGCTGGGTGGACTGGAGGCAGGCTTATTTCTCAGCTGAGACTGGGGCTACCGTCTCCCAATTCTCCAGGAGAACTAGGATACTTGTCTCCCAACTCAGTTAACTGTTAATACAGTATGTTACATAAGGCCCTTGGATAAAGAACAAGGATTGAGGGGGAAATATTAGATAAAGGAATTTTCTTTTATACTTCATGGTACAACAAATAGAAGTTTGCTAAGAATTTCAAATACTGAATATATACCCGACCCCACCCCTCCTCCCCAGTTTTCCCATAACCCTTGCAGAAAATGAGCAAGATGCTGTTTAAAAACACCAAAAAACCATTGAAATAAAAATGATATCTAGGCCAGAGTTCACAAATTGGCAGGCCTGCGGGGTGATTTTGCCCAGAGAAGTTTTGTTTAGTCTGTAGAGTGATGTTGTTTTTAATTTGAATTAGTTGCCAACTTGAAAAAAAAAATCTACAATTTTTACATAAAAAACCAAGTATCCAAACTCTCCTGCACAAGTACAGGTTGTTAGTACAAGGTAACAACTGCTAAAAGCTCAGAGGCAGCTGTGTCTTCCAGATGAGCCCCGGGTGGCAACAAAGGCCGACTCCCGAGCCAGCCCCCCACCAACTCCATCAGTGCTCATCCCTTGAGCCCTGTGTAACACGAGTGTTCATGTCCCTTGGCCTAACCAAGGAATAAACAGCAACTAGCCATATTCTGCCGTTCTTAATGGTGACTTTCAGAGCAAAATGGGAAGTGGATCAGAACCAGACAAAGGGACCTTATTTTTTTCCCTGCATTTCATCTAGAAATAAAGTGATCTCCAAGTAAATACTGGCAGGCATCTGGAATGGACCAGGCCTGGGAAAGGTACACTCATGTTATTTTCCCTACTTCTGCCCCATTGCCACCCCCCACACCATCTTGCATCCTTTGGTAATATTGTTGACAACTACCCACCCACGGTTATCTCCTTATCCCAAAGAAACTTGAAATAAAAAAAGGCCCCCAGCACATCATCTATGAAAGAAGGCCACATGCATCAGAGATTCTAGAATGCCACTGATAATAAACTTAGAAGGCTGGGACTTTAAGAGGTCAGGTTTGGAGTGCACAGAGAAGGTTCCCTTTACACACTTTTTCGATAAATGAATGACTCTGGACAAGTTACTCCTGATGCCTCCATGTCTGTAGAAATATAAAAACCACCTGCAGTGTAACCAGGAGATTTCTATCTCAAAAGCAGATGTATAAACAAGGTCCTTAGCTAATCTCCTACTGTTAAAACATGTTCAAGTCAGATGAGTAATACTACCTTGTATAACTCAGCAATGGTCCCTTATATGTAAGTGAAATAAAGTTTGATTCTATTAATAGTAGGCAGCATCCAATGAGGAGTCAGGAACCTGCCCTCAGTGAGGGACAAGACTATCCTGGCAAGTCATTCTTCCTCTAGTTCTGTGAGAAGGGAGAATACCAGTTACCTCTCCCTTACCTACTTCATAAGGATGTTGTAGTCCATCAACCATCTGGTGTACCCTGGGAACAGGGTAGTATATAAACAGTCATATTCATATTGCTATTAGTCTTGCCTCACAAGCTGCCTCAGTGCAATCATAACTTTTTAGGAACCTGGTAAACAAGAAAAACTGCTTCCCCTCTCCCACTGAGAAAGGACAGGGATGAGGGAGGCAGTTAAGGAAGAAGGCCAGATCAACACCCACCTCTGTTCTGATGGATACTGGTTTTCAGGCATCATCTTTGGCATCTGCAGGGGTTGATGTGGTGGTCGGGGGACCGCAAATGTTTGCTGCTGTGGTCCAGGCTCTGGAAGCGAATGGGGGGCGGGGGCGGGGCCCACACCTTGAACAGGGCCAGCTGCAGGGGCGTGCGCTGAGGTGGGCAGAGTTGCCTGAGGTGGGGGAAATAGGGGATTCTGATGGGTGGGTGAGAGGGGGGTTGTAGGAGGGGTTAATGGCTTGAACCCAGAGGGAGGCTTCCTATCATAGGCACTGTAAACAGAAAAAGAGAAGGAACTATTAAGCTGAAATGAAGCAATTTGCATGGTTACCAGGTCCAGCAGAAAGCTAGTTTGCAGCCCATTGTTGCCAGGAAATAACAGCATTAACATAGTTCGCTCATAGCCCTGAGGGGATATTTGTACCTCCGAAAAGTGACAAACACACTGCGTCACAGGGACTTGTTTAACACTTCTAGTGATTTTTCTCAAGGATAATTTTAGCCTCTGCTTCCGGTTTCCTTTCTCCCTCCTTCTAAAAGAATTCTCCGTGTATGCCTGTGTAGGGTGGGTGGGTGAGGGGAGAATTTACGCTTTGCCAGGTGTTCTCTGGTCCCCTCTCCTAACTATTCCAGGGTTCCCAGGAATTAGTCAGAATCTGTGTTGAAGGTACGTCTGTGCTGTGACATCATTTGAATTAACAACTCTTCTCCTCCCCCTTTCAGGCAAATCTATGTTTATCTTCTAGAGCAAAGAATGATTTAAAATTAAAGCTTCATTCCTGGGGCCTGGATATTCTTAAGTAAAGGGCACAAGCTTCAAGACTTTTTCATATATTCTGATTTGGAGATTACTTCTTTGGTGCTTAAAGTTCACATTAACATATGATAGACATGAAGAAGTATATATTACCTGCCTCAAAGCCACAGATCAAATATCCCAGGATTGAGACTCTTTCCCTAGAAGGACTGGGTACCCTATGAACTTAGTGCCCTGTGGAGCCACAAGGCTTTAACGGTTTTCTTTCGTGTGCAGTAGAATGATCCCAAGGGAACTATGCTACACCTGGAGGATGACACTGCCATGAAAGGAGGATGTGTTCTACCCCAGGGTCTGCTGGGTAAGTAACACTGGGAAGGAACATTCAGGTTGATGGCTACTTCCAGAGACTTTCTGGGCAGCCTTTCTTCGACTCCACCTGCCCACTTACCAATAGTTGTAGAGGCACTTTTCTCCATAGTTAGCACCAAGAGCCTGCTCATGGCTACAAGACGACAGCTCAGAGGAGGGGCTGTGCAGCTCCCGTTTGATCTTGGTTGGAGGTGGGGCATGAAGCACCACTGAAATCAGAAGAGGGATAAGGGGGGAATAGAGAGAGAACAGCTGATTAACAGGGAGCACAATGCTTCCTTCTGCAAACCTTCTAACTAGCTGATTGTTCTTGGAACTCATGTCAAGTCACATGTCAGAAAAAGCAAAGCGATTAAACACACAACCTCCCATCTAAAGCCAATTAAATTCTTCAAAGTCAGAAGTCATCATCTGACACTTTTAATTAGCCAAGTCTTTTTTCCCAAATTTCTTTGGTCATGGGTCTTGCCTTCCAGAAGCTGCAAAACCCTTAAAAACCTTGCAGGTAATGGGTCTCCACCAAAAATGCAAGTGGCTGCAGACATGAAGAATTTTGTTTCCAAAAAGGACGAAACTACCAAAAATGTGTTGGTAGACATTACCAACACATTTAAGCTTATCAAAGGCTTAAAATTGCTGTGGCAAATATATTTCTTATTTAGATGCATATTTACAAATTAAATATAGAATTTTTAAAAAGTCCTTCCTCAAGTAACTTTAAATATCAGCTCTCAGCAAGAAATACTCAACTTTAGAGGCATTCCAAAAATTTTAAAAGCAAAGGAATAAAACAACACACCAATCCACTACCTAGAAAAGGCTAATGAATACAGAAAGCAGAAAGCCTGGCTACCTTTGTGCTTACATCTGCTTCCGGCCTGTCTCAGTGACTGACCAGCAAGGGTGGGTTTGTATAACCAGTCCTTTCATAGATGGTACAGTGAATGTTCCTGAATTCATGGAATAAATGTATAGAGCTACTGCTTTTGGTTTGGAAGCCAACTACATATTCCACGTAGGATCCGGAGAGGGCAGAGTAACAAGAATTTTTCAAATCAAGGTGATTTACATGTAGTGGCCAAAAAAAAAAAAAAAAAAAAAAAAACCAAAAAAACCCCAAAGAACAAAAAACTGAGTTTGCCTTTTCTGTCTTCTCTAGGAGCTAAATTGTTGCAGAGACAGCATTTTATCCAAAGTGGAAAGATGCATTTCACGCTATAAGGGTTGCCTTCTAGTTGAGTTAGAACAATTAATTACTCCTTGTCTAGCTACCTTGGAAGGTGGGGAAGGAGAGCAAGTTAAGCTTCTGTGCTGGCCACTGGCCACTGTATCAAAGGTCTCATTAAATAGCTAACTACAGTCAGTGGTCTGGTGACCCAATAACATTTTCAGTTTGACTCAATGTTTACACCTGAAACATCTTTAGGAGTTAGGTTAATTCTTGGTAATTATACTAGGTAGAACTAGCTAAACAAATCATCACTTCTCTTTTTTTTTTTTCTGAGATGGAGTCTCACTCTGTCGCCTAGGCTGGAGTGCAATGGCAGCGATCACTGCAATCTCTGCCTCCTGGGTTCAAATGATTCTCCTGCCTCAGGCTGCTGAGTAGCTGGGATTACAGGCGCCCGCCACCACGCCCAGCTAATTTTTGTATTTTTAGTAGAGACAGGGTTTCACCATGTTGGCCAGGCTGGTCTCGAACTACTGACCTCCTGATCCGCCCACCTCGGCCTCCCAAAGTGCTGGGATTACAGGCGCAAGCCACCACGCCCAGCCTAAACAATCATCTCTTTTCTATTAATATCTGATAAGACCGAACAATCTTCCAGTCAACTGGCCTCTCAGGTGCCTCTATAATCCCAAATTCTGAATTCAGGAGTGAGTACGAGACAGACGACTCTAGATGACAAGGTTATAAAGCAATGTTGCTGCAAAGTCCTGCCAGTGACTGACTTGAAAGGACAGGTTTTCATAATTCCTTTCTTACATAATGCCAACTGCTTTTCCTGAATATATAAAATAAGCTGAGAACTAGCAGATTATATTTAGAAGTCATTAGAGTTTCTCTCGTGATTTTTTGATGGTGACATAATGGCAGCCAACACTCAATTGTTATCAATTGTTTCAAATATTCACACAGAAAATAGCGAAGCTTGTTTGAATGTTGCTAGTAAATGAGAATTTGACACAGAAATCCCTTTCTCCAAGGCGGTAGTCTGGCAGTTCTCAGCACTGGCCCTTGGTCACTGCCCTTCCTCTCACCAGTCTTCTGCTATAAAAGTTTTGGCAAAACAATGAGGAAAGGTAATGATGACCCAATTTGAACAAAAGCTACATGTCCTTGAAACATCTACCTTTCTTGCTTTATCTAAAGATAGTCATTTGCAATCACTTTACCTAATTGTTTGGAAAGAAAACAATTAGTGTATTATTCAATGTCTGATTTCAGGTTTTAGAAGTGTCTTGACATTGTCACAATATTATTATAACAGTTACCAATTCTGCTGACAAGTCTAACACCAGAGGGTAAGCCAAAGTTGCCCAGAAAGAAACATTTTGTATTTGTTTCGGGAACTGCACATATCTAAAAGGATCTAAATTGCCAGCGAATTCTGATGTCTTGATTTCTTCAAATCTAGACAGTACTTAGTGTGTACCACATCATTTTGGCTCTAAATTATATAGTGCCTTCTACCCCAAAATGTCTTGTATGTGCAATAGTATATTCTTTATACAAAGGGGGAGTTCAAAAAGTATTTGCGTGAACAAATGGATTGTATTTCCAATTTGTTCTTACCCTTGAAGGCAGGGACCACATCTACCCTACAAGGCTGGGTACAATGTTAGTTATACATACTTTCCCCACCCAGGATAAAACATGGCAGGAACAAGAATGGAAAAAGTTTCACAGATCTACACTGACAGGAAAGCCACGAGGGGCCCTGTGAGTGGTGAGGAACAAGGCTCAGCTCCTTAAAGGTCTGTAGGACTAGAGGATGTGTGAAGGAGCCTAATTCTGGCATGTGTTAGTCAGAGATAGTGGTGTATTTAAAGCAGGAACTCAGAAGCCCAAGGAATGCTCCTTGCTTTCAGTCTGTTTCTTCATTTGTAAAATGAGGTATGCGATGCTGCCTTGAGAAATAAAGAAAAGGGCACAGCACCTTGCAGATGGTGCTATGATGTTGTGTAATTATACCCTGTGCTTTCAAAAACAGTATTTACCTTTGCACAGCTGACTTACTAGATGATGACAGGACTATAAAGGATGGCAACAAATTGGAATTGAAAAGGGATCATGAACTCTTGAGGAAGTCTGAAAAGAAATGCTAAAAAAAAAAGTTGACATTTGAGCTAATAAACATCTTCTGCAATTAGAAATTTTGAGTTTAAACTCAGAATTGTAGAAGAGGGCCCACCAAGTCAGGGGTGTCCTGACAATAATTCTTGCTGAATGGGGACTACCCTCTTTGTCATGAAGATCTTTCTTTCCTGCATCATTCATTCATTCATTCATTCATTCATTTATTCACAGAGTATGTTTGATGGGCCAGGTATTCTGGATGTCAGGGGTATATGATGCTATGCAAAACAGACATGGTCCTTTGCTCATGGCCTGCATAATTTAGTAAGGCATCTGACTTGTAGCATCTTCTCAACGATGCAATTAGAGATAGATTAGGGCCCCAGTATGCTGAATTCAAGTCCTTACATTTATAGATAAGGATCCTGAGGCCCAAAGAAACTAAAGGTCTTAGGCTGCTGCTATTCGAGGGGAGAAGAGGCAAGGGCCCCTGCACCGTCATTGTAGTCATCTTCTACCACACTGACAGAAACGCAAGATATTCCACTCGCTCACTTTGTACATTCAAAATAGAAGGCATAAACCTTTTTTTTCAACTAAACAAAAACACCGCTTACACCTGGTTAAGAGAAAATGCTCTAGAACAAAGGGAAAATAGTTGAGAAGAACTAACATCTCTGGAAAAGAACAGAGAAGGCTGATCAAGAAAGAAGCAGCCAGCCAGACCCCTTACCATTTCCTTTATGCCTAGTTGCCCTTATATACCTAATTTCATTCAATCTTCCCAATTTAATGAGAAAGCTATTAATGCTTCCATTGTCTTCATTTTACAAACATGAAAACAAGGCTCAAAGTCACTTGCCACAGTTTCACAGCTGGACAGTGGCCAGGATTCCTACCTATGCTGTTCTTAGTCTTTTCATTCTATTGTCTCCCAGAAGGAATCTGAGAGAAAAAAGACCAATAAAAGAGGGAATAAAAGAAAAAGGGAAAGAGAGAAGGAAGACAATACAGGAGAAGAAAACAGAAGGATACTTTTTTCCAGCTCTCAGGGCTGTATCCTCATGTTTACCCTACACTCCCCAGTGCCCTAAATCCACTCAAGGACTTACGCCTTTGTCTGGCTCTAGGATACCAAAATTAACCAGGATCTCTATTTCACCTCCCTTGTCACAGGCAATGACATCCCCGACTCCAGTAGCTTTCTTTTTTTTTTTTTGAGACGGAGTTTCACCCTTGTTGCCCAGACTGGAGTGCAATGGCGCAATCTCGGCTCACTGCCACCTCCGCCTCCCGGGTTCAAGTGATTCTCTTGCCTCAGCCTCTCGAGTAGTGGGATTCCAGGTGTGCACCACCACAACTGGCTAATTTTTTGTATTTTCAGTAGAGATGGGGGTTTCACCATGTTGGTCAGGCTGGTCTTGAACTCCTGACCTCCGGTGATCCGCCTGCCTCGGCCTCTCAAAGTGCTGGGATTATAGGTGTGAGCCACTGCGCCCGGCAGCCTTCACTTTTTGTAATCCTTGCCTCCCATTCTAGCATTCCATCTAAAAGGTCTCACTCTCCCTTCTATAGTTAAGCTGATCAAAACCTTCTGCTCATTCAGACAGTTGCCAGCACTTCAGAAGACCTGGTGTCTTCTACAGCCAGTCACTACTACCCAGACTCTGCACTGAAGCCATGGATGCCATCTCTCTCCTCAGAAGCCCTGCCCCGCCCTGAAACTGCTTCTGGACAATTGTCCTACTACCACCACTGAGGCAGGAAGACCTTGAGTGAGCTGTCTGGACCCCGATTTGACTATAAGAACTCTACTAAGGATCTATGCACAAATATATGTATGATAGTCTTAGCTCGTCAGGGGTAGGAAAAAGGGCAGCTAGCTGATAAGATGTAATTAAGTCCATATCTGTGGGTATGCACAATCAAGTATATGTATTGCCTTGCAGACAACCATAACACCATTTTAAATTTAGATGTGATGCCCACAAGTCAACCAACTTCACAGTTGCTTTTCTTATTAGACTAGGGAACTCCTTAGATTTTTCTATCTGACACAGGGATCAAAATCCAAGCCTGGTCCTAGCCAATGCAATAAGGCAAGAATAATAAACACAAGGCAAATTAGAAAGAAGGAAAGAAATCTGTCATTATTAACAGGTGGCCTGGTTGGGTACATAGAAAATATAAAAATTACCACAAAGTATAAGAATCAGTAAGCAAAGTCATTGGCTATGAGGTCAACATGTTAAAAAAACTTTCAATATACAGTAACTAAAACAATGTGAAATTAAAAGCATACACAATATCAACAAAATCATCAAATACCTAGGAAAATGTCTAATAAAAGATATATAAGATGTCTACACTGGGCCAGGCATGGTGGCTCATGCCTGTAATCCCAGCACTTTGGGAGGCTAAGGCAGGGCAGATCGCTTGACCCCAGGAGTTTGAGCCCAGCCTGGGCAACATTAACAAAATCCCGTCTCCACAAAAAAATACAGAAAAAAAAAAAAAAAATCAGCTGGGACTGTAGTGTGTACCTGTGGTCTCAGCTATGAGGGAAGGTGAGGTGGAAGGGTCACCTGAGCCCGCGAGGCTGAGGCTACTGTGAGCTGTGATCATGCCACCGCACTCCAGACTGGGCAACAGAGTGAGACCCCATCTCAAGAAAAAACAAAGAAAAAAGATACCTACACTGAAATCCACAAAACACTAAGGAAAATTAAAGAACTCTCAATAAATGGGAAGGATAGATCATGCTGGTGGACTGCAATGCTTCACATTATAAAGATACCATTTCTTCCCAAATTTATCTATAGGTTCAATGTAACCCCCAACAAAATCTCAGCATTACACAGAAGGGAGAATGAAGAAATTGCAATTATGCTTAACAATATGGATGAATCTCACAAATATGCTGGGCTAAAAGAAGTCAGGCACAAAAGGGTACCTGCCATGTAAGTCCATTAATATAAAGTTCAAAAAAAGACAAAACTAATCTACAGTGTTTGAAAGTCAGGGGGGAGGTTACTCTCGATGGGCTGGTGCCTGTTAAGGGGGCACAGGAGTCTTCTTATAGTCTGGTAAGTTCCATTTTCTGATCTAAACGCTTACACTTTTAAAAAAAAGCAGCCTGGTCCTCATCAAATAGCACCACAGTTAATACTAAGATTTATCAAATTTTAGAAAAACTTTCTTCTGTGATGGTCTAGAAACAGTCTTCCAAAGAAACAACTCAGTTGTTTTAAAATAGAAAAAATAAACTGGTCCATTCAAGAGAAATAATAATTCCCTCTGCTGACAAAATCTGTTTCCTGCCCACAAGTACAGGCCTGTGGACTGTTCAAGGCAGCCACCCCATGCCCGTGCTAACGGTAAACTTCACTATTACAGCCCCAAGGATCAAGACGTAGGAAAATAGTTTTGTTGGATGTTAATGATGAGCGACAGTTCCATTCAAAAGGATTTTTTTTTTAGAAAGACAAAACCCATCTTCTCTAATAAGGCTTTCTTTGGTGTTTCATAATCATCAAAGTTTCAGTTTGCCACAGACTTTGTTGTGAATACATAAAACATTTATGTAGCTGCTGAATGTTAAAGAAATTGCCAATTAGTTACCCTGCGGTTTGAAGGGGAGAAGGACTAAGCGTATCCGGATTTCTCCTACTTCACACACAGACTCTGACCGCCTTCCACCAGCTGCCATACTTCAGGTTCTGTTTTGGGGTTTTCCTTCTCCCTTCTTCAGTTTCATTTACTTTCATCTGGGCCAGACTCATCTTTCCCAAATCAGCTGTGCAGGCCTGACTTCCAGGGAAGACCTTATTTGGTCACATGCTATAGCCATGATCCTCTTACTTCACATGGAAAGTTGTGTCTCATGACAGAAGTTGACCAGAGCCCTGACACGTGCTTCTGAATGGTGTGTCCATGAGGCTGGCTGCAGCTCAGGGGGCTGGCCTAGGTCTCCAGAACCTCCCATCACACTTGAACAGATACGATGTGGAATGTACACAAATAGTAGTGACCATACACTGTTCAGGGTTCCAGAGCCACCATCCTGAAATGAAGGCCTTCTCCTAAGTCTCCTGGCCACCAGCTTTCTGGGTCACTGCTCCTCTCTCTGACCACTGCCATCTCACATCCCTTCCCTCTAGAGGAAGAATTACATACTGTGTAGTCCAAGAATGGGGGTAGGAGGGGAGAGAAGTCCGACACACCTGCCCATACTATTAATATTCTATGGTTGTGGGAGTGAATAGAACACAGGGAAAGAAGGCAGAGGAAAAGATGATCAAGAAGAGGGACCTGGAAATATAAGGACACTGGCAAAACAGAACCGAAAAACCCACCAGGGAAGAGCAAGTGTGACCTCTTTTTCCCTGATTTACCCTTAACTTGTCTGAGGACTCCACTGGCAAAGACCAGAGGGCTTTGAGTCACCAGAGGGAGTGTACCTTGTGCTTCCAACGTAGTGCTGTCTACTCTTAGCTCTTGCCTTTTTTAGGAATTTTGAGACAAAGCTCAAATACCTGGTTAGCAGGAAAAAAGATGTAGATAGGGTAAGACCTTTTTTTTAAGTTCTACTATATTACCAGAGAGGGTCAGAAATATTTATTTCAGGACAGAGCAGATTAAAAACTCATTTCACACATAAAATCTATTATACCTCAATATTCTTTGTAATTGCTCTAACAGCACTAGTGAATGTCTCTAAGAGTAGATAATACCCTGTTCTGGGAAACAAGAAGGTTCACAGGGAGATAAGGTTAAGTGGACAGGTTCTGGCACTTAAAAAAGAACATCTGGAAAAGGAGATGTCTGGATTTCCAAACCACATAAGAGGCATGCTCAAACTTGTTTAACATTGATCCTGCCTGGCAACAGTTTCCAAAAATAAAAATCGACAATGTTATCAAATTTAGTTAGGGGACACAAGTTCTCAAAGCAGAATTGGAGTAGGTATGGAAGAATGTGCCGTTTTTCTTTAATATCTCACACAGCTAACCTGTGTAAGGATAAATTCTCGAATTTAATACGTGAAAAATCATCCACACACAGTAAAATCAACCATTGAGCAAGCTGTGCTAAAAACTCTTTAATGAGTCCCCCAAAAGACCTCTCCTCAAACATGCAAAAACCATCTCTGACCCAATTCTCTCCATCTGTGTCACTCTGTTCTTTCACCACTGTTTTAAGGCCAACACAAACGCATGAATGTGAGAAGTGAGAGAATCAACAACATTGGAGATTTCTAAGCCTAAGGGCAGCATTTCTGGATGCTGTTTGCATTTCTATATATTCTTTAAAAATGGACCATAAAAAAGTCAACGACTGGCCAAGACTTCAAAAAAGTCACTGTTACAGGTAAAATAAAAAAGCTAGGGAGACTGTTGCATATTAAAGAGGATAAATGGAGCATAAACATAAATGCAATGTGTGATTTTAAACTGAATCCTAGATCAAAACCATTATCAACATTGCTAAAAAGATATCTGGAGACAATTGGGGAATTCTAAATATTACTGAATAAAGATTTTCTTAGGCTATGTAGCAGAATGTCAATCTGTGGAGATGCACACCAGAGTATTTGGGGTGAAATGTTATAATGCCTGAAACTTGCTTTCAAATGGTTAAGAAAAAACTACACACACACAGAGATGAAGCAAATGTAGCTATACGTTTTAAAAATAAATAAATAAAACAGTGATTCCGTCCCATTTCCTCTGTGATATTGGAGAAAAAAATCCTTTATCTTATGGTTGACTAACATGTCAAAAGTAGAGATGCTAAGAACTTCAAAACCATACATCGACACATGAAGAAAGCCACCCTTGGCCTATTACTGAATTGGAAGGATAATACACCCCTGGGAATCTAGCCTTACACAAGGATAAATGCTGGTCACACCTAATGTCTACGCCAGTGGTTCTCAAACATTTTGTTGGCTTTGGCCCACTTAGAAAGGACAAGGGAACACTCCAGAGACAGCAAAATAAAAACAGCCACTGCTGTTACTGTGACTACTGCCTGCTGCTAATACTTCCACCAAACTGCTTGGGTAGAAAGACAGCAGTTACACAAATGCAAAATGATTAACAAAAATAACACCTATCAGTAACTCTATATTCACATTAGTGCATATATAACAGGAACTAAAATATATGCCCAAGTCAACCACAAACATTCTTGAGAAAAAATGGAGAATTTCCACTCCTTGTGAATTTATATGTAAAACAGGTTTAGGACAATAGGTTGTCCAGAACAGCTGGACAACCCATTCGATTTCATCCCCAGGGTCTTCAAGAGAGTGCAAGGCAGCTATCACCAACCTGGGAAGGTTGGCAGAATTAAAAGTTCTCTTTCTTATGGTTCTCCTTCATTTTCTTCCCTCATAAGCAGCTGGGTTAGCCCCTTCTACCCCTAAAGGCTGAGCAGCGCTGGGATCAGGATGAGAGGAAGCTGGAAATAGGTGGCCTAGGCTTTTGCTGCTCTGAGCCTAGGGGCTCCCACTGTTCAGCCTAGTTTACGAGGCTAGATAAAAAGGAATATGGGGCTGAAGACCTAAACTGTGTTAAAGTAAGTACACTGCTTTGGAAAATCCCCTATGCATTTATGTCTTAGGAACCAAGAATGGCAGCTGGACCTTTGTGTGGAATCAAGGCCCTCCATACGACTCATGGGGGACATGACAAACACCTGATAAGCCAACAACTGGCTGGCCATACCACATGCCAGGGCTGAGATTTCAGGGCAGGCTCGTTCTGCAAGAACAGCTGCATTTGTCCTGGGCAAAGTCCCACATGAAGAAAGTAAGACTTGTGATTTGTGCTTGTGCTTTGGGATAGGGTTTGCTATTAGCAGGTACTGGGAAAGAAGCTTCAGAACTGGCACAGCTGTCTAGTATTCAGGACTTCAGATTAGCAATTAATCACGGTGGTGGAAGGAGGTTATGATGTTGATGACTCTGGGGTATTTTTGCGATTTGTCCTATTTCTCACCAAGAACCAAAGGACTGACTGTCACCCTGGTGGTGTATTTCAGGGCTCCAGGGTATCAGATCAACCATGAGGTAGCAGAATTCATCAATGAACAGTTATAGAATAGAATCCCTTCCTATAAGGCCAATTATCATCTTCTGTACAATAAATAACGCAAGAGCCAAATTAGGGAGTGGTAAAGCTAGTTCCTGGAACACTTGGCTTCAGGAATCAGATTTCTCCCATGTGGTGGGAAAAAACTACAGTCAGCAGAAGAGAGGCTTCAGGAACTGGTGTGTTGACAAAAACAAAACAAAACAAAAAACCAAAACACACTATTCTTCCTGATTTAGACCTAGAAACGTGGGGTAATACAATCAGCTCAAAATAAAAGGCTTTGAATGTATTATCGTGACATGGACTACGGGAAAGACAGATCCAAAAACCGGGATTAGGGTTACATTGGTATAGGAATAAGACCAACCTGAGGCCCAGATTCAAGTTTCTGAAGTTTTGATGGCTTTGCATGAAAATGTCTAGAAATACCAGGATGAAATAGTAGCCAATGAAATTAGAGCCAGGTCTTGCCACAGTGGGAAAGGAAGTGAGGGAAGGAGACACCTTTCTTGCTCATGAGAATAGATGAGGTTGTATCAAGTGTCTGGAAATTCAAGAGCCAAGACCTTTTGGGGAAGATTTTTGAAATGCAAGCTGAGGAATTTTGCTGGTGAGTGCTATGTTACAAAATGCTAGGCACCTTGCTTGAAAGATAGCATACAGACTATCTCCAGAGAGCCCACTCTCAGTTCCTAAGTGTGGTGGTGGAAACACAATTATTAAGGACACTGGAAGATTACTCTAGAATTCTGAAAATGGCCTTGAATATAACAGAAACTAAAGGGAAGAAAAGGAGCTTAGAAAAGAACTGAACCAACCTTGAAAATGCATACATAGCATTAGTAGACAATGGTATCTGAAACATCTCTAAGAAGTTGCCTGCAAAGAGAGTGGAATTTCTTCCAGAATACAGGAATTAAGAGTCATTGATAAAATTTCCCCCATCTGGGTTTCATTTTATCGTTTTCTGTTTGTTTTTTTAGAGGCGGGGTCTTGCTCTGTAACCCAGGCTAGAGAGCAATGGTGCAATCATAGCTCACTGCAGTCTCAAACTTCTGGGCTCAAGTGACCTTCTTGCCTCAGCCTCCTGAGTAGGTGGGACCACAGGCGCATACCACCACATCCAGCTAAATTTTTTTTTTTTTTTTAAGAGACAGGGTCTCACTATGTTGCCCAGGCTGGTCTCAATCTCCCGGCCTCATGTGATCCTCTAGTCTCAGCCCCTCAGTGTTGAGATTATAGGCTTGAGCCACTGCACCCAGCCTCAAAACTGGGTTTTAAAATAGATGATAGAACTGGTACCGAGAAGCAGTTAAAACCATGAGGCCATTCTCTGTAAGTCTCTCCTCCGTTGCTTGTTTACCTCAGATAACCCTAAGCCTCTGCTATGCCCTCGAGCTGACAATAGCAACATGGGTCTAGGTTGTGACACATATCATGTATTGGGTTTGCAGAACATTGCTTTCTCTGGGGAAATGCTGGCTGTATATAGAATTGGTGCTTGAAGACAAGATCCTGCAGAGTTCTGGAGAGTCAAGTGTTTATATAAAACCAGTGTTATGATATTTTATGCCCTTACTGTTCCTTGGAATGTGGGCTATATGAGATACAGGATAGATTCAACAATGGAGAAATCCAGCATATCAGCAATTCCAGCTTAGGGGACCCACAGGTTGTAGCTTCTAGTAGACCCCAGAACAAAGCCCATCTGGCTAGGGGTAAAAGCAGGGAAAGATGAAAATGGTGATTTTACACTTACAAAGGAATTTTAATTTCTTTGTGGGAAGGGGGAATGACTTGACAAGGAGGTTACACTTAACAGAAAAGGGCTTTAGTTGGGAGCATTCTCACACTGTTAAAAATCTTATTATTTGAACTATAAGGTTTATATTATCTAGTGGCTTCATATAACCTTGGGGAAGGGGAGGTGGTTTAAAGGTTTGCTTCCACTAAGCCTGGCTCAATGATTGCAACATTCAGCAAACAATTGCTTCCCTCCCCTCCCCCGTTTCCTATGGCCGCTTACAGCAATGGTAGCAGCTAGACAGCAGAACCAGCATAGGGTATCTGGCAATCAAATCCCCAACTGAAATACAATTGGTTAGAAGACAAAAACTAAATTCTGCCCATGAAAGTCAGCTTGGGAGGTTACTGTCTAACATAAAATTGTAACCCACAGGTTGGACAGTACAACTCAGGCTGACCGGCCAAAGTGTGGGGGGCACTCCAAACTCCAGGGGGAGCTCTAGACTTGCCCTACCTCTGTACTCCTTCCAGAGAGAAGAAATATGATCAAGTCTAAGATGACACCCAGGTCCTCAAGGACAGATGGGGGAAAAGATGGGGTGGGGTGATAGTTTTGGTTAGAAAGAGCAAATGTCATCCTGAACACTGTCTACCTTTTCTGCTGCATGAGGCTGAAAGCTGCTCCCACTCTCCAAAGGCTGAGAAGGCCCAGGGAAGAGCTCAAGGCAATGGGCCTGTTGCAGGCCTTCAGAGTAAAAGAGTCATCAAAGGTGACCTGTGGGGCACTAGCAAGTTTGCCAAGGTAGAGAAGTTGGCAAGTCATGCCTTTGGTCACCAACTAGGAGAGCTGGCTTTTGGGATACTGGTCTTGTCCTTTCTTCACTTCTATCAGTGAATGACATGGGTGATTTGTAAAGGTTTCTATTCTAACTCTGCCTAAAATACAAGGAAAGAAATTCTTTGTATTAATGCTTTGTCACTGCTCCCCCTCCCAAAAGAAGTGGTCAGGGATGGGAGGAGAGCCTTCCATCCAAGGGTGTAAAGTCCTAAATCAGCAATGTCCTAATTCATAGATGGTGACCCGTGGGTAAGAACGATTATCTATCACTGAATAGCTGCATCTTATTCTCAGGACAAAAATGCCTCTTTCAGACAGATAGTCATTTCCAAACAGAAAACCTCTGTTATCAAATAAAGAAGCAAACTGAATGCCAATGGTAGTAGAGTGATTTTTTTTGACCCAGATGAACTAGTTTCAGATTTACTTCCTTTAAGTTCATATTCTTTCTACACTTCAGCATTTTTCTTGAAACAGCTTGGATTTGTACAGTTCCTTTTCTTCAAAGGACTCATTTAGCCTAACAATTTAGGACTGTCACTTTAGAACTCCAAAAATGGAAACCTAGATGGCTTGAATGTAAGCGTTAGAAATTAAAGGTCAGTAAAGGAGACTAGAAAAGAATTAGACCAACTTTGATTGAGGTAGGGCTCAAGTATTAGTAGATATGGGGCTCTTCCATTAAAAACATTTTGTACGGGATGAATATTTCTAATTGCATAAGAGTGTCGCATCTCAGAATTTGTGGGATGTGGAGAAACCAAAGCATTTAAAAGTCAAGTAACATGCTTGTGAGTACAGAGCTGACTCCAGGAGAGTCAAGATAAAAAACAAGAGGTTCTTCTGACTTCTAATGCACCGCCCCCTTTCAACTACCATAGGCTGGGTTCTTTTAGACCTACAGCCACAGAGCTGGCATGTTGGTTACTTTCATGCTTAAGAGACCAACAGGATACAAATGTGAGGGACTGGCCTGATTACACCAAAGGAGGATCTGAGCATTATTCGAACCAGTGTTTTACTACTTTCCTTGGGCAGCTAGCTGTTCAAAGAATTTTAATAGTCAACCTGTAGAAATATGATAAGACAACTATTGGTTTTACTTTCAAGATTGAGAAAGAGGTCTAAGGAAACCCTTGTCCTCCCAACTCATTAGAGATGACAGGGCAACTTCCTCTACTGTGCCCTTACATCGATCACAGTGGATTTTACCATGAAGGGCTGCTCACAGTGGATCACGCAATCAGGATAAGGGGAAACAGGACATTTTTCCTGAAAGGAAAAAAAATTGCAAAACTAAACCTTAAGCTTTAACATCCCTTCTATAATTTACTCCCAACTTACATAATTCTCATCTACACTGTCACTAAAGTAAAATGTTAACAGTACTTGAAATAGGATTTAAGCACTGTGGAAAATCTTATCTTTAATTTCAAATTGAAAATTCATCCGTAAAATCTGACAGAAGAAAATCCAAACCCTAGGGAAATGAGTTTCTTCCCCCAGAACCATTCCCTTCTATCTATAGCCCCACTTCTCCTAAAAGCAGAAACTCAGCAAGTACGTCAAGGGTGCCTCAACTGTGACTTGCACTCTAGCACATGCAGTCTTACTGGGAAACATAGCATTAGCTGCTCAAAGTCTAAATGCAGCCTAGCAACACTTGGCTAGTGTATGTGTTTAAAAGAGGAAACAGAAAATGAGAAATAGCCCTAACTAGCTTTTGTTCTATTTATCTAGAAGGTCATCCCAAGGACTCAGAACTCTGGGTTTGAGACCCTTTACAGTGTTACTTCCCCACCAGCTGGAGACTGGGGCAGCTGGGATGGGAAGGGCCTGTGGTAGGGAATGCGGTGGTGTGTGGGCTGTATGCGCCAGGTGTCACAGTGTGCAGAGCAGGCGCTGTGGCCGAGGTGGACATAAACACGTGACAGGGCTCCTCTGCTTTTGCAGATACTCAGAGTCTAAGAAACGTGATTTGTTTCCCGTTTCAATAGGAATAAAAATTGGGAAGCAGGGACTATGATTATTAGTTGTCAAAATACTAAATACTTCTCAAAGCCCTATGCTGTTTCCACCTTCTTCTGCAAGAAATAAAATTCCATGGCTGCTAGGGAAGAAAAAAAATGAAGATGGAGTTGAGAAGCAGAAATTTTCCGAGTCAAGATATCCCTCAGCACAGCAAAGTTATCCCCCCTCAATTATTCTCTATTAAAATTCAGATGAGGAAACTAGGGGTAGGCTCCAGGATCTGGCCTTTACTGTGGGTGACCATGTGGAAGAGACATCCCCTCCTCTTCTATTCTACCTTTTCTATGGAAAAAGTATAAAAGACCCTCATTAAGTGCTCTTGCAGGCCATTACAAAGTATTTCCAGGCACTCAGCTGAAAGTGTTTATGTAAGCGAAGTCCTTCTCAGTCCCTCTGGAGAAACACACCTATCAGCATCCTCCTACACAGCTGATATCTAGTGTTACCTCCTGAGAGGTTTCAAACTCTCTCACAAAAGGACAATCAGCCGAGGCCTGCTCTTTTTTAATAGGGAAGGGAAGGCATGCTTGCAAGGCCAATTTACAGCAAGGGAAAAAAAATCCTTGAGGCAAAACACAAGTGCAAACTGCCTTATTAAGGTTGTGAGGATGAAGAGTAGGAACTAAGAAAAGCTCTTTAAAATCCTGAGGAAGCTGCTCTGGATCATTACTATTACGTTTTGTTTTGCCTTTTAACTGATTGTCCTTTTTATGCTCATCATACATCCCTGGGCTATCCCACAGAGCACACTGGACATGTATCTGTGAGCTGCCGGTGAGCTACTGGATAAGATGTTGGAGGATGTTTAAGTGTGGAAGCAGGTGGGTGTGGTGGTTCGAACCTGTAATCCCAGCTATGTGGGAGGATTGCTTGAGGCCAGGAGTTCCAGACCAGCCTGGGCAATACAGCAAGACTACCCCCACCCCACCTCCTTGGACAATCAATCAATCATCAATCAATCAAGGGTGGATGCTAGTTTGAGGCATGTGCACCCTTAAAACCTGGCCTAGTTTTGGCATGATGAGGCTACTTTGGTTTGGGGGTTGCTCAGAGGCTGGGTTTTTCTGGTACTTCCAAGGATGTTCATTTTGGGAGGTTATGCATTTGATTAGTGTTCAGTGGAAGGGTTTACAGCCATAGTGAGATTCCCTCATTGCTCAGTACCAGAGTTTGAGTACAGTCGTTCAAAAAATGATACTTACCTGATCACAGTGGAAAATTAAACAGGAGTGAAGGCAAAGGAGTAGAGAAACTACAACTTTGTCTCCCCCATGTTAAAACTGTAAGCCTAAGCAAGAAGTATCTGTGTCGTGGCAGGCAAACACCTAGGCTACTCAGGCCTGGAGTAGACTGAAGGTCAGAGGAGAAGAGCAGGCAGGAATCCTCAATGGGGAGCTAAAGCCACAACCCCACGGGGAAGGAGATAAAAGGGTAACAGCCTCAGATCAAGTCTCAACACCTCCCTCTCCAGGGGAAGCTAAACCACCCTCTCCTCTATTATCACTCCTTTTAGACAGCTACCGTCTAAAATGAGAGACAAAGAAAGGGGAGTGGGCTTCACTGGCTTTGTAGGTCAGTAGCAGCTCTTCCCCAGAAACCCAGGCCATCAGCCCCGCAGTTTAAGGGTTAAAGTGAGCACTTAAAAGAAAACTCAAACCCCATTAAGCCCAGGCTTGGAGAACAGGGAGCAGCAGGGAAGCCAAAGGAAACTAATTTTGGAGGCTCTCCAAGCTGCCAATCACAAGCATATTTCTAACAGTCCCAGTGTTGTTTGAGTTGGTTGTTTTTCCACAGGCTGCACAATGGGGTCTGGTTATTCATTGAAAAAGTCTGCAAGTGAGCCCCGCCCTCCATTCACAACCAATTTGGAATGCTCCATTCAGGCAAGAGGGGGAATCTGCAGCTCTGCTAGCTGGGGCAGACCTAATAGTGCTCAGCGCCCAGCTGTCGCCGCAGGGACGCTTGCTCGCTCAGTACGCTGTGTTTATGTAAGAAATTCAGACACGGCAGGGGCTCTTGCCTGCTGTGCACCCTTCCTAGGATTCAAATAGCCAAGACCCTTGTGGAAATCTGCAAGGGTGTGCAAAAGTCCGCTAGAAGTAAGGTCAGAAAGTGCCCTCTGGCAAAAGGGGAAAGGCAAAAGAAAAACTATCATGTGCCACTCGGTTCAAAATCTGGCTGTAGCTACCAGCTGAGAGAAAGAGACTTCAGTGGTATTTCTCCTGCCCCAGGGTAAGCTGGTTTGCATTAGGGGACAGCTTTCTCTGGAAGCCTGCCTCTCCAGACTTTCTTTCCCATTCACTGCTGGTAGCTGCATCGGGAGCCACCTGGCTTCCTCCCCAGGGGAGGAGGGCTCTGGAGACACTACTAGATTTTCTGGCTGCAGAGGAGGGGACAAGCTACCTATTACAACAATTTCACAGTTCCTTTTTTAGCTTTGGATCCAGCCTGAAGAGTTTGAATACCCTCCTGAATGCTCATGAGACATCAAAAGGGAAGAATGTGGAGATCTAAGGTTGGAGGGTGAAATCTACACTGAGACTTTGCAAAGTACAAGGCAAAAACCGGTTTCGTTTCTTAGGTATTTTTTCCAAACCTTCAATAATCACCCTGAGGGAAAGCTGATGGAGCCGGTCTGACAACCAGACTTTATTTCAAGGAAAAGCATACTTCTTTATGAAAAGAATGAATGCAGAAGATACATTTGAGCTCATGGTCGTTTCCTTTTTTTATCACATATTTGGCTCTTTTCAAATGTCTTATGTATACTTCTCACTGCCTGCCCTCATGTCCCCTCCAGCGAGCTCAGTGCCACTGGAAGCATTTCTCTGAAGTTCTTCTGACCACAGAATCCCCAATCCATGCCTTGGCTCTTCAGATCAGCCTCAAACTCCTGGCCTTTTAATAACTAGATCTTATCCTGCTCCCTGGAATCTTGCACTTTCTGCTTCAATTTCCCCCTAGATGCTTCTTTCTTTTTAAACAAGGGAGTGCCCTTTATTTTCTATGCAGAGTCCTCTTACGTGGAATTCTTTTCCCTTTAACATCTGAGTTGCTAGCCCACTGTCATTTGCCTGCCAGGCCCAAAGGTGTACTTACATTATGGTTATAATTTATACATACACCCTCTAACTAGTGCGGGCACATACTAGGGGCCTGGTTTCTTGCCACTCCTTTAAGCCAAGTCTAGAGGGACAGGACAATGATAGAAACTGACGACCAAAGCCTCTGTTAAATGAGCTTGATGAGTTCACAAAATGAATTTTTAAAAAAGCAACCTAATCCGGTAATGGCATCAGCATGCCTGGCACTTGTCCAAGAGCTGGGAGCTGCAACATGACAAGCCTCTGAGCTCCTTGGATTCCAAGTGGAGAAGCACTGTGTGCCAGGGCACAGATGGGGCCCAAGCTGCCTCAAGGGCAGCCGTATGCCCGAGAGGGGGCTGTCAGCCTCTGAGGCTGGATGTACTTTACCACCACTAAAACCCAAGAAATGTGTGGAGGGAACAGTTTCTCGGCAGAGAATCACACACCCCACCCCACAAGAAACTTTTTTTTCTGGGGCTGAAATTAAAACAATGATACTACTAGATGGTAGAAATGGGAGACAGTACAAATTTTCAGCTTCATTATGCTACCCATGTCTTACTCTTGTAAAACTGAAGAATGCTGAAAGAGGAGGGGATAAATGGTAATTTCTTGATGGATGCCAGGATTTTGTTACTTCTGGCACCTACACAAGTGATCTTGACACAGATGTAACTCCCCATCCCAAGTTTTTCTCACCAAATACAAAGGACTGGTAAGCCTACTGGGTTTTGTTAGATGACTAACAGCACAGAGACACAGAAGGGTAAGAGAAAAATTCAGTTTAAATAAGTCTAACTGAATTAAAGGTAGACAAAAGCAGATTTTGTAAAACAGATGGCTCCTTTAAGTAAATGGGTACTGTAGGTCTGGGGTCCTTGAGAATAACTGAGTCTAGGAATCTTTGAGGCTATCAAAACAGGAAGGATTTCAAATCATTTAGCACCCTCCCAGCAGTAAGGTACTGGGCTAGCTAACAAAGACTTTGAAAGTAACACTGTAAAACTTGGAGTCAAAGAATCTCTCCTCCATGTTTTCCTCACATTTTCTTCAGCATTCTTTTCTACCTTCAGAACTACTGACTCCTGAAAAGTATAAACCGATGGCCTTGTTTTCCCTCAAACCTCTAAGAGCCCACTGTTTTCTTTCTTACCTTGCCAAACAAGAAGACTTTAGGATGATCCTTTCGAATAGAGGTGGCCCAAGCAGGAAAATGTGGTGTTTTGCTACACCACACCTAGGACCAAAGACCAAAATGATGTACCCACTCCAAAGGAAAGGCACTGCCTCTACTATACTAACCTCACACATTAATAAAGAAATCCAGCTGAATAATCTCATCGTGAAACAGGATTAAGATCAATGTGTTTTAGGCTCAAGGGCTGTCATTAACAGTTAATCCTATTTCCCCAGCCGTCTATTGCAATGTATTTATGAAAAGTCGATTTTATCAGTTAATTAGCTGGTCCTTAGGAAATTACTTGTACTTCCTCCAGTTGTTCCATTCTTTTTGAAACACAGATCTTAAAAGAACACTTCAAGGGGAAAATGGGGTCATCTGGATCTTAAAACAATTCTCTAGGCTATATTTGGTATGGAGGCCATGATTTTGAAATAAGATTTTTATCATGCTCTCTACTCAGCATAAAATATCTTAGTTATTCAAGATGCTAACAGGTACATACTTACAATATCATAACTGAAATAAATAAGTGAGATTAAAAATCAGACCCGAAATGTATATTAAAAAAACTTCTATTTATATATGCTAAAATCGAGTAATACACTCTTTAAGTACCCAAACAGTTCAGAAAAACGAATGGAACACATCACCTTACCCCCTACTTTGAAACACTCTTGAGTTCCAATCTTATCCAAGGCATAGTTAGTTCTATGAAAATGTGTAGTAAAGATGTACACACATCTATGCACTGACCCAGATTCCCTGGTTTAGTAGCTCTATGTGTTAAGGTACACATTTAGCTACATACACACTTACGCAGATATACACACATGCACAAACACTTCTTCATATGAAGGACATATATACACAGTTTTATCTGTATACACACTAAAGGTGTCTTCTAGGAAACATGGCAGTTTTTTTTGTTTTTGTTTTTTAGAGATAGGGTCTTGCTCTGGTACCTAGGCTGGGGTACAGTGGTGTGATCCCTACTCGCTGCAACTGTAACCTTGAATTCCTAGGCTCAAGTGATCCTCCTGACTTGGCCTCCCAAAGCGCTGAGGTTACAGGTGTGAGCCTAAATGTCAGTTTTTTAATATTTTTTTTCTTTTATAATTGTTCTCTCTCTTCCAAATCCTAGACAGAAAAACTCAAAGCATCAAGGTATTGAGTAACTTTCTCATGATCATAGAAGGAAGAGAAATGACTGCTGAATTGGACAGCCAGAGGTCTCCCTGATGCTTTCCTGAATGCCATCTCTAGGTATCTAAAATAATGGAGAGCCCTGAATACACTTGAACATGCCACTACTCCCTGGCTCTGCAGCTTTGTGAGAGCTTCTTTAAGAATATTTATCTTTTTCTTACGTCACCTAATCCTTCCCATTTGCCCCCACTACTGGTCAGTCTCTCCAGCTATTTGGAAATAGCTGTGAAAGGAGGGGGCTGGGCAAGACTGTCTCTACAAGGGACATCCAACTCAAGCAATCTGAGATCTTCAGGGTTACTTCTTAGGACCAAAGGACAATGAGGTACACTAGTAGAATCCCTATGATCTATAGATTTCTATTCCCTTGAATTTGACCTTTAGGAGTTTCCATGCTTTACTGATATCTATATGTGTGAGGTAGAGGTGAAATCTGTACAGCTAGAAGTAAGCTGGGCATTTCTATAAGATATAAAAGCAATGGTTTCTTTCACTCAAATCAGACTTAAGGATGTATCCCTATGGGCAGGAAACCCAATTCTGAGAAACTTACAAAATATAATATCTTTAGAAGTTGAACTTTTAGTGTTTAGAGAAAAAAAAAAGGCCATAATCTTTAAAACTGACATTCCAAAATAAAAATATTACCTACATTTCTATTCTCTTTCTTTCACGTATACAACACATTTATACATATACAATGGAAAATTATCAAATCATTATTAATAGGAAAGTCTATTACCAGTGGCCACCAGTAAGAATATTTGTTACAGGCCGGGGATGGTGGCTCATACCTGTAATTCCAGCACTCTGGGAGGCTGAGGTGGGCGGATCACCGGAGGTCAGGAGTTCAAGACCAGCCTGGAAATCATGGTGAAACCCCGTCTCTACTAAAAATACAAAAATTAGCCAGGCAACCCCGTCTCTACTAAAAATACAAAAATTAGCCAGGCGGGGTGGTAGGTGCCTGTAATCCCAGCTACTTGGGAGGCTGAGGCAGAAGAAATGATCGAACCCGGGAGGCAGACATCCTAGTGAGTGAGCCGAGGTTGCGCCATTGTACTCCAGCCTGGGTGACAAGAGCAAAACTCTCTCAAAAAAAGAAAAAAAAAAAAAAAACCGGTTTGCTTTCCCCTGGCAAATCTAAGTTTGGCTTATATTCATTGGTTAAGTGAGTCAAACCAACTCATAAGGTTTCATTAAATTTGAATGAGTTTTTTCCCTCCCCTGAAAAAAATCACGGGCTCTTCCAGAAAATGACTGGAGTGAAGCTGGTCCTGAACTCGAGGCTGTGGAAAGTGCTCATGGAAAAGTTAAGTGCATGCAGCCGGCTGTGGGCTCTGCCAGCTCCTCCTCATGCTTCTGGCTGTCAGTCTGAACTACAGGAAAACATAACAGCAAGAATGAATGGCTCAAAGATGCACCACCCACATTTGTGTTCTTGCCTCGCTTCTTAGGCAAGTTATTCTACTTGAATCTATCCCTTCTTGAAACTCTACCTCAAGAAATAAAGTCAGAGGGAAAGAATCATTAGAAGACCTTTTCTAGGCTAGTCAACCATCTTTTATATCCTTAAAAGATAGAAAGGCTCAACCTTAGGCAGTTAAAACAAAAAGTAAGCAAAGTAAAAAAAAAATCATACTTGGTAAAGCAGAAACATCTCCCAAATTACCTCCATTTAAGGTACAGAATTTTAATTAAAGAACTTAGAACATTCTATTTGCTGAGCAGAAATTATTTCTAAAGAGCCAAAATACATTTATTGATTTCTTCACTTTAGCCTATTCCCATAGATAAAAATCTCTCCAAATATAAATCCTGCTTGCTGACAAAGAACATACCCTTGCTTCAGCACATGCAATCAATCTGAATGCAGCCATCTCATCTCCCTTTTAACTCTTTTGGGTTACAGAGAAACAAACAAAAGTGTCATAAAAGCATTTCAAAGAACCTCTGCCAAGAAAGCCACCTCCCAAACAGACTGCAGTTTATGCTGCTTTGAGCAAGAACTGGAAAGGCTGGGCCAAATTGTCAACACAGAACAAAGTTGGATTACAAACCCTGTCTTTCATGTTGCAAACACACACACACACACACACACACACACACACACACACACAAAATTTGGGTTATCTTTATTTAGTCTTTCAGTGGCAGGCTTCCCCATGAAAGCAATCAAAGGGCAATAATTAACATGCATTTACTCTCCTATAGAACACATCCACAGCAAGCTGTGACAAAGCTAAGGTAACCATGCATGTGTGTGTTACAGTTTATTCCCTTTTACAGTTTCATGGCATTGTGCCTTGGACATGAGGCCTATCATTAAGGAATGTTTAGCTGCTAACTCTGTTCTTACATTTAAAAGATTTGGAATACCCAGCTTTTTACTTAGAGACAGACCTAAGATACTGTCTCTCCAGTGGCATTTTTACACACATACACCCACCTACCGAGGGATAAAACAAAGCTGGGAAGAATCTGTTGGTCCAAAATGAGAAATTGAGTCCTTGCATGGCTCAGGTGCTTGCTATTATAAACTATGACTAAGAGACATGAATTTCTCTATGATGCAACTCTCAAGAGAGGCAGCATTTTCTCCAGGCCTCTCTTAAACCTGCTCATTCGCCAGTGACTAATGCTCTCTAGAGCAGCCCTGTGCTGCTCAAATTTCATCAGCCAGCTTTGTCCTTGATAACTCCGCCTAGACCATAAAAGCTCCCAAACCTGTTGAGGACAGCCCCAAATGATCAGTGCAAAGTAACCATGCTCCTGCCAGTGCTGAAAACCATCTTTTGAGCTTCCCACTGCATTTTATCTCTAGTAATGAGCGCTTAGTGACCATTTTAAGGAAAAGTTTCTCTTCTCTGAAGAGAAAAGCCACAGCAACTACATGAAAAGTAAGAATAAATCAGGCCACTCTGTGACCACCCCTTGTCAGCTTAGGAGTAGAGACAAAATTGACAACTGTTGGATGAAGCCAAAGTTAACTGGAGTTTTCCATTAACTATTTTCTGCACCTTTAAGAAAAAGAGAAATATCAGGTTCATGATTCACATCAAGGACTTAATTTATAAAACAAACCCCCAAAAAGCCACAAAACAATGCGTGATTAATAGATGCTTGGCCCAACACCATATATATTATGTCAGTTAATTTATAATTTTGAGCTTAAAACTTTGCAATATTCTTTTTTTTTTTTTTGAGATGGAGCCTTGCTCTGTTGCCCAGGCTGGAGTGCAGTGACGCGATCTCAGCTCACTGCAACCTCTGCCTTCTGGATTTAAGTGATTCTCCTGCCTCAGCCTCCTGAGTAGCTTGGATTATAGGTGCCCGCCAACAAGCCTGGCTAATTTTTGTATTTTTAGTAGAGATGGGGTTTCCCCATGTTGGCCAGGCTGGTCTTGAATGCCTGACCTCAAGTGATCCGCCCTCCTCGGCCTCCCAAAGTCCTGGGATTACAGGCGTGAGCCACTGCGCCCAGTCAGCGTTACAATATTCTTAAGGAAAAAGAAATTTAGGATAAAATTATGTTCAATAAGTCTTACCTGCAATACAGTAGAAACACTTTAGAAATAATTTTAATAAGAAATAAAAGTTTTCAGGGTTAATTCTGAATTATTAGAAGAAACTAAATGCATATTACTGTCTAAATCTGGCCATAGCTGAAAAAAGCATATTGTAGACATGGATGATCCAAGACCATACAATTCAGAACAAATGTGCCATCACCAGAAAGGTACTTACAGTTATCAGACTGAAAATCTGGGACAAACTGTTCATCATCAGGAACTTGTGCTGGAAAATAGATTTTTATTTTAGACCTTTAAGGTTTATTAAAAAGCACAGTAAAATGTTTTATATGGAAAATAGGACATCCATGAAACTTGCCTTCAGCTAACCAAGCCTCTTGAAGTTGACTGAGATCCTGAAACAGCTCTGAAATTGAAAACAGAAGACCCCAGAATGAGGATATTTCTTCTGCTAGGGAGAAGACAGGGAAGAATCTACATGCTACTGTCACTGGGAGCAGGCAAGCCACAACATAGGCAGGGAAAGCTTTACTACCTTCAGAATCGTGAGCCAGATCTGTGTCCAAAAACTTCCTCTTTCTGTCAATCACAGGCCGCCCTCTACATTCCTCAGATCGAGATTTCTGAAAGAGGCCAACAGAAAGTGAAGGCTCAAGTGTAGTAAAGAGGTCCAAAGGGGGTCGACTCACTAAACCAACAGGGGGAAGAGTCATATTGGAGAGGGAGGACAAAACAAACCAAAAGCCACATAAACTTACCCCTGGGACCATAAAAGGGACTTGCTGATCATAAAACCCATCCATGGTGCTTTCAGCGTCTCTAATATCACTTTGAGAGGTTTCAGCATTGAGTAATTTCTGGGGGAAAAGGGATCCTCCTGTAATATGAATTTGGGAGATTTTAACTAAGAGGTGGGGAAAAGAAACTATGAGGGGGGAAACAATTTTAGATTGCCTTTTTTTTAGGGCCTGTGCAAAATTATTACCCTTCTGCGAAGTACTTAAAACTTACTCAAGGTGCAAGCTTTACAGACCAAAGACGGGCTTGATTAATGGTATCAGAGGTACACGATGTACTTTGTGCCAAATCCATTTACCCAGTCATCATTTTTTCTTTCTTTTTTAAATCATTAAAATTACAGATTTGCTACTGTCTGTCCTCTACCAAAACAAAACAAAACAAAAACCCTTATTTTCATTATAAAAGGGTGATTTCAAGATTCCCTCATATACTCCAGGGCATTTGTAGTAGAGTTTTTAAAACAGAGATAATTTAATTTTTAACAGTACAGTGTCAGGAAGCAGAGAAACTGGGTTTAAGTATTCCAAATTATTGGCAATTAAAGACCTGACATACATGGTGTTTCTAAAAGCATTTTGTAGGTCAGTGTTAAAACACTATATATAGTTCCTAGAATAAATTGATCAGAGGTATACTTATCTTCACACACAACTCTTTATTTAAAAGAGGTCTAAATAGATATAGCATCTGTAATGTCACAAATATCTCCCTGGTTACTTACAGAGATATTTGTGACATCTCCAACTTCTAAAAGAATAAAATGCCTATGAAAAGTAATGGATTAAAAAAACTAATTCCATTGCATGTGGTACAATGCATCTCTACCAAAGGTCTTTTAAAACTCAGGCTGTTTTTTATAGTATAGTCATTTTTTCTAGACATAACCCCCACCCCACCCCCAAATGAAACTCATTTCAGGACTAGTTAAGTGTTGAGTCTGGGGAAAAAGGGTGGGGGGGTTAGAAGGGAGAAAATTTCTAACGTGAGTGGAATAAAGTAACAATTTTAGGAAGGTACCATCTTCCTCAACACTTTTATTCTCCAAATAAAAACACCGCTAAGTCAACAAAAGGTGGAAAATCATTAATTTCACTCACTCCAGCTCTAAGCAATTCAAAATGCTTAAAGGCCAATTTCTTTTGTTTAACATATACACACATTTTAAACAGGAAACTTTCCCCCGGTAAGCAATTCCATCCAATTTGTTTTTCACACTATGTGTAGCTTATCAAATTTTTCATAAGTGAGCAGGATACAAGGAAACCCTTCACAGCCAGCCTCCTCCTCAGCACTTTGGCCCAAGGAATCAGATTATTTTCAAAGTCAAAGGAAAGAGAGGAGCAAAATAGCACACAGTTCGTAACTTCCTAGAAAAACACTCGCGCCAGCCTGCCTGCGTGCCCCGTCCAAACAGCACAAGAAACGTTCAGAATAATACCTCTCTCAAATGCCACCAAACCGTATACAAAATTTGAGAAATCTCAGCAGTGAGTTGAGGGGGCATGAAAGAGTGTGCTCTGTCGCTTACGAAAGTCTGTCAGATTAAATCGTGGCCTTAGACATTTTGTGAATGTTTGTTAGGGGGAAGGGGACAACCAGTAGGAGACGGGAGGGGGAGATATTTTTCAGTCTCGTGATGAAATACTTCACCCGGAAGAGCAAAAAAAAAAATTCTAAAAAATGAAAAGAAATAAACTGCCATAAACGAACCGAGAAGAGACATTCCAAGGTTAGAAAAATTGTATTCCAAGTATAATTTTTTAAAAAGCCTGAAGGAAAGGCTCGAGTTCATCCAGGAGTTTAAACCACTTCCTTTGCGCCCCCCCCCACCACCCGCGCCCCGGGTGCCCCCAGGAAAACTTTAGCACAGCGCAGCGGCGCGATCCAGGCCCCTCCCCTGTGGCGCGCAGCGGGCCCAGTTTTATGAATGGGAGAGCGAGCCGCGGCCGCCACATCAGGTAGAGGCTGTAACTGGATCTCTCGCGCTGGGCCCCATTCACAAAATAAGACACACTTCCACCCAATTCCCAGCCTTCCCCATTCATGAAAACTCCTTCAGCTGCGCCCCCGCCCCCACTTCCAACGCACGCCCAGCCTCCGACGCAGGCCCCTCACCCCAGCGTTTTAGGAAGAAAGCTCAATGCTTCATTCACAAAAAGGGAAGAAAAAAAAAGCCGCAGGGAGCAGCGAGCCAACGAAAGAAACCCGCTTCATTCATAAAGTCACCCACATTCATAAAAACGAGGTGCTGCGGCCGGCGCTACCAGCCGCTTCCAATCCCTCCCACCCCCAACAGCTCTCCTTGGCACCCCCTCCTCGACCAGGAGTTCAGTTCCCCGCCCCGAGTTTTCTCCACCTTCTGAAAATGCGGCCAGAACCCTAATCCACTGCGAGGCTCCAGCATCTTTCGGTGCTGCTCCCTCCACACCCGTGTTATCCCCACCATCCCCAGGCCGCTGTTTCGGTGCGCCCCGATTTTTCTCGAGTCGCAGCACAGCCCGACGCCCTCAGCCTGCTAGGTGGGAGCAGGGCGACTGTATGTCCACTTTCCACTACCTGAAACTTGCAAGGCCTGCGTAAGTTCCTGGTCGACCCCCGCCCCCGCAGGCTGCACTTGCCTGTGTCATTTACCCCCTCCCGGTGCTCTGGGGGGCAGCGCCTCTCAGACATTCCCCTCAAACTGCTTCCCGCCCCCTCCTCCCAACTGCGGAGCTCCGCCAAGCGTCTCTTCTCGCGAGCCTCCAAGTCCCCTCGGGGCTCTCGAATCTCCAGAGACTGCGAAAGCCTCGCAACTCCGCGATCCCCCATCCACTTGGGAGCCCCCGCACTCGCGCTCCCGCGCGCCTCCCCCACGACGTGTGGAAAGCCGTTCTCCCCGCGCTCCGGAACCGTTAGCCGCACCCGCCCGGCGCCTCCCAGGAACCAAACTGGACCGAGCCGCGGGGGGAGGGGGCGGTCAACCCGGGGGGGTCACCCCAGGTACTGCACCCCGACTTTGAAGATTCTGAATCAACCCGTGAACTCTAGCCAGCTGGGCCTGTCGGACCCGTGGCCGGACGCCCCTTCTGATCTCCCTCCTGCCCCCGCAAAGCCCCCTCACCTGAGGCGGCCGCTCTCCTCCCCTTGCAGCGGCCCCGGCGGCGCAGGCGCGCTCACGCACGCGCGCACCGGGCCTGGGCGCCTGGGTTAAAGGCTGGGCCGAACCGCTCGGAAGACGGTGAACCGCTCCGCGCACCAGCGGCTGGACTCTGCGCCGCAGCTGCCAACCAGGCTGGAGCGCTGGCCCGGCCCCCCGCGGCCCGCTGCTCCGCCCGCCGCCATTGGCCCGCGGCCCTAGCCCAGCCTTGTTCCCATTGGCCCGAGGCCGTTCCCGCGGCTGTCCATCACCTCTTGTTTACCCTGTCTGCGGGCAAATCCAACCAAGCCGCCCCATTAACTCCGGCCCCCATTGGCCAACGATGCATCTCTCTCCACCCCCTCAGGGATCTGTTTTACATAATTTATGCACCGGGGGCCATTGGCCAATCAGCACAGGCTTGTTTATATAATGAATGTAAGGACGTTTTTCATTCATAAAAAACGCGACCTGAGGGGGAAGCTTAGCTGAGTCAGTGAAGCACTTAAAGGGGCCGAGGCCAGGAGTAGCCGCCGTTACTTCCCTTCTCGCCGGTCTGCCGACTTTTCACCGAGGCACGACTCTTCCCCCTTACCCACTCACCCCCACTTCTCACATCCAGCAAAGCCCCGACCAGAATTGGGTCGCTTGGCGCCAGACGTTCGCAGCTGCAGCACCAAGCAAAGTTATCATTTTAGAATTCAGGGGAGAGGAATTCGTCATTCCACACAGAGAAACTCGCTGACCGACCTGGGCGTTTAGCCCACAGAAACACAGAAAACGGAAACGGAGCCCTCTAATCTTAGTTACCTTTAAGAGAGGCCTTAATTTCTTTTAACCAGGTTTCCAGTGGGAAGAATAAGCAGCATCTCCTTTTAAAATCTCAGCTCCCAAACAGATTTTAGTTACGATTTTGTACTGGCAAGGCCTAAGGCCCAACCAAATCCCGTTTTCTCTTTAATTGCGGCTCGTAACCTCCGCCAGAGTGGGTTCTGTAGTCGAGGTGAGACAGGGTTCGGGCTCAAAGAAATCCTCTCGGGGGACAGCAGCAGCCAGTCCACCGACCTGGAAACCTAAATCCCTCCGAAACGGGCATGCAGGGTTAGACTTTTTGCTTCCCTCCCCGGGCTGCTTGTTTTCCATTTAAGTATTGAATGCAAGATGGTGTATTTGCGAATTAGATCCTGTGCAGCTGGGAACGACGAGAAGCGGCTCTGCTTGCCAAACGATAGGGCACTAACTGCAATTGCTGAGATTCTTAACAGGGTGTTCCAGGAAACAAATAAACAAACAACCCTCTCCCCTCTCCGCCCCCTTATCCCCTCCTGTGAAGGCCGCCGGGCGGCTCTATCTTCTCCCCGGGGATGTTGGGGGCCTGTGACGGAGCTCCGTTCTCGTCCTGCTGGAGTGCTCTGCCATTCACGCTGCATGCCATCGGTGGGGAGGAAAGATGCTAAGTGATAGAGGGAGCCCCTAGCAATGGGGGTCCCAGGGTGGCCAACTCTGGGGCCACCCCTACATTTAAGTCAAAGGTTGCCTACCTTCTTTCCTATCTCCACTTGTGTCTCTTAAACAGAGTGGACACTTGGTCTGTCGTTTACAGTCTTTGAAATGTTGGCGTGCACCTAAGCAACCTGCAGCACAGGTGTTGAGTCCTGGGCTCAGCACTGACCAGGCACGCTGGAGCTGTTGACTTTGAAAGACTGAAATGGGCATGAGCTGATGGATGGCAAGTGCTCTGAACATGTAACTAGCGGTTCCTTGAGATCTAGTTTCCCGGTAGAACATTTTGCTTCTGACTCCAGTTTTCCCTTAGTGCCCTTTTTCTTTCTCCAGGTGGTACCGTTTCTGTTTGGTGGCTGGAGATTCTACACTAGTACAGTTGTGCTCTGAGCTTATTGCTGACGTTCCTGAGAGCTCTATCTCCCTAGCTAGATGAAGGGCTCAGGTAAGCTCCCAGATCCTCCTCCTCCCCAACTTTGTCTACTCCCACTCCCACTCCTCTCCTATCCCATCCTATGACATCCTGCTCTGTAAACTCATTTTTCCAAAGGGGCTTTCTTACTCCTTTTCCCTTAAGTCTCTCAGGCCCCAGCCCTCCGGAAGGCTTACAGCCCACAGAGCCACATATCCTCACCATCTAAACCGTAACACATCAATCACACTTTATAACTTTGGCTACAGGAAAACAGTGCAGCATGCTTCACAGCAACTTCCTTACAGGGTTGGACCTGATGCCTGGAGTTTGGCTCTTGTGACCTTTGCCTCAAGCCAAGTCTCTCCATTCCACCTTGGAAAGAGAAGTGGGATAGTTCTGGGTTGAGTAGTAACAAATAGTGGCTCAGTTGGGGCAGGGGAGGATTGGGTGATAGATTTTTTTCAAAAAAGCTTGTCTTGAAGACATGATCATGTGTAGGGATTTACACCAGAATAGAGTAATTGCCAATTAATTATTTAGATTATTTAGTCATCCAGTAAACATTTATCTGGTACCAAATATTCAGCCAGACCTCGTGCCAGGCAAAAAAGTTGCAGAGATGAATAAGACCCAGTCTTTGCCTTGGAGGAGCCCACAGTCTACTGTGTAACTTCAGTATCTGAAGTTTACTCAGCACTTTAAATATGACTTGTTCATGTTATATACAATTCTTCACAGATTATCTCATTTAATTCTCATAATAATAGTACCAAAGTGGTCGGGTCAGACTATTAATATCTCCATTCTATAATATATAGTTGAGAAACTAAGGCTGAGAAAGATTAAGTAGTTTGCTAGTGGTCACAGTGCTTGAAAGTAAGTTGCTGAACTTGAATAGGAAACAAGGTGGTCACATCCCAGAGCCCATATATGGGAGACCTACCATGTGCCTCTCTTCAGCGACCACCAGGAAACATCGTTTCAACCCAGAGTGGTAAAAGACAGAGCTGGTCAAAGTCAAAGGAGGCAGATTTTAGCTCTGAATAGGGTTAGGAAGGACTCTGGGATGTCTGAAGTGGTCCAACAAAGGAAGACTGTATCTGGCCATGAGTCTCCCATCACAGGAAGCATTTATGCAGAAAGATTTAGGGATAGGGTAGAGGGACTAACGCATTTTCCAGGATAGAAGAACTTCGAGGATTGTTGCATCTCTCAGAGTCTCTGATTCTGGGAATTTGGAGCTTTGTGCTGTACAAGGGGTACAACTCTTGGCACAGCCATCTTGGCCGAAGCATTAAAAGTCAGAGTACAACCTGTGATTACCTGAGCCAGCTCCTGGGCCCAGGGTGAGTTCCTCATTGTTAAATATTTACTGATATCTTCTCTCCACTCTTCTTCCTTCTTCTCTTTGCTTCTCTTTATGATTTACCTCCCCGGCTCCTCTTCTTCTCTTGTTATCTTTGCCTTTATAAGAGTTAAAGGTTTAGAAGTTCTTTGTCTATTACATTGAGTCTTCCCTCCTGGGAACATTGCTTACATGGGAGGTTTTGTCCAACAAGCATGTGTTCTCATTATCATTCCCTCTCCTCCAGGAGAGAAACAGGGTTGGAAAAGAAAACAAAAAGAGAGACGAGTCCTCTGTTCCTCTGGAACATTCATCTAATGTCAATCTAGCCTTTGTCCTCTGGCAGTAGCAAAACTCAATCACAGCAGGTTAAGCAGACCCTTGTTCTTTAAACTCAATTTGCAGTGTGTCTAGAGGGAAACAGTGTAGAAGAATAGAAAAGAAAGACCTTGCCCCAAGCCTGAGAACTGTTACCCTTTAGAGGACTGCTTTTAGAATTTTCCCCTAAAATGCCAAAAACAAGTTACCGTATAAGGCAGGCAACCCTGTCTTGAGCTGATCACCAAAATGATGGTAGGAAATATGGAAGCATCATGATCCTGGTCTCTCATACTGGGAAAATGCCTCCTCTTTCTCTGTTAGAAATGCTGGGGTGAGTGTAGGCCTGCCTAGAGGTTGGGGTGTGGACTACAATGCTGCTGGAGTCCTTTCCCATTCTTGTATGGGGGGAAGGAAGGGATTTGAGGAAAGGGTCAAAAAGGTACTGAAATGTTGACCATGCGTGGTGGCTCACACCTGTATTCCCAGCACTTTGAGAGGCCCAGATAGGCGGATCACCTGAGGTCAGGATTTTGAGACCAGCCTGGCCAACATGGTGAAACCCCGTCTCACCTAAAAATACAAAAATTGTCCAGGCGTCGTGATGCATGTCTGGAATCCCAGCTACTCGGGAGACTGAGGCAAAAGAATCGCTTGAACTTGGGAGATGGAGGTTGTAGTGAGCTAAGATCATGCCACTGCACTCCAGCCTGGGAGACAGAGTGAGATTTCGTTTCAAAAAAAAAAAAAAAAAAGGTACTGAAATGTGTTTATTTAAGGAGACATAAAGAATCCTATCTTCCTTTCTAAAATTCAGAAATAAAGGCCCTAGAAACTTAAGGGGGAAAAGAACATCTGTTAGCTTCAATGTCTCTTTAAAAAATAGGGCCATATTGTCTTCAGGGTTCCTTCTAGCCAGGGAATAGTAATAGCTGACATTTACTGAGTACTTAATATGAGCCAGACACTTTGCTAAACACTCCACATGCCTTGGCACAGTTAGTCCCAACAACAGCCCTCTGAGGGAGGTACTATATAATCACCTCCACTTTTCATAGATGAGAAAGTTTAGGTAGAGAAAGGTTCAATCAATTGTTCCAGGCCACATAGCTAGCACGTAGTAAAAAAGGGAGTGTGCCTAAGCAGCAGAGCCTGCTCCCCTAGGGCCTGCCCAGTAGCCGCTCTGCTGCCCTGCGGAAGCTGTGTGTGCTTAATGACAGCAGCCAGCACTGCAAGAACACTTCCCTGTGCCAGGCTCTGTTTAGGGGCTTTGCTTATATTAACCCACTTGATCATCCTAATAACCCTGTGATGCAGATATCATTATTGTCCTCATTTTATAGATGAAAGTGAGGCACAGAGAGGTTAGGTAACTTGCCCAAGGTCACACAGCTAGTAAGAGTTGGAGTTAGGCACTGAATGTAGATCCTGAACAGAGTCCTTGCTCTTATTCGCTCTGCTCTGTTGCCTTAGTTCCTGCAATCTCTCACTTTGTCGTCTTGCCCCTCACCTTGTCCTCAGGGCTTTGGCTGCTTGCTTGCCACTCCAATGAGAGCTGCTGTGCTTCCTTAGGAACCTGCTTCAGCAACTCCAGCCAGTCTTCTGAATTATTGTCCTGGGCTGGCAAGGATTTGTCTTCGTGAAAGCCACTTTAGAAAGAGAATGGAAATGATGTTTACTGAGCATCTCCAATATGCCAGGCTCTGTGCTAGACACTTTACATACTACAGTGTTTCATTTAATATGCCCAATCTCTTTTAGAGGTGGTAATAACACCCAGTTTGCTGATATGAAAACTGAGTTTCAAAGTGAGAGGTTTAAAACCATGTCTGAGTTTTCTCAGTTAGAAAGGAGCAAGTCAGGTCTCTGACAGAATGCATGTTCTTGACCCTCGGATCCAGCCAGCCTGGGGGACCTTATTCCTCTCCTGGCTCTTGACTGAGCTTGAAGACATCCTTCCTCCTGTCTCCTTCTGACTTTCAATTCTTATGAAACAGCCACTATCAAGAAAACCTGGAAGAGCATGTCCTATTTAGATTTCTGATGGCTGACAGGTTTATTTCTTAAGCCCACAACTTTAAAAAGATACAACTGGCCGGGCACGGTGGCTCACACCTGTAATCCCAGCACTTTGGGAGGCTGAGGCAGGCCGATCACTTGAGGTCAGGAGTTCGAGACCAGCCTGGTCAACATGGTGAAACCCCATCTCTACTAAAAACACAAAAATTGGCCAGGCATGATGGCGTGCGCCTGTAATGCCAGCTACTTGGGAGGCTGAGGCAGGAGAATCATTTGAACTGAGGCGGAGGTTGCAGTGAGCCAAGATCATGCCACTGCACTCCAGCCTGGGAGACAGAGCGAGACTCCATCTCAAAAAGAAAGAAAGAAAGAAAGAAAAAGAAAGAAAGGAAGGAAGGAAGGAAGGAAGGAAGGAAGGAAAGAAAGAAAGAAAGAAGTGGGTAAAAATCTTAGGAAACTTCTCATGGCTTCTCCTTGACATCAAAACTGAGTCCAGCTCTGCAGCAGAATCTTCGCAGCACCCACGGGACCCTGCAATCCCTCCCAGGCCTCCTGAGTCCTTTGGTCTCGCCACGCAGGGAAGAGCTCCTAGAGCCAGTCACACGCCTGCATCCTTCCCTACCTCTGAGAAATTTGAAGGACTGCCTGTCCCCCATGAAAGAGCCTCAGGCTACTGGGCTTTTGGTGGATCCTGTGTTGGATCTTCCAAGTTTTCCTGCTCCCTTTCCAATGTCAGGTTGTTAATCAGAACATCACGATGCATTCAGCACATGCTTCTCTAGCCCCTCACATCTGTTGTAATTTTCTGCCTGTGATCTGCCATGGGCGTGGAAACCAGCAAACCAAGTATGTTTGCAATGGGCATAGAGAAAGAGTCCACAGGTTCTGAGTGGCAGCAAAAGCATCCCCTCCAATGAGGAAGTGGACAAACTTGGATGTGTAGACTTGGCAAAATCTATTTTGACCGCTCAGAGTCCTCTTTTTGCTTCCTTTTATGCCCTTGGTGGTGAGTTTTATGTGACCAGGGGTTAACCCCTTCGGTGCCCTCCTTGGACTTCGGCTCCTACAGCAGGAACAGGCTGACTCAGAACTTGCCTATCTCAAGCTACGAAAGGCCTTGCTTCAGCCTCTCCCGCAGCTCCACTGGAAGAGACTAAGGGGCTGGCAGGGCTGGAGCAGGGCTTCTTCATGGGCCTGCTTCAGCGTGGCAGCTGGAGAGCGGGTGGTAAGGCGGGTGGTTCTTTCAGCTCTTGGCTTGGTCTGTAGACGCCCACCTCTGCTGAGGCTCTGCTGGGCCTGTGGAGTGGGCTGTATTTATTTTGAGTTGGACAAAGGGAAGATCAACCATGGCCAACTGACAATTGAGCCCCCAGAACAAATGTCCCGTCAGTGGATTTGATCGCTTGGCTTCAAATGGGGGGTCCAGTCTGCCCTTTTCGCCTGAGGCATCTTCCCACTCATGGCCATGTCAAACCAGATAACCATAGTGAGTGTTTAAAAGGAAGTATACATCCTCTTCCCTCCTCTCTCCATCATGTTTCTTGCTAATAGTCTGTCTTGCCTGCCTCTTGGCTCTGGGGCAGGAGGCAGCCTCAATTTAAACCAGACCCATCTGAAAACCTCTTCTCATCCCCACTCCTCTCCCTTCTCTGCCTTCTCTCGTCTCAAGAGGCCAAACTATATGCCTAAAGATATACAATATGAGAACAGCATCGCATCCCAGAACAGCCCTGAAGGCATCCAGGTTCTCTGTCTGTTCCTTCCTGCCCTAAGGCTCTACTTGGGTGCAAGACACTAGCGCTCATGAAATGATCGGGGGCACAGTTTCACTCCCATCTCCATGCTGACCTGTATTTATTTCTAGGAGGCTGTAAGATCGGCATCCAGCTCTCAAGAGAGATTATCAGCTTGATGTAAAGGAATGTTCGGCCGTCTCAATTTGGGCCTGTTTTGCATGTTTACTTTTTAATTGAAGTATAACATATACAGGAAAATACACAAATCGTAAATATATAACTCTATGAGTTTTCACAAAGTAAGCACCTATGTGCATTCAATACCAATATTAAGAAACAGAACACTCCCGGCTCCCTTCCTCATCCCACCAAAAGCCGCCTTCATAGCCCTTACCGATTGCTAAATCCCTTTCCCCACGAGGATAGCCACCATCTTGGCTTCTGACATCACCACTCAGTTTTGCCTGTTTTTGTACTTTATATACATGGAATCATACAGTGTATAATGTGGTGTCTGGCTTCTTTTCTTCAACATTAGGTTTGGGATATTCATTCGTTTTGTAGTATGTAGTTATATTTCATTCATTCTCATTGCTGTATAGTATTCCATTGTATGAGTATATTACAACTCATTTACCCATTTTACTGTTAGTGAACATTTGGGCAGTTTCCAGTTTTAGCTATTTTTAATGATGCTGCTATGAACATTGTAGTGAGACTCTAGCGCATCTTTTGGTAAACGTCAACCTAATTTTAGTTGGTTCACTTAAGATGCAGTCACAGGAATTGTTTTAATCTCTTATTTCTTCGAAAAGTGACAGAGACTCATGACAAAAATTTCAGCATCACAGAAAGGTGTAGAATGAAAAATCAAAGCCCATATATAACCTCCTAGCCTGTATCCATTTTCATGCATGATTAACAGTTTCTTGTGTATCATTCTGTTTTCTATTCCCTAAACAACTATATCTATGTGTTACAACCTTTTAAAAATATAAATTAAATTTTATTATACTGTATTTCTGCCCTTAGGTCCCCTCCACCCCAACTCATAACACTATAGAGTCCCAGCGATAAGTGGGTGAGTGTATCTGACCATGGAAAGTGACTGGTCCTTCCTTCTGTCAGATAAGGCTGGGCAATCACTTTTTATTTATTTATTTTTTTTGAGATGGAGTCTCACACTGTCACCTAGGCTGGGGTGCAATGGCATGATCATGGCTCACTGCAACCTCTGTCTCCCAGGTTCAAGTGATTCTCCCATGTCAACCTCCCAAGTAGCTGGGATTACAGGTGCCCGCCACCACACCCTGCTAATTTTTCTATCTTTAGTGGAGACAGGGTTTCACCATGTTGGCCAGGCTGGTCTTGAACTCCTGACCTCAGGTGATCCGCCTGTCTTGGCCTCCCAAAGTGCTGGGATTACAGGCATGAGCCACGAGGCCTGGCCTGGGCAATCGCCTTTAATGGGTTCTTGTTAAGGTAAGGCACATAGGAGTTTGCACAGCAGTAAGTTTCATTTTCACTTCTAGAAGCATTTGTTGAGTTGCTGGTGTCCTCAGCTTAGGACTTGTCTGAGAAAAGGTTACAGTCTAGTGGGAGGTGGAAGAAGGGCACAGGAACAAATAGCTATTGTACAATGTTTACAGGTGTCGTAATAGAGCCCTGTAAATGGGTTCTGGGAGTACAAATGAAGGGGCAGTGAGTACTTCCTGTGAGGGTCAAGGAAGGCTTTAGAGAGGGTTGACATTTGGGACAGCCCTTGAATGATTAATTACTCAACTTTGCTTTGCAGAGCAAGTAGCTTTCCAGGCAGAGGGAACAGCACACACAAGCATATGGGGGCTTGTCAATAGCTGACACATCTAGGGACTGTCGATTCCTCATGTGTGTCTAAACTGTAGAATGTTGGGTCCGGGGGAGATATGACTGAGAAAGGGCTAGAATGAGTATTTTAGGGACAGGACATCAAGGGTCTTAGGTAATCATTAAAGGAGTGACAATTCACAGTTTGGAATCATTTAATACATCGCTTAGGTACTTAAAAACAATCAACCAGGCTGAGCGTGGTGGCTCACACCTGTAATCCCAGCATTCTGGGAGACCAAGGCGGGTGGATGGCTTGAACCCAGGAGTTCAAGACCAGCCTGGGCAACATGGCGACACCTCATCTCTACAAAAAATTGCAAAAATTAGCCAGGTATGGTGGTGCACGTCTGTAGTCCCAGCTACTTAGGGGGGCTAAGGTGGAGGATCACTTGATCTAAGGAAGTGGTGGTTGCAGTGAGCTGAGATTGTGCACCACTGCACTCCATCCTGGGTGACAGAGCAAGACCCTGACTCAAAAAACAAACAAATACCAAACAAACCAAACAAAAAACAAAACAAAAAACCAATCAACCAAAAGATAAAAACCCCTTCAAACATCATAGCCTTTGTGATGTCTTCAGTTAAAGCACAGATCACATTATTTGTGCATCTGTATTTCCTGTGACACAAATTCCTCTTACAGGGAACCTCTCAGACTCTTGTCTGAATCCTTCAGCCCCAAATACAGCACCTGGCACTTAGGAGGTGGTCACCAAAGGATGAATGAAAATGTGAATGAGCAAATGAGCAAGTGATTTCTACTGCACAGCATAACACTGTGCCTGAGAAAGGGGGTGGCTGGGTTACCTTCTCTTTGTGGACGTAAGTTTTACAGGTGCTTCTGCCTTGCTCACATGGTGGAAGAGGAATGAGGAACTGGTAACCTGGCCTCTGCAATAGCTCAGAGTGTGTGTGGAGGGAAGCACCGCATTTCCTTAGCAGCAGTACCTGGACCCTGGGACACAGAGTTTCATTTTGGTCAGATTAGGAATGGCATGAAGCTCAGTGGGACCCTAGGGTCTCATCTTAGCATTTAGCAACCCAGAAGGAGTTCATACTGCACCCAAATTCCCAAGTCTCCCATTTGCATGTCCTCATATAAGTCTTGTTCAGAAGGAGGACTTCTACCTCCTCCTTAACTCATTCTACCTACGTCCCTTTCCCTCCCTGACAGGTGCCCCTTTATCCACTGGGACTGGGCAATAGTGATCAGGTTGGAAGAACCACTTTCCAGTTCTCCTCTGGTCTGGGAAGACTGGGAGGCTTCAGTGTCCCCCCTAAAAAGAGTATTTCACTCACCCCTGCTGTTCCTGGTCCTCACCATTGTTGCCAGTTTCCTTGTGATACACTCCCTTGCATCTGGAGGGTCTTTAGGCAGCCAAGAAAAATCAACATTCCGAGGCTTTCCTTTCTGCCTGACCATCAAGGAATTTTCTTCATCAAGTAGCATCCTGGTTGGGAGAATTTTGTATACCTTTGACTTGAACTACCTTTGAAATCTTTCTTCACTCTTGCTCCATAACCTAATTGCTTTGAATATTTATCTGGGTTTCATCTAGATCTTCTCACCTAGGAATGTTCATCTTGAACCTGTGAGCTGACCTTAGGCCTGCTCCAACAGGGTCTGTCTCCGTCACAGGGGAATATACCAGCTAAATATGGACTTCCCCTTCCTCCCTATTAGTTAAACTGCTTTCCATGACAAGATGCAATTTTTCATTACAGGATCCATGTTTTACCCATTCCAACCCACACATTCCTGACTGGAATGCGAGTAGCATTCATTTACAACTATGTGTTCACCTTGTAAATGTAAATGATAACTAGGTAATCCATATGGTAATATGGTAATAGCTCTATAGACTCTCATTTGGAAGAAGCTCTTTATTTATCCAAAGATCTTCAGTGGCGTAAACCACCTCCCCCTGCTTCCCGGATGTGCTGTTTTCTCTCAAAGCTACTAAATTATTCCTGTGCTTCCTTGTGGCAGCTGGGGTATGGTGAAAAGAGCATGAACTTGGAGCCAAACCCCCATATCCTATCTCACCTCTGTCATCACTGACTAGGGGATTGTGGGTTCAGGCTATTTTATTTCTCTGCATATCAATCTCCTATCTGAAAAATGGGAATAATAACTCCTGTCTTACAGGGCTGTTTGACTGTTCAATGAGATAATGTATGTGAGGATGTCCGGTGCCAGGTAGATGCGGGCAGTGGAAACGGGTTTCCATCTTGTGAAGTGGATGAATTTGAGCAAATAATTTAATCTCTCTGAGCCTCAGTTTTATCATTTGTAAAACAGGGATAATAATGCAAACCTTAAAGTTTCCAAAAGGAATAAATAGAATATTTGAAAAGCATCCAGCAGAGTATCTGGAATAGAGTAGAAATGTAATACATTGTGCTGTCTCCCAACTTTTCTGAATGAATCTTGTCACTACGAGCTCACCTTTCATGACCACCAGTGACCATTTCAGTAAGATCCACAATGGTCTTCTCTGGGGTAAATTAAATAGTTTCCACACCTTCCTTCTCAATGTGATATTTCCTCCTTTGTAGATTTCACTTAGTGTTTTCTTCTTTACTACTTTTCTCTGATGTCGAGTGTTTCTGTCTTCCTCACTGATTTCTAAAGAAACGAAAGGGATTCTAGTGGATCTCAGGACAGAAATGAGAAAGCTTTCTTGGAGGATGGGACCTTGCAGAATGCCCAGGTATTCTTTGGCAGAAAAGGGGTCATGGAGACCATAAGAAGAATGGTATGATGAAGGCATAAATGTGTATGAATCTGATATGTTGGAAGAAGAAGAGTGTGTCTGAGGCAATACTTTGTAGAGTCACTGAGATGTCCTGGCTCTCAGCAATCACAATTTTCTTAGTAGAACATTATGACTCTTTTTTTTTCCTAAAAAAAAAGACTATCAGAAAAGTATGTGGTATGTAATTCTATCGTATGAACCAAAACAATTTTATTAGTAGAAAATGGGAATTTATTTTATGTGTACATATAAGATCACAACCATGAGCACGTGTCTGAAATAAACAAGCTGTTGAAGGACACGTGATGGGCTGCTCCTGAGGCTTTTCCATGATTATTCACACAGGACTTGTTCCTTCGCCTTGCCATCTGTGGGCTCTCACTAGAGATAGGCAGAGCTGTGAGTGCCAAAGGTTTAACAAAAATTGATGGGAAAAACTTAACATTGAGAAAATTGTATCTTTGAGCATAATTTGGACAAGCTTCCACTATTCTATTTTAGTGCAGGAACATTTCTTTCCAACTTTGGAGTGCCACTGAAGTTCAGTCTGCAGGGAGAGCTGGGTTGGGTGCTGGGGGTGGGGTGGGAATTAGGTGGGATGGGGTGGGGGTGAGGGTAGTCTGGCAGAGGGAGGTGAGTTTGGAGGAAGTTGGGTAGGGGCTGTATATTGGGGATCTGAGGAATTTGGGTCTGATTCTTCAAGCCATGGTAAGTTGTAGAGTAAAGGAGTGACAAATGGAAGGGAGAAATTTGGGAATGACAAAACTGATGAGGGTGAATGGTGGGTTGAAGCACATCAGAGCAGCGAGGTGAGAGAAAGAGAGCACAGACCTGGCTGAAGAGATGGGAGATCAGAAAAAGCATTCTTCAGATGCCTTCTTGTCCCGGCTCAGAACACCCCAAAGCTCAGAGGAACAGGACTGGGTTCACAAGGAGGAACAGGGAAGGCTGTCTGGGCTATCAACACTCTGAGTGTCTTGGAATCAACCCAGCACGTCCTGCTGCTGCTGCTTTCTGCCTCTGCTAGCTTGGATCCGGTAGGAAGAACAGAGTTTTACATTCTTTCAGTGAGTAATTGACTAAGCTCCACACCAGGTGTGAGTAGGGGGCTGGGGAAGTTCATATTTGCTCCTCCCCTGACTTCTTCTCCAACCTCCCTCCCCCTAGGCACACCAGGGATTTGTTCATCGGGCTGATCTTGAATGGTAGAGATAGATTCAAGCCATTTTGAGCCCAGTTCCAGGGTAAACAAGTAACAGAATCCTGTAGGCTGTTACATTTGTTGTTTTAAAAAGACTTGGTACATTATTTGTAAGGGAGTGCTATGGGAAGTAAAATAGTTCTTTCAACTGGTAGGCATGCCTATCTGTCATGATACTTAAAAAAAATTAAACTTATGGCCTAATTCCAATCAGAGAGGTTTCAGATATTTAATAATCTCACTTGTTACAGTTTCTCCAAAAGCATTTGTTTTTGTTAAGTTTTAAAATCAATCTTCTCAATTCACCCAAATTGGGAGTTATAAAGACACTTTAAATTGTAAAATCATTCTATATCCATTGTATACAATTAGGGAAATATAAAAAAAATTAAAAATAAACTAAACATCCATCATTCTAGACATGAATACTGTTAACATTTAAACATATTTCCTCCCTGTCTTTTTTCCTTGCTGTTTTACGTAATGGAGATTTTAAAAGATAAAAAGTTTTGTATTTTTTCCCAGTATTATGTCATAGGAGCGGCTCTAGGTTATTTATTTATTTATTTTTTTTGAGACGGAGTCTCACTCTGTCACCCAGGCTGGAGTGGAGTGGCCAGATCTCAGCTCACTGCAAGCTCCGCCTCCCAGGTTTACGCCATTCTCCTGCCTCAGCCTCCCGAGTAGCTGGGACTACAGGCGCCGCCACCTCGCCCGGCTAGTTTTTTGTATTTTTAGTAGAGACGGCGTTTCACCGTGTTAGCCAGGATGGTCTCGATCTCCTGACCTCGTGATCCGCCCGTCTCGGCCTCCCAAAGTGTTGGGATTACAGGCTTGAGCCACCGCGCCCGGCTGAGTGGCTCTAGGTTATTAAGCATTCTTCAGAAACTCAATTTTTAAGGTTTGCGTAATATACCTTCTTATAGTTATAATATGATTTGCTTGTTTCCCCAATGTTGAGTGTTAGGCTGTTTCCAATTTTTGAGGTTAAAAAACAACACTACCATGAATATCTTTGTGTGTGTGTGTGTGTGTGTGTGTGTGTGTGTGTATGTTTTAGTATAGGTATGACAGCAGGAGATCTGGCTACATTCTGTTGCCTGTTTTAGATGGGGATAGGACTGCCCCCTTGCCATTATGAATGACAGCTGTCAGCCAAAGGGAGGGCTGCACTAGAGACTGTCAATCCGGCTCCTGGGAGAAGGGATAACACTCAGCACAGGAATGTTGTAAACACATTACGGAGGTCTTGCAATTCCACTTTGAAATGGAGGAACCTAAAATACAATCCATTTTCAGATGAGGTCGGGTTTGTTCAGGGTGGTATGGCCATAGACAGCAATCCATTTTCAGAGGAAACAGAGGTTTTCAAAAAGCCTTTTGAATGGACTTGACTAGTATTGTGTGATTTTTAAATTAAATTACACATGTTAAAAAATGGGGGATCTAATGAAGTAGAGAATAGAAGTTACTTTGAATGATAAACTAGTGGGAATAGTATTCGTGAAGTTCCAGGCAGGCTGACTTCCTTGGTGAGTTCACCAGGGTAACAGGAGGAGTGTTGGAGCTGGAAAAGCAGAATTCTGACACTAGCTGGGCCATATTGGGCAAGTTCCTTGGTGTCTCTGAGCCTCAGATTCCCCACTAACAAAATGAGGTGGATAATGACACTAATATTTCTCACCAGCAGTTTGTTGTTAAAAGGATTTAAACACCAAGGAAGGATTAGTAAATGGCAACTAAGGCTGTGCCTAAGGGATGGCTGGGGCTTGTTCTTAACCCAGAATTCAAAATAGGCCTGCCTGACCTCAGGACAGTGCAACACAGGAGACTCGCACATACAGAACATGGATGTAAAGATGGAGTCCTGGGTTATAGTTTCAGAATCCACTGTAGGGATCTTAAACCTTCTCTCTTCAGGCCTTGAATAAATGATTTAATTTGCACACTGGGCAGTTCAACACTATTGTTTTTTCTTTTTTTGCCCCAGCCTGTGAAAAAGAACGGGGCTGGGCTAAGGCAAAGTTGAAACATTGCATTCCTCTGTCAGAAGCTTAAAAACCCTGCAATCAAACCCGAGGCCCTATTCGGAAACCAGTGTATCCGATGACAGCTTATTATAGAAGATTCTGAACTTCTAAGAATTCCTTAGTAGGAAACAAACAAAATACAAAGATATCCTCCTAATTTTCTGCAACTGGGAATTTTTGTTTTTTCTTCCTCACTTCTCCCATCCATTCTGCATGTTTGTTAAAATGTAGGCACACAGGGTCCATGGTGTGTGATACTTGGGTGGGCAGAAGGCTAGTTCAGCCGGCCAGCAAGGCAGGCAAGATGTGGTTCAACACACACATTGCTGGGAACTGGAACTTCTCCCTCATTAGTTAAACATGGGCACGAAGTAAAGATTTCTGTGTGTGCCTGTGTGTTTTCAAACGGCAGGTTCGGCGCTTCTAAGTACATAGCATGATAGGAAAGAGAAGCCTGTAATCACCTCTCTTGTCTGGGGTCCTGACGGGCCCACAGCGGGTTTGATTTACATATCTTCAAGCGGGAAACTTGTCATCCAGTCTTCATTCGCCCTTCTCTCTGGGCAGGAAAGAGGTCCATTTTTCCCGCTCCACAGAGGACATTTTATTTTTGCAGTTCTTTGAACTGCCCTCAGAGATCTAAGCACCAGGCTGAAGGCAGCTCTGTGTATCTTTGCAACAGATTAGAACATATTCACAATTTATTTGCTCACAGAACAAATATTTCCCTTGGAATGAGACCGAGGCAGTGGAGCAGGACCAGGCAGGACCAGCCACCAAAGACGGCCCCCAGGCCCCACGCTGGGCCTGCTCAGCGCCTGCACAGTTGGTTCCACATAATTGCTTCTCTGCACTCACCTCATTTAGGCCCTATAGACACATATGGGCTGATTAGTTGAGTCATTTATTGATTCAGGAATATTTGTTGAGCCCCAACGATGTACCAAACACTATGCTGGTTACAGAAATAAAGAGAGAAACACATTCTGTCCTCAAGGGGCTCCTAATCAAGTAGGGGAGAGAAGCAGTGTCTGTATGTTAATAAATCAAATCAAGGTGACAAAGATAAGCTTCAGAACCCAGGAGACGAAGTGTTTGAGGTAGGTCATTATTCTGTCTGTGTGTTACGGGGTGTGTGGGCAAGGGTGAGGTGTGTGGGGTGGTGTGGATATGGTGTGTATGGGCCTCTGTGTGTGTAGGTTGTGTGTATGTGGTGTGTGTGTGTGGTATGGGGAGTGTGTTTGCGTATGGGAGTGTGTGTGGTGACAGTGGTGAATATGTGTGTGGGTATGGTAGTGATGGTCATGGTTGGTGTTTAGTGTGTGTCGTGTGAGAAGTGTGTGTGGGTATAGGGATGTGTGCGTGTGTGTGTAGTGGTGATAGTGGTGTTTGTGTGGTGTGGGGGTGTGTGTGTGGTGCAGGAGAGTGTGTGTATGGGAGTGTGTGTGTGGTGACTGGTGGTGAATGTGTGTGTGTAGTGGTGGTGGTGTTTGTGTGGTGTGGGGTGTGTGTGTGTTTGATGGAGGAGAGTGTGTGTGTGTGGTGAGTGGTGGTGGTGAATGTGTGTGTGTGTAGTGGTGATGGTGGTGTTTGTGTGGTGTGTGTGGTGTGGGCTGTGTGTGTGGCGAGTGGTGGTGTTGAATGTGTGTGGTGAGTGGTGGTGGTGAATGTGTGTGTGTAGTGGTGATGGTATGTTTGTGTGGTGTGTGTGTGTGGTGAGTGGTGGTGTTGAATGTGTGTGGTGAGTGGTGGTGGTGAATGTGTGTGTGTAGTGGTGATGGTATGTTTGTGTGGAGTGTGTGTGTGGTGAGTGGTGGTGTTGAATGTGTGTAGTGGTGGTGATGGTATGTCTGTGGGGGGGTGTGTGTGTAGTGAGTGGTGGTGGTGAATGTGTAGTGGTGGTGATGGTATGTTTGTGTGGTGTGTGTGTGTGGTGAGTGGTGGTGTTGAATGTGTGTGTGTGTGTGGTGATGGTGGTGTTTGTGTGGTGTGTGTGTGTGTGTGTGTGTGTGAGTGGTGGTGGTGATGTGTGTGTGTGTGTGTGTGTGGTGATGGTCTGTTGTGGGTGTGTGTGTGTGTGGTGAGTGGTGGTGTTGAATGTGTGTGTGTAGTGGTGATGGTATGTTTGTGGGGGGTGTGTGTGTGGTGAGTGGTGGTGTTGAATGTGTGTGTGTAGTGGTGATGGTATGTTTGTGTGGTGTGTGTGTGTGGTGAGTGGTGGTGTTGAATGTGTGTAGTGGTGGTGATGGTATGTTTGTGTGGGGTGTGTGTGTGTGTGTAGTGAGTGGTGGTGGTGAATGTGTGTGTGGTGGTGATGGTCTGTTTGTGGGTGTGTGTGTGTGTGGTGAGTGGTGGTGTTGAATGTGTGTGTGTAGTGGTGATGGTATGTTTGTGGGGGGTGTGTGTGTGGTGAGTGGTGGTGGTGAATGTGTGTGTGTAGTGGTGATGGTATGTCTGTGGGGGGTGTGTGTGTGGTGAGTGGTGGCGTTGAATGTGTGTGTGTAGTGGTGATGGTATGTCTGTGGGGGTGTGTGTGTAGTGAGTGGTGGTGGTGAATGTGTGTGTGGTGGTGATGGTCTGTTTGTGGGTGTGTGTGTGTGGTGAGTGGTGGTGTTGAATGTGTGTGTGTAGTGGTGATGGTATGTCTGTGGGGGTGTGTGTGTGGTGAGTGGTGGTGGTGAATGTGTGTGTGGTGGTGATGGTATGTTTGTGGGTGTGTGTGTGTGTGTGGTGAGTGGTGGTGTTGAATGTGTGTGTGTAGTGGTGATGGTACGTTTGTGGGTGTGGGTGTGTGTGTGTGTGGTGAGTAGTGTTGAATGTGTGTGTGTAGTGGTGATGGTATGTTTGTGTGGTGTGTGTGTGTGTGTGTGGTGAGTGGTGGTGTTGAATGTGTGTAGTGGTGATGGTATGTTTGCGTGGTGTGTGTGTGTGTGGTGAGTGGTGGTGTTGAATGTGTGTAGTGGTGATGGTCTGTTTGTGTACTGGGGATGTGTGTGTGTGGTGAGTGGTGGTGAATTGTGTGTAGTGGTGATGGTGGTGTTTGTGTGGTGTGTGGTGTGTGTGTGTGTGTGGTGGAGGAGAGTGTGTATGGGAGTATGTGTGTAATGGGTGGTGGTGGTGAATGTGTATGTGGTAGTGATGGGGGAGGGTGGTGGGTGGTGTGTGTGTGTACACGTATACGTGGGTCCAGACGGAGGCAGAAATGAGGTCTTAGATCTTCCTGACAGCGATGAAGGGGAGGAGTTGTGGTCACAGGGCGTGAGGGGGGACGGCAGGCAGAGGGCTGAGCCTGCGAAGGCATGGAGATGAGACAACTCCAGAGGGTATGTGCAAGGGGAGGTGAGTGGTGGGAGGTGAGCTAGGAAGGCATTTTTACTGTTGACCCGTACTTTCTAATCAAGACAGTAACAGTTTTGCAGCTGTTCCTTTTCCTATACTCATGTGAGGATTTTGGGTTAGAATTGCTGTGTTCTTCTCCGCGGGCCAAAGCTCACTAGCGCTGGGGCCTCCATTCTGGGAAGGGCCCTGTAGGTGAATCTCTGAGCGTTTACTGGCCTCCTTTTCTACCTGGGCTGCTGCACCCAGAACAGTTCTTAGAGTTTCTAGCCTCCTGAGCTCGCAGAATGGCAAAGGTGGGTTCTATTGGACTTGGGGCAGAGGAGGTTTAAATGTGACGATCCCTGAGGCAAATGTTAGAAAAAAGGGCAGTGCCGCAGTGCAGGGGATCTCCAGCTCTCTCACAATGCATGGCTGCCCTGGCTAGATCTGCGCTGTGTGGAGCTGTTTAAAGAACGAACAAGGGGCCAGGCACGGTGGCTCATGCCTGTAATCCCAGCACTTTGGGAGGCCAAGGCGGGAAAGATCACCTGAGGTCAGGAGTTTGAGACCAGCCTGGCCAATGTGGTAAAACTGCGTCTCTACTAAAAATACAAAAAGCAGCTCGGCTTGGTGACGCATGCCTATAATCCCAGCTACTTGGGAGGCTGAGGCAGGAGAATCACTTGAACCAGGGAGGCAGAGGTTGCAACGAGCCGAGATTGCGCCATAGCACTCCAGCCTGGGCGATAAGAGCGAGATTCTGTCTCAGAAAAGAAAACAACAACAACAACAAACGAATAAGGAGGCAGATGACAGGAGCTGGCTTTCTTCCTGAAATTTTGGTTTGCTTTTTATTACTTTCCCCTTACTGGATAGGGTCAAAGCTGCCTCATGATTAAGTTGGCCAGATAAGAATGATTTATTTCCATTTTACTAGACAGGGACCGGAAACCCTTACAGAAAGTCTAAAGTTTGCAAGATACTGGTCATATTGTCTCAGCTCATTTTCGTGGTTACCTGCGAGGTAAATGTTTTCTGGTATCATCCCCATTTTACAAATGGGGAAATTAGGGCTAAGAGAGGTAAAGTCACTGGGACAAAACCACTCAATCTCTTCTGTGAGTTCCTCATCACGGATCGTCTCACTGAAATTTGAACCCAAGTCTGTTTGGCACCAAAGACCATGTTTTTTTCATAATGCTTCCTGAAGTTTATGAGGCAGCATGGTTTGGCTAAATGATGGTGTTTCGTTTTTTTTTTTTTTTTGAGATGGAGTTTTGCTCTTGTTGCCCAGGCTGGAGTGCAATGGCACAATCTCAGCTCACTGCAACCTCCGCCTCCTGGGTTCAAGCGATTCTCGTGCCTCAGCCTCCCGAATAGCTGGGATTACAGGCATATGCCACCACGCCCAGCTAATTTTGTATTTTTAGTAGACACAGGGTTTCTCCATGTTGATCAGTCTGGTCTTGAACTCCTGACCTCAGGTGATCCACCCGCCTTGGCCTCTCAAAGTGCTGGGATTACAGGCGTGAGCCACCGTGACTGGCCGATGGTGGGTTTTATCATTACATAGGAATGGGTTTAAACCCAAGTTCTCCTCTGTGCTGGTTAGGTACGTGACCTTGCATTCTTTCCTTCCTTGCTCCCTTGTGAAGTGTTAATTGAGGCCTATTATATCCGTGTCAAGCACTCTGCTGGGGTCTCAGAACATAGCAGCTAACTTCACAGTCCTTGCCCTTCCAGGGCTTCCAGTCGGATGAATAATTCAGACAATGAAATAGGCAAGTACAATGAAGTTTGAGAAGTGCTATGATGGGAAGCCTCAGGTACTCTCTGTCCAATACAATGGCTGCTAACCACAGCCCAGTGCTATCAGTATAAAATGCCTGCAGGAGTTTGAAGACCTAGTGCAATAATATAATGTTAAGCACCTCATTAATAATGTCTTATATTGATTACATGTTGAAATGATTATTTATGGGATTTGCTGAGTTTAAAACTCTTTATAAATTCAAATTGATTTCACCTGTTCCTTTTTAGGTCTTTGTATGTAGCTACTAGAAAATTTAAACTTAGGCCGGGCATGGTGGCTCATGCCTATAATCTCAGCACTTTGGGAGGCTGAGGCGGGTGGATCATTTGAGGTCTGGAGTTTGAGACTAGCCTGACCAACATGGAGAGACCCCATCTCTACTAAAAATACAAAAAAATTAGCCAGGTGTGGTGGCGCATGCCTGTAGTCCCAGATACTCAGGAGGATGAGGCAGGAGAATTGCTTGAACATGGGAGATGGAGGTTGCATTGAGCCGAGATCACACCACTGCCCTCCAGCCTGGGCGACAGAGTGAGACTCTATCTCAAAAAAAAAAAAAAAAAGAAAAAACAAAATTTAAACTTACATATGTGGCTCACATTGTATTTCTAAGGGACAGCGCTGCTGTGGAAGAATAAAGGCATGCAGATATTTCCTATCTTAATGCAACAATCAAAGAACGTTTATCCTGTGACCTCCCCAGGAAGGCACAAGAGATGCTTAACGAGTAGGAGCTTCTCTCCCTCCACACATGGTTTAAGAGGCTTTAGTTTATTGTGGAACCCTCAGTCCTCTGGTACTGTGGAGAAGTTATCAGGTGACATGGCTGCAGAGCTTGTTCAGTCCCCTCGAGGATTCCTTTGGGTCCTGTATCTTGAGAAGTAGCTGTCGTAACCCATCTCCCCCATGCCCCCCGAAAAACCCATAGCTGACAGTCAGATGAAATAAATGTTGCTTGTTGCCATGGCCCCTAGGTATCTATGCTTTTCTTTATTTTAGCAAAAGGAAGTCATGTTAAATATTTCAGGAGGGTCTGATTTTCAATATCTTTATTGGATTGAAAAAGACAAGGCACATTAGGTTAATGATAAGGCCTTATCTGCCCATTAGATTCATAGAACTGGGAAGGGTCTTGGGAACTGACTAGTCCCACTTCTGACCCTCCTTCTCAGAAAGTGAAGCTGAGAGAGGCTAAGGGGCTTGCCTAGGGTAACAGAGCCAACCAAGGTGCTCAGTGACTGGAACCCAGTCTTTCCATCCCCCGCTTCCACATGCAACCGTCATTCTGCACTGCCCATTCTATTCTGAGATGCTCCCTTTTCTGCTCCTACCTCCCAAAGTCTCCTCCTGTTTGTCCCCATCCTCTTCTGCTGCCTTCTCTCTCTCTCTGACCCAGTGTCTTGTCTTTAATATAACAGGCAACAGAAACAGGTGTCAAAAAGAGATAGGCGCTGGGCATGGTGGCTCACGTCTGTAATCCCAGCACTTTGGGAGGCTGAGGCAGGTGGATCACGAGGTCAGGAGATCAAGATCATCTTGGCCATGGTGAAATCTGTCTCTACTAAAAATACAAAAATTAGCTGGGTATGGTGGCACGTGCCTGTAGTTCCAGCTACTTGGGAGGCTAAGGCAAGAGAATAGCTTGAACCAGGGAGTCAGAGGTTGCAGTGAGCCAAAATCGCACCACTGCACTCCAGCCTGGCAATAGAGCAAGACTCCATCTCAAAAAAAAAAAAAAAAAAGAAAAAAGAAAAAAAGGACACCAACAAATGAAGCCAGGGAGATTTTCGGTGGCCTTGACAGTGGTTCAGGGCTGGGCGCAGTGGCTCATGCCTGTAATCCCAACACTTTGGGAGGCTGAGGCGGGTGGATCACCTGAGGTCAGGAGTTCGAGACCAGCCTGGCCAACATGGTGAAACACTGTCTCTACTAAAAATACAAAAAATTAGCTGGGCGTGGTGGCCGGTGCCTGTAATACCAGCTACGAAGGAGGCTGAAGCAGGAGAATTGCCTGAACCCAGAAGGTGGATGTTTCAGTGAGCTGAGAGCATGTCATTGCACTCCAGCCTGGGCAACAAGAGCAAAAGTCTCAATAAATAAATACATAAATAAATAATCATTGTTTAGGTGAAAAGGCAGCCTGGGTGTGTTTGGAGGAGCATAGATTTGGAATCACAGGCTCAGGGCTTGAGGGCTGGCCATGAGGCCTTGGAAAACCATAGTTTCCTCCTGTTTAATCAACTTCACTGGGTTGTCATGAGGGGCAAATAGGACCATGTTTCTGAAAAGGTTTTGTCATCTCTGAGACGTCATACGAGTGGTGGTTATTATCATTCACACGATGCTAGGAGATGTTGTTGGCTGTGACAGCAGGATGAAATAGCAGAGTGATATGGTTGCCAAAGAAAGCTAATGTGGTATCGAGAGTAAGGGACGCGACTCTCCACTTGACCATCCGTTTCTGGGACACTATGCTGTGTTCAGTTCCGGGAATTGCCTTTTAAAAGGGACTTTGGCAAACTGTTGTTGTTCCAGAGAAAATCGCAAGAATAGCTTAGGGTTTGAGAGTTATGACATATAAGGGATGATTTAAGGATTTGGAGGATGTTTAGTCTGGAGGAAAAAAAATAAAGACTTAGCTAGAATGAGGTAGGTCTTTCCAAATATCTGCAGGTTGTCCTGCGGAAGAGAGGAAAGATTCATTCTGTGTTGCTAGTGGCCAAGCCAGGGCCCAATGATGGGAGTTAATAGGAGGCAGATCTGGGTGCCATCGGAGCCTATCTAAAACTCAGAAAGTTGTTCCCAGATGAACTTCCTGGGAAAGTAGTGAGCTGTCCATAAGTGGAAGTGTTCAAGCAAAAGGGGCTGTTTATGGGCACAGGGTGCTGTGAAGAGAATTCCTGCTCTGGCTGAGAGGTTGAACCAAGTGTTCTCTGTGATCCCTCCAATTCTGAGACCACGATTATCTCCTTCTGCTCTCTCAGATCTTGCTTGCTGATCTGCTTCCCTCACCGTTTTTGATGTCTTTGTTGACTATCTGCTCCTTCTGAGAATGCTTTAGGGTTTTAGATTCAGAAATATTTCTGTAATCGTTGATAGTCCAGTGTAACGGAAAGTAGGAAGGAGGAACATTTAAGAACAAAGGCAGTGTTGTTACTTTGATGGACACACAGTAACCTGTTAAGTGGGGGTAGAAGCAGAAACATGGTGGTGTGTGTTTGGGAGTCTTGTAAATACTACAGCAAAGGAATAGGCATCCCTTATTCTTAGCTATAGTTTAAAATGCAAGCACAACTGCTAAAGGCCTTTGTTCTTGAATGGACCAGCATTCTCCTTGTTTATACAATTCTTTTGTTAGCTACAGAGATTCAAGAAAATTCTCACTATAAGAATTCTAGATCATAAACTGCTTTCCAGACTCATAATTTAAGTGCTTTGCTGATTTGGTTATATCAAATTCTGTACAGGAGGTGTTTTCATGATTTCTCGACTTCAGAAAAGCCATTTTCTTGAAAATATTTTTTCACGCATAGTTAGTGTTGCAGCTGGGAGAGTAAGAGGCTAGCTGAATCTCTACAGTTGAGTGGGCAGCTGAGCTATTTCCAGGATTTTGTTCTGCCCCCAAGTAGCAATTATGCATCTGTCTCACAGTGCTCCACCTCAGACATCCCCACCGTCATTTCAGAAACCTCCACCTAGACTCTAAGGCACAAAATAGCACTCAGCAGATCCAGGTGGAAGGAGGAGGGAATGGGTAAGAACATTTTGGTCACGTTCCCTGAGGTGAGAGTGTTTGCCCAGCCCTGAGAATGACAGCAGAGACATGGAGAAAACTGTGGATCAGGATATGAATTCCAATACTTTGGGAGCCTTGTTGGTCCACTGTGGCAGGAAGAGCCTGGAGAGACAACAGTAATGGTTCTTCAAATCCGGGAGACTGGCCAGTTGGGCCAGGCTGGGCAGGGTGGTGGGGTGTTGAAGAGGCAGCAACAATCTGTAGGAGCTGCAGCGTCCGTGGTCATCCTCTGAGACTGCTGCCCTATTGCAGACCCAGTCTGAGGCTGCTGTGTTGAACCCACGTCCTGTTGCCTTAGCTCCACCTCAGTGTGCCCTTGAACCCTGGGCTCAGGACAGCCTCAACCTGGAGACCAGCAGGTGGATTTGCTCTTGGATCTACATTCTGGACAGAGGGACCAGCCAACTCTGATTGGAGCCCACAGCCTTACTCCCCACTCATTCTTTTTTTTTTTTTTGAGACAGAGTTTTGCAATGTCGCCCAGGCTAGAGTGCAGTGGCATGATCTCGGCTCACTGCAACCTCCGCCTCCAGGGTTTAAGCGATTCTCTTGCCTCAGCCTGCTGAGCAGCTGGGATTACAGGTGCCCACCACCACGCCTGGCTAATTTTTGTATTTTTAGTAGAGATGGAGTTTCATCATGTTTGCCAGGCTGGTGTCAAACTCCTGACCTCCCGCCTCAGCCTCCCAAAATGCTGGGATTACAGGCACGAGCCACCATGCCTGGCCCCCACTCATTCTTTTATTCCAGACCTGCTTCCTCACCAGTCTCTTATGTCTAGGGGTGCTCTTCTATAAGCTCTGGTTTCTGAGCTTATAGAAGTCTGGGAAAATGGAGTCTGGGAATGGAAGGGACTTCTTACCAAGTCATTTTAAAACCCTGACTTGTCTCTGTCCTTCCAAAGTAGTCCTACTTTCCCTGAATGGAGTGATGCAATCGTTCTCAAACTTCTGTGGGAATGAGATAGCCCCAGCTTTTAAAATATCAGATGTCAGAGGTCCATTCTCAGAGATCGTGATGAGGGAGATCCAGGTGGGCCCCGGGAATCTGGAACCCAGGTGTTTCTGATGTAAGCAGTCCCTGGGCCATACTTAGAGAAACATTAGAGGAAAGAACATGAATTTTGGGGTCTAAGAGAGACAGAACTGGGTTACTTATTGTGTTATGTATTGAGCAAGTTAATCACCACTTTTGAGCTTCCTGTTTTCATCATGTATAAAATGCTGACCACGTCTCAGGGGAGATGTCAGTGTGAAGATGTACATAAAGTGTTTAGCTGGGGCTTTTAAAAAATTTTATTTTACTTTAAGTTCTGGGATACATGTGCAGAATGTGCAGGCTTGTTACATAGGTATACATGTGCCATGGTGGTTTGCTGCACTTATCAACCCATCATCTAGGTTTTAAGCCCCACAGACATTAGGTATTTGTCCTAATGCTCTCCCTCTCCTTGCCCCCCACCACTCAACAGGCCCCGATGTGTGATATTCCCCTCCCTGTGTCCACGTGTTCTCATTGTTCAGCTTGCTGGGGCTTATTAAATAGGGCTTTTGGCTCTCTCTCCCCCTCCTTCAGCACCAGGGAATTGGTAACAGAGAATTTTAACCCCTCCTAGACATGACACATTAGTGGTGCCTTTCTAGCAGCGTGCACCTGTGGAATGGTCACAGAAGTGTCTGGAGGAGCACACACATCCCCAGTGCTCTGTGCCTGGACAGCCAATCCTGATTTCACAAGCAATGGCATGAAAAGAAATGACCAGGAGGTCAGAGGTCAGCCACTTGCTGTCATTTTTATTTGCAGTAAACCACACAGTCAGAACATACACAATATACAGTGCGTTGCAAAGCAAGTCCATGGCACTCTATGCAGGTAGATGAGCAGGCTCGAGCAGGCGACCACTGTTACAGAATAACACGTCTAGGGTGGGGGAGGCAGTGGAAGTGGAAGAGCAAGGAAGGAAGGATCTGGATCCTGGTCCTATGCTTCTAGTTAGCTACTGCCCCAGTCATGGCTAGTAAACTGCATTTCTGCACTGCAGTTGAGGTGTGTTAGGACCTTTAGCTTCAACCTGTGCCCAGGGTCATCCCTAAACACTGAGGTTTAGCTGAGTTTCGTAAGTGGAAGCAGTGCTTTTCCACAGTGGGACTGATTCTCTCCCAGCACACTGGCAATTCAAGAGGGCAAAAGAGGTTTGATACATGGAAGGGAAAATACTTACATTTCAGGGTTCATGTATATATCTGTGTCAGTGTATGTGTATGGGTGTGTGTAGAGGTGGAGAGTTTACCTAAGCATTTCTTTGTAGTGTTTCTTTCATGTTGGACACCTCCCATCCCTAAAACTGACTGATTTCTGAGCATGATCAATCATTGAGGGAAGGAAAGTAGATTCTTGGCAGAGGGGCTAGGAGTTGCCCTCCTGGGTCAGCAAGGCTTGGAGAAGCCTTGGGCCTGGTGGGAGACCCATGAGGACAAAGACCCTACCTCCTGTCTTATGGCTGTGGCATTTACCCAAGGTGAAGCAAGATCACTACAGCAGGAAGGTCTTTAGAGCACCACCTTGTTTGACAGATAGAGAAAAACAGGTCCCAGAAGCCTATAGGATGTGTGTCCAAGACCATGTAAATGAGACAGGACTGAAGCCCACTCCCTGTGCCGCTCTTGTTTTCCCAGGCAGGGTTTCAGGCCTTATCCTAACATGGGATGTGGAATGATTCCCTTCCACAGCAGCCTCTATGGAGTATTTGCCAGACTTCCCCAAGATAGAAGGTTCTTACTTGTTTTCTACAGAGAGAGAAAATCATCCATCAGAAACCCCTTAGCAAGTGGCTTCTTGGAATTATGACTACTTGCTAATAATACTTTCTCTGAGATACCCACCGAACTTTGAGGTTGACGGTACAGAGAAGCATAAACGCATAAAACTTCTTCCCATTCTATGGAAGAGGACAGCTGTGCTGTAAGCTGGGTCAGCAACTTGCTGTGAATCCTCTTCTCTTTAGTTGAGTTGTCTGCCTCTTGCCATCTGAAGGAGGAAGCAAGAAAATGCGGCAGGTTTTGAAATCTGCCTTCTTGCTGAGTGACCTACACATTAGACCACACTGTCTCTATTAAGACTGTAGACTACCTCAGCAGGTTAGCACAGACCAAAAAGGGTAACAGCTGGAGCATCAGGCCCTGTCTAGGTGAACACCTGCTTTGCCTCCTATCCAGGGTCCTGGGAGAGTTGCTTTGAAGAAATTTTTTATATGCTGATGGAAGAACCAGTACTGAATGACCACCATTTGTTATTCAACTATAATCAACAGAGATAGACTTTGTGCTATGCAGGCTGCCAACTCTGCATAAAAGGTTGGACTTGATAACATCTAAGGAAGGGCCTTTCCAACCTAAGGGGGCTATGATTTTAGAATTCCTTGCTTCGTGGACTTTTCATGTTAATTGAGATAGTTTGCTAGAAACTGTGAGTCCAGTAGGGTTGTGCTTGTTGGTTTTTGCTTATTTGTTCTGTCTTTGTTGATTTTACAGAAGCACAATCCACCTAATTGCCATAGCCTCTAGCCCATTCTGTGTTCCTGAATCTGTTTTTACATTGAAACTATGATTGTTATGGCCTGGGATGTTCCACTATGTCATTGTGGGTTAAACTTCCCAACAGTTCTCTCTCACAAAGGTGCTTTATGTCTGTGATGAGACTCAAGAGGTGAAGAGAAAAAGGACAGTAGTATTGAACGGAGAGGTTTAAGTTAGACATTGAGGCCATTTTTTTAATGGGAGAAGTTGTGAGACGCTGGAGTGCATCCTGACATTGGGCTTGGAGTATGCCCTCTGATCTTTCCTGGGCCTTTTAAGCACAGGTTTGCCTGGAGGTAACAAAGCGGGCAGATGGCCCCTTAAAACCCTTTTCTAATCCTCTGATTTTATGTATGAACATTCTAAAAATAGAACCATGCTGGGGTGGGGAAGGGTGCAGAGAGTGAAGAAAAATATCATGAGAATAACAGAAAAAAAGCAGAAGAAGTAGGCTCGGGGTGTGGGTAGAGGTTGAGAAAAGCAGAATGTGATGGGAAAAGATGGAGAAAAAGTAAGAGAACTGCATTGCGACATATTAAGAGATTAGGGTGCAGTCCCTGACAGATCGATATTCTTATTTATTTATTTTTTGAGACGGAGTCTCTCTCTGTTGCTCAGGCTTGAGTGCAGTGGCAAGATCTCAGCTCACTGCAACCTCTGCCTCTTGGGCTCAGACGATTCTCCTGCCTCAGCCTCCTGAGTAGCTGGGATTACAGGCACACATCACCACACCCAGCTAATTTTTGTATTTTTAGTAGAGATGGTATTTTACTATGTTGGCCAGGCTGGTCTTGAACTCCTGACCTCATGTAATCCTCCTGCCTCAGCCTCCCAAAGTGCTAGGATTACAGGCATGAGCCACTATGCCCAGCCCAAATCGACATTCTTTTTTCTTTTTTTTTGAGATGGAGTCTCCCTCTGTCACCCAGGCTGGAGTGCAGTGGTGCGATCTCAGCTCACTGCAAGCTCCACCTCCCGGGTTCACTCCATTCTCCTGCCTCAGCCTATCATAGTTGGGATTACAGGCGTGTGTCACCACACCCAGCTAATTTTTGCATTTTTAGTAGAGATGGGGTTTCACCATGTTGGCCAGGCTGGTCTTGAACACCTGACCTCAGGTGATCCTCTCACCTCAGCCTCCCAAAGTGCTAGGATTACAGGCATGAGCCACCGTACCCAGCCCAGATAGACATTCTTTAAAAACAACATGACATTCCACCACAAAAGAAGTGAAAATGGCCAGTCCTTGTTTGACTGATGACATTACCTTGTGAAATTCCTTCTGGCCGGGTGCGGTGGCTCAAGCCTGTAATCCCAGCACTTTGGGAGGCCGAGACGGGCGGATCACGAGGTCAGGAGTTCGAGACCATCCTGGCTAACACGGTGAAACCCTGTCTCTACTAAAAAATACAAAAAAAGCTAGCCGGGCGAGGTGGCTGGCGCCTGTAGTCCCAGCTACTCGGGAGGCTGAGGCAGGAGAATGGCGTAAACCCGGGAGGCGGAGTTTGCAGTGAGCTGAGATCCGGCCACTGCACTCCAGCCCCGGCGACAGAGCGAGACTCCGTCTCAAAAAAAAAAAAAAAAAAAAAAAAAAAAAAAAAAAAAAAAAAAAAATAAAATAAAATAAAAAAAATATATACAAAAAATAAAAACAACATATTTACTGATGAATCCATTAGTAAGTGTGTGAATCACCCTTTCCAGCTCCATTTTACATGTGGGGAAAGTGAGCTGTAATATGACTTGCCTAGGTCCCTATTGCCAGTTGGTATCAAGGGAGGCACCGGAGGTGGCCTTGCGGGAGAAGTCCAATGCTGAGCAGAGGAGGCAGAGCACATTTCCCCAGCCCAGGATGTGTGGATAGGAAGTGCCCTCAGGACGCGTGCCTTCGTGCTCAGGAAAGAGACTGAGAATGGGCACAGCTAAGGCCTGCGTCTTCCTTCCCTGGCCCTGCCTCAGAGCCCCAGGCTCGGAGTGACTGAGGCGGCAGAAGGGAGCTGGACACTGCAAAGAGCCTCACGCCTTGCCTTGCCTTGGCCTTGGCCTTGCCTTGCCTTGCCTTGCCTTTCGTCAGTGGCAGTAGGAGAACCAAATCCTGTCATACAACTGTCCCTTCTCCTCTTGGGAGCCATGCAAAATATCCACTGAATTTGGAAGTTGGGCTCGTGAATGGCTTTTCCTTGCTTTTTCTCTTTCCTCGTTTCTCTGAGTTCCTGAGTGCAGTTTCCAGAAGTTTCTTTCCTCTTTTAAGAAAATGGAGTCTGGCGGGCGGATCACGAGGTCAGGAGATCCAGACCATCCTGGCTAACATGGTGAAACCCCGTCTCTACTAAAAAGTACAAAAAAACTAGCCGGGCGAGGTGGCGGGCGCCTGTACTCCCAGCTACTCGGGAGGCTGAGGCAGGAGAATGGCGTACACCCGGGAGGCGGAGCTTGCAGTGAGCTGAGATCCGGCCACTGCACTCCAGCCCGGGCGACAGAGCGAGACTCCATCTCAAAAAAAAAAGAAAAAAGAAAAAAAGAAAATGGAGTCTGGGAATGGATGGGACTTCTCACCAAGTCAGTCGGAGGCAGGATGGATTTCTTGCAGATGACCTACATTTGAGACTATCTGACAGATTTCCCTGAATGTCCTTTTATTCCCCCTTTGGGGGAAGATGGGAACTCTCATTGATTAGGTTGGTGCGAAGGTATTTGCGGTTTTTGCCATTAAAAATATAAGCAAAACAGCAATTACTTTTGCTCCAACCTAATATTTTGTCTCTCCTTCTGCCCTAGTCCCTGCTCACAAACATCTCAGAAGGGACCTTCGAGCTGGAGTCCTCCGAAATGTCACAGAGGCGTGGCCCCCAGCTCCCACTCTGTTTCCATCCTTGCTCCCCTGTGGTGACCCACAGCAGTGTGGCCCCATCACAGAAAACAGCCAAGTGAAGGCGGCTCAGCACACTCAAGTGAGCTTTGGCTTTTGAATTCTTACTTTCCCCATTAGGAAGCTGGGCCACTTTTAATCAGTGGGAAATAGGAAGAAACTTTGTGCTTCCTCTTCCCTACTACAGAACGACTGATGAACAGTAGTACAAATAGGCCTGTCTGTTCTGAGGAGATAGAGAAACAAAAAATCATGTTGCCTAGGCAAGGCAAGCGCAAGTGTGCAGAGACCTAGCCCAGCATCCGTCTCTGGGAACGCCTGCCAAGAGCTCTTATATAAGCTGCAGTGAGCTCATGTGTTTGATCAGCAGATCCTGGGCTTCAGGGCCAGGGGTTAGGCTGGAGGAGGGAGCTTAGAAGAGACTGTGTTCTTCCAAAGAGGGGGCGATCTGGGAAGAAAACATGTTCCTATACTCAGAGTGATGGAGGCAATTTTCATCTCTGTGCCAGTCAACATAGACTTCCATTTCTCGTGGTGTCAATATCAGGAGAAGAGAAGGTGATGTTTGGTGTTATGAACTCCATGGTGTGAGGAAAGGGGTGGCGAAGGGAGGGGTGGTGTTTAATGATTCAAAGGCGGGCAGATGTGCACTTGGGTTATGGATAAGAAAGCTTTCCTCTTGATGTGTAGGAAGTCAGGTAGGTGCCCATTTAGCTCCACCATGCACAGGCTGGGAATCTATCAGGCCTTGGTTTCTAGTTGTTGCTTCTCCCTTAGGCTGTGCTTAAAATGGGAAACTCATTTTGTTCATTGACTGAGACAGGCTGAATATTCTGACACCTGCTATCACTCATTTTTGCCTGCTTTTCTTTTGTTTGGCAGAATCACTGAGCTGGTAGACCTTTGCAAGCAAACTTACCACCTACCTTGCCCACCATCTTGTCCGTAACGTGTGCAGTCAGCCCACCCTGATCCCAGCAGCTAAGCACAGAGCAAGTGGAATGATACCTGCTTTCCATACATTTTGCCTATTGAAAATTATCTCTCACCCTGCGTAAATGAGCCAAGCTTTTCAACCAGGCTTCCCAGATGTTCTCTCGGGGGTTGACACACTTCCAGATCAGTCCTGCCCTAGTGGAGGGGGGTATCTGAACATCACAGCAGCCTACTCCCCACCGAGTCTAGCTTCCTATTATTCACATGATGCGGTAATAACTATAACTGTTCTTTAGCTGAACAGATAAATCTGCAGACATGATGTTCTATTGTTTTACCTGTTCAAAATAATGTGCCCAGCCACTCTGTAACTACTAATGCTTTAAACAGTTTTTTTATTTCAGAATTAAGAACATGCATTTTTCAGGTGAATTTCTTTTTCTTTTTCTTTCTTTCTTTCTTTCTTTTTTTTTTTTTGAGACGGAGTTTTGCTCTCAGGCTGGAGTGCAGTGGCACGATCTCGGCTCACTGCAACCTCTGCCTCCTGGGTTCAAGGGATTCTCCTGCCTCAGCCTCCTGAGTAGCTGGGATTACAGACGCGTGCCACCATGCCCAGCTAATTTTTTTGTGTTTTTTTTTTCAGTAGAGACGGGGTTTCACCATATTGGGGCCAGGTTGGTCTCGAACTCCTGACCTCAAGTGATCCGCCTGCCTCGGCCTCCCAAAGTGCTGGGATTACAGGCGTGAGCCACCACGCCCTGCCTTTCAGGTGAATTTCTAACTCCTCCAAGTGTTTTGCATTTTCTCTTTGGCGTCATTAGTGCTTACAACACTTTCCAATTTAGTGTCTTTTGATAATTTAGTTCATGGGCTGTTTGCTTTCCTGTTTCCAGAAGAATCAGAAATGTTTCAAATACAGCTAAGACCGTCTTTGGTTCCACCCAACACTTTCTCCTCATGAGTGATGGTAAATGTCCTCATGAATTTCTGCTTGGGAACAACTGGACTCAGTCAGTTGAGAAATGACAGAGCCCATATGCACAACACCTTGAAGCCTTCCTTCAGCAATGCGGATGATACACACAACCTTGAACACTTCAGAGAGAATCCTCCGTGATGATGTTGGCTCAAGTATTTTGGTGTAAGATGTCATGATAGCTATAACTTACTCATAACAAATCCAGCCAGAAAAAGATGAAACAGGGCAAAATGTTAACAACTGTTAAATCTAAGTTATGGGCACTTGGTTGCTCATTATACTCATGGCTGCAGTTTTTTTGTATGTTTGAGCATTTTCATCATAAAAAGAATTTATTCCCAGATGTTCAAATTTCAGGAGGCATATTTAACCTGTGGGGGCTTCGGGAGGCTGACAGGCAGCAGATGGGAGGCAGGAATTGCTTAGTTCTCCTAGGTCTATTATCATTACCTTAATGTCTGCTAGTAACAGAGTACGACAATAGAAAACCCCAAACAGCAATTCCGTGACACCCTCTGTTATTAACACCTTCCATGCAAGTATGGTTCTCTGAGTTAAAAGATGTAGTTCTCAATCCCTTTACCTCAAGGATGTTGGGGAGAGAGGAAATATTCACCAGGGAAACTTTTCTTTTCTTGAAGATCATGCCATTTTCTGGTAACCAATTGGTACCAGTTTTCTTAAAGAAATAAAAAACACAAAAAAATTTCATTCATTACTTTGAAAGTACTGTTGTTTAGTCCCTCAACAGAAAATGCAAACTTTCTGGAATCTTATTCCGGATTGCCAGTTATATTGCGGGGTTTTAAAATTCATTTCAATTTCTATTTTCTAGGGTACAAATACATTATTATTTTTGTTATTCCTCACCTTGTAATTCCTCTTAAGATTTCATTTTACAAAGATTTTTGCTTTTTGGAGAGTTAAAAATGCTCAATTTTTTTTGCATCACTCTAGGCAGTATATATATATTTTTTTGTAAAAGTGTTTTTTAATCTTGGTAAAATAATAAAATTATATTTCACAATTTGCACAGAGTCTGACTAAAGGGCAGAGGCATATTACCCTCAGAGTTTAGAATAAAGCCAGATTTTTCAGGCCCAGTTCCACTGTAGAGTTAGTATGCACTGCAGTCTCAAACATTTTCTTGTTCCCTCTAAAGCTAGGGCCAATTTCATTTCAAATGGAGGTTAGAGTAAAAAAAATCACTTTTGTGTTTTACCACCTTCTCTAGGCAGTATTTTTTATCCCAAATTATGATTCACCCGAAAGGTTTTTAAAAGGCCACTTCAAATCTCCACTCCACCTTTAGAGATGTTACTAAATTCTGATATTTGACTACCTGACCTTATTTCTTTTGCCCTGATCTTTACTATGGTCTCTGCATATCTTTTAGTAGCATTTAATACTGTGTGAATACTGTGATCTGGCTGAGTTCTTCACCAGGTATTCACCGTTGTCCATCCTTCTCAAGTAGTGCTTTAGGATATTGCCCAGCTGGTGCCTAGGAGCAAGGACCTGGGAAGGTAGGAGGAGGTTGACATGGACCTCCTGCTGCTCAGGGCTGCTGCCCCACCTCAGTGCGCCCCTGCATCCAGACACATGAATGCTATTTCCATTCCAGCTCTGCGGAAGAGGGAGGAGAGGGACTTGGGTTTCCAGTTTGAGAAGGGAGTAAGTCCTACACAGGGGATTAGTTTTGGGGTAGTAAATCCCTGTCCATTCCTGCGGCTCGGAGGAATTCGTAATGGCACTGCAGGCACAAACGTGGACTTTGAAGGCAGGTACTGACAGGTCTGACTCCTGGATCTGTCACTGTGAGCTTTGCTCTGTTTCTCAGTTTTCCTCACTTGTCAAATAGAGAACCATATAGGTTTTTGTGAAGTTCCAAAGGGGTCATAAAAATAGTAAGCTTTGGACTAGATAATAAATGATGTTGTTATTTAGTAACAATTTCATTAATACCGGGGGATTTCTATTTTATCATTTACTCGGCTTTAGGCTTAAAATTTTTTTTGAGGATTTCTCAGTTCTTCCTTCTATTTTTGGGCTATAGTGTTCATGCCCACCTCCCTTGCCCAAATCAATCTGCCAAAAAATCCAGTTCTCTATCTCTTTTCATCTTATGAATCTGAATCTTATTATGCTGATCTCTTACTATGTTGTAACTCTACTTCTGTGCTGCCCTTTTATTCTTTGTCAGTTCTGACCTTATCTCTAAGAAGTGAATTGCAAATATTTCTGTCTTTCTGTCCAAGTCGAATTTCATATTTTCTGAATCACGTAGCTGCCCTCCATGTGACCTAGAAAGCCCTTTGATGATCCATATTTAGCTGTATCCATCACTCAACAGATGTCTGGGTAGTTAAAGTCCCCCATGAGCTCCCTCTACATCCTGTGGTTTCAAGTTCCTGAGTTGTTAGTTAAAAAGCTTTCATCCCCCTGCCCCCCACCCATTCCAGAGTAGAAGTACAGATACCCACTTTAGCTGTTCATTCATTTATTCATTTGATAAATATTTACTCATTACCTACTGCATGCTTGATACTGCATTAGATGTTATCCTCTTTGTTCCAAATTGCATTTGCTTAATCTGACCCATTTAGAGTAGTCCTCCAGGTTTTCTGATTTCTCTGGAATCAGCATTGAGCATCCAATTAAGCCGTCTCTTCTACCTGCAGGGTTTCCTGACCCCTGGGAGACTTGGAAGCTTAATTGTAAACTCTGATGTCTTGCTATAATGTACCTGCTATTCCATGCACAGATTTCAGACTTACAAAGGTTCACCACAGCTCTATCTAGGGGAGTTTAGTTCGCAGATGAGGTTGCAAGGCTCTGCTTGTCGTCCTGCACCTTGGACATGAAGAATGAAGTGGCAGCAAGGGTAGAACACCTAGCAAGTTAAGTAGCTAATTTCCAAAACCCCTTGGTTTTCTGTGTCCCTGGTTTCCCACAGAGATGCCTATGAGGAAAGATGCTTCTCTGCTTTTTGAGCTCTCTGGATCTTCCCATTAGATAGCATCTCTTGGCATCTGAAAGGCAGCTTGCCATTCTGTTCTCCTGTGGAACACAGATGGCCCAGCCCACGCCTATCACTAATGAGGATTGCATACAGAGCCTCCTTGCTGGAGGCTCCCTTCAGCAACCCCAGTGCTCCTTCCCTTTGCTGGCCAGTCACTGTTGACCATGGCATTTAAATCTGAGAAGGCTCTTTGCTGCTCTCCCACTCACAGAGCTGAACAAAAAAATCTATTAGGTGTAAGTTCTGGGAAATGAGTTGCATTCAGCTAGAACATGAAGACATTGAGGATTGAGGAAGGGATGGCTGCTGATTTGATTGCCAGGGTTTTGGGATCCAGCTGTCCATGGAGGCTGTTGAGTTTTAATATGAACAAGCACTGGAAGTTCTTCAGTAGGAACATGATTAGCTAGTTATACAGAGGTTAAACAGATGGGATATCAATTTGTCAATGTCATATTATTTCAAGTAGAATACTAGTATGATTGGAAACAATTAGAATAGAATTTTAAAGGCACTAAAATATAGTGGAAAAAGCGTAGATTTTCTTTCTCTTTTTTCTTTTCTTTCTTTCTTTCTTTTTTTTTTGAGACGGGATTTTCATTCTTTCACCCAGGCTGAAGTGCAGTGGCACGATCTTGGCTCACTGCAACCTCTGCCTCCCAGATTCAAGCGATTCTCCTGCCTTAGCCTCCCAAGTAGCTGGGATTACAGGTGTGTGCCACCACACCTGGCTAATTTTGTATTTTTGGTAGAGACGGGGTTTCACCATGTTGGCCAGACTGGTCTCAAACTCCTGAACTGAGGTGATCCACCCACCTCGGCCTCCCAAAGTGCTGGCATTGAAGGAGTGAACCACTGCACCTGTCTGAGCATAGATTTTCATATGAGACAGACCCGTGTCAAGTCCTAGTTCTGTCACTTGCTATCTGTTGGACAAAGTACTTCACTTTTCTATGCATGAATTTCTATATCTGTAAAAAAGTACAATGCCAATATCTTAGGCTGCTCTGAAGATCAAAAGGGAAAGTACATGAAAAGACCTTGACACCGTGCCTGGCACCTAGTAAGCAATGAATGGAAATTTCCTTTCTTTTTTTTGAGACAGAGTATTGCTCTGTCACCCAGGTTGGAGTGCAGTGGCGCGATCACGGCTCACTGCAACCTTCCACTCCTGGGTTCAAGCGATTCTCCTGCCTCAGCCTCCTGAGTAGCTGGGATTACAGGCATGCACCACCAAGCCCAGCTAATTTTTGTATTTTTAGTAGAGACGGAGTTTCACCATGTTGTTCATGGCTGGTCTTGAACTCCTGACCTCGTGACACGCCCACCTCAGCCTCCCAAAGTGCTGGGATTACAGGCATGAGCCACCGCTCCCGGCTGGGAGTTTCCTTTCTTATCTCCCTTTCCTGTTTTCTCTTTATTGCAGAAAGTTGAAAGATGCACTCTAATATGGTAGAACATCAAGTTGAGCTAAAATCAATGGCTCCATGTGAAAGTTTGTACAATTCTGCTCTCCTGTTTTATTTAAAACTTGTTTGAATTTGAGATGTAGGATAGTTTCTTTTTCCTTGCTATTGCAAGTCTGATACAGGTCTGATATTTACAATTAGAAGTTCCAAACTGCTAATATGGACCTCGGTAGAAAGGCAAAATCTGTTTGACTTTAATACTATAATCCATTTTTTTAAGTTCTCAGAGCTACCAAGGAGCAATCACAACCACCACCAGCGACCCCTGAGGGTGCCAGTGAGTCAGGTCAATCCTGCCATGTCCAAGACTGGTCTAAATGGTCAGTACTCCCAATCCAGAAATTGCTCTTGGAGTCATTTTTCATTCTTTCAGAAAATAAGGGACACCAAGAAATGCTGTTCAAAAGGAGTTAATAAATTTACTGATTTAACATTAATGCCTACGAAAACAGTTTAAATAGCTTTTGGGGTAAGGTAGATTAGTTACTGTTGGTTTCCCATCCAACAAGGTCAAAGCTTTTTCCCATAACTGCAGGTGCATGTTCATTCCTGCACATGGCAGTCCTTTCCATATTAGAGCAGCTCCAGGAGCAGTTATTAAATTGAATAGAAGTTAACCTGTCTACAACTGTGTTTTTCAGACCTGATTCTGTTCTCTGGAGTTACACAGATAAAGTCTGATCTCTATCTGCTATCACGCCTACCCTTTTATTTTTTCTTGTCTTCAATCCCCTTTCCAGTCCCTTCCCAACTCAGGAAACAAAGGGCCTAATCATTTATTCTTGCTTGAAGATGGATAGAGGGGAACAATAAAAATAGACAAACAATCTCATAAAGAAACAAGAAAAAGTGTCGTAAGAATGGAGACTTGGCTGGGTGCGGTGGCTCACGCCTGTAATCCCAGCACTTTGGGAAGCTGAGGCAGGTGGGTCACCTGAGGTCAGGAATTCGAGACCAGCCTGGCCAATATGGTGAAACCCCGTCTCTACTAAAAATACAAAAATTAGCTGGGCGTGGTGGTACACGCCTGTAATCCAAGCTACTCAAGAGAGGCAGGAGAATCGCTTGAACCTGGGAGGCAGAAGTTGCAGTTAGCCGAGACTGCGCCATCGCACTCCAGCCTGGGCAACAAGAGGAAAACTCCATCCCCCACCCCGGCCAAAAAAATAAAAAAAAAGAATGGAGACTTCTTGTTCTAGAAAAAGCACTTTTTGAGATATTATTGTAGAGGATGGTTACTTGCCTGTTTCCACCTCCACTGAGAACAACAACAAAATAAATGGTGGTCTTAAGGCAGTGTTTTCTAATCTATAGATATTGACAAATAAAGGACTCTATGGTTCTTTACTAGGAGTTCTCAGAGACTCTCTATGTACTTCCCAGAAAAGATTTAGCACTTGACCACAGAACTCTTTTTTTCATGGAACATTTGATGGATACTAGTGTTTTGGGAGACACATCTTAGGAAGTTATGGTTTCAGATATGCTGTGGGGACTCAGACTGAACATTTGAAATAATTTCTTGATTGATTACTGTTAGATCCTGGAGCTGGTGGCCAAGGAAGACTGTGAAGTTTCCTTCCTTGGAAGATTGGTAGACTCTTCTTCCTTCCCCCAACTCCCCCTCTTTTAATACTAGAATTAGGCATGCACCTGCCTGGGAGTGCCGAGGTGTAGGCTTGACATATAGGGGATCTGAGCATCTAGATCCTTCCCATCCCCGTGATTCTATTTTTATGGATCCCAATTGTGTAGTGTTGCATGGAAGGCACAGACTAGCTGGGACAGGAGGTAACTGAGAGTTTTGGCCAAGAGAAGAGGGGGCTAGAGATGGGAAAAGTTGATTCAATTATTTTTGGCAGGAGTTGGAACCAAAGCAGCAGAAGAGAGTAAGTTTTAAGACTCTCTGGCAAAGTAACTTCCTAATCTGTCACTGAGTATGTGTAAAAAAGTGATTAGTGGGTCTCTATATTTATCATGATTACTCACAAATATGTAATTTACATAATATATACAGCACATTAAGTACTATGTCACCTTATATAATGTGCATATGTATAATGTATATGCATGTTATGTAACGCCAGTCTGGAGGCTCTTCCAGGTTCTGCCAAGTATTTCCTAATTTATTTGGCAATTTTAACGTATCTTTTCCATCTGTGGAAAGAACTCTCTTGAGAGGAGCTGGTCTCTGACCTGAATATAATCATCCTACTAGGTCTATCTCCACTCTCAACACACTGGGGAAACTCCAAAAAGACTAAGCCATAATGGAACACAATTCCTAGTTCATCAGTTTAGGGACAACACAATGTACTAAAGAGTTCCTGCTTTACAGTTTTTATTGCTATTGGGGTAGAAGCATGGGGGGCAGGTGAGAACATGTCTGTAGCATGGCCAGAATCAGAATAAGAAATAAGGGACTAGGTTCTCCCCTGACTAACCATGTGGCTTTGAGAAGTCACTAAACCTCTTTAAGCCTTGTTCTTCTCATTGAGATTGAGATAATAATACCTTCTCGGCTAACCTCAGAGGTTGCTATGAGGGTCACTATGATGAGGGACTCCACAACAAGAAACCACAGTCATAGTGTTTAAAGGATGATTTGCAAGTCATGATTAAACAACACAAGATTTACTAAGGTTACCAAATTGGAAGTGCAATTCCACTGAAGTTGTTATACTCCATGCCTCTAAGAAGGACTTGGGATATGTCTCTCAAGCAATATTGCAAGTCTTGTGCACTAGGGTACAGCAGGTAAGGGCCATTTTCTGCACAGCCCCTTCATGAGACTTGTGAGTCTCTGAGAATCAATTTCACCTGTTGATAGTGCCATGTCTCAATAGCCTCAATCTTGGGGGAACTTGGCTGAAACACATGCATGAACTTCTGTAAATGTCTTAGAATCAGTGACCCCAAACCTGAACCTGCCTCAGTTTCAGAATCAAGTGGCTTCCAAGATAGTACCTGTAGTAATTCTGGAGCTTGTTGGTCCCATCACCAAGAATACCATCATTAAAGATATACTTCAGGTGGCCTGGTTTTCCCCTTAGTTAGCATTCTGCACTATTAGGTTGAGCAGAATGGTCTTAGATCTTGCTCCTAGATGGTCCTTCACAGTTAAGTGCCATTTGTACACACAATCTTAATATTCCCTTCCTTATCCAAAGTTCCTGTCCAATGCAAGGAGATTAGAGGCAGCTCAGCGGAGTGATATCAAATGGGTCCAAGTTTCCACTGAGAAATCTCAGAGAGGGATGAAGGCCCAGTGAAGCTCTGAGCGGCCTTGCCTTTGGGAAAGGATGGTAATGCTGGCACTTGCTGAATGAAGCGCACTGAGCTCTGCTGAGACCCCTCTGTCCTGGCTGGCAGTATCTTGCAGAAGATGCCTCAGTCCTCCTTGTGACTCTCCACTGAGGTCATCCCCGCAGTCAAGGTTGTTTCCAAACTAAGAGACTATGATGACCATGATAAGGTGACATGTGGAGAGTTCAATCTGATGATCTCTTTAGTACCTTTGACCTCAGACCAACTTCTTTTCCATTCAGGCCAGAGAGAACCTCTGGGAAGCAGCATGAGGCACTCGTTTTCTTGTGTGGGCATATCCCGTCTACGCATGTGCTGTACGTTTGTTCCTCCCTGGCAACCTGGATCCAAGTGGAGTCACTTTTCAGTGACCGGAAACGACCCTACTCTGAGATGCATGGGTTCTTTTCTCCATTAAATATCTTTGTAACGGCACCTACTCTCAAGCTGCATTAGCCAAGACACCATGGAAAAGTCTCTGAACTTTTCTGAGACTCAATTTTCTTATCTGAAAAATGGGAGAGTAAATCCAGCCCAGCAAGTCTTTCATGCTTGTTTTGAGGATCCAGAATAGGAGTTGTCAGTCTCTTCATTCATAATAGGGAGCTACTTTCATTCCCCTTAACCCTTGTGATCATCGCAGGGAGATGCGTCCTGATAATGAAACAGTGGAGTGGGGGAGTAAGAACCTTCTTTTTCCTTACCACTTTCTGTCTCATACTACCTCTGTTATTTTTTCAATCAGGAAAAGTCCGTCAGTAAATAAATATTTATATATATATATAAATATATAGGCTAAACACATATATACACACACACGTAAGACCATCAGAAGGTCCTTCAGGTCATACTCTGGGAGTGGTGAGTGCAAAGAAGCAGGAGGTAACCATTTCCCAGTTTCCCTAGCAAAGTTCCTTCCTTCCCATCTTTTCTGCCTTCAGGAATAGTCTGCCACCAGGGCTTGGAACTCAAACAGGAAACACGCTTTGGCTTGAAAAAGAAAGAAGCTGGGGGTGGTTTTTTTTTTTTCTTCCCTTTTTACACAATATTATGACACCAATTTGAAAAATAAATCCCAGTTTCTCTGCTTTCCCTCCCAGGTGTTCACAGAACTAAGAAAATAAATACCACATCTAAGGTGTGCTGTGCAGGCAGCTCTGGGAGCTCTTGGAGCCGCCTCTAAACAAACATACAGCCACCAGGAGAAGGCTCCGGGAAAATAACAAGTGCCCACTGATGGTGCAGAAACCCAAGAATGGAAATACAGCTTTCCATGGCCTTTCTGCCTCCTCAGCAGGTTGAGGGAGAAGTTGTCACTCAAAGGACGACCAAGAAACCAACGTGCGCCTGCTGAGCCCTGCCAAGGATTATGCTGTGAGAGCTGGAGGCTGTTTTGTCTCTGTACAGAGGGACCTTTGTGCAAATTCTTTGGAACCAGAGCTCTTTCCCTTGGCCACATCCGATCTCACCATAGGCAGGAAACCTGCAGCCTGCCCCTCACAAGCATCCGTGAGGAACCTGCAGGGCTGGTAGAAAGAAAGGGGGATTTCTCTTCAGTCTCAAAAAATTCTACTCGAGGCCTGTGGGAATGTGGAGGTTGCTGCATGAGCCAGCCACACCCTCATGGGCCCTAAGTCCATTCAAAATGTTTTGTTGGCACTGGCTCTGTTACGGGTATACCCACTGTTGAAATAGAATCTATGGCAAGGTGACGTTTTCTTCCCGAAGGGTGGTTTTGCTTCCGCTGGTTAGAGAAGAGTGTGTAAGTGTGCATGTGTGTGCATGTGTGAGTGTGCAAATAAATGTGTGTGTGAGTGTGCATTATAGTTTCTTGTTTTCTCTCTTGGTTTAGCTGGTGTTTGGCACACTGTTTAGTCTTTTGAACGGCTCTTCCTCCTCAACGAGAAGAAGCTGCTCTTCTGGGGAGGCCCCATCATCATGGGCGCTTGGTTCTTGTGAGTAATTTTAATCTAAAAGCAAAGAGGCAGAAATGAATTAGTGGCATGCAAATCTCAGTAGCCCAAGGGAGAGTGAGCCACAGAGAAAGGAAAGGCCAGCTTCAGGCTGGAAGGAGCCCCATGCAGAAGGACAACTGTCCTTGAACGGCTTCAAAATTGGCAACTTGACCCTGACTGGGCCTGGAGTTTGGCACGGCTGGGAGTGAGGGGCGGAAGCACTGGAGAGACAGGTGTGACCTTCCCACGTGGTGATCAGCTCACACCTGTCTTGTGTCCTTGTATTCACAGACTCTCAGAATGTCACAGCCAGAGGAGACCTCAGGGACTCAATCGACCCCTCTGCAGGAGCCCATTAGACTAGCCTAAGTTCACAAACAGAGCAGCAGAACAATTAGAGCCCAGTTTTTCAGATTCCCAGCCTCCATTGTTCCTGGTCATTCCTGCCAAGGCAGTGCTGAGATGTCAATCAAGTGACAGAGACTTTGGTCTGACCTCTGACTAAGCAACATTATGTGGAGAGTTCCCAAGTGAGTGCCTTAGGTATTTCCTCTTTTCTTGGCCTTCTAGGGAAGAGCCTAAATTCTTTTTAAAACTTTTTTTTCTTTAAATTTTAGGGTTTATAAGTGTTTTCTCTTGTAAACTTTAAGTCAATTGGAAGTGAAAGACACCGATGTATTCTCATTTTTGCCTTTCTTCCCAACCTTATCCTCAGGTCATGACTTTGAAATAGTTAATTCCTACTTGAGTGTGGCCTTGCAACCTTAATAATCTACATTATCAGTCCATCCACAATATTTATTAAGTATGATAATGCTCAGAGTAGGATGATGATGTGGGAACAGGAAGCACTTAGAATTCAAAGACCTGGGTTTGAGTCCAGACACTTCCACTTCTTTGCTGTGAAAATTCAGACGAATCATTGAATCTTCAGAGCCAGTGCTTACTGAACTGTAAATGAGGGGGATAACATTTGTCTTATTTTCCTCACAAAGATCAAATAATAGATTGTCAATGAAAGCCCACTGTAAACTGTAAAATGGAAAGTAACAGTTAGTGAAATCCTTGTCTTACAGAGAAAGAGAAAGAGAAAGATGGAGGTCCAAAGAAACAGAACCTATGAACTCATTCTTGTGGGTTTTACCGCATTGTAGGAAATGACAGTGTGACCACAGGGAACAACAGAAGAACTCTTGAACACAGAGACCATCAACGAGTTTAAATTAATCTCGGCTAAACCAAGTGGCGTCCAAAACAAGGTGGGCATGGAATGAGAAAAGTCTGATGGGAACAAGGAGGAAATAATTTTAAAATTTGAAGGAAGGAAAGGAAATGTGTTGGTGAAAAGGGCGTGGGTAGAGAAGTCACAGATGAGCAGGTTGAGTTCAGGGCAAACTATGAGAAATGTGGTCATGGACACAGGTAGGGCAGCTGGTGTGGGGTTTTAAAGGGAGGCAGAAAGACTGGGTTCACATGAAGAAATGAGGAAGCGTGAGAGATGGCATTCTACACTGGAGAATAACATGACAAACAAACAAACAAACAAACAAAAAACCCAAAAAAACAAAAGAATGTAACTGGACAATCAATCAGATTTTGCAGAGGGTGGGGAAGAAGTGTGGGATTTATTGATGAGTTGGGAAGTTCAACTACATCGTTGGTTCTCAAAGTGTGGCTCATAGGCCAGCAGCATCAGCATCACCTTGGAACTTGTGAGAAATGAAAACTCTCTGGCATCCAGACTTACTGAACCAGAAAATCTGGGATGTGGCCCAGCAATATGTGTTTCAGAACCCCTGTAGGTTATTTAGCTGCATACTCAAGTCTGAGAATCACCAGACTAGATAACTAGGATCATCTTTGACTTTGAGATTCTGCTATCATCTAATTCTGGGAGAAGATTCTGAATTTTGAGGCTCAAATTATGCCCCCTAACTGTGATGGTGAAGCATGAAAGATCATCTTACAGTGTTACAATAATGAGACAAGTTTTCTTAATAAATATATATAACTTTTGTATATACATATATAAACAAATATGGGCCTCTTTTGTTTTGTTTTTGTTTTTGTTTTGTTTTGTTTTTGTTTTGAGATGGAGTCTTGCACTATCGCCCAGGCTGGAGTGCAGTGGCACGATCTTGGCTCACAGCAACCTCCACCTCCAGGGTTCAAGTGATTCTCCCGCCTCAGCCTCCTGAGTGGCTGGGATTACAGGTGCCCGCCACCATGCCCAGCTAATTTTTTGTGTTTTCAGTAGAGACGGGGTTTCACTATGTTGGCCAGGCTGGTTTTGAACTCTTGACCTTGTGATCCACCTGCCTCGGCCTCCCAAAGTACTGGGATTACAGGCGTGAGCCACTGTGCCCAGCTGAAACCTTTCCCTGAGTGTTGGGCTTAAGGAAATTTTTAGGAAATTTCCAACTTTTTGCAATGACGAGTAATATAGACATGACATTCTTATATATCAATCTTTCTGTATTTCTGGTAATCTGTGTTTTACTTAGAATAAGTTCCCAGAAGTATATGAACAATTTTAAAAGTGAAAGTAAATGAACTAGATCAATGTATATTGATATTTATAACTACAATTCTTGATACATGGGTCTGCATGCTTTTCAGAATGGCTGTTAACTGTCGATACTCTTGCCTCACTGTATGAGTGTACTGGTCTCCCCATACCCTTGACAACAATGAATATTAAGACAAACAAAAAAGCTGTGCTAATTGGTAAGTGAAACATGGCATAGCTTTCTCGCTGTTTTAATTCAAAAATCTTTTATTCCTTTTTAAAAACTTGTGATATTAAATATTATTTCATAGATTTTTAGCCCATGGCACTTCTTCTATGAATTCTCTGTTCACTATTGCATTGTTAGTATTTTTTTTCCACTGGATTCTAATAGCTCATTTCTTTATACCTTGTGAGAATTAACCTGATCTTTGGGATAGCGATTGCAAACATCTTGTCCTTAGTCTTTTAAAAATTTCATATTGATTTTTTGACTTGTAGAAATTAAAATTGGTTAATAGTCAAATATGCCACTTTTTCCTTAGAAAATCCCTACCCACAGTGTAATTATGATCATCTATTTTTTTCTGGTAGCTAGGAACATTTAATTCTGTAATTGAATTGGAGGGTTTTTTTTTGTTTTGGTTTTGTTTTTGGAATATAGTTTGAGGTGAGAGGTTCTATATAATGACATTTTCTGAAATGCAATTTCTTGGATATTGTATACTACACTGTTCATTCCTATCTAATTAGTTTATAATGTTTGTCTTTCCTTCATTAGCTTTTATGTATACTAGGGTTTCTCAAGGCTTGCTTCTGTACTATTGATTTATCTATCCAATATCATGCCAATAGCATGTTACTCAAATTATTGTGGCTTTATAATTATTTTAATATCTTGTGAGAAGTTATTTCTCAGCATTCTTTTATAAAACATCCTAGAAACTGCATTGTTTGTAGAGTTAAAAAAAATCTTACCACCTACAAATAATGACAGTTTTGACTCTTTTCTAAATAATTATATTTCTTTTCTGCTTCAAGTATATATTGCATTGGCTAAAATTTCCAATGTTAAAAATACATGTCTGGTTCATAATTTTAGTGAGAATTCCTCTAGTGTTTTACTATTAAGTAAAGTATTGGTTATGGTTTAACATATATTTAACAAAGGTATTCATTAGTGGGGGAGAAGCCTTCTGATCTTAGTTTTCAAGAGTTTTTATCTTTAAAAATCAGAAATGTTGAATGTAATTGAATACTTTTGGGTCATCTATTTTATCATGTAATTTTTCTATTTAAACTATTAGAAGACTTTCTTTTGTTCCTTTGATATGCTCAGAGGGGTGAATGATTCTTTTAATACATTGTTCAATTCTACCTACCAATACTTTTAACTATAATTCTTATGTCATATTTATATTTGGGAGTGGTCTATAGTTTTCTATTTTTAAGTGTAATTTTTGTTAGGTTATTGCATGTCTTCATTTCACAAGATAGATTCAGTAGCTTTCCATCGTTGTCTATACTATGAAATAGTTTACCTAAGTATGTATTTCCTAGTAGTATGGAAGATCTCCCCAATAAGGCCACCTGTTTTAAGATCATTTAGTTTGTAATTCTTCGAAATAATTTGATTTCATTAATGGTTACCAGGATTTTCATTCATCTTCTTAAGATGTTCAAGTTCATTAGAATCAAGATGATTATATATTTTGTTATATATATTTATTTTTTGAGACAGAGTCTCACTCCATCACCCAGGCTGGAGTGCAGTAGTGTGATCTTGGCTCACTGCAACCTCCGCCTCCTGGGTTCAAGGGATTCTCCTGCCTCCGCCTCCCAAGTAGCTGGAATTACAGGGATGGGCCACCGTGCCTGGCTAATTTTTGTATTTTTGGTACAGATGGGGTTTAGCCATGTTGGTCAGGCTGGTCTCAAACTCCTGACCTCAAGTAATCCTTGTGCCTCAGCCTCCCAAAGTGCTGGGATTATAGGCGTGGTGATGAGTCACCACGCCCAGCCTTGTTTTATATTTAAATAAAGCCATGGAAACAGTTATATTTATATTTTTATATTACATTTATGTTTTTTACATTTTAATATCTTTGATTCCTTTCTCTTTTAAAAATTAGATTTTCAAACAGTTGACATATTTTAAGAAATAGTTCTAGAGTTTCCTGTTTTTAATTATTTAATTTCTACTTTTATCTTTATTATTTTCTTCCTTCTGCTTCTCCTAAGATTGTTTTATTGTTGCTCTTCTAATTTTAGTATTATTCATTAATTTTATTTCTTTTTTATATGATGGAAGATTATGAGGCTTTGAATTTACTTCCAAATATAGTTTAGGCTATATCCTATAATTTTTGAACTAGAGCCTTCTTATTTTTTATAATTTTTTGAGTAATCAACCATAGTGGCTTTGATCTCCTCATAAATCTCTTGTTTAGGAGAATTTTTAAGTCTCCAAGTGACTAAATTTTGTTTATTCACTTAATCTTCTATTAGTAATTTCTAGTTTTATTACTTTGTGGTCAAAGAAAATTACCTTTATAATTTCTGCAACTGGGTTTTATGGTGCTTTTTGCCTTGTAAACTAGTTTCTGATCTATTTTGGTAAATATGAATGCTTGAACAAATATGATATTTGATTTCTTTATGAGTTATAGAGTTATTTCATCCAAGCATTTTTTTTTTTTTTTGGCTACTTAGCCTCAAAGATGGAAACAAATATTTTAAAGCTTCTCAATATCTGTCAACTTCTTCTGTACCAACCTTTTCTCAGAATATATATTGATATTATTTTTTCACAGTATATATTTTTATTCTGTTATTAGATATCTAACATTTTATGACCACTATATCTCATAATTGAGTGTACTTTTTATCAAATAAAAAATGCCGGGCGCGGTGGCTCAAGCCTGTAATCCCAGCACTTTGGGAGGCCGAGACGGGCGGATCACGAGGTCAGGAGATCGAGACCATCCTGGCTAACACGGTGAAACCTCGTGTCTACTAAAAGAATACAAAAAAACTAGCCGGGCGAGGTAGCGGGCGCCTGTAGTCCCAGCTACTCGGGAGGCTGAGGCAGGAGAATAGCGTAAACCCGGAGGCGGAGCTTGCAGTGAGCTGAGATCCGGCCATTGCACTCCAGCCTGGGTGGCAGAGCGAGACTCTGTCTCAAAAAAAAAAAAAAAAAAAAAAAAAATGCATTTACTTATTCTGCTTTATGCTTTAGGTACATGGGAAGGTTAGTTTGTCTAAAATTAGCATAATTAACATTACTATTTCTTCCTTTTAATTTCTCTGTACCTGATAAAAAATAAAATAAGAAGATATATATTATATATACATATGTATAACCTTTCGTTTTAGATGTATCTTTTGAAACATATATTTGGATTTTCATTTTTAACTCAATATGAGAGTATTGGTCTTTTAATAGGGAACTTTAACTCATCTATTTTTCTTTTATATATGTGTAATATATGTGTGTATATATATATATGTGCATATATGTGTGTGTGTGTATATAGTCTTAACATCATTCGACTTGATTCAAAAAATTTTTAAATGTTGGCTTATTTTTTGCTTTCTATCCTATGCTACATTAATAGAGTTTATATATTTTGAATTCTTCCAGATTTGAAAGGCGTGCACCCTTTTTTAGTTTCACTAGTGATTGTCTACCTATTAAAATTACCTTCTGATTTATATGTTTTATCATCAAAGTGAAGAGAGACAATGAGAAACTTCACGTATCTTTACTATTCCTTCAGCAGTGTCTCCTGCGTTTTTGGCCTTTGTTAATATAATCTTAGATTTGGGATACAGGTTATTAATGTTTACATGATATGTCTTCAGTTTCAAAGAATGATTTTTGCCATTTGCATTTAGTTGCATAACCATATTTAGCAGGTTTTTGGAAACTTCATTCTAATTTCAGTGGTTTCCATTTTTACTAAAAGTTCTTTTGGGCTGTGATAGTCCATTCTTAAGGCTTTAATTTTGAATCACTTCTTAGTTGGTGTATACCTTCAAGAAGATGTTTCAACAAGGGGTACATGAGTTTTAACCCTTGCAAGTTTAAGAATGATTTTCTGTTACCTTCTGTTATGGACTAAATTGTGTCCCCCCCATATTCATATGTTGAATCCCTAACCCCCAATGTGACTATATCTGTATATAGGGCCTTTGAGGAGGTAATTAAGTTAAATGAGGTCACAAGGGTGGGGCCCTAATCCCTTAGAGCTGGTGTTCCTTTAAGAAGAGAAAGGAGTGTGCAAACACAGAGGAAAAGCCATGTGAGGATATAACAAGAAGGCGGGCATTGGAAGTCAGGAAGAGAGGCTTCCCCAGAAATCAGCCCTTCTGGCACCTTGGTCTTGTGTTGTCAGCCTCCAGAACTGTGAGAAAATAAATTTCTGTTGTTTAAGCTGTCAGTCTGTGGTATTCTATTATGGCAGTCAAAGCAGATGAATATACCTTTACATATGGATTTCTGGACCTCAAACTATGAAATCATTGGTTCACAAATTTTTTCACAGTGAGTTGTAATCTCTAAAGGCTGGTATGGAGGAAGGGTGTGTGTGGGCATAGGGAGAAGTATTTAGCTACTTCAAAATCCAGTGCTTGAATTTATAGGAATAGCAATCCAGTTTTCAGCTAGGACTGAACCAGGTAGGAGAGCATTTGATTTCTTCCACCCTTTTTTCGTAGGGGGGTCGGAGATAGGAGGAGCTTGGATAGATTCTTCTCAATTCAGTTCCATCAAATGATAAACAGTAGAAACTCCCTCCATCCATCCTAACTCCAGCAGGGTGGAAAGCCATTATTTGATATAGTGTGTTTTCATTTTTTTCTTAGTCTTCATAAGATTGAGGTAAGATTTTTGCAGAGAAATTTCTGTTTTTGATAAACTTTATAGAAGATGCTACCTTTTCTCAGCAGGTTCAGGAAACCCTCTCTCTAGAAGACAACTTGATGTTCTAAAGGGCTCAAAATAGCAGGTGATCAAAATATCTGAATACTTCACTAGAGTGAGGAAGCTTAGAAACTCCACTTTATCTTTTGAAATTTGCATAGCTGCAATCTTATTGAGGGTATTACACATGTAGTATCCCAGCAGAGGCCCTGAAAGCCAGGACAATGATTGCTCTTCACCACAGAGATTCTAGCTGCGTTTCTAACTGAGGACAAACTCTAAGAAGGAAGGATGCATGGCTCCTGTACTGGTGTTAAAAGGAGAGCTAACGAATACAGTAAGTCTGGGAATGGAGATACTCTATTTTTGTTAGTTCATTTGTTCAGTCTTTTATTCATCATTTGACATATATTATTGTGCAACTGTTACAAACCAGGCACTGTTCTATGTTCTGGGTGATAGTGCCATAAACAAAATAGATAACCCGTGTGGTGACTCATTCAGTGGAATTTTCAAGTAGGTTATCAGGGCTGTGGGTGCACTGGTTGGGAGGCATGTCTGTGCTCTGCGAGGAATTTTCTCCCGGGAGCTCCAGCAGTCAGAGGAGCTACCCTACCAACTTCTAGGTAAGGTAAGTGTGTAGATTTGGCTTCCACATAAGGAAGCAATTTGACTTGTTCATCAGCAGAACAGTCTTCCTCTTGAGGTAATAAATTCCTTGCCATTGACATGATTCAAGCTGAGGCTGTCCAGGATACAGTAGATGAAGTCTCAGAATTCACTGACTAGAACTGTGAACTCCTCGAAGTCAGTTCTATGTCTCATTCAGTTTTGTGGCCGGTGCCTCACAGTGTCTGGCATATAGCAGGTGCTTGATAAGAGCTGGCAGGTAAATGAGTGGGTGGATAAACAAAGTGGAAGAGGGGTTGCACTAGATAGTCTTCCACGATCCCTGCAACTCTGAGATTCAGTGATTTCATATTAAGTCAGTGCCTAAAAGGGCTCAAAAATAAGGCTGCTCATCCCCGTCTCAAAGATTGGCAAGACTCACCGTGCAACATGGCTGCATCCAGGGTTCTCCATCCACTTGCATTGGCAGCAGCTTGTTTGTCCTGGAACCCAGAACACCAAGAGAACACAGTGAGCTTTTTCAAGTGAGAGAATCAAGGTTGTTCCCACCAGGAAAACGGAAGTAGGAAAACCTTATCTGCCCACCTAAGAGTGGTTCTCTAAGACTCTGTTGGAGAACTTGTTAAAAATAGATTTCTGAGACCACCTCAGGGAGTCTAACTTGGCAGGTCTGGGGCCAGGCCCAGTGGTCTGTGTTTCTGTGTGTGTGTGTGTGTGTTTTTTTTTTTTTTTTTTTTTTTGAGGTGGAGTTCTGCTCTTGTTGCCCAGGCTGGAGTGCAATGGCGCAATCTCGGCTCACTGCAACCTCCGCCTCCCGGGTTCAAGCGATTCTCCTGCCTCAGCCTCCCAAGTAGCTGGGATTACAGGCATGCACCACCACACCCAGCTAATTTTTTGTATTTTTAGTAGAGATGGGGTTTCTCCATGTTGGTCAAGCTGGTCTCGAACTCCCGACCTCAGGTGATCTGCCTGCCTCAGCCTCCCAAAAATGCTGGGATTACAGGCGTGAGCTACTGTGCTAGGCTGGGTCTGTGTTTTAATAAGCACTACAGGGGATTCTACTGCCTTGGTCCTCAGACCCCAGTTTGAGAAATACTGCTGTGGATGAGCAGTGAAATCCACAGAAGTCTGGGACACAGTGGCTAGTGAGCATGGCAGCACCGCCACTGAGCAGATGCTCCTCAAACAATCAGCTAGAAGGCCCGGAGTGCATGCCAAAAACTCCACTCTGAAAGGGGAACTGGCCTGGTCTCTATGTTGAGTGAGAGGTTGCATCATGTCAATGAGGTAATGTCTCCAATTTATACAACATACAGCTCAGGTCTGAGTGTGTCTTGCCTTGCAATCTATTCTAACCTCAATCCTGTTTTTTGTTTTGTTTTGTTTTTGAGATGGAGTCTCGCTCTGCTGCCCAGGCTGGAGTGCAGTGGTGCCATCTTGGCTTCACTGCAAGCCCTGCCTCCTGGGTTCACGCCATTCTCCTGCCTCAGCCTCCCAAGTAGCTGGGACTACAGGTGCCCACCACCATGCCCGGCTAATTTTTTTGTATTTTTAGTAGAGACGGGGTTTCACTGTGTTCGGCAGGATGGTCTCGATTTCCTGACCTCGTGATCTGCCCCACCTTGTCCTCCCAAAGTGCTGGGATTATAGGCGTGAGCCACCGTACCCGGCCCAACCTCAACCCTTTTAAAAAAATCTCCTGAACAAGTACACTCTAGGGTTGCATGGATTGTAGGCCTGGCTTACCTGGGAAAGAAGGTCATTCAGGAATACTCTCCCCAGAGGAGAGGTAAAAGTGTTGCCTTCTTGCTTGAGACAAGGCTTTTCTGGCCTTGGCATATGGATTTTTAAAAAAGAGACAGGGTCTCACTCTGTTTCCCAGGCTGGAGTACAGTCATGTGATCATAGCTCACTGCAGCCTTGACCTCCTGGGCTCAAGCAATCCTCCTACCTCAACCTCCTGAATAGCTAGGACTACAGGTGCACATCACCACACCTGGTTAATTTTAAAATATTTTGTAGAAGGGGGTCTTGCTATGTTGCCCCCACTGGTCTTGAATTCCTGGCCTCAAGCAATCTTCCTTTCTTAGCTTCCCAAAGTGTTGGGATTAAAGATTTGAGCCACCACACCCCGCCATAGATTTTAAAAGGAGAGAGATGAAGTTTTCTGACGTCCCTCTGTAGAAGAGTTATGAATTCATACTACATTGCCTTTGGAAGAAAAGGCAGGCTCTTTTGGAGGCCTCTGGTCTGGGTAAGCAGGGAACAGTTATCACCCATTGACATAGACGCCCTCACCTGGGTTTGGCAACTGTTCTGTTCTTGAAATTATAAAATGGGAGGGAAAAGCTGTCTTCTGATGTGATGATTCTCTGATTGACCCTGAGGGTATTTAATAATAAAAACAATAAATCTACTAACAAAAACAAGAGTAAAGAGTGGCATTTTTGTTCTTGAGGCTGGGGATGGTATTCAGGAAATGGCCAGGAGGATGGGGCTCCTGGCTCACCCCCTCTGTTTCTATCTGGAAATAGAGCTACTGAATGTGAAGAAAAAGTCCTCCTCCTTATACATGGCTTTTGGATTCCTCAAGGATCAGGACGTTCTGTTCTCTGTGGTTTTCATAAGTTATGGCTTAGATGTGTTAACAGACTGGACCTACTCAGTATTAGAGTCCTGGAGAATGGACAGGACTCAAGAATTAATCTGGAAAACAGGGACCGCATCATGACAACAGCTCAGAAAGAAAGGAGAGCAAAGCTTTGGAGAATAGAAAAGACAGAAAACAAAAAGAGGAAATGAAGAAAAGGGGTCAATGGAGCAGACCTTCAGCTAAGAGAACTCAGGGAATCCGTTGTGGGGACCTTTCTGAGGAATGCAATGTAGTGCCAAGGACAGAGTTTCTTCCAATGTGCTCTGATAATACTTGCCTATGGGAGAAAAGCATTCTGTGGTCAAATACCTTTGGGAAACCCAGCATCCTGTGGACTCCTCTAGGCAATCCCCAAGGCGTGTTAATAGATTTGGTCCATAGTAATTCAGTGAAAAAGGAAAGGAATAAAGACTTCTGACATAATCAGGTGGGAGAAGAATCTCAGACAAAGTGTGATGAGCTTCATTGATTAATCAGAGGCAACTGAAATCAGAGGATCCTCTCGATTAGACGTCATCTCTTCCAGGAGCCTGCAGTGGCTAACCTGTGTGGTCCATATCCTAGAGTTGTCATCCTCTCTGTCAATTGTGCCAGTTTTGCTGATGTTGATGGCTTAGCATACAAAGACATATAGGAAATAGCATTTCTCAGGTCACTGTCTGAGAAAGAGCAGAGCAGAGCAGAGACATTGTTTTTTCATCAGAGTGTGTCCTCTGGCATCCCTCTGCTATCCATCTAACATTTTAATTTGCAAATATAAAAATGCCAAGGAGTTGGACCTTTGGTCTCTGGACCATTTAATCTTATACTCCTGTTTAGAGAACTTCACCAGGTCAGTTTAATAGAACAGCAAACTGGTTGTGGCAGGTCCTCCAGTTGATGTTTTAGATGGGTGCATTACATCCTGTTTGGTAAATGGTCTACAAAGATGTTCTTTACAAACATCATCAAGCTTTTGTGCTGCACTCTCCCTGCCCTAAAATCTAAAGATGGCTTCTTAGTTGTCTGCATGAATGTGTAGGGAGATGGGGAGACGCAGAGGCTGTTTGGTGACAAAGAGGCATACCTGATGGTGACAGAGGAGCACTGGGCCAGCCTCCTGCCTGCACTCTTCAGGCCGGTGTAGATCTGCCCCATCTCCATGGCTCCTTCTAGCCCCACCACTTCAAGGAGTTGGTCACTGAGGTCTGCAAAGCGAGACAGCAAAAATAGTGCATATACATCTCTCTGTTCCTCAGACAAGTTCTGGCCAGAAAGTCTGGTCCCCAGATGGCCAATGTCTGTATCCCTTCATCTCCCACCAAACACCTTTTTCATACTCACTCTGAATAGGGTGTTTCCCCAAGATCAATAAATGTACCTTTTCATGAGGAGATGGTCAGTTTTAGTGAAAAAAGATTTTGATTCAGATATCATATATATCCAATAAATAGGTTACCATATCAAGAAGCCTCCTCAAATGTAGAGTGACATAAATGACAAACCAACTATTTCTGATCATTTTCAACCTCCCAGTGCAGCTAAAGATATATTGGTTTGGAACTAGGATAGGAAGGAATGTTGATGAGGGCCATTACCCAAAGCTGGACCAAGTCTCTTTTCTCTGAATGTCTGAATAACATTTGGCCCTACTGACAACGACTGATGGTTAATTAACCTCAAATTTGGCCTGTGGTAAGTCACTGGTGAGCCAACCTCCTTGGATATCCTCAGGAAAACCAGTGACCTCTTTCAGGACACCAGGTGCCTAATCTAAGCCAAGGAAAAGAACATTTCACCAACATCAGAGTCTGTGAGCCCACAGTAGAAAAGGAGGGGCAGGAAGTAGGAGGCTCAGGCTCAGAGTCACTCAGGACCAATGGTCTCCCACAGTGGGATTTGCTTCTCATTCAGAACTTAGATGAGGTCCTTTTCTTCAGCATTGCTGAGGCTTGGATGGTGGCTCCCCAGTTTCTTGTGAAAGCAATAGCAGCATTAATGTTTGATGCTGGGCTCAAAACTCGCTTTTCCAGCACAACTTTCATTTACTTAAAACAGAAGCAAAATAAAAAGGCAGATTTTTAAAAAGCTTCCATTCCTTTGCCTACCAAGACAAAAGTAGCTTTCTTATAAGTTGTGGCTAATCACTAACATCCCCTTAATATCCACAAACTAGAAAACTGTGTCTATGTTAATGCTGTTGCTTATTTAGCAGGTGGCTTCTATCTTCTAAAGTGCCTCCTGGTATAGTATAACAGTGTTAAGATTGGCAAGGAGATATTTGAGTTTGTCATTACTCTTGTTTAGAAGGCTAACTATTGTTTAAAAAACAGTCTCTTGACGGATGTATTCCTAGTGAAGACAGTTAAACAAACCATTGGGCTGACCACAAATGTGTTAACATTGCTAGTCTAAATTACTGACGATCACTAATGGACATTAGCTGCCAACAGATACACGGCTTGCATCAGTCTTTCTGTGACAGGCACATAGCTTTTCCCCTCTACCTCTATTGACAATCACATTCTCCCCTCGTACTCCTTTCTTCACATTTGTGAAAAGATACTGTTTCTCCTTAAACACTCCATCTCATTTGGACTTGGAATAAGAATCCATGAAAGGGTAATGTTTGTTTAGGAGAATGCTCCAGGCTCTCTGGAGTTTGGACCTAATAAACAGTGAATGTCTAAACCTCTAGTCACTTAATTAGCCTCCTTCTTACCAAAGAGGGTTGAATAACGTTGGATGGTCTAGCTCACTGTGTCATTCCAATAGTGTCTGTGAAAACATGGGCTATGAATGTGCGTGTGTGTGTCTGTGTGTGTGTGTAAGGTAGAGAGAGAAGGAGGATGGAGAGGAAAACAGGGAGGAGGAGGAGAGAAAGGTATAGAGTATGTCTAGGGGTGAGGGGGGTTGAGGGTTGATGTTGGGCTAGGAGAGAGGGCGAGAAAAGAGAAGCAGAACTTTTCAGAAGTCTCTTGAGTGGCAGAGACAGATGTCTTGTAAAATGCTGTTCTTTGTACCAGGCTTTGGTATCTGATAGTGCTGTGATAGTTCAATGTTTTCCCTCCTTAAAACATTCCCTGGTAACAAAATGTTCTAAGAAGCAGGGAACTTAATAGACTCAAGTGTTTCAGCTTTACAATGTCTTGGTCTTTTAACAAATTTTCCCATTGAATGGCTTTAACTCCAAAGTTGTTATCACTTCCCACACATTACCTTGCAGCTATCACTTCCCACACACATTACCTTGCTTCCTGGCTCTAGAAGAGAAGTAATGAAGGCTGATCTCATCAGCATGGTGGGTGGGTGGGGGCAGGGGCTTACACAGATGTGGCACTGAGGAGATTTGTAGGGAAAGGGGCTAGGATCTTGGCATACTGTTTGCCATCCTGCCTTTGAGTTTTCCCTGGCAGAGAGAGGCTGGGATGACTACAGCTGAGGCAAGACCTGATTGCTCTTTTACTTCTCTACCATTGCCTAACTGATCTTTCCTTCTACTTCCGAGAATGCCTACAGAGAGGTCTTGAGGTAAAGAAATCTATGTAACATTGTTTCCCAAAGTTATAAGACCACAAGACCCTTTTCTTGTGTGTGATGCCTATGAACAACCCATAGCTTCCATTTTTTAGGAATGCATTTTGGGAAATTCTGGTATCACTTAATCCCCTTTACTTCCTCTATCACAGAGATACTCAGGTACAACTTAAATTTGGAGTTAAAATGAAAGAGAACAGAATGCAAATCAGTGTCTAGACACACAGAACAATTAATGTTTAGATCGAGACATCTGGTATACCGGGTGTCTGTTTTACCTTAAGCATCAATGATTCAGGGTGTGATGTTGGCAATTCATGTCATCTCCATATTGTCTTTACACTCTTTAACTCACTAGTATTTAAGATGGAATGTGTATGCATGCACCTTAGTAAAACAGGAATTCATTCACTCACTCACTCACTCATTCATTCAACAGTTACTGAGTAACAACTCGGTGCCAGACACTGTCTTGTAAGAGTTGGGATGCAAAATGTTCTATTCTTGAAGGGCTCTTAGCCAAGAGGGAGAAACCAAGTTAGGTGTAGAAAATACTGTAATTGGACTGCAGGATCAAGGAAACCTGAGTGACTGATTCTGCTGGGGCAAGGTACAGAAGGCAGGTGTTCCAGAGCTCTAAAGGAGGTCTTGAAGGATGAATGAGCAGCAAGGTAATTTTTGGGTTGAAAAGAGGAAGGAAGAAGGACATTCCAGGCACAGGGATGATCATGTGTGGGGCTGGAAGGTCACAGGATGAAGAAAAAAAAAATTAAGCAATAAACCCATTTGGCAATTTCATTGTGAAATATAAGATGTATTATTTCCTCAGGAGAATTACTGTCCAGAGACTCTTTTTGGCCAGAGCTAGAGGAAGAGGGTCTCTGGGCCAGCATGAGCTTGTCGCATCCATAGAGCTAGGACTTTCAGTGCTGCTCTTATTTATTTCTTGGTAGCAAAGCCTTGTACAGTGTTTTGCGTGTAGTGAACACATAATATAAGCGCTCCAAGAAAAGAGGATGATAACAAATGGGAAAATAGAAAAAGGAGAATGTGGAGGCAAGGGAGGAAAAGCAAGGACGACAGTACGGGTTCCAATCTGGCCCATTCAGTTCAGCCTCCAGGAAATGCAAATCTGATTATGTCATCCACATATGAAAAATCCTCAGTGGCACCCATTATAATACCAAGGGCTGGCTGGGCACTGTGGCTCCCACCTGTAATCCCAGCACTTTGGGAGGCCAAGGCAGGCGGATCATCTGAGGTCAGGAGTTCAAGACTAGCTTGGCCAACATGGTGAAACCCTGTCTCTACCAAAAATGCAAAAAAATAAAAATAAAAAATAATAAGCCGGGTGTGGTGGTGGTGCCTGTAATCCCAGCTATTTGGGAGGCTGAGACAGGAGAATCGCTTGAACCCAGGAGGCAGAGATTGCAGTGAGCCAAGATCACACCACTGCACTCCAGCCTGGGCAACAGAGCGAGACTCTGTCTCAAACAAACAAACAAACAAAAAAAACCAAGTGCTGGAGAAGGGAATATGCAGTGTGCATACTTTCACACTGAAAACGCAAACTGGTAGGAAGGAAACAATTTGGCCAATTTTACTAAGTATAAAACTTCCTTGCTGCTTGATCCATTAATTTCTTTCTTGGTATTGATCATGAAAATCACTGATAGAAACTAACTTCATACAAATATGTACATTGTGGCATCATTTGCAACAGGAAATCTCCCTGCCTCCATTTCTTCCTATATGGGAATAGTTAAATAAGTAATATGGTGTCTATGTGATGAAACTTTTTTGCTGACATTAAAATATTTACGAAGTTTCAATAACATCAAATATTGTTTATGTTAAAATGTTAAGTGTGAAGGCAAGATATAAACTTACTTGTATAGCGTTCTTTCAACTAGGTAAGAATATGCATAAAAGAAAAGGACAAATCCCAACAAAATCTTAACAGTGGTGAGTTCTGGGTAATTAAATGAAAGGTAATTATTATTTTCTTCTTTACGCTTTTTGGTATTTCTTATTTTCCATAAGTATGCATTAATGTTATAACAAAAGTCATGTACAAAAACATATCAACTGCTCTTCACATTTATAAAAATAATGCTCACATTCTCTGGTTTAATGCCCAAGGTCCAATTCCCATCTGGCAAGGGGCTGCCTCTGCAGTTTTACTTCCTGTCTTTGTGGGGCTAGATGCCTGCTGCAGACATACACAACATGTCATTCCCCAGGCAAACCCTACTGTTTCCTCCTCTGTGCTTTTACATATACTCTACATATGCTTTCTTCCACTTTCATTTGTCTATCAAAACTCAGGTCAAGTGTCATCAACTTCCAGAAGTTTAAAAGGAACTTCAAATTCCTGTGCCTGCAGTTTGACTTAGATGCTCCTCCTCAAACTCTCCCAGGTAGATACAGTCAAAGAAAGAACAAGGAAGACAAGGGCATTGATGATATTGGCTGTAGGCAGGAGATGGCTGCAGCAATTACTGTGCCACAGGGTCTAGGTTGAATAGGAAAGGAGATGGACTGAATGAAAAGGGAGAAGGTGAGTAAGAGACTTAAGGAGTTCTAGAAACAGCTGTTCTGAGACAGTGAAAGACAGGGGTGGGGAGAGATGCTGTGAACAGCACTAGCTGATGACAAATTCCACCTGTAGTCCCAGTGGTGGGTAGCTGAAATGGATGGTGGAGGGTGGGATTAGAGTCAAGGAGAAATGAAGCTAGGCCAGTGGTTCCTAAACTTTGCTGAGTGTTAGAATGAGCTTTTAAAAACAACAATGCCAGGTTGCACCCTATACCAATTAAATCAGAATGTGTGAGCATAGGAGCTAGGCATCAGTCTTTGTTTTTAAATATTTCCAGGTGATTGAAAAATGCAGCACAGTTTGGGAACCGCTGGGCTAAGTTATTGGTGGATCATTCCCATTGGTCAGTGGTTCTCAAAGTCTGGTCCTGGACCAGCAGCCTCAGCATCACCTGGGAACTTGATAGAAATGCAAATTCTTAGGCACACCCCAGACCTACCCAATCAGACAGTCTGGAGTTTGGGCCTAGCAGTCTGTGTTCTGACAAGCCCTCTGGAAGATTCTGAGGCATGCTTAAGTTTGAGAACTTGGGCCTTAGGCAATAAAATTGCCCAAAATATATACAGAAGTTGGAGTGAAGAAGAATGTCAACAAGTTATTTCATGACTGCTTTGATCTATTGCTATTTCAATGGAAAATTTGAAATAATAATATTGACCTCAAAATGGGGTTATGAGATTTAAATGGCAGACCTGTATGTGAAAGTGGCTGGCACAGAGTGGGCACTCAAAATACATTAGTTTCACTTTCCTTTTTCTCCACATTCACCCTGACAACTCCCAATGGTCAGTCTATCTACCTTCTTAGAGCTGTGTACGAGAGTCCCTAGGCCATAATATTAAGGCTAAAAACATTTTCTTAAATCTTCAATGTTCCTCATAGTTTTACGCTTCCTGTAAAGGTCAGAACTCCAGATGAGCTTAACACGGATGAGTAAAGGCTAGCAGAACACTCTGGGGCACATCTGACATGTCCAGTCTTTCTTTGGGAACATCTGGAAGCCAAAACAAACAAAGAATAAAAACAAAAAACAAAAACAATGTTCAAGTTCCTTAGCTAGGTGTGCAAATATCCCTCTGCTTGGACAACTCTTGTTTAGCCTCCTGGGATGCCCCGGGCACCATGATAGTAGTTCCTTCTTCTGTGCTTAAATAGTGGATCTCACCCAACAACAACTGGCTCTGTACATATCACTCTCTCAACTCCATTGCAGGACTGTGTTCTTGTTTTGTTTATCTTTGTATCTCTAGCAACTAGACCAGCCTTTGGCATATAGAAGGCTCTTGATATATGTTTGTTGAATAAACTGAATAATATAGATCCTTTAGAGCCAAAGACTTTGACAAGTTTGGCTAGAAGAAGAAAAGAGATAATAATCGATAATAATAATAATAACTATAGTTGCCTGCAGTTATCAATGGGGGATTGGTTTTAGGACCCCTGCAAATACCAAAACAGATGCTCAAGTCCCTGATATAAAATAGTGCAGTATTTGCATATAACCAGTGCACATGCTCCTGTTACTTTAAATCATCTCTAGATTACGTATAATACCTAATATAATGCAAATGCTCTGTAAACGGTTGTTATACTGTATTGTTTAGAGAATAGTGACAAGAAAAAAAGAAAAAACGTCTACACGTGTTCAGTACAGGCATAACCATCCATTTAGAAAAAAAAAACACCTTTGATCTGCTGTTGCTTGAAGCCACAAATGCAGAACCCATGAATATAGAAACCTGACTGTACTTGCCCAGATTGTACTGGGTAACAGGTTTTCCATGAATTAACTCATGTAATCTGCATATAACAGTCAATTTCTACCCAGCCTGGTTTTTGCCTCGTTCCTTTATTATATAATTTTTCTGTCCATTCTCATCCTAGTTGCTTTTTTCTTTTCTTTTCTTTCTTTTTTTTTTTTTTTTTCCGAGATGGAGTCTTGCTCTGTCGCCCAGGCTGGAGTGCAATGGCATGATCTCGGCTTACCGCAACCTCTGCCTCCCGGGTTCAAGAGATTCTCCCACCTCAGCCTCCTGAGTATCTGGGATTACAGGCACCCACCATCATGCCCAGCTGATTTTTACAGAGATGGGGTTTCACCGTGTTGGCCAGGCTGGTCTTGAACTCCTGATTTCAAGTGATCTGCCCGCCTTGGCTTCCCAAAGTGCTGGGATTACAGGTGTGAGCCACCGTGCCCGGCCCCTGGTTGCTTTTTTGCATTAGTGAAAATTCAGTCATTTAAGAGGCAGGGGAATCTCTGGGTGTCCTGATTTGGGCTCTTTTTTACAGTGCCTTTGGGAAGTGTGGGATATCCTTAGCTTAAGAGGATGCTTTGCTACCTTCAATCCCACCCCTACTCCACTTCCCCTTCCATCAGCACACGAGGGTTCGGGTCTTGGGGCTGCCATGGAGCAGCTCAGGGAATCAAACAACCCTGAAAGGAGGTGCAGGGTGCCTGACTATGTATGGAGCCAGCAGAGTTTCTAAACCATACCACCATAGTGGCAAGGAAGCCTGCCCCATACCTTAGAGCATCTGTGTCATATGATAAAACCTGTGGGCCCTGTTCGTTTACCTGGGTTACAGCAGCACTGGCATACTAAGATGTTAGGTGCTATTGTTTGGGCTGGAATCCTGTCAGTTCAGTGGATAACACTAGTTAGCCAATGCTCATGTTGAGCTCTGATTGGCAGGGGTATGCATCTGATTTATTAGAAATGCAAACAGGAATTTGTCACTACTTAATACATGGCTGCTGATAGAAAAACTGGAGTCACAGAGGTAAAGAAAAAAGCTGGGAAACTCTACACTAAGTTCTTGAGGATGGGACTAATAGCTTAATTGCTGTGTCATTTACGGTAGGTCATTTGTTGTCTCTGAGCCTGTTTTCACATCTTGAAAACAGGAGCTGTATTAGTCTGACCAGGCTTGCATAAACAAGCAGCCACAGGCTGGAGGGCTTAGAAGGCAGAAATGTATTTTCTCACAGTTCTGGAGGCTGGAAGTCCAAGGTCAAAGTGCCAGCAGGGTGGGTTTCCTCTGAGACCTCTCCCTTTGGCTGGCAGTTGGCTGCCCTCTGGCTGCCTCTTTACAGGGCTGTTCCTCCATACATATGGCCCTTGGTGTTTCTCTGTGTGTCCAAATCTCTTCTTATAAGGACACCAGTCAGACTGGATTAGGGCCCACCCTAATAAACTCATTTTAACTTAATCACCTCATTAAGGCCCTGTCTCCAAATACTGTCACACTCTGAGGTGCTGGGGGTTAGGGCTTCTTTGATGTGTGAATTTTTGGGGGACACAATTCTGCCCATACGGGGATAGTCATAAACCCTACTTTGTGGGTTATTCTGAGAACAAAAGAGATAAAGAATATGAAGGTGTTCTATAAAAAGCCATGTCCCTTATCATTGTGCTACTAAAAAGCTGACAAGTGTGTGTGGGATCTTCTTACCCTCCTCAGAAAGAAAGGACACAAGCCCAGTTTTGCTTGCAGTGGGGCCAGGTTCAGTCCCCACAGTCTAGACAGGTGCGTGGGAGCTGGCAGGCCTCTTTGCAGACTTAGCCCGCTAATGCTGCGGCAGGCACGTCCTCGGGCTCCTCTCCTGCCTCCAAATTTCCGTGGAGATGGGCATGTGTCCTTGGTGGCTCAGGCACTCAAAGCCCAACAAAGCTGGGCACTGCTCAGCTCCTCTGAACCTCCCAGTTGGACTGGTCTGCACAGATGAAACACTGCTCCTGGCAAAAGAGCTTCAAAGCACAGCTCAAAGGCAATGTAGCCTGAAAAAGGCCTAGGGGTGGGGATATGGAAAGAATCCTGAAAGACTGTTTCCTGATCTTCTACAGGGGAAGGGGACTGCGGTTCCCCAGGAACAAACCAGTGAGTAAGAAAGGAAAGCTCTAACTGGTCAATCTCCATTCCCACGTTCCCGCCTGGCCTCTCAAATCACCAGGCCTTCAGGCATCCCAACCATAACTAAGCTGAAGAATACTCTATGATGAATACTTTCCCCAGAGAAACTGACCCTGTCATAAGGAGAGAGGCAGAGGGCTTATTCCTTGGTCTTCCATGAACCCAGCACAGAGAATGTATCCTCGTGACAGGTTGTGAAACAGCATGAGCTTCGGACAGAGTTGGGTCTGATCCTGTCACTTGGAAGAAGGCTCTTAACTTTTCTGAGTCTGCCTTTTATCTGGAAAATGTATTAATAGATACAATAAGTCACTGGCAGGGTTGTCTCGAAGTTTAGAAGGGATGCCCTCAAGTACCTTGTATGATTAGGATGGGTTCAGAGCAGCACACAGAGGGCCCTCAAGAAACACTTGCTCTTACTGCAATTTTATGTTTCTTTACAAAGGGATATCCTCAGGAAGTTGCATCTTTGCTACACAGTAAGTGCATGGCCTTCTGTAAATGGTAATTAATGTAACTTAGAGAAGGTTATGGAGGAAGAGAAGGAGATGAGAGGGAGGGAGGGGAAGGACAGGTGAAAAAAAGGAGAAGGGAGGGGTGGGGAGGATTCTGAGTAAGAGAAAGGCAGAGAGACGGTAAAGAGCAGAGATATTATGACCTTGAGAATTTAGGGTGACTTGCCCTCTGGCAAGTGAAGCATCTCTATTCCTTTTGTTCTTTTTACTCCAAAACGGGGGAAACTCACCCTTTTATTTGAAAATGAACTCCCCTCCTCTCCCTGTGGCTGTGTGTGTGTGTGTGTGTATGTGTGTGTGTGATGCAATCCCACAACCATCCTGGTTGCCTTCTCTTGTTCCTGGGCTGAGCAAGGTGGGAGCAGAGCAGGTTCTAGACATCTTTAAGGCATGGGTTGGATACTCTTAGGCCAGTTGGGTACCCCGCTCCTTTGTGCCATGCCCTTGTCACACTGGTTTGTGGGTTTCTGCTCCTCTCAGGGCTCTGTAAGCCCCATCAAGGCATACAAGTGGCCAGAGGGCATTGAGTGGCCTTTGAGTCTGGCTAATCCCATTGGGAAGGGGCAGGAAGCAGAAGCAGGGAGAGCCACTGCTTTCTGACAGGGAGAGGCCTGCAGAGCCTGAGGGAGAAGCAATGTGTGGGCCCAGCAGGCAGGACTGGAATTGTGTCTGTTCTGGCTCTGTCTACTTGTGTGACCTGGGAAAATCACTTCCCTCCTCCGGGCCTCAGTTTCCCCCAGTTGAGGGTGGAGGCATCCTATCCCTAAGGTCTATTTGCACTTTTCCAGCCAAGATGGAGGCTGGATTTCCTGATGGTCTGAGTCAAGGGCAGACGGGTAGGAGACCTCGCCTGTCCTCACACTGTGCAGAAGATGGAACATTCATTACAGCCCTACACTGAGGCAAGAGAAAGTGTGAGGGCCTGCACACAATGGCCATTGTTGTTGGTTCCTGAAAACCTGCTTACGTGGTGGGTGGGGCAGGAAAAATGTGTCCTCCATTCTGTGTGGCTTTATCTTCTGGGATTCTCCAGGGCTCCAATGAAGGTGCTGTATGTTGGGGGAGGTGGGCTTTGAAAGCTCTGTGCATGAGAGTCAGGTGCTTCAGAGTGGGAGGCAGTGCACTGGCAGAGCTGTATGGTGGGGAATGTCCCAATGGCTCTGAAGCAAGGGTCTGACATGAGCACGGCCCTAAGAGAAGCCAAGAGTGGGGATGTCCTTTAAGGCCTGGGAGCCAGCAGAGCTATGGAATCTTGATCTGGTGGTCCCAGTGAGGTCCAGTGCTGGGCACAGACTCCACAGCCTAGACCTTTACAAAGGACAAAAGCAGGAATTGACACATGGGATCTAATTAAACTAAAGAGCTTCTGCACAGCAAAAGAAATGATCAACAGAGTTAACAGACAGCTTACAGAATGGGAGAAAAATGTTGGAAACTCTGCATCCAACAAAGGTTTTTCTTTCAATCCTCGTGGCAACTCCATTAAAAACTACTATCCCAACGTAAACAACAACAACAACAACAAACCCTTCAGGCTCAGAGGCTAAGAAACTTGCCTAATATCAGAGAGCTGGCATACCATAAAGCTGGAATTCAAACCAAGGCCCGATTCAAAAAATAAGCTCATTTGAAAGGACGCAAGGCAGAGACAAAGTACCTTGGAGTGACAGGGTGTCTGAAGGCAGGGAGGTGAGCTTGGATGGAGGTGAGCCTCTTCTCATTTCCTCTTAGGGAAACCTTGGCTACGTGATCTTATTAAATGAAATGCTGAATTCTTAGGCTTGAAGGTAAAATACTAGTTGCTACATTATCTGGCATTACTTTACCCACTGAGCTCAGGAATCTCATTCTGTACACTGTATATAATAAAATAAATCAATTAGTGGTAAGATTTTCCAGCTTAAATCAATCCTGATTCTCAGGCGTGGCATATATAAAGTACATTCCAGAGATCTGCACTGGCCAAACTAATCACAGCTCAACGGGCTGCATACAGCACCTACTATTGAGAGATCATCTCAGAAAGATCTTATAAAGGAACTAATCACATTCACTAAGATCATCTCAGATTCTCCAGAAAGGCAAAGTTGGAGGAAGGTCACGACAGGGAGGGCCTTTTTCTGGTGGTTGGGTCAGGGTTGGCCAGAAAGGGGGAGGTATGGGAGGGCGTTGGGTGTGTGTGGAAAGAATCCTATGTTTGGAATACTAGGATTTGGGCTCTAGTCCCAGATCCACCAGCTAACACAGTCTTGGATAGGTCAATTAACCTCCCTGGGCCTTGTTTTTCTAATCTATAAAGTATTCCTCAGGATGCTGTAGGGGATTAAAATGAGATGATGAATGCAAAATATTCCTGGCATCTAGTGCTAGATCCAAGTAAGTGCTTAACACATGCTGGATGAATAGACCTGAAGATGAAAGAGATGGGTGCTGGCCTCACGCTAGAGGTGCTAAGGGGCAAAGGTCTCTGCTGATGTCTCTGTTCTGCTAACAGAAGCCCCTGTTGATGGGGAGAGGTTTGAGTGTGGAGGCAGGCAGGAAGAGGCTGAGCTTGTTGGGAGAAAGAGCAGGGGTCCTGCTGGGTGTTTGTGGGGAGGGAGGAATCACCTGTGTGGCAGTGTCCTCTGTCCACCCCTTACTTACTGTTGGCTCTGTCCATCCTTCTCTTTGGGCTACTAACTCTCAATTTGAGGTCCTGGAGCTGGAAACCCGCATTCTGCATTAGTCTCCTCACTGGCCTCATTGCCACCAGGTTCTTTCCCTTCCTTCTAATCCAAACTGCACATGACTCTCAGATCCTATTGCTCCTGGCTGAAAAACCTTCATCTCTTCTTATTATTCAAAGGATCATGTTCAAACTCCATGAACGGTCTCCATCTTCCAGTCTTTGCTTTGCTACTTCTGTGTTTCAGTGCCCAACCCATGTTGCCTTTCTTTTACTCACTGTCTTTTCAAATCTTTTTGAGCTGCCAGGACTAACACACATGCATTTCATCTTGTTCATTCATTTGTTCATCAAACATTTGTTGATCACCTACCAGGTGCATTGCATGGTGCTGGGCAGCTGAGGCACATGTTCTGAAGGGGAGGCCTCCTTGCCTTCCACACTCTTTTTTTTTTTTTTTTTGAGACAGAGTCTCGCTCTGTTGCCTAGACTGGAGTGCAATGGCACAATCTCGGCTCACTGCAAGCTCCGCCTCCCAGGTTCATGCCATTCTCCCAGCCTCCCAAGTAGCTGGGATTACAGGTGCCCGCCACCATGCCCGGCTCATTTTTTTGTATTTTTAGTAGAGATGGGGTTTCTCCATGTTAGCCAGGATGGTCTCGAGCTCCTGACCTCTTGATCTGCCTGTCTTGGCCTCCCAAAGTGCTGGGATTACAGGCATGAGTCACCATACTCGGCCACCTCCCACACTCTTACAAACTCGTGTCTTCCATTCCATGGTGCTTGCCCATTATGCCAATATTAACATGATTGTTCTACAGATATTTCTTACATATAGATAATAGATTGTCAACTACTTGAGGCCTGGACCACATTGCATTTTTGTCCCCTCCTCTGCAGACTTGGAGCACCTTAGATACTTGAAGACAGGTTTGAGTCCAGGCTCTATCATGTGTTGTCTGTGTGATTTTGGCCCAGTCATTTAATCCCACTGAGCTTCAGTTATGTCCTGAGACCTAAAATGGATTAAATAATTATGCAATTGTTTTGTCCCATAAGTAGGTATTCAATAAATAACAGCCCAACATGTATTTGCTGATTAAGAAGATTAAACACTGCTATGGACTGAATGTTTGTGTTCCCCTCCCCCCATATTCATATGTTGAAGCCCTAATTTCCAATATGATGGTATTTGGAGGTGGGGCCTTAGGAATATAATCATATTATGAGGGTGGAGTCCTTGTGAATGTGATTGGTTCATTTATAAGAAGAGATTGAGATAGATGATCTCTCCACGTGAGGATATAGCAGGAAGCGTCCATCTGCAAACCAGGAAGAGGACTCTCACTAGGAACCAAGTGTGCTTGCAGCTTGATCTTGGACTTCCCAGCCTCCAGAACTGTGAGAGATCAATTTCTGTTGTTTAAACCACACAGTTAATGGTATTCTGTTACAGAAGCCCAACTCACTAAGAAAAACACTTCTTGGCCGGGCGCGGTGGCTCAAGCCTGTAATCCCTGCACTTTGGGAGGCCAAGACGGGTGGATCACGAGGTCAGCAGATCGAGACCATCCTGGCTAACATGGTGAAACCCCGTTTCTACTAAAAAATACAAAAAAACTGGCCAGGCGAGGTAGCGGGCAGCTACTCGGGAGACTGAGGCAGGAGAATGGTGTAAACCCGGGAGGCGGAGCTTGCAGTGAGCTGAGATCTGGCCATTGCACTCCAGCCTGGGCGACAGAGCGAGACTCCGTCTCAAAAAAAAAAAAAAAAAAAAAAAAGAAAAACACTTCTTGCACCAAATAGAAACAGACCAAAGAGAATACCAACATTCAGGCTATGCAGAGCATGTGGCCAGGATGGACTTTTGCTGTGGGATGGATCTGAGGTAGTGCCCAATATTAAATGGTCTATGAATTTCTGCAGGGGAACAGAGACCAGTTTGGGGGTCAAGATGGGCAAGTGCAAGAGGGAAAAACTAAGGTGTCTAGTCCTGCCAAAGAGCGTAGACTAGAATTTTCTTCTGTATGTGAAAAGTGAAAGGTTCCTTGGTTCTGTGGTTCTATTTTGAGCAGCAAACCTCCTGAGGCAGGAATTCAGTTGGAGTTCAACTCCAGCTCGAACCTGTGTGAGCAAGTTTTTCCTCTGCAGATGCTAAGCAGCCTCCTGAGGCACATTTCCACATCTCCAGGCCCTCCCAGGTCTTGGAGAAGGGAGTGGGAGAGGGGAGGAGACACAGTTGGAGTCAGAGTCTTCTTCATTCAGACATCAGCTGAGAAAGAGTGAATGATTGCTTCATTTGAATTTCCAGTGAATTTGAGTTGGGTCAGGACCAGCCAGAAACTGGGAGGCTGGGGTGGGGTCGGGGTGGTTACTCTGGGGTTGTAGAAAGAATTGTATGTTTGGAATACTAGGACTTGGGTCCAGTACCAGATGCACCAATTAGTGTGACTTTGATAGATCAATTAACCTCCCTGGGCTTCCTTTTTCTAATTTATGAAGTTTATTCTTGGTATTCTTTGGAAGAGAAACCAGACCTACCAGTGCAGTGCTTCTCAAAAACTTCAGTGTACGTGCGATCGCCAGCAGATCTTGTTGAAATGCAGATTCTGCTTCAGCAGGCCTGGTGTGGGACTTGAGAGTCTGCGCTTCTGACACACACCCATGCAAGGCCAGGGCTCCTGGTTCATGGATCACATGGCGTTCTAGCGCAGGGATTTACTAACCATGGTTTGAGGATCAAATCCAACCTGCTGTTTGCTTTTGTAAATAAAGTTTTATCAGAACACAGCCATGCTTGTTCATTTAAATATTGCATATGGTGGTTTTCATGCTAAGTGGACAGAGCTGAGTAGTTGCATCAGAGACTGTATAATGCACACAGCCTAATTATTTTAATAGTTACTACATGGCCCTTTGTAGGAAAGGTTTGCCAACCCCTGCTGTAGAGGACTGAGGACTGGTCTGTGTGAGCCAGAAGGTCTGCATTTCTATCTGGGTTTGGCCAAGGGCAAGCCACTTCACCTTGCCGGTACTCACTTTCCTTATCCAGGGAGCAAAATAATATCTACCTTTTCTTATCCGGGGAACAAAATAATATCTACATTTCTAGGCAGCCTGTGATTCTGAGATTTCAATATTACATAGAAAACATCATAGTTTCTATAGAAACAGGCATCTGAGAACCACGTTGAATGGCCTGCATTTGGAAGCTGCAAAAACATACCTGGCCTAACCCCGCAGAGTCTAGCAAGGCAGATCCCATCAGATGCCATGAGAGGTCTATGGAAACAGACCACAGCTACTCTCTGATGTTGAGTCAGCTGGGAATAGAAATGGGCTTGAGAGGAGGGAAGAGTGAGAATTGGAGGCTGGCCTCCCGAGCTCCAGTACAGGTGGATGCTGGCAGAGGGGCCCCAGCACAGCGCATGCCAGCATCACTCACACAAAGTCATTCTTGCTGAGAGACCAACTCAAAAACAATTCCCTAACTCACTGCTCCATGTGCTCCTGACTGGGTGCATTTGGTCAACCAATATTAACAAGCCCTTTCAAGGCCTCCGAGACTCTGCCAGGCACAGGGACACAGAAGGGTTTATGACATCCGGGGCCTCCTGGGGGCCTCACAGTCTGATGGGAGAAACACCATGTAAATAAATAATTATATGAGAGTTCTTCAAGCCAGCTGTGAAGGGAAACACGTGACTCTGGGTCTCCAGCTTGGGCAACAGGTGAGACATCATTAAGGCAGGGAAGATGGGTACGGGAAGAGGCAGTGTTTTTAGAAGGGGGAAGGATGTGTAAAGATGGGGAAGATAATGACTAGTTTGGGGCATGTTGATTTCAACGTGGGTTGCTTGAAGGACTAAATGACAAAGCTGTGAATTCCTGTGAAAAGCAAAACAGCGTCTCTGTAGGCCTGCAAATGTTGAACGGGAATGACATATATGTTGCCATGGTTACTTCCCAGAGCTGAGAAGAGTCCCAGTGCACACACCCATAGTACTTCTAGGGCTCTCTAGGGGTTACCTGCCTTGCTCTGTCTCGGCCCACAGGAGAGACCTGGGCCAGAGAGGATCTCTGTTAAATGCAAACTTTTTGGGAACATTTTTATTTTCTTTCAACTCGGAAGAGTGGTGGCTGATCATTTCTCACTATAACTGTCAAGTCTCCACTGAATGGGAAAATTTGGGATCTACAGACCTGGACCTGAGCCCTGAGCCCCTGAGGCCACATTCTGGTATGGCTTCATAAAGGTGAAAAGAAAGCCATGAGAAACAGTGAACTCGTGCTCACGATTATTTTGGTGTCTCAACTGATCTCTAGTTCCTCACCTGGGAGTATGAATCTGAGATGGCTGGATGGCATCCCATTCCCTTGCTTTGGGATTCAGAGCATAATCCACACAATTAGTGAGAATCCACCCAGGTACAGTGCACAGACAGATTGAACCATATGTGCTTGCAAAGTAGCAGAGCCAAGGTATTGCCCTTCCCAGGTAAATTGTCCACATCTAGGAGGGCAGATCTGATGACTGCACGTATTTGCCTGAAGAGTGCTTGTGCCTGCTCTGCTCAGCTGGTTTGAGTGCTAGGCTAGTGAGGCCACATGAGCTACACACTGGCTTGCTGGCCTTGCTTGGGTTGTTTCTGGGTAGCTAAGCAATTCTTAGCACTTAGCACAGTTCCTAATTATATGCCTGTCTATGGGATTATTTTATTGAGGCCTGGCTCCCCCACTCCCAATGGCTATAAAGACTATGTTTGTTTTTGGTTTTGTTCACCATTGTACCATGGTGCCTGGCACTTGGTGGGGCTTTGTTAAGTATGTGTTGAATAAACTGACAGGAAGCCTGTCTCCACTGCTGGGAAAATGACTCAAAGTAAACACTACCAAGGGTATCTGTCTCCCTGTCTTTGTTTACCAAGAATTGCAAAAAGTATTATCTAGTGAGATCCTGGGGAGATTTTGCGCTACCCATTTATAACCTTCTCTAGGGGCTGGGTGCAGTGGCTCACGCCTGTAATCCCAGCACTTTTGGAGGCTGGGGCAGGCGGATCACCTGAAGTCAGGAGTTTGAAGCCAGTCTGGCCAAAATGGCAAAACTCAGTCTTTACTAAAAATACAAAAATTAGCCAGGCATGGCGGCGGACGCCTGTAATCCCAGCTACTTGGGAGGCTCAGGCAGGAGAAACACTTGAACCTGGGAGGCAGAGGTTGCAGTGAACTGAGACTGCGCCACTGTACTCCAGCCTGGGCAAAAAGAGAGAAACTACATCTCAAAACAATAAAATAAAATAAAATATAAAATAAAATAAATAAAATAAAACCTTTTATAGGACACACCATTTGCAGTTCAAATAGGATTGACCAAGAAATCACTGAGAGGAAAGTTGCTTTAATATCAGACAGCCAGAGGGGCCAGGTGTGGATAACAAGGCTCAAGACCACCGCTGGCTTGAAACTGAAGGCTGGGTAGGAGCGGGTATGAGGATCAGTGAAGAGGCTGAGAAAATATGCAGGAAGCCTCTGCCTTTATATTTTAGGCTGAGGCCACAAAGAAACAATGGATAGCTCCCCAGGACTTTGCCCCTCAACCCCAGGGGGACCGACCCAGCCTTGTGCCATGCCCTTGGTGCTTCCCCAGGATCCAAGACTGGGCACCCTCTCCCTCCCCTTGCTTCACTGGACAGCCAGCTCAGGTGGAACTCCACATGGGCAACAACAGCCAAACATATATAGGCACAGAGCCAATACACAACCCTAGAATTACAGGTTGTTAGAGCCACAGGCAATTTAAAATCAATAGATCAAATCCTGAAGCTGTAGTCAAGAGAGTGAAATTCTAAATTTGGCCCCTTTCTTATAATATTCTAAATACCTTCCCCCACACCTAACAATAATTCTGATTACTGCTGACCAAGTGCTCACCAAGTTCCAGGCACTCTGCTGAGTCTCTACATGGATGATCTCTTTTAACCCTCAAAATAAGGCTGAGGGAGGGAGACCATACTTGTCTCCATCTTGTAAGCATTGAAATGGAGGCTGGAGATGTCCAGCGGCTCATCAAATCCATGGCTGGTGGTGAGAAGCTCTGGGTCTTCTGAATTCTAGTTCAATGGTGAGTCCCTACTCTACCCTCTCTCAATTGCAAGTCCTCTAAGCTATATTTGAATTACCTATTTAAAGATGGCCAGCACATCTTACTTATCAAATGAGTTTATAATAGCTCCATGAAATTGAATTCTCAGCCTCAAAAATACTCACATGTAACTCTAAGATTTTTTTTCTTAAGATTTTTCACTAAGTGCCTGTTGCTGTCCTGCTCCAGAATCTACTGCCCACTGGCAAACCGGAGGCAAGATTCCTTACCCTCTCTGCCATCTTCCAACAAATGTTTCTGTAGAACACATGTGCACCAGGCAGGGTAGGTGGCTTTGAAGGGGACACAAAGATAAAAAACACGTGATCCTCATTTTCCAGGTAGTGGCAGGGAAAACATATGATGAGAACACACACGCCCCTGACACAGGCCAACTTCCGATAAGTCTACTGATGAGATAGAAGGCAAAATTAAGTGCTCAGGGAATTCACAGGCTGGGCTCGCTTCCAGCAGGGAGATGGCCATTAGGTAGGCCTTGCAGAAGGAGCAGAATTTCAACAAGTAGTTGTGGAGCCTCTCCTCGGACTGGGATTAAATACTTACTATTTCCTGAGTGCGGGGCTTATGCAAGACACACAGTAGGCTCCCTAACACATTTTCTAAACACTAGCCGCTTGGGCTAGGCTAGGAGTCATGGGCTTGAATCTTGGTTCTGATGCCACCACTAGATGTAAATTGTATAAATCCTACCCTTTCTCTGGGCCTTTGATTTTCCCCAACTATGAAATAGGAATATGGAGGAGGCTGGATATATCCTTGCTCATGGGTTTCTGGTTAGGATTACACTAAGTGAATACATGCAAAATTATTTTCAAGCCAAAATGAAATAGAAATACAAGAGACTGTTTCTCACTATTCTTATTGTTGTTACAAAAACTAAAAAATAGCAAATTCCATATGCATCTCATGTAGCTAAAAGCGTTTTTTGGAGGGGGTAGGGTAACTACTTGAGGCCAGGCACTGGGGATACAAAGATTAATAACACCCAGCCTCCATCCTTGGAATCTGGAAGGTCTAGGAAAGGAGATAGTAGGTACAATTGGTAATATAAGTTTAATGTGCTACTACAAAGGCTGGACTGGAGTTTGGCAGGAACTCTACTCTTTCTTTTTTTTTTTTTTTGAGATGAAGTTTCATTCTTGTTGCCCAGGCTGGAGTGCAATAGTGTGATCTCGGCTCACTGCAACCTCCACCTTCCGGGTTTAAATGATTGTCCTGCCTCAGCCTCCCGAGTAGCTGGGATTACAGGCATGCACCACCACGCCCAGCTAATTTTGTATTTTTAGTAGTGATGTGGTTTCTCCATGTTGGTCAGTCTGGTCTCGAACTCCCGACCTCAGGTGATCCACCTGCCTCGGCCTCCCAATGTGTTGGGATTACAGGCGTGAGCCACCGTGCCCGGCCGAGCTCTGCTCTTAGTGGTGATGCAGGTGGATAGTAATGCTTAGGACAAGAACTTCAAATGTGAATCAACTGGCATTCTCCAACACAAAATAGAATTAAAGGCATAGGGACTTTTTTTTTTTTTAAGTTTGAGCTTATTATACTATGTTCCAGGCACTTTCACATCCATCATCTTCCTAATAAGCCATGTATTATTACGCCAGTTTTACAGATGAGGAAGCTGAGACTCAGGGTGGTTGGGTAATTTCCAAGATCTATAAAACTAGAAGCATAAAGGCAAAATTTAAACCCAGATTATCTAACTGTAAGCATGGGGCTTTTCCCAATACCCCTTGTTGCTTTCTTATCAGCCAGTGTTTCTATAGAACCCATTCCATGCTAATCTTGAATGACCTTCTTACTCGGATTGCTTCTCCCAGGAGAAAGACTAATCTTTGATAGAGTGCAGTGGTGTGATCTCAGTTCACTGCAACCTTCATCCACTGGGTTCGAGCAATTCTCCTGCCTCAGCTTCTGTAGTAGCTGGGATTACAGGCATGTGCTACCATGCCTGGCTAATTTTTGTAGTTTTAGTAGAGATGAAGTTTCACCATTTTGGCCAGGCTGGTCTCAAACTCCTGACCTCAAGTGATTCGCCTGCCTTGGCCTCCCAAAGTGCTGGTGAGCCACTGTGCCTGGCCTGATGAGAGGGATTTTACAGTAACCCCTCCCATCATCATTTCCTCTTCCACTTCCTATGATAAACTAATTCCCTCCTACTGTGGTCTCCTGACTTCTCCCTCTCCTCCAATCCCAACGAAACTGCCAAGGAGTTAAGAATCGCAATACATGAGGAGGCTGCAGAGAGAGCACCCTGCCTCCTCAGCCATTAGCCTACAAATCCCAGGACAAAATACACTGAGAGAAGGGAGAAATTTGAATACAATTCTGTCCAAGAAAGAGTTCACATAGACCAAAATCTGACTATGCCTTAATTTTGCAGAACTGTAAGGAATCTTAAAATATAATTGTCAGACTTGCTTATTTTACAGATTCAGAAAACTGAGACCCAAGAAGGGGAAAGGACTTGCCTCAAGTCACACACTAGCAATAGGCAGAGTCTGGACTGGAACTTCAGTCTTCTGACTCCTAGGCTAATGCTTTTTCACTAAAATACATTGCCTCTTTAGCTTTTCTCATTAACAACTCAACTTACATGAGATCATAGCCCTTTCAAGAAGAAAGCTCAGTGCTGGTATCTCTGCAAAGCCCAGAAGTCAGTGCCCCACTCTGATCAGCTGATGTCCTCATCTAAAGAACAGGAAGTGGTTTCACTTCTAGCTCTGAAAGCACATTGTAGGGGTGAGAAAGGGGGATTTGGGGAAGAGAGTTCCTGTACATGATAGTCCAAAGCAATCAGCAGACACTTTGGTCTTGCTTGAAGAAGGGGAAGATATAAGGTCAGACATGTAAGGGGAAGATGAAGGTTGTCCTTGATCAGCACATGATCTCATCAAGAGCTTCCCCCAGCTGCAGGGTGGTGGAGAGTGGAAGTGGGGAGGGGGGAGGGTGGTGGTGGGGATTCGGCTCTGCTCATTCCCTTCTCTGCTCTGAGGGAGCTAGATACCAGAGTGGGGGCTGAGATAGGAGCACCAGGGTAGGAAAATTTCCAGGAACTTGATACAACCTTCAATGCTTCCTCCACCCTCCGTTAGTACCCATAACTTCTCCTGCCAAGGGAGGAAGGAGGAACACATTATTCAGCTTTACACACTGAAAAGTTTACTGTGTGAAATAAAGGAGACTTAAGAGGTCAACAGAGGCTGGGCACGGTAGGTCACACCTGTAATTCCAGCACTTTGCGAGGCTGAGGCGGGTGGATCACCTGAGGGCAGCAGTTTGAGACCAGCCTGGCCAACATGGAGAAACCCCATCTCTATTACAAATAGAGAAAAAGTAGCCAGGCATGATGGTGCACGCCTGTAATCCCAGCTACTCAGGAGGCTGAGGCATGAGAATTGCTTGAACCTGGAAGGAGGAGGTTACAGTGAGCTATCATGCGCCACTGCACTCTAGCCTGGGTGACGGAGTGAGACTCTGTCTCAGAAAAAAAAAAAAAAAAAAAAGAGGTCAACAATTCCTGAATCCTCTCTTAAAGGACAGAGGTGTGGAGATGATGTTTCCTGATGACCTGGCCTGGAATATAACAATCTGATTGTCAAATAGATGGGTGTGAAACAAGAGAATAGACTCCCCAACCCCCACATTGATGTCAGTGGAGTTTTGTTTTCTTCTAGTGGTAGGATCACATCCCACCTTAGTACTAACAGCCTGGGACATCAAAGCACACAGACACAGAGCCATGGAATGCCAGGCACGGGAGAGACTGCGGGCATTTGCCTGTAGCAATGGTGCTCCAACCTGGCAGCCCATCAGAGTCATCTGGGGAGCTCATTAAAATTGAGATTCCCAGGAACCAGCCCAGAGATTTATTAGGTAAATCTGGGCTGGGGTACACAAATCTTCATTTTCAACAAGCAGCTGGTTTAAGAACCAAGGATCTGGTTCAACCCCATCCATCCACCTATCAAAACTTTGATACAAGATACTGCTTTTACAGTAAAGAAAACTGAGGTGCCAAAAATAGGTTAGTAGCAGGACTTGGACTAGAATTTGGTCCTCTTCCTGCTGGTATGGTGTCTCTGCCAGTGCTCTTACATCTGGCTTTCTCTTCCAGCTCACCTGTCTATTGAAGACCTGTGAGGACTCGTGAGCCCACAGGGGAATCAGCTGCCAGGAGCTTTGATTGAATCTCTCCATTTGGATCACTCGTAGAAAATGGCTACTTTTGAGGCTGGGGTAGAGGTGGTTTTAAGGACATTCTCAGAAAGCTGTGTTCTGTATTCTGGTGAGTTAAAAGTGGAAGGCCCAGCTGGTGGCCTCTAAAACATACTACCCAGTTGTTCCAGACAGAAAGAATAGTCGGTTCATGGGAGCAGCCTGCTGTGTTGGAGGAACCAGAGTGGCAGAGGCAGAGTGAGCGATGGAGAGAGTGGCAGAAGAGGAGGTCTGGGAGGTAATGGGAAGCCAAAACATACGGGACCCTCTAGGCCACGTGATCTTTGGCTTTTTCTCCAAGCCACTGCAGCATTTTGAGAAGAGGAGTGTCATAACCTAACTGCTCTGATGTGGTGGTGAGAACAGGTTACCTATGGCAGTGGGATAGAAGCAAGGAACCCAGTGAGGAAGCTTTGCAGTAATCCAGGGGACAGAGGATGGCGGCTCAGATCAAGATGGCAGGAATACAGGTGGTGAGACATGGTTGAATCCTGATGTTTTTTAAAAGTAGAGTTAATGGATTTTCTGATGGACTGGCTATGAGATGTGAGATAAAAAGGGGAGTCAAGGATGATGCCAAGCATTTTGGCTCCAGCGATGGGAAGGCTGGAGTTACCAACTGAGAGGAAGAAGACTGTAAGTGGAGAAGGTTTGGGGGAGGGACGGCAGAGCTCTGCATTGGACATATCAGTTTGAGGTGTCTGCTAAACACACAAGGGAAGTACGGCGCAGGCGCTGGACACAGGAGCCTGGAGCTCAGGGAAAGCTCGAGACAGGCTGGAGGCATCATTGAGTATACACATGGTATTGAAATAAAGTCTTATGACTGGATGAGGTGATCAAGGAATTAAGTACAGGCAGTGAAGAGAAGAGGGTCAAGGACCCTGCCTGGGGACCCTCCAGTATCAAGAGGTCAGAGAGAAATGAGACTGAGAAGGAGTGACCAGTGAGGGAGGAGGAAAACCATGAGCAAGTCAAGTCCTAGAAGCCAAGTGGACCAAGCGTTTCCAGGAAGAGGGAGTGATCAGCTGGGTCACATGCCACTGACCGCTGTGGCAAGATGAGGGTTAGGAACTGACGATTGGATTTAGCTATTGGAGAACTGGTAACCTTGACAGAGGCAGCAGTTGACTCTGAACCTCATGGAGCCCCACAGTTTGACAACTGACTGTCATTGAAGACACCCTTATTGTGAATTTTTGTCTTCTGGATTAAGTTGTAAACTTTGCAACATGGGATGACCAGTCAGCATATGCGCAGAGCACAGAGTCCTTGCTGGGCTGTGGGGCCTTATGAAGCCCGTTGACACCCACCTGAGGGCTCCTACCACTGGGCATTGACCTAAAGCAATTATCCTCATTCCTGGCTTACCTTGAACGCAGAATTTCAGTTCTTTGGGGTCAGTGACACCCTTCCTGCTTTCCCGGATCACGGCCCGGTTCTTCTTGTTTTCTCCCCAGAGATTGGTGCCTCCATACATGCTGGGAATGTTGAGAATGGCAATGCCTTCCAGGAAGATGTTGCTCAGGTCCACCCCAACCCCATCACACTGGAGGACAGAGAGAAAAGGCCATCTGTTAGTGTTCTCAGTGTGTCACAACCCAAGGTGCTCTGTGTGTGTGTGTGGTGGGTACTCTCTTAAAGGAGGTAACAGGTCCTCAGCCACCACCCTGCCACTGTAAGAGGAGAAGTCATGGGCAAAGTCGCTCAGACTTAATGCTTTGACCACTGCGGTGAGACGAGAGATCCAGTCCTGGTCAGCTCTGGGGAAGACAGCACAAGGCTCCAGGGGTCATCTTTAGGTCTAGAAGTGCTTTAGGGCTGGTTCTCAAGTCAATTGTCAAACTGTTCTCCAGTCTAATCTCATTATCATCAATCTTGCCCCTTCCTAACCATTAGAAGATTTAGTGGAACTGAATTCAGAACCTAACAAATGACAGAATTTTTTGTTGTTGTTGTTTGTTTTTTTAGATGGAGTCTCGCTCTGTCACCCTGGCTGGAGTGCAGTGACACAATCTCGGCTCACTGCAACCTCCATCTTCTGGTTTCAAGTGATTCTCCTGCCTCAGCCTCCTGAGTAGCTGTGATTACAGGCACCCACCACCACACCTGGCTAGTTTTTGTATTTTTAGTAGAGACGGGGTTTCACTATGTTGGCCAGGCTGGTCTCAAACTCCTGACCTCATGATCTGTCTGCCTCGGCCTACCAAAGTGCTGGGATTACGGGAGTAAGCCACCATGCGTGGTCAGAAAATTTTTGTTTTACCCCCTCCTATTTTATCTCTCTGTGAGAAGCACAAGACTTTAAGCTTTGGAAGGCTTTCAGAATATGCCTGTCTCCTGTATCTGTATCATAAGTGCAATTTTGGCATATGTGTTTGCTGAAGGAGCAGAGTTTCTTTATCCAATCTCCACAACTTGCAATCCCCACCAGGTACAAAAAGTCAGAAGGCTTGAATTTTCATCTCGCATGTCTATAAAGTCAGCCCACTTTGGCATCGTGCTTACCAACACAGCAAGAAATATCAGCTCTGATCCTTGTTCCTCAGGATAGTAGGTAGTTTATTTCACTTACAGAAGCAAACACTGGACCCAGAGAGTTCAGCTAAGTTATCCAAGATTGCACAGCTAATAAATAACAGAGCAGGGGTTCAAAGTTGGGGGCTTTGACTACAAAGTACATGGTCTTTATCTTGTTTATTGAGAGAAAGAAAAAATCAAATGCATACAATAAAAACCCACTGTCTCTGAGGTTACGTACAAACCCAAACTTCCAGAGACTTATTAACAGAGGAGACTAGAAAGGTATTGTTGCCATCAGAGGAGGACTCGAAGACTTGTTGCCATTCATAGTGACTCACCTCCTGATTTCTTCACAGGTCTTACATTATGTTATCTTGTTTCCCCAACTACAAGATGGAATACACTGAGCATCTCTGGTAACTGGGAACTCATTTTTTCACTGGGAAGTTCTGATAATTTGAGAGGTCTCTTTATGTTGATCTGGATTCTCTCTCACTCTTGTTTCCACCGGTTGGTCCTGTTCTCTCTTCTGAACCCATACAGACCGACCCTCCTTCCTTCTCCATGGGCCACCCCCCAGACAGATGATGATGATGATGATGATGATCACCATTGTGCACATGTATTAAGCACTGCCATCTACCACACACAATTTTATACACATCTCATTATCTTCGCAATAATCCTATAAGTTAGTTACTATGACTATCCTCTTTTTACACTGGAGAAACTGAGGCACAGAAGAGGTTAAATAACTTGCCCAAAGTTCACAGCTTACAAGTGGAAGTACACAGATTTAAGGGCAGTCAGTCAGAGCCCAAATCTTTTATTTCTCCTCCCTCTCACACTACCCAGGTTGTGTCACCTCTGGACTGTCAACTCTCTTCATCTTCTCCCATGGGACTTAGTTTTCAGATCTTTTCCCATCCTGGCTGCCCTGTTTTGCACACACTGTAGTTTGTTACCCTGCTATTTGGCAAGGTCCCTAGCATTGAAAACAACACCAACGATGGGATCTGATGGGGGCAGGTGGCTACCACACCAGTACTTCTTGTGGCTGAAATTTTATGATACTATCCTGCCCCAGAAATGAGATGATGTGCAAAGCTCATGTAAGAGTTCAGCATGTTATCTATTATCATTATCCTTAGTATTCAATATAATCAAGGTTGCACTGGCCCTTTTGTTAGCGACTAGATGACAACATCACTTCAGCTTAAATGGGTGGTCATCTTTGTTGCCCAGACCATCTCATGATCCTATTTTTCATCCAATTCTTTGCCATTCTGAACCTGGGTAGATTTTAAAAAATAACATGGACATAAAACTTTATATTTATGTTAATTAATTTCATCTGGCTTTCAGCCCAAATTTCCTCTAGTCTACCCAGTTTACTTCTAATCTTCATTCTGTGACCTTCTGTCATAGTGTTCCCATCATTTGGGGATTAAGTCATTAATATGTGTGCATAAAAGGAAAAAACAGTGACCGAGCCCTCTCCTCGGTCAGTTTAACACCAAACATTATGCATTAACATCCCTAGGGGTATGGCTGCCCTATCGGAGCTGCATCTTCTGGACTGGACTGTCACCCAGCCTACTTTTTATTATAAGACAGACTGATGGAATTCAGAGATGAGAGGCACATAAGGGAAGATGCCTCTCATCTTTCATGCCTCATCTTTCATAAATGAGCCCCAGTGAGGTTAAGAAACTTTCCTGTGGTCATCTAACTTATTAATGGTAGAACTAGATATGTATCCAGGTCTCCAGACCTCAATCCTGTATTCTTTCCACGAAAACATAAAACACTGTGCCGAGATCAAACAGCATTTCCTAAATGACCACCCTACAACCTCTATCAGAAAAGGAATAAGAGAACTCAATTAAGTCACCAAAATCTGTGTGCAAAGCCTAAATACTTGGTTAATAATCTACTCTAGAATCTTGCCAGGGATCAGAATAAAGTGTATCAGTCTGTGGTTTCCAGAATGTATCCTATTCTTATTTTTTGAACACTGGAGCCATATTTGTCTGCCTCTTATTGGCTAGAACCTACTCTGTTTTCTGGATTTGTCAAAGCGGCCCCCGAATGACATCTACAGGCTTGTCTGGCAACTTGGATTCAAATGTGTGTGTGTTTTTCAAAGCCAGTTAGTTCTCCACTGATCTACCTTGGGCTCTAGTATCCACCTTTGGCATCTCTTCTTCCATTTTTAGTTTAAGGCCACTCTCTTTGGAAAAGATGAAAACTCTTCCAGAATGGCAAAGTCCTGTTGAGCTATGTTTTCTGTGTTCTTTTTTGCTTCAAATGTTGTCTAGCATTCAGCTTGGCCTTCCGTTAGCCTGAAGCCAGGCTCATAGCTCTGAGTTGCTTTTGTGTATTCCTACCTGGTAGCATGCCCAGGCTCTGCCTTTGTGTGTATGTGCACAGTTCCCTGAAAGCATGGGCTCAACCAGCTCTCTCTATGCTGTCACATTGATTGAAAAACAAAAACCAACTCCTTTACCTTTTCTTTTCAATGTGATTCATGATTTCTTAGAAACATTTTGGAATGTCTTCTACCCTCCTATCCTTCATACACATATTCCTAATTAGGGATTTAGGCTGGAGTCCCATTGGATCACACTTTCTTTCTTTCTTTTTTTTTTTTGAGACAGAGTTTTGCTCTTGTTGCCCAGGCTGGAGTGTGGTAGCGTGATCTTGGCTCACTGCAATCTCCGCCTCCTGGGTTCAAGAGATTTTCCTGCCTTGGCCTTCTGAAGTAGCTGGGATTACAGGCACCTGCCACCATGCCCAGCTAATTTTTTTTGTATTTTTAGTTGAGACGGGGTTTCACCATATTGGCCAGCCTGGTCTTGAACTCCTGACCTCAGGTGATCCACCCACCTTGGCCTCCCGACTCGGCCTCATGCCTGTTGGGATTACAGGTGTGAGCCACCACGCCTGGCCCACACTTTCTTTTATTCTTGTCACCCTCTAGATGAAGCGGCCACTTCCCTATCTTGGTTGTAGTTGCTTCTACATCATCTCAATTTATTCATTCTTGGTCAAAACATCCCTTTCCCTTCTAAGCAGTAATAATAATAATATTAGCAACTCATGCTTGTTGAGAGCTTCCTACGGCACTGTGCTGGGATTCACCCACAGCATCTCTTGGGATCTTTACATGAACATGATGAGGGAGGCAGCATTGCTACCCCCAACTGACAGGGCCTCTTAGGAGTTAAGATGCTTGCTCAAGGCTCCATTGCTTCCCACTCTACAAGATGGCAGAGCCAGGATGCAAACCCAGGAAGGCAGATGCCAGATCCTACGCTGGAGATGAGTCAGTGAGGCAAATCGGGATTTTTGCTGATGCTAGGTTTATAGCAAAATTAAACTTCCAGCTGTTTGAATAATTGAGATCTCCCACTGCTGCTCTATCTTATTGAGTGCTTAGAGCAATGCCTGGCACATCAATGTTGGATATTAATATTATTATATCTTGCCTCCGCACCAGGTTTGTTTTTTAAAAAAGTACATCACCAGCATAGTCCTTGACAAACAGTATTCCATAAAGTCACCTTTCTTCCGTACTACAGTTTTAAGTGCACTCTGTCCCTCCATCTCTATCCATAGCCAGCTAAGTGTTTGCTATTACCTTGGTAAACGTTTACCGCTTCCTGGAAGAGCAGACAATCCTCACTCTGCTTTCTAGGTTGTCCCCTTCCCCATTACCGCAGTGGGTCCCATGTAGATAGGGCAAGTAGAGGAGGTGGGAGAAGCTTGGGGTCTGCTGGACGCTGATGTCCTCTCCTCTTGGAATGCACCTACTTGGAAAGTGAAAGCCAATATAGTGTCTTGGAAAGAACGTGCTTGCCTGGGCTTGGAGGCAGAGAGACATGGGTTTAAATCTTGGCTCTGTCACTTGCCAGCGGTGTGATTCCAGGTTGTTTCCTTACCCCTCTGAGATTTAATTCGTCATCTGTAAAATGGAGGATGGGGGAAGAACATCTCCTTTAAGGGGCTGAATTGTGTCTGGAAAGCAGTCGCACTCTGTAACTGTCTGCATTATTATCACAGGTTCCCCAACCTCTGTGCCAAGAGGCATTTATCTTCCTGAATTCACTCCCCACACCCGAGGCTTTGCTGGAAGCATCTTGATGGCCTCTTGGCCTGACCAAGGCTGGTAAGAGCTTTGGCAAGCGCACGCCTGCGTGCCCATTCTCCAGAGTTCCTGGCCTCGCGATCGTGCCCTGATTTCCTTCAGAACCCCAGGCCCGCTCTGGAAGTGGAGGGTAGCCGTGCTGTCTGGGAAAGTGGAGCCGAGCAAGGGACGCTGTCGGCCTAAATGGAACGCCGGCCCCGGGGCCCGCTCCCCGGTGGGTTCCGGAGCTAAATCCTCCAACTGTTCCATTACGTCATCGGGCCCCCTCCCTCTGCTCTGGCCCGAGCGGCCCCGGCGTGGCGCGAAGGAGGGTGGCGGTCCCCGCGCGCACCGTGGGCCATCCCTAACCCAGGACCTGGCTAGCAGGCTGCCCTCCGAGCCCAGGCTGCGCTGGGCGTTCCGCGGATTTATAGCCCGGAATGGCGCTGAAACAGCTCCTGGCCAGAGCAGAGAATGTGCGCACGCTTGAAATCGTGCTCCCGGGTGCGCCGGCGGCCAGGTGCCCGACGTCGGGCTTGGAAGCAGGGCCGGAGTCCGTCTGAACCCAGGCCCGGGAGACCAGCGGCTGCCGGTCACGTTCGACTGTGTCCCCCTTGGGAGAACAATCCCCCCAGTTCTGGTTTCTTCCTGAGCCACGGGTGGTTGGTTGGTTTGGTGGAAGGCCAGTGCACAGGTAACAGAGACTGGGTTAGGAGGCAGAGCTCATTTATGTGCAAATGAAACGCACGGGGAACCCGTATTCCTCTCCGCCTCCCCGCCCTTGACGTCTCGATCCCTACAGTCACAGAATTCTAGGCAGAGGCAGCCGATTCCTCCGCCCTCGCCGACAGGGACCTGGAGCACCGAAGCTTCCCAACCGGTGCCGGCGTTTCCGCGCCCTCCTGCTGTCCTGCGCCGCGACCTCAAAAGGGCGGCGGGTGGGGGTCCCTCCACTCCAGCCCTGTCGATCCTATTTCGGAAGGGCCTCAGGGAAGGAGATTCCACAATTTATTTGATGACCTGTTTCAGTTTTTAGCAACTAGGAAATTCCCCCTTCTCCTAACCTCGATTCACCGTGCTACAGATTTGGTTTGGAGGCAGATGGTTCTGTTTATAGGCCTGCCACTCGGCTTTGTCTGCTCTCAGGAATGACCTCCGCCAGGCCAGATCGGAGGTGGAAGCCAGGACTCGGTAGCTCCGGAGGCATGTATCCCCTTCCTGCTGGAAATTTTCTCTTTCTTGGATACCCTGCCACTGAGCTATTGTCCTTCCCATCTTCCACGACTCCTTCTTGGTCTTTCAAAAAAAAAAAAAAAAAAGGCCGGGCACTGTGGCTCACGCCTGTAATCGCAGCACTTTGGGAGGTGGTTGGATTACCTGAGGTCAGGAGTTCAAGACCAGTCTGGCCAACATGGCGAAACCCCGTCTCTACTAAAGATACAAAAAATTAGCCAGGTGTGATGGGGGGCGCCTGTAATCTCAGCTACTCTGGAGGCTGAGGCAGGAGAAAGGCTTGAACCCAGGAGGTGGAGGTTGCAGTGAGCTGAGATGGCGCCACTGCACTCCAGCCTAGGGGACAGAGTGAGACTCCGTATAAAAACAACAACAACAACAACAACAAATTATGGTTATTTTCAAACATACAGGGAAAGTAGAGAGAATAATAAACCCCTGTGTACCCCAAAACCCAGTTTGGGTAATTAGCACCTCTAGCAACTGGCAGCTAATCTTCTTTTAACTCTACCCCAGTTCACTTTATCACCTCCAGATCAAACTAGTTTATAGCAAATTCTTGAGATTCTATCATTTTATCCATAAATACTTGACTATGTATCTTTAATAACTCAAAGAAAATTACAATACTATTGTTACTCTTTAAAAAATTCTTTAAAAAGGATCCAGTAGTTGTTCAAATTTCTTTGATAGTATCTTTTTTTTTTTTAATTGTTAGCTTGCCTGAAAAGTCTTCATATTGCATTTGTTGATATATATCTGTGAGGTCTCTTTGGATCTATAGACTCCTGTTCTTTTTTATCCTTGTCTTTTGTTTATTGAAGAAATGGGTCATTTGTCCTTAGAGCAGTGCTTCTCAAACTTTAATGTGCATGCAGATCACTCCAGGGTCTTATTAAAATGCAGATTCTGATTCGGGAGGTCTGGATGAGGCCTGAGACTGCATTTCTGACCCCCTCCTTGGTGATGCTGATGCTGCAGGTCCGTGGACCACACTTTGAGTAGTAAGGCTGTAGTGCTGTGAAGATTCTGGATTTTGCCAACTGCATCTCTGGGGTGTCTTTGAAACATAGTCTATTCCTTGTATTTTCACTAAATTGGTATTTTTAGATCTAGAGGCTTGACTAGATTTAGGGTTAGCTTTTTGGCAAGATTACTTCATTAGTGGGGCTATATATTTCCTATTGCATCTCATTAGGAAGCACATAATTTGATTGTCTCTTTTTTGTGATTTTTAGACTGATCAGTGGATTCAGGTGTTGTCAGCCTGCACCTGCTATTATACAGTTCTTGTCTAGACCGATTACTGTAGTCCCCTAATGGTAGGATACCCTTGAGGATACCCTAGCACCCTCCCTGTACTTTTCGTCCAAATCTCTACAGATGCTATTTTCTCCATAAATTATTTCCCATATAGTCTCTTAAAAGGATCTCTCTCTCTTTTTCTTTTCTTTTCCTTTTTTTTTTTTTTCAGACTGAGTCTCACTCTGTTGTCCAGGCTAGAGTGCAGTGGTACGATCTCGGCTCACTGTAACCTCCACCTCCCAAGTTCAAGTGATTCTTCTGCCTCAGCCTCCCAAGTAGCTAGGACTACAGGCACCCATCACCACACCCAGCTAATTTTTTGTGTTTTTAGTAGGGACAGGATTTCATCATGTTGGTCAGGCTGGTTTCGAACTCCTGACCACAGGTGATCCACCCACCTTGGCATCCCAAAGTGTTGGGATTACAGGCGTGAGCCACTGCACCTAGCCTCTCTTTTTCTCTTCTCTGCATCTGTACTCTCATGGAATCAAAGACCTGAAGGGCTTGAAAAGTCACCCAGTCCAAATACTTCACTTTATAGATGAGAAAACTGAGGCTAAAGACGTTTAGGGAATGGCCCAGTGTTACTTAGCTAATTAGAGTGAGCTGATCCAGAATTAGACCTGTGATTGTTTGGACTGACAACCAAGAAGCCATGAGTGACTTTATAAAGAGGAATTTTGGCTATTGGATGAGGGCTGAAGCATGGAGTCTTAGAATGGGAAAGCAACATGGGACATTAGAGACCATTCCTAATTATCAAAATGAGAACAGTGAGGCCTAAAGTTGTAAGTTGACCTTCCCAGATGACACAGCTCTCTCCTGGGAGAGATAAGGGCTTAACTAGGGACTCTGGGGTGAGTCAGGTGGTGGCAGTGAGGGAACAGAGTCAGAGTCTGTGTGGTTTGGTGGCAGACGGGCTGGAGAGGGAAGATGGGATCTAAAAGGATAATGTGATTGAGGAAAAGGTGTTTTTGTGGATGTTTGAGGCAGAGAAGATACTCAATACATCTTGTTGGATGAATGAATGAGAAGAGGGAGTTGGGATGCCTAGGATGGGAAGTAGATGGAGTGGAAGAGAAGATGCTGAACAGAGTGCTGGGACATTGATCTGGGGATGATATGAGGGTCCTTCCTTTCTCAGTGAGTGAGAGAGTTGGCCAGGGGGTAGGTCTTTTGAAGATAGAAGTAGTAAATGCTGGGCCACGTCCAGGGAAAATGGTACTTCAGTTATAGTCAGAAGGCAGAGAGAGGGCTGAGGAAGAGGTGGGCAGTATTCTGACACACTCGAATAGGGGTTCTGGTGGGCTGAGAGGGGCATGGGTAGGAGGTGATGGTGGCCTCCATATCCTTGATGCCTGGGCTCCATATCAGAGCCCTAGATATACTAAAAGGCAGAGGGTAGCTGACCTAGACCTGAGTGAAATCCCCCACCACCCCACACAGTGCCTCTTTTTTGAGGGAACAGGACACTGGCAGGCAATAGGGAAAGAGAAAGCACCAATAAGCCACCCTGTGCACCTGTGCAGCCCCCGGGGGTCCTGTGGGACCTAGGTGAGAACGAGGCAATGGTGCTCATTTACAGCGAGAGCATTTCTGCTACCATAGGAGGGGAGCAGGCTCTCTCTGTGAATTAGCTTGGCAGGTTGGAATGTAAGTCAGACTATGGGGAAGGCTGGATGCCATAGGGTCTCCTTTGGTTTGGACACAGGAGAGTAGCTGAGGGAGAGGGTTAGCTGAGTCTTAGTAAATGTCAGTTGTAGTAGCCTGAATTCTGCATAGAGGCCACAGAGTTGGGGACTACTTACCTTTTTTTCTGCTGTACACACTGCCTAAATTGTCCATCAGCTCTTTTATGCCTGTTAAAAACCCTTCCAGCTCAAAAGCCTTCTCCCTGTGAGGTTCTCCCCAATGCTCTTGCTAGAAATGAATCTTCCTCTTCTCTGAATTTTCACTGCCTTGTTTTCTCCTCTTATATGGACTGTATATTCTGCCATGCATTTTGCATATTTGTCTGTCCCCAAAAGACTTCAAACTCATGGAAGGTGGGGACCATATCTGACAGCTCTGTGTTCTTCATAGTACCTGGCATGTCTTACCCATATCAGGTGTCCAATACAACCATTTGTGAGTTGAAAGAAATAATGTGTGCAAAAATCCTAAAATGGAAACCCAGGTGTTCTTTGAAGAAACATGATAAGGTTTGCTTCCAGATGAGTTCCCCCAACCTCTCTGGATGAATATAGTGAACAAAAAAAGTGGACCAAATTTCCAGGATAGGGAGAGACATGGAAGGTTAATCCAAGTCTCCATCAAGTAGTCCTCTGATCACAGCTGAAGGAAATCCATACCTGAACACCTGAATAGGCAACAAGAGTAGGGCACATGAGGCATGTTTTATATGAGAGAGACATGAACAGGCAGAAGAAAGGAGTACTCACTGATCCATCAAGAATGATGAGAACCTACTTATTCTGTGCTAGACTCTAGGGATGGAGCAGAAATGGGACACAGTCCCTGTCCTCAAGGGACTGAGGACCAGTGGGTCAATACTAGAGGCAATGGTGTGCTGCTAAATACTTAACAGCAGACTCCCCTGGAGGAAAAAAAAAGCCTTTGTTATTGTGTTCCATGGTGGTGTAAATATTCCTGCTATGGCCAAGTTCAAGTGACCATGGTGACATCACCGAAAGGCAAGTTGGGAAGAGATACACCAGCAAGCAAGCATGCTCTAGCACACCGCTGGCTGGAGGCAATGGGGAAGAAAAGGAAATAGTTATCTGCATGTCTGCAGGGCCTATGGCCATAATAGAGGAATGTACTGGGAGTGAAAGAAAAACAGGGCAAACAACAATATCTGTTTTCCCTAGAGAAAAACTAGAGAGAATGTTTTTATTGTCAATAATCTGATGTGGCCCAGAAGGGAAGAAAAGGTGATGTATTGAGTGGCACTGATGAGTGGTGACATTATTGGAAAGACAGTCCAGTATTTTTATTTTTTTAAGACAGAGTTTTGCTCTTGTCACCCAGGCTGGAGTGCAATGGCGCGATCTCAGCTCAGTGCAACCTCTGCCTCCTGGATTCAAGGTATTCTCCTGCCTCAGCCTCCCGAGTAGCTGGGACTACAGGCACATGCCACCATGCCCAGCTAATTTTTGTATTTTTTTTTTAGTAGAGACAGAGTTTCATCATGTTGGCCAGGATGATCTCAATCTCTTGACCTCGTGATCCACCCGCCTCAGCCTCTCAAAGTGCTGGGATTATAGGCGTGAGCCACCTCGCCTGGCTTTTAAGACAGTCCAGTATTATCCACATACACAAACTGGCCTGGCCTGTAGCAACTCTTACAGAACAGTGGCTTCTTCTGCATTCAGAGATGCTGGTTTATATCATTTTAGGAGCTGATGTCTATTGTGGGCAGTTAGATAATGATATTAATCCATACATATGTTATATATTATTAATATATATCATTTATTGAGTAACTATTATGAACCAGCACTTTATATATTTTATGTCTAATCTTCACAACCCTACAATGTCAGTATTTGTATTCCCTTTTTTTTTTTTTTGAGACAGAGTCTTGCTCTGTAGCACAGGCTGGAGTACAGTGGCATGATCTCACCTCACTGCAAACTCCACCTCCTGGGTTCAAGTGATTCTCCTGCCTCAGCCTCCTGAGTAGCTGTGATTACAGTTGCACACCACCACATCCGGCTAATTTTTGTATTCTTCGTAGGGATGGGGTTTCACTATTTTGGCCAGGCTGGTCTTGAACTCCCGACCTCAGGCAATCTGCCTGCCTCACCCTCCCACAGTGCTGGAATTACAGGTGTGTGCCACTGCACCCGGCCTTGTATTCCCATTTTTACAGATGAGGAAACATTGACTCAGTAACACTAAGGAAGAAATGTCTTTCTAAATTTGTCAAGGCTCATGATAGTCCTCATGAACCTGCAGGTTTCCTGCATGAGATGCAAGTGATGAGATCAAGAAGTCAGCCCAACTTACAGAGTGCATGCACCTGATGCCTCTTACTCTTGTGCTTTGTTACCTATGAGATCACATTTAGAGTATCACAGAACAGGAATTTGATTTTTCATTTTAAGGCGGACCCTGAAAAAAATGGAGTATATCAAGAGAAGAGTGGTCCAGGATATTTATGGGTCTATAAATCAAGTCATCTAAGGAACTGAGGCTGTTTAGCTCAGTGAAGATGAAGAGGAGACACCATGAAGATACATCTCCAGCCCTATGAAAGGCAGTCACATGGAGGAGTGCAGAGGATGCTGTGTGTGCCCCTAGAGGGTGAAAATGGGCCCAGTGGATGGTGAATTCAGTCATGCACTCCGTAAACACTTATTGTGCGCCTATTTTGTTCCAAGTATTGTGCTAAGTGCTGTCTAGGGAAGAAGATGACAAGGAATGGGACACACAATCCTTGTTCAACATCAGGAAGAACTTTCTGAAAATCAGAGCTGTCCAGTAGCGCAGCAGGCTTCTTGAAAAGTAGTGAGCTTCCTATCTTTGGAGTATTCAGGAGGGGGCTGGGTGCCCACTTATCAGAATGTGCTAGGATGAGTCTTTTGTGGAGTGGTAAGTGGAACTAAATCCCCTTCCAGTTCCAAAATTCCATATCCACATTGAGCTTTGTTTTGGCAGACTAGTGTGCGCTGTGCTGAAAGAGTGCCATCCTGACCCCCACTTCCACCCAGCCTTGTCCGCCCTGCTGTGTGCTGGGAGTTCTCTGACAGTGAGCCGAGGTGGGCCAGTTAGACTGGAAAGTGGCTGCATCTGTGACAGGGATGATGGAGTTCTGGCGGGTTTGTGTGGGCTCAAGGAATGTAGCATTGAAGCCATGTACACACAACCTGCTTAAGAACATCCCATGGGCAGAAAATGTTTTCTTCCTCTTTAGCCCTCCTCTGTTGCCGTGCCAGGCGGGCACAATGGTGCCTTTGAGAGGGGCAGCTGGAAGGGGGTGTTGGCAGGCAGACTGGAAGTAGAATATTGCAGCTGGGGGTGGGGGTGCCCAAATCCATTTCCAGGAGTGAGCCGGCACTGGGTGCCAGTTTCCAAAACAAAACTGCTGTTTCTCAGAGTTCACAGTGGTGGGTTGCTTCAGAGCTGGACAGAAGGCAAAGCTGTTTCCTATCCGCTGCTCCACCCTCCCCAAGTGTTTTTTTTTTTTTTTTTTTCAACTGGTGTGTGAAGGGATTCTTGCTCTGGATGTAGATTAATAGGCTTTGCTGTCTGTCTGGGAAGCTAAGGCCAACTTGGAGTGGATGGGGCTTTTTGAGGGATCACACTTTCCTGCAGACAAAGCAGGGCTTGATGGCCTGGGTGCCAGCAGGGATCATGGGCAGGTAGGCTTCTGAGCCACAAGAGAGGGCTCAGAATGGAGATCCTTTCTGCCCTGCAGGGTGATTTCCACCCTACAGCCACCCGGCACCCTCACTGCCACATGGGCTCTGCCCACTCACTGTCTTAACTCTGTTGGGTGGGAAAGAGGTGGGAGAATGTTGGCATTTCCTGTCCTGGTTCACACTTGTCCCGGACCCTCTGCTACTATCAAAGATACCACCAATAGCTTCCTAGAGATGGGCGTGGGAGGCCTTCTCACTCACCGTGCAGTTAGGAGAAGGCCTGAGTGCCAGCCATCTTCCCCTTTGTGTTACAAATGCAGCAAGGTGGGCCCCTTTTCCTGGTAGCTTCCAAGAAAAAGGCGTGACTTGAGGCTGGTCAAGTGATCATTTCTAACGTTCACACCAATTGTGGAATTTCCTATACTTGGTTCAATTTTACAATCAACAAATAACTATTGAGGAATTAGTTCATTTTAGGCATTGTGCTAAGTCCAGGGGTATAGAATGAATAAGATAAAGTCCTTGCTTCAGAAAGCTGATTGCTTGATAGCTATGCCAAGTCCTGAATGGGAGCCCCTTTATCAACTAAATGGACACATGACTTTTCTAAAAAGCAGGAGGGTAATGCAGAGGTCATCTCCTACTGCAGGTCCTGTGGCATTGTGAAGGGCATATGGGCCGGGGATCACAGATGGAGGCTTGAAACTCATCTGATCTTGGGAATACTTACTTATTTTATGAGATGCAGTTTCCTTGGGTAAATAATGGGAATAATACACAACCATGCAGAGCTGTTATAAAGATGAAATAAGACAGAGCTTGCCACGTGGTAAGTACTTGGTAAGTTGCTGCGATGGTTATTCATTTGTTTATCCTAAAGGGCTTGAGATATAACATGTGTGTGTGCACAGTGGTATTTATCCAATCCCTTGTAGATTCTATGACCTTCTTTAAATATTCAATTCTTCTACCTTCTTAATTCCTCTTCTAGTGAAGACTAAGATTAGTCAGTTTAGGACCTCACAGGATAAGTTAGAAAAACAGACATATCCACTATAGCCAACAAGACATATTTGTATATAATATTCTGTTTAATAACCTGTGATTGTAGAGGAAGAAAAGGATTGTAATGTTTCTCTTCCCTGAGGTTCCCAAATCTCCCAGGTGTGGTGATGAAGATCATGAATTCCTCTGAATATTCTAAAAAGTCTAGGTCATTTCCCACTGACGGGGCCTCAGAGTTTATTATTACTTAAAAGATGCATTTGTTTGGTAGACATTGCTTGGGGAAAGTTAATTCTTTTAGTAAGGGACCTTGGTGGTAGAAGACTTATGCTTCCTGGGGCTGGGACAGAGGTTGGCTGAGACAATCTTCCAGAAAAAAATGTATTGTGGGAGTGCATTCTGACCCAGCATGCTGAATCACATGACTCCCAACTTTGGTCTCCTGAGACTTTCTTGGGCCCCATCTATGAAACATGCTGCATATCCCCCAACAATTACTTTGGGAAAATGTAGGCATCAAACATAATCTTTAAAAGTTATTCCCAAGTCCATAGAAGACACAAAGTAGATAGAGCCAGGAGTCTGAAGACAAAAGAAAATCAAAGCAATTCACAAAGAACAAAAGAAATGGAAAAGAACAGGAAAATAAAAGCATATGAATGAAAAGAGGCTTGAAGTGAAGTGCAGGGTGCGCATTAGTAAGAAATAAAAAAAGAGGGTCATTTAAGAAAGAGAAAAAGTTTTATGTGCCAGAAACTGCAAGCAAACAATGGAATTCTGTAAGAGAAAGTTGACAGAAACAGTTTTTCCTTGGTAAGCTGAACGATTCTAAGCATCGGTGAAGGAAACTTGTCGGCACGTGATTGAAAGAGACAGAGATGGGGATGATGGAGCTGCATTTAAAAATGAATAAAGATGTAATAAACCAAAGAATCATAGAGGTCCCCAAGAGGCCTGATGTTAAAGAAACAAGGGTTAATGTTAAGACTGAAACGAGGCCAGTGTTGTAACAGTGCTGATTCCTGGTTGGTGGGATTGGGGGTTATTTTCTTTTTTGCTCCTCTGTATTTTAAAATGTTCTGCCATGAATTTGGATTATGTTTGTAATCAGGAAAAGAGGTTAGCACACATATTAGGAGTAGCAGAAAGAAATCAATTAGTAGGAAGCAGAAAGAAACCAAGCGGTGAGAACTGGTGAATGGGCAAGAAGAAGCAACCAGAAGTGGCAGGAGCTGCCTTGGATGGTCTCACAGTGAAGGTGGTGCTGGAATGAGGGAGCTGCTGGACTGGATTGAGGAAGGGAATAAACTAGAAGGAGGAGCTCTCTCAGGACCATTCTAGCCTTACTTTTGACTTCAGGGTTTGCTATGTAATCAGGTTGGCCCTCTTATTTTCCACGAACTTAAAATCCCTCCTAATGCTCTTCTCAACTTTCCCTTCCCCATGCATGTTGCCATTTCTGCCACTGTGCTGCATGGACGGGCTGCCCGTCAGTCAATTCCCACCTTCCTTACTCCAGCGAAAGGCTCTACCTCTGGTAGCTGAGAAGAAGGTTCAGATCATATCAGGAGAGACCAAGACTTGAAGACCTCTTTCCCTCTAGTTTAAGAGTATGCAGCACTGCAGGTGGATGCTAAGACATAGTAGAGAATGTCCACAGCTGGAGCTTATGAGCTGTGAGTTCTCTTCTGCACATACTGGTTTGGGTGAACTTAGTCAAGGTACTTAACCTGTGAAGTCCTTGATGTCTGTCTTTTAAAAATAATGGCATTGGCCAGGTGCGGTGGCTCATGCCTATAATCCCAGCACTTTGGAAGGCCGAGGCAGCTGGATCACTTGAGGTCAGGAGTTTGAGATCAGCCTGGCCAACATGGTGAAACCCCATCTCTACAAATACAAACATTAGCCAGGCGTTGTGGTGTGTGCCTGTAATCCCAGCTACTCAGGAGGCTGAGGTAGGAGAGTCACTTGAACCTAGGAGGCAGAGGTTGCAGTAAGCTGAGATTGCGCCACTGTACTCCATCCTGGGTGACAGAGCAGACTAGTGTGCTTATTAAAAATTTTAAAATTTAACCATTTTAAAGTGTCAGTGGCATTTAGTACATTCACTCACACTGCCTTTTTAAAGTGTTAGAATAACATAGTCATTTGGGTTGGTTCCATTTTGCCATAATAAAAAAATGTTGCATTGCACCTCCATGCTCATGTGTGAGAAACTCTCTAGATCAATGTCGAGAAGAACTTGCTGGGTCATATAGGCTATAAATGCATTTTCGGCTTGGTGTTTATTGATGAACCGCCCTCCAAAGTGGCTTACCACTGATGTTCCCACCAGCAGGGTCTAAGAGTTCCCATTTCTGCTCCTCCTCACAGATAGTGGCTGGGTTTTCATGCAACACCATAGAGCAGTTAAAAGTGACCGACCAGGCCGGTGCAGTGGCTCATGCATGTAATCCCAGGACTTTCAGAGGCCAAAGTGGGCTGATCACTTGAGGTCAGAAGTTCAAGACCAGCCTGGCCAACTTGGCGAAACCCCGTCTCTACTAAAAATACAAAAATAAACTGGGCATGGTGGTGGGCGCCTGTAATTCCAGCTACTTGGGACACTGAGGCGGGAGAATCACTTGAATCCGGAAGGCGAAGGTTGCAGTGAGCCGAGATTGTGACATTGCACTTCAACCTGGGCGACAAGAGTGAAACTCCTCAAAAAAAAAAAAAAAAAAAAAAAAAGTGACCAACCTGCTCTATCAGCACTAACATGGAGTGATCTCAAGAACATAAAGGTAAGTGAAAAGGTAAGTTTGGAGAATGAAGAGACTGGGGGCTTCAGCTTTATCTGTAGTATTTTATTTCTTCTGTTGAAAAATAGTTGAAGGGGCTGGGTGTGGTGGCTTGTGCCTGTAATCCCAGCACTTTGGGAGGCTGAGGTGGGTGGGTCACCTGAGGTTAGGAGTTCAAGACCAGACTGGCAAACATGGCAAAGCCCTGTGTCTACTAAAAATACAAAAATTAACTGGGTGTGGTGGCAGGCATCTATAATCCCAGCTACTCAGGAGACTGAGGCAGGAGGATCACTTGAACCCAGGAGGAAAGGGTTTCAGTGAGCTAAGATCACACCACTGCACTCCAGCCTGGGTGACAGTGTGAGCTCCATCTCAAAAAACAAAACAAAACAAAACAACAACCACAACAACAAAAAAAGGAAAAATAGTTGAAGGAAATAAGACAAAATAATGACAATATCAATTCTGAGTGAGGGGGAGTTGGGAGTATTTGATATACTATTCTCAAGACTTTTCTGTATTTTAAAAAATCCTCAATTAAAAGGAGCATTTGATGTGCAGAGATGCCCAAAATATACTGGATAACCCGAATTTTTTTTATTTTTATTTTTTGAGCAGCTTCCAGATTTGGACTTACTTCCCCTCCATCAAAGTTTATATTAGTTCATATTAATGGAGCTGGCTGGCCTTCCCTTGTGAATATTGTTTTAAAGATTGGATTAAATATCAAGGAATTGAACTGGGCACAGTGGCTCATGCCTGTAATCCCAGCACTTCGGGACACTGAGGCAGGTGGATTACAAGGTCAGGAGATTGAGACCATCCTGGTCAACATGGTGAAATCCTGTCTCTACTAAAAATGCAAAAATTAGCCGAGCATGGTGGTGCACGCCTGTAGTCCTAGCTACTTGGTAGGCTGAGGGAGGAGAATCACTTGAACCTGGGAGGCGGAGGTTGCAGTGAGCCAAGATCACACCACTGCACTCCAGCCTGGTGACAGAGCAAGACTCTGTCAAAAAAAAAAAAAAAAAAAAATCAAGGAATTTTGGAAGTTCTTATTTTTAGCCAGTAAAATGAAACATCTTTAAAAAATGTAAAATAAGTGCTCGAGTTGAAGCCTGTCTGGTTTGCTCTACCTAACTATGATCCCATCCAGAAAGCTCTGTAAGGTTATTCTGGGCCTGGGGTCGGGGAGGTGACTCACTGTGTGCCTTCCTCACCCCACCCCACACCTGTTTAATCAGGTGAAATCAGGTTAGAATGAATATTAAGAGCCTCTGGAGGGGAAGAGATGTCAGAGAGGAGCACCCTGAGAGACTGCCTTAGACCAGGGCTGGTGAGGGTGGGGTGCGGGTGACATGCTGGCTTCTTTTTTTTTTTTTGAGACAGAGTTTTGCTTTTGTCACCCAGGCTGGAATGCAACGGCATGGTCTCAGCTCACAGCAACCTCCGCCTCCCGGGTTCAAGAGATTCTCCTACCTCAGTCCCCCGAGTAGCTGGGATTACAGGCATGTGCCACCACACCCGGCTAATTTTGTGTTTTTAGTAGAGATGAGGTTTCACCATGTTTTGGCCAGGCTGGTCTCGAACTCCTGACCTCAGGTGATCTACCCAGTCTACCCAGTCTCCCAGAGTGCTGGGATTACAGGCATGAGCCACCACACCTGGCCGACAGGCTGGCTTCTTAATTAGAGCCCACAACGATTTATGGAGCACCCAGTTTCCAGGTACAGCACTCATGTTCACAGACTTTCCTTTGTGGTCTCATAGAAGAAGCATTTAGGGTGAACGTTTGCAATTTTTTTTTTATGCTCCCGTTTTGACAAATGGAAAGAATTAATTCCTGCTTTTAACGTTATCTGAAATGTTAAAATAAAGACTGTGAATGATAAGGAGATTGGATATGCCCAAACCTGGTTAAGAGTCTCTGCTCTAGACTGAGCTTCTCAAGTGCCTGTACTGCCCAAAACTCTCAGGTGTCTGGCAAATCTGGATTTGAAGCCTGACCTGATCGCTCGCAGGTTATGGACCTCAGGTGAGCCTCTTACCTTCTCTCAGCCTCTGTCCCCCTTCTCTGGAAAGGTGATTATGACACCTGCCACTTAGGGCTGCTTTGCAGATTCCGTGAGGCACTTAGCACCACTGCCAGTTACATAAAAAAACAAAAACAAAAAGCCCTGAAAACTTTAATCCTAATAATGGCCTTAGGAGGTAGACTAACCCCTATGCCCCCCATTTTATAGATGAGAATACTGAGGCTCAGATATACAGTTCAATAAGTTGCTTAACCTAAGCACAGACCAGGGCTCACTGCCAGGCCTTGTGACTCCAAGTCAGGGCCCTGGCCAAGTGTCTGCAGGTGAGCAGGAGATTTAGAGTCACCTTCTCCCCTACCTGAGTCACAGGGCCCTAAAAAACAGGGTCAAGGGTGATTTGACTCACGTGGCTCTGCAGGACTTTTTGGATCTAGTTTCCTTAGCACTAGTTAAGCAAGTGCCATATTGAACAGCTTTTGTGTGTTCTGTGGACTCCCTTCAGTTTCTCTCTTGTCCAGTTGGCCCAGTTGGCCACAAGCTTTGTTTCAGAGATGAGACCAAGTCTTTTATTCCTTCTCAAACAGCCACTAGCCTCAGAGAAATCACCTGCATATCACATGAATGGCTTTCTTTTCTTTTTTTTGAGACAGAGTCTCGCTCTGTCCCCCAGGCTGGAGTGCAGTGGCACAATCTCAGCTCACTGCAACCTCTGCCTCCGAGGCTCAAGCCATCCTCCTGACTCAGCCTCCCAAGTAGCTGGTATTACAGGCCTGTACCACCACACCCGGCTAATTTTTGTAGTTTTAGTAGAGACAGGGTTTCACCATGTTGGCTAGGCTGGCCTCAAACTCCTGACCTCAGGTGATCCGCCCACCTTGGCTTCTCAACCTGCTGGGATCACAGGTGTGAGACACCATGCTTTGCCACGCGAATGGCTTTTAATGGAGACCTTCCCTGCAGTCTCTCATTTGAGCTTTAAGTTTCACCATCCAACTTTTTACCAGATTGGCAAAAAAAAAAAAAAAAAAAAAAAAAAAAAAAAGAAAAGAAAATAAAAAAGGAAGAACCGAAATAGACTTCACTGTCTGTTCCCCTAAGTTCCTTACAGTTGTGCCCTTCCTGTAATCACTGAACCCGTCAGCCTCAGTTCCCTCATCCGTAAAGTGAGGACATTAATATTGGCCCTGCCTGTTTTGTGCATCAAAATAAATGAGACGCTGTGTGGGAAGACCTTTTGCAAACTTTAAGGCAGTTTTCCTCCTCTCTGACTCTCTCTCCTATGATGCAGCCTGAATCTATTCCTTCCTCAAATGAGAAGTAGGACTGAGTCTTCCGTTCTTTGCAAAGCATTTCTCAGCACACCTGCCCAGCTGCATGAGCTGAGAGGAAATCAGCATATTAAGGAGGAAGAAACAGTGCCTCCTGCTGAAGACTTTACCGCTTCTAGCACCTGTTAGGTAAATCTCTATTTATTGGGTTCCAAGCTAAATTCACTCTAAAAGATCTGGAATCTTCTCTCTTATCGGTTTTCAGCAATGAAGTTTTGGTTGAGAAACTGAATGCTTCTGAGCCTCATTTTTAAAATGTGACAATACTTGCCTCGCTGTGTGGTTATAGCGTATTAGGACATGTTATGGTTGGCAGTCAAAGCACGTGACTTTTTCTTGTCCCACTGGACTTTTCTCTCCCTTCGGTTTACCGTTTTTTTTTTTTTTTTTTAATTTAAGACGGTGTCTTGCTCTGTCTTGCCCAGGCTGGAGTACAGTGGCATGATCTCGGCTCACTGCAGCCTCTGCCTCCTAGGTTCAAGCGATTCTCTTGTCTCAGCATCCGGAGGAGCTGGGACTACAGGCACCCACCACCGTACCTGGCTAATTTTTGTACTTTTAGTAGAAACAATGTTTTACCATGTTGGCCAGGCTGGTCTCGAACTCCTGACCTCTGGTGATCCACCTGCCTCAGCCTCCCAAAATGCTGGGGATTACAAGTGTGAGCCACTGCACCCGGCCCAGTTTACCCTTCTAAATCTCTGTGCCTCAGCTTGCTTCTCCATAAAATGGGGATAATAATCTCTGGACTACTTAGTTCACAGGGTTGGTTGTGTGACTTTGAAATAAAGGCTGGGGTGGGGAACTGAAGGTGGTGAAACGTAGTAGCAATGCCTCAGTGAGGTTATTAGATGGCCTTGGCCTGGTGGGTCATGTGCTGGTTCTCAAAGGCCTGGCCTGTTGTCTGCGGCAACCACATTTAGAAGGTCCCTTAGTATAGCTGCTCTTACCAGCTCCTCCTGAGGCCCCTGACACTCTCCCATCTCCCTGCAAGGCTCTGCAGTCTCCTTACACCTGTTAACCCCATGCCTCACCCCTGTCTGTCTCTCTCAGTCCCCCTCTGGATCACAAGGCACAGGACCATCCACCGCTATTCTCTGGATGCAGAAATGGTGCCTGCCCCAATCCTGAGGGCTGTCAGAAGCTGCCCATCACATGACATGCTCAGCCCCACTCCCCCAGCTAACCCTCATGAATAAATACTAAAAAGACTCATTATGGAGAGATAAGGAAAACAGGAAGTGCTTCTGAAAGCTCCCAACAACACCCCCCCCTCCAGACCAGTGAACAACCCCACCCCCTCCAGAGGCCACCAGTGTCTTTAGCAACGAGGCCCCCTCTGCAGTTGAGGAAGAGCCTCTGTCTTTCAAACCCAGAGGGAACTGTGGGGCCTGGAGCCGGGAGGGCAGGCCAGAGGCAGGGGAGCTAAGTTGCTGTATTCTGGGCACAATTTCAAGGCCAGCTGCAGGGAGAACAAGCAGTCGCTGTGCGCCTGCAGCTGGCTGTGGTTAGGCCAGGGCTGTCCCTCACTTGTGGTATATTTAAAGAGACCCCACCAGACTGCCGTGCCAAGGGGAAAAAATGCACACATAACCCTGTTAGCCACACTCGGTTCCTCTGCCAAGGCCTCTCCTCCTTCCTCGGCTCCCAGCACTGCGTTCACACATCAAGAGAGGAGGACCGTCTTCTCAGACTCTCTGTGTACCACCTGGGGACAGGCACCCTGGCGCCTGGCCTCTCTGTCCTCTTACCAAGCTGGCCGAAAGTTCAGGGGATTAGCCAGATCGGCGCCTCCCACCCTGGCGTTGGTAACCCAGCAACCGAAGGGGAGAGGCAGGCAGATGAGTCAAAGGCAGCCGCACAGAACCTCTGGCTTCGTGTTTTGTTTGTGAAAACTCCCTGTGAGTGAGGAGCACAGGGGCCCTTCCGGCAGGGAGGGGCAGGGCTTTCCTACACTGCTCCAGGCCACATGCGCCTCCTGCAAGGCAGGCCCAGGCCCCATGGATTGCAGTGCAGGTTTAGAGGCCAAGCTGGTGGGCCAAGAGGAGCCTACCCTGGCTGAACTCTCTGGCTGCCTCTTCCACTTGTTTTCCTCAAGTGAAAACAAGACTACAGGCCTAAATCTCACGGGAAGGTAGGCCTGGTAGCAAGAACTCTGGACAAGAGAACCAATGGGCGTAAAGTCCCACGGAGCAGGTGTGCATAGAAGTTTGGACTTTCAGGTGGCCAGAGACCAAGGAGCTATCCATAGCAATCAGTGAGATGGCTTCCGGAGCGAAGCCCAGCCAATGTGGGGTGAGAGGGTGGGAAGTGGACAGCTTATCAACCAGGGGAAGGGAGCCAGCAGGCAGACTGTCTGAGGCAGGCCCCTACAAGTGCCGGAAGAGTTAGTGAAACACAAGTGCACCAACAGGATTGGCTACATAATTGGTGGGGCCTAGTACAAAATGAAAATGCCAGGTTCTTTGTTAGAAAATTATCAAGGATTGCAAGAGAGTGACAGAATAGCATGAAACCAAGGGCCCTTCTAAGCATAGGGACATTTTGTGACCACAAAGGTTGCATACCCACAAAACTGACCCTGGGTAACTGTGAGTCAGCTCCTTGAAGCAGATGTGAAAATCAAGGCAGGTCAGCTGGGGGATGTCTGGCTGCAGCTCCTATACTCCCCACCCCTGCTGCCCTGTAACACCAGTTCTCAGACTTTTACCAGGCTTGGGACATTGTCTCTCCAATAGCAGCCCCTCTCCCTGTGCTGACGGCAATGGAGGCTTTACCTCTCAGAAAAGAGGCAATTGCAAGGCCATGGAAGGAGGGCTGAGGGCTGGAATGAAGTGTGGCTCAGGGGTCTTGGGGCCTCTGAGTTCCACAGCCCCCCAGGGATTCTCTAGACAGGTCATTGGAGCCTTCTGAGTGAGGGTATGGAGGTGTTTTGGAACAGGATGGAGAAACAACACAGACTAAGCTCTGGGTCACCTCTTAAGGTCCCGAGAGGATACATCCTGTGCATGTGTGACCATCTAGGAGTGGAACCAAGATCCAGGAAGCCTTCTCCCCACTTGGGAACTTACCTCCAACTCAATGTGGTCATGCAGTTTCTTGCAGGTCGCTGCAAAAGTCTCCGAGGTACCAAATTCAAAGTACCACAGCTTGTTCTTCATCCTGGACCACAAAGCAGAGAGATGCCTCAATATTCCATATTTGAAATGGTCATGTAAAATAGCTACGTTCTTTGGATTGGGAGGTCCGAGCCTTCAGCAATTTCCCCAGTCTTACATTTTCTGCACTTGTTAATCAGATGATCAAGGAATAGAAATTTTTACCAACTGTTCTTGCTCGGAACTTAGAGAAAATCCACTTATTTCTTAGACATCACGGCAACCCTGAGTGAACTACCAACTGCTCCCCGAGCTTCCTGGTCAGAACAGGAAGAAGGTCTCTGTAGCTGCATTAAGGAAAGAGTTCTATGAGAAGTCAAGCCAGAGGTGGCAAATATCGATACAGTGCTCTGGTCACTGTCCTTTCCATTACTCAGGCAGAACTCTCTTTTGGGTATGTTTGGGGTGTAAAGGGAAGATTCTTCTAAGACTTGAGGGATGTGCAGTCTTAGGACAGAGGAGGGATAGCCCCACACTAACCCAGCTAAAATGCGTGTTGCATTGTCCAGGCTGTGATTGGGGGAAGCAGAGTGGCAAGAGTTAGATACAGATTTGCAGCCAAGTTGGAAAAAAAGAAGGGTTGATTGGTAGCAATAATCACCTCCCCCCTTCCTCAAATGTATTTGCTTAGGCCATGGCAATCCTTCAGTTAAGGGCAAGCCTTGTCATATTTGCTTCATAGTAAGAGTTCACTACTTTGAGCTTTAAAAATTTTCAGCCTTTTCCTTAAGAGAAAAAAAAAAAAATCAATCAATGGGGTTCTCATGTAGCTGGGGGCTTTGCAAAGTCAGATGGTGTGTCCTGACACTTGGTGCTTTGGATCAGATGGTCTCACTAGGAAATGTTTCTGAAGGTATTCCATTCCTTCCACCCCAACTGTTACCCCATTATCAGGGGTTGGCTAAGAGAAGGGACACCTGTCCAGTTTACGAGCTGACAGATTTTGCTAAGGAAGGATTAAACAAAAATCACATTCTTCTTGGCACTCAGAAGAGAGGATGCCACCTTGCATGGTGCTAATCCTTTCTCCTCAGGTTTGCAGACGAAGGGGAAAGGAGCAGTCTTCAGAGGGAAGAGGGCTCTTATTTTTTCCTCATCTTCCTTAGGTTGTAGCAGATGACTCTCCAGAATAGTAGACACAACTCTTTTCTGCAGATTTTCCCAAGAGTCTACCTAGAACTTGAAGATGAGACTGTGTTCTTCCATTGTATGAAGACTTCTGAGATCTAGTTGGTTGGGAAATAGCTTTTCTGACTCTTAGTATGCACGAAAAGAACAAATCAATGATGAAGAGAGTAAGAGTAAGCAAGCTGTGGGAATTATGCCTCATGAACAAAGTTAGAAGAGTTGGGTATACTGTAAGCAGACCAGTGCTTCTCAGCCCATGTGCTGTGTGTGGCACAGGCATACCTGGAATGTCAATCTCCTCAGCCTGCAGAGCGGCCAGGTGGGATCTGGGACAGGCTGAGCCCCAATGCCATGGCAAACATTCTCATTTGTATTTCCAGTGTGCCATACGTAGATTTTCATTTTCTGTGCATGCCATGATGATGGGAAATAATTGGGGGAAACATTGTTCTAGATCACTGATTCTCGGTATGCACAGTAATGTGAATGTCTAATAAAACTTGGAGATTTTATGAAGATGCACATTCTGATTCAGTGGTTTAGGGTTAGGGCCCAAGATTCCTCATTTTCAGTGCTGCTGGTCCAGGGGATACTGTGAGTCATGTGGACCTCGAGAGCCTATGCCTGTGGTTCTCAAACATTGGTATTTACAAGAATTACCTGGGAAATATGATTAAAATGCTGCTTCCAGGACTCCAGTCTATAGAGATTCTATGAGACAGTTGTGGAACGGGGCCCAGGATTGTGCATTTTTATGTGTGTCCAAGTGATCATTATGCAAACGATCAGTGGACAGGACTGAGAAACATTGCTGTAGATCCCAGGGAAATGAAAACATGGAAAAGGATAGAACCAGTTAAACCTGAAGGAGAGGATTCTCCAGGGAGGACAGAATGAGGGTCAGTGCCTTTCTGCAGTCAATGATGGCAAAAGACTAAGTAACAGGAAAAACACAGATTGTCATAAATACCAAAGCTGAGCATTCCTTTTTGGCAGCAAGAGCATCTCTGTAGCCAGGAGACTTGCTTGTGATTCCATTTTCAAATATCACTGCTGGCCTGAATCATGACTTTTGAAAGTTATTGCCAGGAGATTTAGAGTTTTAATAAAAGTTTCCGGAAGCCACAGCTATTTTTGCCCAGTAGTAGCTCTTCTGATGAGCTAATAAAGGTTAAGAGGTCATGGTTAGGTCAGCATCGCAGAATAACTGAGAAGATCAAACGGACTACTCATTCACTGCTGGCTGTGTAACCTTTGACAAGTGATTTAAGATTTTTAAGCCTCAGTTTCCTCATCTCTAAAATAGAGATAAGAAAAATATCTGCTTCAAGAGGTAGTTGAAAAGTTAAATGAGATGACAGCAAAGGACTTCACATAGGCTTGCTGTGTAGAAGGCTCATCAAGAATGCCAGCTACTTACTTATTAGCTATTATTATTTCAGTGTCTTGAGCTGGCATATTCAGATAACATAGTGAGGCAAAAATGACAGATAAGGATGTGTAGCTACAGATATTATATATTAATATTTTTCTGGGCAAGAAAAAATGTGATCATATTTATTATATTATGTGCCTTGACTTTTGGTGAAAAAAAATATGCTCCCCATATGTCTAGTTTAATAGATTTTTTCAGAATCATACCATACCCTAATCCTTGATTAATTATCTTGACTGGTCACACAATTGGCCAAAGTGATGTTAATTGCTAATATACTTCTGAGAAAGTGCAGGTTTGGTGTGAGACGAAGTATTCATCAATTCAACAGACATTCATTGTGCCAGGGACTAGAGAAGGTGTGCTAGGTACAACAAAGAACAAAATAGCATTCCACGCATTGGACATCTGGGAAAGACAGACAGGAAACAGACCACGGTGTGGTCAGCTAAGAACCAGGCACCGGGGTTCGTAGCAAGAGAGACACCCAGTTCTTAGAAGGATGTAGAAGGCAAACATGGAAGGTGGAGAAAGAGCATTTCAGGCAGATGAAGCTAGGCCATGGGACAGGCAAGAGAGAGAATAGTCTTGCCGGAGGGGACACAGAACTCAAGGTAGGGGTTGGCCAGGTAAGGGTGGAGGCAGACAGGAGCAAGACTGTGAAGGATGGGCATGCCACACTTAGGGGTTTGTGCTTTATCTTAAAATCTGGTGGGGCGCGACGGCTCATGCCTGTAATCCCAGTGCTTTGGGAGGCAGAGGCAGGTGGATCACCTGAGGTCAGGAGTTCGAGACCAGCCTGGCCCGTTTCTACTAAAAATGCAAAAATTAGCCAGGTATGGTGGCAGGCACCAGTAAGCCCAGCAGCTTGGGAGACTGAGGTGGGAGAATTGCTTGAACCTGGGAGGCAGAGGCTGCAGTGAGCTGAGAATGCACCACTGCACTCCAGCCTGGGTGATAGAGTGAGACCCCCATCTCAAAAAAAAAAAAAATTCTATTGGGAGTCATGGACCATCCTCAAGTGGTATGGGAGGGGGAGGTGGTGACAGTATTGACCTGATCAGATTTAGGTTTTTAAAAGATCATTCTGTTCCAGTTGTGGAGAAGGGACTGGAAAGGGAGGTAGAGACTGGAAGTTTGGAAAATAGTTTGGAGGTGGTATAGAAATCCAGGAGATAGCTGAGAAGGGCCTGAACAAGTGTCATGACAATAGTATTAGAAGAGAAGAGCAGGGGAGAGTCACAAGCTAAAATTTAGGAGTTATTTTAGCTTACAGAACAAAAAGGAGGGGTCACAGTGATGGCCAAGTTTTTGTTTTAGACAGCATGATAGATGGCAGGTGTCATCTCCTGAGAGAGGGGCACAGGATATTGATTCTTCTGTGGCAGTCATCTTTGTAACCGGAAGACAACACTTTTGTGTTTGGTTAATCTTTTCATTCATCCATCCATCCATTGAACATTTATGGACCCCTACTATGGGCCAGGTGCTGTATAGGGCTTGGAGATAAGTGATGAATAAGACAAGCAAAACCCCGCCCCTGTCCCCCCTCCCCTCTTTGTTTTTTGAGACAGAGTTTCATTCTGCCTCCCAGGCTGGAGTGCAATGGAACAATCTTGACTCACTGCAATCTCTGCCTCCCCAGTTCAAGCGATTCTCATGCCTCAGCCTCCTGAGTAGCTGGGATTACAGGCATGTGCCACCATGCCCGGCTAGTTTTTATATTTTTAGTAGAGACGGGGTTTCATGATGTTGGCCAGGTTGGTCTTGGACTCTTGGACTTACGTGATCTGCCCACCTTGGCTTCCCAAAGTACTGGGATTACAGGCGTGAGGCACCATGCCCGGCTGAGCCTATACGCTTTTAATAGCTTCACCAAGACCTAACATTGAACCTCTGACCCACGAGGGATGTGGCTTTTAGATATGTTCAAAATGGAAATGCTTCTGTTTCTCCTCTTTCAATGCAGGCACTTTTTGGCTAGAAGTGAATGCATTCTATTCCCATGGCCCTTTGTTTTGCACTCTGCTAAACATTTTACACACACCATCTCCTTCTCTGAGAACCTACCAGTTCTCAGAAGAAGCTTACTGGTAGGTTACTCTAGGATTTCCTTATTGCTACAAACAAGGACATTCACAGATGGAAGTGAATTCTTCTCTGCCTCATCTTCCTTTTGCTTTATCATCACCAGCACACCACCATCACCACCCGTTTCCAAAGCCTTTAAGAAAAGCCTATAGACCCTGCAATTTGAGCTGGGAGATGCAGTCCCCACTCTCCCTGACCACCAGAGAGCCTGAGTGCAATGTTCCTTCTTCTCTTTTGAAGATGTTTCCCCAGCTACTTTACTCTTAGCCCTTGTAGGAGGACCATTTCTGCAGAATGTGGCACTGAGTTTTTGTCTGTTTCATCTTCTATTGTACAAGAATATGGCATCTGAGAGCTGAGAGGCTAGGGTTCATGACTGGCTTTGCCACTCACTGGCTGGGCAAGTTATTTAAATTCTTTGAACCTTCACTTCTTCTACAAAATGGGAACATTATCTTCTACTCACAAAGTTGTGAGGCTTATGTGGCAAATGCAAAGTACCAAGCAGGTGTTTAATGCATAGTAAGTGCTCAGTAGCTCTCCTTCCTTGTTGCTAGGAGACACAATCACTGGAAGAAGACGCATTCCCCAAAGGCTGCAGGGGTAAGGGCGGGTCTACTGTGGGGAGTCTATCGTAGGTAGCCAATATTTTTTGAAGAAAATAAAACTAACAATGTTTTAATGGCTGCTGGAATGCTTTTTCTGCATCTCTCTTCCTAAGTTGTCTTTGGCCCACCATTTTTTCCCCTGTTATAATCACCTTTCAGCTGGAAATGACTAATCCTGAACCAGCTGTTCTGAGGCTGATTTCCCGTTCCATGAAACTCCTAGGTTCATTGTCAGGCTCTGAACTACCCAGATGAACCCATTCTTGAGGTAGAAGATCCTCCTGTGTGCTCCAAGGGACTCTCAGCCACATGGAGAAATGGCAAATACAAATAGTGACACCATGGCTCAACTCTATTTCTGGATTTTCTTAATAGCCCCCTGGCTTATAAGAAAATAACATCAATTGCACACTAGCTAGTTGAATCTTTTCATTAGACAGATGAGAGAAAAAATGAGACTAACTAAAAATGTTCTTTTATGTTTGTCAGCAATTTAGGGCTGGAATCCATCATCCTGACAGCTATGAATAGCCTGTTTTCAAGGATGTCCACAGTGAAACCCAGCTAGCTGCTGGCCATTCACTTTACCAGCAGAGGCTACGTACTCAGCTTCCTATACCACCCCGAGCTTCTGGGGACCCTTTCCTGAGAATCAAGGAAGTTTTAAGGGCAACGGGCTTTTGAAGTTGTGAAAACATGAAAACATTTATTTGGGCTTAGAAGTCTACACAGAGAACACTACAGTTATTTCTAGAAATAGAAGCCCTTGAAGTGAAGGTATTCCTCTTTGTGGTTTGGACTTTGATAATCAGGTTCTCGGAGTGACTCATGCCTCACATAGTTACTTAGGCCTTGGGTGTCAGTTAGCATTAGGTTGGGAGGCCTGGTGAAACAGATGCCACCCACAAGATGGTGTTCTGTGTTGCATGCAGGGAGGGCAGAATGATTTAGTGGAGACCGTGCTGCACCAGCGGGCAAAGCTGCTCCCACACCCCATTATCAAACGCACCAGCACCTGACTTCATGAGAGTTGCTCAGCATCCCCAGGCCTCAGATTCCTCATCTTAAAAATGAAGGGCTTGGGGCCAGGCACAGGGGCTCAGGCCTGTAATCCCAGCACTTTGGGAGGCTGAGGCAGGTGGATCATGAGGTCAGGAGATCAAAACCATCCTGGCCAACATGGTGAAACCCAGTCTCTACTAAAAATACAAAAAATTAGCTGGGCATGGTGGTGCATGCCTGTAATCCTAGCTACTCGGGAAGCTGAGGCAGGAGAATCGCTTGAACCAGGGAGATGGAGGTTGCGGTGAGCCGAGATCGCGCCACTGCACTCCAGCCTGGCGACAGAGCGAGACTCCGTCTGAAAAAAAGAAAAAATGAAGGACTCGGACCAACTGCTTTCCAAGGTTTCTCCAAGCTCCCCAGACACAACTTGAGATGACACAATTCAGAACAGGATGGGAGGACTCACGTGTTCCACAACTGCTGCCGTGTAGGAGTGTGGGCCCAAGTATTGTCAGAGCTGACATTTTTGAAAGAGAATCCAGAAATATATTTTCATGTAAAATCTGATTATTGGAATTGGCAACTAATTCAAGTTTTTAAGAACCTAAGCCAAAAACTACACATTTGGGAAAACTGTAGCTAACCAACAGGACATTTCTGTATATGAATTATAAATTTTCATCAGGTTCATCCCAATTAAAAAACAAAACAAATGGTCTCAATCCCATTTGGGATTTGCTGGGTTATTAGTGGTGTTATTGCTGCCACTACTGAAGATAATAGACTCACATTGGATTACTAAGGTAAACAATAATTTAGCAAATCAGGTATAATAGAAATGCAGAATAGTCAAATGCAACAAGAGTTGAATTATAATTGACTGATAAATATTAGTAATAATATTGACAGTACTTTGCCTGTTAACATTTTACATTACTTGAATCTCGAATACCTTTGGAAGCTTAGTAACTATGTTAACCAAAGTTTACATCAAGAGTTAAAAAAAAAAAAAAAAAAGCAAAGGCAGGTGGGGTTTGCTCTAAGGCCAGGATGTCAAGTCCTATAAGGGGCCCATGATTGTCACCTCACAGGTGCTGCAGAGGCCATCTGTGTCACCCGCACACCCAGCTGCGTTGGCCCATCAGAGAGTGTGTCACCACATCTAATCCACCCTGCATGCTGTCCCCAGCTCTCACTGCTCATCAGAACAGGCACTCAGTGATCCTCAGGCACGGAGCTGTGGATGGAATCATCTTTTCCAAGAGGGGGCAGTGGCCCCTTTGGTTCAAGGGAAAGTGAACACCCAGCAATCAGGAAGGAGGCTTTATAAATAGCTGTTTTTGTACTCTGAATGTGACTCTTGTGCCTGCTGTTCCTGCCAACAGATTTGTGTTGGCTCGATGTGTTTCAGCTTCGAGGGGCAAGGTATTCCCTGGCTTTTTTCCATACTTGGGACAAGACTGGTGTTCATGGCACTCAGAAGAATCTCGGGTGGTGAATGGTGGGAAGACTGGAGGCCAGAGACCAGAAAGGGTGGGCAGAGAGATGGAGAACAGGAAAGGGGAGATCTCAAGAAGGGGTTCAGGAAAATAAAAAGACGGAGGAAGGAGGGAGAAACTTGCATAGGATGTATTTTATTGTATAACTATGGAATCCTCTTAATAACCTCTAAAGACACTTCTTGAGTCATTTTCATACGTGAGAAATTAACTGTAAAATCACAGATGACATACTGTTTGCACTTAAAAGGTCTTCAGGGTTCAGGGACTTATAGCTGGGGGATCACAGGTTCCAAAGAGTCTTCCAAAGTATGAATGGAGTCCATGAGCTGCTGTTAATATTTCTTAATGTAAAATAGTATTTGTACATTTAATCATAATAAAGACAGCATAGACTAACTAGTGGGTTAAATGATAATTTTTTTGATGGGCAATGGAATTAAATCAGTTATATCAGTTACTGCTTGGTAACCAGAGACACGGATTGAATGGCAATTGAATCCTGAATAATAAAAATGGGGAAAAAATGATTACTTAGAACAGCTTTATGGCTGACAAAAGTCTTATTCAATATGGCACCCATGGTGGGAGGCAGTGGGAGAATGAATAAAAATAGTGCACTATTCCATAGTACAAGGGTACATGTAAAATTACTACTCTATACCAGGGATGGATGGTGGTTCTCTTCTAAGCTGTGGCAGCCTTCTCATGGTACAGCTTAGGAAACCAAGATCAGTTCTTGATGCAGCTGGGAGGTACGGAGCTGGAATACAAACCCCGTCTTCCAGCTCATAGTCCTTACTGGTTTACTCTCCCTGGCTCCTGTTGCTATGCCCCAGAGGCACCTGAGAGAAACGGAAAAGTCAACCAAAGTCACCAGAGCTAGTGACTGCAAAGCTGTGAGTCATTCTCATTCATGCTTGTGGGCTGGGTTTACTCACATCTACCACATGGGCCACCTGTATGGCTGTAGGATCCCAGCTTGAGGTTGGCTGGGACCCTGACACTCTTTAGCAGAGTCAGTGATCTGGGCCTCCCCATTGGTCTCTAGTCTCCGCTCTTGTCCCAGACTAACAAAGGGCCAAACCCATGAGCCTCGTGTGTAGAGCAGCCTCCATACCCCTTCAAGGGTAATTCTGGGTCCCTAAGAATCTACTGCCTCTGAACAGTGACCCTTCTCTTCCATATGACAGTGTGTTTCTGTGGACCAAGGACACATTCTCCTTTGATAGGATCTCCGAATTCTGTCTGGCACCTGACAGTATCTCCTCCTAAGGGCAAGACTCCAAGCACGAAGACTGCCAAAGTCTGAAATCGGATCCTTTCCCAGTGCAGCACACAAGGACACACGTGTGCACGTGCGGGCACACACACAGGCCGCAACAAGAAGGTTTCTCTGAGACTCATGATCCACTGTTACCAAATGTGCTCGCAGACACTGCCCCTCTGAGGCCAGAGAGTCTCTCCAAAGGCCCAGCAGCCTGACTGTACAACGGTCGGCCGTGTGCTGTGAAAGGCACCACTTTGGGGGTGGCCCTCAGAGGAGAATGCTGAGGGAAAGGCAAGGCCAGGACCATGTTGTCAGGGGTTTCCTTTCCTGATGGCCTGGGTCTCCAGGGTATTTGTCCAGTTAGTATCTGTCCTTGCCAAGAGAAAATAGCTCCTTTCCCTCATCCAAAAAGAAAAAGGAAAGAAAGAAAAAACCCTCACAGTTTGGCTGCTTCTTAGCAATCCTTTCTCCCTTTGAAGAGTTATTCGTGGAAAGAAAATCCCCTTCAGGCCGATTTGGCGGAGGCTGGAGGGCACGGAATAAGCTTGCTCTTGGCAGTTATCAGAGAGCAAAGTCAAATACTGGGACAAAAAGAAATCCCTGCCTGGAGGGACGGGGAAAAGGCGGACAGGAATGCTCACTGCTGAAGTTCTGTAGTGATTCCTTAGCTGTGCTTTCCAGCATTTACACACCATCAGCCCTGGGAACTGGTATCTGAAGGCGAAGGGGACAGTGAAGACACAGGTGGGCGAGGCCTCATGTTAGAACCTGAGCCTTGAAGGCTTAGAGAAGGTAGTTGCCCTGCTGGAGCTGAGCCTCTCGCTGTGGAAGGTGACTTCCTGGGTCCCGATCAACCAAGACTAAAATGTGGAACTGTCTGGAGGAGCAGAGGCAAACCCTGGAAGCAGGTCCACACCCTCACAGTACCGTGACCGCCAGGTGGGCTCTGCCGGCCCCCAGCTGTTAGGAGGAATCTCACTTCCCACTTCACAAATGTTGACCATGGGTTTGACCTGCACTGGCTGCTTTCTGCACCCAAAGGTCCTGCTCTTTTGATCCTCACATCTACCCCCTGCGGTAGGTACTACGGTGGCTATTTGTAGATGTGTGAGATGGTTGTTCCTTGGCAAACCTACAGCTAGACTGGAATGGGATCGCAGAGTCTGAGGGGATGCAGGCTGGCTGATCCTGTTCTCCCCTCTCGCTCCCCCGCCAGTCTTTCTGAACACGAGGCAGTGCCTGCTTTATGATAGGTCGGGTTACAAAAGTTCCTTGGTTAAGCCAGTTGTTTGTCACTCTGAGCACATTTCCCCATAGAAACAATGTTATGTTGAGGTTGGGTTCCCAGGCTAACCCACAAGAGTCAATTAACCCATTAGATACCCAAAATACAATGTCTCATTTTGGAGAGAGCTTACTGGAGCTGAAGGAGCTGTGGTGAGAAGGCAGAAAGGCCTGGGTTCAAGCCACAGTTCAGTCATTTACTTGCCGTGTGCCCTTGGGCAAATCATTTAGTCTGTCTCTTTATTTCTATATTTTTGAATTGACACAATATGACCTACCTTGCAGGAGTTGCTGGGAATATTAATTAAGAATACACACACATGGTTGGCATGGTGGCTCAAGCCTGTAATCCCAGCACTTTGGGAGAGCGAGGCGGGTGGATCACTTGAGGTCAGGAGACAGATGACACCCTCTCTTTACTAAAAATGCAAAAATTAGGCCAAGCATGGTGGCTCCTGCCTATAATCCTAGCACTTTAGGAGGCCGAGGCGGGTGGATCATGAGGTCTAGGAGTTTGAGACCAGCTTGGCCAATACGGTGACACCCTACCTCTATTAAAAATACAAAAATTAGCCAGGCATGGTGGCGGGCACCTGTAATCTGAGCTACTTGGGAGGCTGAGGCAGGAGAATCGCTTGAACCTGGGAGGCAGAAGTTGCAGTGAGCCAAGATCGTGCCACTGCACTCCTGCCTGGGCGACAGAGTGAGACTCTGTCTCAGGAAAACAAACACATAAACAAACAACAACAACAACAAAAAACCACAAAAGAATACACACACATGTATGTCTCATGATATACACTCCAATAAAGGCACAGTAGAACTCCAATGCTATATATAAAACTGGTTTTGTGGCTTCATGATTCTGAGTTCCAACTTAAAGTACAGGGAACATATCTTTTCTGCTGAATTTGGATTGGGGATCTTTGCTTTCCTCAACTCCCTGGGAAAGAAACCTGGAGACTCTTCTACCCTACATCCCTGGTGGTGACCCTGAAGTCTGGGCTGGAGTTCTACTTAGGAAGGGAATGGAGATGCCAGAGGGAGACTGTGAAGCAGCAAAAGTGGAAAGGGTAGCAGACAGCACACACTGAAGTATGTGTCCTGTGTCTTTCTTCTGCGATCATAAAACTCCAGGTTGGTCTGTTTATTTCCGCCTATGTTTCCTGTGCCTTCCACACCATCGGCCGGTTAGAGGCATCTTGTCTAGAGTTAAGTCCACAGTAAGTCATTCCCTCATTGTTTCCCTTACCTTTCCCATCATGGAATTGCTAGCAAGGCAAGTCAAAAATGCACTCGATAGGGCAGATGCCTGGATAAATACCCCCCTTCTCTTCCCTATTCCATCTTCTTCCTGTGCCAGTTTAAAAAATCTTAAATAGGAAAGCATGAGCCAGAGCCTCGCTGTGCCTGAGAAGACTGTGGTAGACCCTGCCAGCAAAATCCTTTCTATTTCATCCTTTTGAAAATCTTATCCATATGCTCTCTACTTTGCTTCCACTCTGACGTTTGTGACTTCTTATTCTTGTGTATACATCCTTGCCACCCATTTCAGAGAATGCAATTTATGTGAACTTGTCATCCTCACCTGGCCTGATGGTGCTGCTGTGCGTCCTGCCCCCCACCATGTCTCTGTCTGTAGTCTCTAAGGTCGTGCTCCTCTCCCCTAAGGAACACGACTAATTCAGTTTGCCCCTCTCACTATGTGGTTGGCAAATGCGTCCCAGCTGTAGGTGTGGCCCCAGTGGTCCTCCCTGCCCCGTGCCTTGGGAAAGCTGCTTGGCACCACCTTAGCCATGCCTCTTAATTGTAGCTTGCACCTGCTGCCCTTCTGTGGGCTGTGATTTTAGAGTTTAATTTGAACACTCTACTTTATCCTACTTAAATCTCATTTTAAAGCTCTTCTGTTTGGTCTTCAAGTATCTGGCCAAAAATATTCCTCTTGGTTTATGTGATAAGCTCCCAATTCCTTGCCAGGGTCCTCTCATTCCAGCATCAAAATCCATGGTCCAGAAGAACAGTCGTTTTCAGATGAGCTACAGAGGAGCTCTGTGTTCCCCATATGTGCCTGTTTCTTCTAAAATTATGACTCATGGCTGAGGAAGAGACTAAAGCATTGCCTTTGCCCATGTCCCTTGGCTTCCTACCCAAGACATCAAAGGTCACTAGAGATACTAACCAGTATTCTTCCAAATGTGTCATTTGCCACCATGCCCACAGGCAGACAGGAGAAAGAGTCTGTAAGTTATACGAATATGTACACTTGAATGCAGGGGCTTTCACCAATGTGAATTCAGTAAAATATTGGTCTCAAGAGGCTCTGGGGTAAGGGGATTCTGTGGTCAGGTAAATTTGGGAAATGAAATACTTTCTCTTGCTTTTGTGTGATCTCAGCGGTTAGAATCTACGTTAAAAGCTCTATAATATCAAACAGAAAAGAATTATGTTTAACTCAATTTTCCAAGTGTATTCAATGACTGACACCCCCCCGCCATATTCTTGTGAATTTCCTTTTAACATCCTGTGGAATGCATTTTAACCAATGCTACATACTTTAATACATGCTGGAAGAAGACAATCTGGGTAGCTACCTCTGCAGGCTCATCAGGAGTTGAACCTCATGATAAGTCTGTTAGCTGCTCTGTCTCCCTTCTCCAGAAGGTCCAAATTTATCCTCCTTGTGCAGAGACTATACTTTTAATTTTTTATCCAAACAGGAATTAGGCATTTCCTCTTTATTTCCATATCCATTTATTAATCAGAGCGACTTTTCTTTATGTTCTCTTTGCCCTCCTATCTTTTCTTTCTGAATAATTTCTTTCTTTTTTTTTAAGTGTATTTTATTTACTTATTTTTTTGAGGCAGGGTCTCACTCCATTGCCCAGGCCGCAGTGCAAGTGGTACGATTATATTAATAGTTCCCTGCAGCTCTGAAATCCTGGGCTGAAACAATTCTCCCCTCTCAGCCTCCCAAAGTGCAGGGATTACAGGCATGAGCTACCGCGCCTGGCCCTGAATCATTTTTTTTAAATGACATCTAGGAACACTTTGTCAATGCTTTTAAATTCTCCTCAAGCCCATTCATTCTCTCCTTCAGCAGGAGACCAGTTCACATTTACAGCACCAATACTTTGTGACCAAGGTCAAGAAAGAAAAATAAACAATTGGCCCCCATCACAACCCTAAGATTGTATTTCCTGGGCATCCACGTGACAACTTGGAGGGCCAAGGCTCTTATGGGGTCTGGCAATGTGTTTATTTGGCTTGCACAGTGGTGTTTAAAATTGGAAAATTTTACATACACACCTGAAGCCCAGCGTCTCTTGAGAAATCAGATCTGTTAATACTGGATTGCTTTCCAATCTGGCAACAATCGACTGCCACTGAGAACTGGCTGCTCCCTTTACACAGGTCTCAGGCTAGAGTTCTCACCACTCCCTAGAGCCTCACATCTACCCACTTCTCTCATTTACACGAACTGCCTGCCTCTGCACGCGTTTGGATTTGTGACCCTTCATATAGACCTCTGTAGTTTTCCCCTGGGAATTTCCCTGGAAGATGCTTCAAAAGTGTCTACACTACTTTCTTCCTCAGATCCTTCCTGTCTGAGCTGCTGGTGTCTTTGGTCATGAGTCCTAATACATGTCTGATTTCAAGGGCTGACCAGCTGCAGTAGGGTGAGAGATGAATCATATTGGCATTTGCAAAGATCACATGCACAGAAATAAAATATCATCCAAATCTACCTCTTCCGGGAAATAATATTGCAGTTGCTCTGTGTTTGGAAGTTAGGGCACAACCTGGTAGATAGATCAACTATTCCACAATTATGGAACACTGAGAAATGAACTTGACTCTAACTACTAGAAAAGTAGCCTAAGCTCACATTTATCTTTTCCCTGAACTCACTACTTTGTACAAACCATGATTATTGTGAATTTTAAGATTATACCATGGTCTTGATTATTAAGTAATCAATACTTTAGTAAGTAGTAAGTAGATTATCCAATCCTTCAAATTTCTTCTTTTCTCACCCTTTGGCTGTTAACCATTTCATTTTTCTTCAGCGCAATTTTTACCAGTTGTGGAGATGGGGCCGGAGGGGGAAATGAGTACAAAGCACGAACTAGAACGTCAGCTCAAATCAGAGGGCATCCTGTGGTGTCATCTCCACCCCAACCCTGCATATACCCACAGAAACCGTGATTATAAGCAGCCGCTCCCCCTCTCCCCATCCAAGTTCACGGGCAAGGTGGTACAGAAGAGGAAAGGGGGAACCTGACTAATTACACTGTGTTGAGAGCTCCAATAAAAGTTTCACTGAGATCAACAGTTTGCGGTTTTCATTTACCCAGGACTTTCTCACTCCCTCTTACTCTATGGTAACCCAAAACTGGAGATTACGGACCCACTTTCAGCTTATTGAGTTCAAAGGCAAGAAAGGGTACTTGGCTTGATTGGCAGTTTGGAATGCTCTCCAAACAGGCCCACTTTCAGGATTAAAGGGACACTCCATTGAACAGAATAGAAAACATCTTGTTACTAGACAGTGAAGAATTTCAATCTAAGTGTAGGTTCAATAAACATGAATATTCAGCAATTACGTAAGTCCCTGCTGTGTTAGTAATTTGAAGGTATAAGTACATTCTTGAAGTGAGAAGAGCCCCTCTTTCATTGAAGAGCATTAGAAGATTGGGAAAATGCCTTCTTAGTAAAATGTGAAGTGGTAAGTACCCCCTACCCTCTTCAAATTTAAACACTCCTACAATCTTCAAAGTAGAGATCTATAGTCTTCAAAGTAGAGATTTGATGACCCCCTTTGGAGGAGCGTTTATAGAGGGGATGCTTATACTGAGAAGGGGGTTGAAATCTAAAGTCCTATCCAAATCTAGGAGTCTATAAGTTACTATTACAGACAGGAACCATGACAGCGTGCACTAAAATTAGAGATTCTACAATGGAGTCTCATATACTGCTACATGTTCTCCTTACAAATCCCCGTAGTAATCAATAGCTTCATACCAATACCTGATAAACTTCAAATCCATTGATTTATCTACTCGAATTCTTACAGGCACCTTGTCAGGCAGTTGTAATTTCCATTTTACACATCAGAACATTAGGAATCAGAGAAGCAAGTAACCTTCCCAATGGCACACAGTAAGTAAGAGGCAGAGTAAGGGCTGAAACTGAGTTCTTTTGATGTTGAATGCAATGAAACTCAGGAATTTGCGTCTGTATTTCACATGACGGTGACACGACCTGGCGTAACAGAGTTGTAAAGCCATTTGTTCAGGGTTTCTGTGAAATAACTTACTTATTTCACGGAAGAGAGTTACTGCGTTTCCTGATAAGTACAGTGAAAGCTTGCTTTCGAAATTTCCTTTGGCCCAATAATAAGTGCATTACAGCTTTTTTTTAGTAAATGCTGATTTAAATGGGGAATTAAAATTAATCACTTGAATCTTTTCTGAGAACATCTACTACCTTTTTGCCTTGTTTTTCAATTTCTTCATAATAAAATGCATGCAATTATGAAAAGTTTAAAGAAAATATGGAGGACTGAATATGCTAATCATATCAGCTCTAAATACAGATATGGACTCTGTTGTATCACCAAAATGCCCTTATGCAAAAGGGCAACAATTTTCTGAAGTTTTAATTAGTAAAGTACAATAGAAGGCCAATAAACTCTGACAGTATTTTTTCTGGATATAAAAACAAAGAGACATGTTAAACTAAGTTTAAAAGCCACCTAAGTTGCCCTCTCCCTGAAGGCATCTGAAACCGTGGTGGTGAGGAAGAGAGAAAGACATGTGGATTCTTTTTTTCAATATGGATTTCTACTTCACAACCAAATAGCATGCTTTAAAGCTCAGGATTTATAAGAAAGCTCTGTCGCTGGTTTCCCGTTTTTCTAGCCCTGATGTGTACTGACTCCTCCAGGGCAGCAGAGCTGGCTCCTTCATCTCTCTCCTGATGCCCCTCTTCCTTCTGTCTCCCCACAGGGATTGCCTCTTCTCTGGATCTTTCTGACTAACACTCTGTCTGTACTATTCTAACATTTCAGCAAGGTTCAGTATCTTAAAGTCCCAGTGGTTCTAGGAGCCCTGAAAGTTTTGCTCCAGAAATACTTTGAAAGGTAAGCCACTCCTTCATTAATCTATTCAAAAAGCACTTACTGATGGATACCCTCACTATCCACTCACCCATTCCCAGGATAAGATGCAAAATCTCGTACAGACCACCGAGATTTGCTGCAACTGCTCCCTGCTGCCTTTTCACTCCACCCAGGAACCTCTGGCCTCTCCACTAGTATGATGATGGAGGCAAAGATTGGCGTGATTGATACATCTACAAGCTAAGGATGTCAGACTGCTGGCAACCACTAGAAGCAAGGAGAGAGGCACAGAAATCATTCTATCTCAGAGCCTGGGGAAGGAGTCAACCCTGCTGACATCTTTCAGACTTATAGCTTTTTTTTTCTTTTCTTAAGACAGAGTCTCATTCTGTCACCCAGGTTGCAGTGCAGTGGCATGATATTGGTTCACTGCAACCTCCGCCTCCTGGGTTCAAGCGATTCTCATGCCTCAGCCTCCCGAGTAGCTGGGATTACAGGAGCCCGCCACCATGCCTGGCTAATTTTTGTATTTTTAGTAGAGATGGGGTTTCACCATGTTGGCCAGGCTGGTCTTGAACACCTGGCCTCAAGTGATTCGCCCGCCTCGGCCTCCCAAAGTGCTGGGATTACAGGCCTGAGCCATCGCGCCAGGCCAGACATGCAGTTTTTAGAACCACAAGCGAATAAATTCCTGCTGTTCTAAGCCACCCAGTTGTGGTGCATTGTTATGGCACCCCAGCACACTGATACAGTTGGTATTAACTTCTGTATGTGCTCATCTTCCCAGCTACACCCACGAACTCCTGAAAAGCAGGGGCTGTGGTGCTCCATCGTCCCTCTCAGACCTAGCATGATGCTAACACAAATAGATGCTCAATGCATTTTGGCTGAATGAAGAAACATGCTTGGCACCACCCTTCTGGATTTAGTTCAGTGGATCCTGAAGAGAGTCAGACTCCTCTCCAAGTGAGAAAGCTTATGAACAAGTTGGAGACATAACAGTAGTTTAGCATCCCAAACAATAAATTATAGAAGACAAAGAGGGCACAGCAAAGTGGGACCGAATGTGTCAGAAACATTGAAGATGGGCCGGGTGCAGTGGCTCACGCCTGTAATCCCAGTGCTTTGGGAGGCCGAGGTGGGCAGATCACGAGGTCAGGAGATCAAAACCATCCTGGCCAACAGGTGAAATCTCGTCTCTACTAAAAATGAAAAAATGTGCTGGGAGTGGTGGCAGGCGCCTGTAGTCCCAGCTACTTGGGAGGCTGAGGCAGGAACATTGCTCGAACCTGGGAGGTGAAGGCTGCAGTGAGCTGAGATCACACCATTACACTCCAGCCTGGGTGACAGAGCGAGACTCCATCTCAAAAACAAACAAACAAAACAACAACAAAAGAACATTGGAGATGGAGTCTAAGAACAAGTGGAGTACAAAATGGGTTGGTCAAGTAGGTTGGTTCAGAATATTCTGTGCTGCATTTTGAAACAAGTGATGACTAGGCCACAAGAGGAGATGTCGTCTAGGTTGAGGGATTGGGGGCCTGAGAGCAGCGGTGTGGGGAAGGTGAGAGTAATGGAGCATGCAAGCAAGAAGCTGAGGCTGGTGTTTGAAGAGGAGAATGTTAGAAAGGGCGCTAAATGCAAGCATGGGATGTAACACGGGATGGGGCTGGGGGAAGTAGGTGTTTGTGCGGCAGCAACAGGACTACAAACGTATCCCAGGGAGACTAACGGGCAGCTCCAGGCAGGGTGGGCCTGAGTGGGAAGTGCATCGAGATGGGCCAGAGGGTGGCTGAGGAAATCCTGAGGATGGGACATCTTGGGGACCAATTGGGAACCGAGGAGCACAGGGGGCAAGCGGTCTCACAAGTAAAGAAAATTGTGCAGTTAAACAGTGCAGCTTGGTCAGTTGTGGAATGGGAGGCAGAAAGCTCCCACCTGGGTAGCGACCTGGTGGGTGCAATGAGTCCACCCCTGGGCTCAGAGAAGGTGGTGTATTTATCATCCCAGATGAATGGAACTCTCTGTTTTTGGAAGCCTTTGCAAGAGATTCCAAAGCTACTCTCAATAACTCATTTCAGTCTTTAATATGTCTCCAGGCCAGAAGATTCCTGCTCCTATCCAAAAGACAATTCTTTAATTTTAGAGCATATTTTTTCCCTCTCTCATTCTTTCCTGAACTGAGATGAAGAGTAAGGAGGTGTAGTCACTGTTTCCTGTTGTGAATCCTTCACACACTTGAGGCCCATTCCCAGCACATTCTCTGTTTCTCTCCAGGAAAAGTGATTTTGGATGACTTGTGGCTTTCTCATTGACCCTATAATCATATCTGTGGCTCTTTTCTAGTCTTTTTTTTGGGTGCATCTTTGGTCATGGGGCACAAAACTGGGCACATGGAGAGGCAGGGAAGGTGTGGCAGGGCAAGAGGAGTTGTGGAGTAGACAGGCCTAGATGCGAATGGCAGCTTCCCTAGTAACTAGTGTGGTCTGGAGCAAGTTCCATCTTCTCTGTGAGCCTCACTTTTCTCATCTGTAAGATGGATCAATAATACTTACACTTGGTGAGTTGTGCCAGTTAAAAATAATGTACATGAGATCCTTGAAAGCTCTCAATAAATGATGGCTACTATTGTTGGTATGGGTTGGAGCAGAACTGATTACATTGGGAAAACCACCTTTCTAAACACTTTAGTAAATGACATGGTTATTCACGCTTTAAAAACTATACTAGGCCAGATGCGGTGACTCACGCCTGTAATCCCAGCACTTTGGGAGGCCGAGGTGGTTGGATCACCTGAGGTCAGGAGTTTGAGACAAGCCTGGCCAACATGATGAAACCCTCTCTCTACTAAAAATGCAAAAAAATTAGCCAGGCGTGGTGTCGCACACCTGTAATCCCAGCTACTCAGGAGGCTGAGGCAGTAGAGTTGCTTGAACCCTGGAGGCGGCCATGTCAGTGAGCTGATATTGTGCCACTGATTCCAGCCTGGGTGACAGAGAGAGACTCCATCTCAAAAAAACAAAAATTAAAACAAAAACGATGTTACCGCATAGTTCAGAAGGCAACTCTTGCTATCTCTGATGGTCAGATAAAACACAAACTGATTCTTTTGAGATACAGCAAAACTAGGGACAGGACCCAGAATCGTGTTGAATGGATAAAATATTTTTCATTACCCTGTGCAATAGTAGAGCTGCATAACACATGAAATAGTTATTTCAACCGTGAAGGGACTTGGATAATGGTATCTTTAAAGCACTCAATGACTGAACCAAAGCATTGGGACTTTTTAATTGGAAAAGACCAATAAAACTCCTACTGCTGATGAACTCACTCCATTCAGTTCCTTTCTATCATCTTCCCTTCATAACCTATAAATGCTACTATGTTAATAATGTTTTAAACTAGTGTTTACAGCGTGATCAACAAAATTGTGCGATTAAAGTGTTGAAAGAAAATATGTTATAGTGCTGAGTGTTTATTTTTTGGATGAGGGGATGAAAAATATGATTTTTTTTTACAATGAGCCTCAATGACATATAAAGAAAAATTATTTTAAAATGGTATGTATAGCTTTACAAAAACACTTTATCATAAATATTTTAAGGTATATATATCAAGTTAACTGCTATAATGCACCAAAATGGCAATATTGTGTTTCTCCATGATGGGACTATGAGTGACTGGTTTTTTTTCTTACTTTAACTTTTCTGAATGTTTCAAATTATTTATAATGATATTGCAATGTGCTATATAATAATACTTATGATGTATTATTAAATCACATAATGATAAATATATTGATATTTTACTGAAAAACTTTTAATTAAGAGAAATGACAAGAAAAATAATTCCATATATTTCTACATTGATGACTCACACCCTATTTAATATTAAGTAGATTTTTATCTGCCTATATTAGATAATCACCAACATTCAGCGTTTTAAGGGCTTCTGAATCATCTAACATGATTATTATCTGATATAGGATCTCTTTTTAATAAGAATATTAATAACAATAATAATAGCTACCACTGATGTGCCCGACTCTGTAATAAACACTTTAAGTGCATTGTTCCACTAGATCCTCGAAATAAACCTATGAGGTTAGCAGGCAGAACAATGCCCTGAAGATGTCCACATTCTGATCCCCAGAGCCTGTGAGTATGCTAGGTTACGTGGCAAAAGGGGAATTTAGGTTGCAGATGGAGTTTAAGTTGCCAGTCAACTGACCTTGAGATGGGGAGAGGATCTTGAATAATCTGGGTGGGTTCAGTGCAATCCACGTTCTCAAAAGTGGAAGAGGGAGGCAGGAGAAAGAATGTCAGAGGGATGCCATATGAGAAGGACTCAACTGGCCACTGCTGGCTTCAACAATGGGAGGGGGCCAGCAGCCAAAGAGTGGTGATGCCTGGAAAAGGCAAGGAAACAGCTTTTTCCCCAGACCCTCCAGAAAGGAATGTAGCCCTGATGCACCTTGATTTTAGCCCGGTGACACCTATTTCAGACTTCCAACCTCCAGAACTGTAATATAGTAGTGCTGTTTTTTGTTGTTGTTGTTGTTGTTTTTGAGACGGAGTCTTGCTCTGTTGCCCAGACTGGAGTGCAGTGGTGTGATCTCGGCTCACTGCAAGCTCCACCTCCCAGGTTCACACCATTCTCTTGCCTCAGCCTCCCGAGTAACTGGGACTACAGGCGCCTGCCACCACACCGGGCTAATTTTGTTTTTGTATTTTTAGTAGAGATGGGTTTTCACTGTGTTAGCCAGGATGGTCTTGATCTCCTGACCTCGTGATCTGCTTGCCTCGGCTTCCCAAAGTGCTGGGATTACAGGCATGAACCACTGTGCCCAGCCAGTAGTGTTGTTTTAAGTCACTAAGTTTGTGGCAGCTCATGACAGCAACAATAGGAAACTCATATAATATTATAACCCAGTTTTACAGGTGAGCAGACTGAGGTTTAGGAAGAGTAACTTGGTCAAGGTCACACATGGTGGTTAATGAGGACTCCCGGATTTGAATCCAGGTTGTCTGATCATGGAACCTCTCCTATTGGGCACTTGCTTCCAAAATGATTGCCAGCATGGGCTTGAACGCAAAACATGAAAACTCATCACCTTCCCCAATAGCTCACTGCACTTGAGGATGCCTCTGACTGGTAGAATTGATGTCCTATTTGGGGCTCAACCCAGTCTTGCATTCCACTCACCTTTTCATTGATTTATTGTGCAAAATAACACAATTCCTGCTTTATAAGAGAAGCCTTTTAAATATTTGAGGCCAATAATCACTCCTCTCTAAGGCTTCTCTTCTTTGGGTGAAACAATTCCAGATTCAGCCTTTCCTTCGAAGACATCTAAAGTTCTAGCACCTTCTCAACCACTCCCTTCTGGAAAGTATCCAGACTGTCAACCCTCACGTTAGGATCCAGTCAGTTCCTACCTTACTTTGAATTTGTGTGCTTTGATTTTCTTCCATAAGGTTATCGTGCTAGCCTCAACTCTTGTGGGCTTGATTACATACTATATCTTGAGCTCTTCGATGGAAATATTTCTAGAAATCAATCAGTCAGTAAATACTGATAACTTTGGGATTATCTGGCCTATAGTCTTGAAAACATAGCGTGCTTTCAAGTTCCTTCTGGTATGATCACAAACTGATTCTACTCTTTGTTGACATGAATAAGACCTTTCCTGTTCTAGTCTGGCAGGGGCTACAAGAAATGCCCATTAAGTTACAGAAAGAAATGGTTCTGGCCAGTGGGTAACCTTGTAGGGAGGCTAGAGACGCCACAGGCTGCTGCTGTGCAACAGTTGAGAGGTTGTGCTGTCTGTTCCCACGCGGACTGGGGACCCAGGAGGAAAATGAAGGGATTGTAAGAGTCAATGTGATTTCATCATATTATTTAAAATACTGTGAACGTTAGGGCAGAGAGAACTGCACACAAATATTAATAACAGACTCCAAAATCTTTGATCATCCACCACTTTAGATGATCCCCTTATTTCTGCGAATAAACAAGGCTTAACTATAAACAATCATCATCATCAACAACAACAACAACAACAACAACAACAGAAAACCCTGGACTTCTGCAGTTGTGTAATGAGCATCTGATGAAAAAAACATGAACCCATATTTCATTCATTTTACTCTCTGCATCTCTCCCAAAGAGGGGTGGGGAGGGTGGGGGACAAAACATTTTTGTGGCTTAGTATCTAAACATTCAAGTAATTAAGTCAGTTGCTCTGTCAGAACTGACTTGAAAGTCAAAGGTTCTTGAGCACAAAACATAAGGTTTGCATTTCTTTATAAATACCTACAGGAATAAGAAAAAACATATAAAATGCCACAATTAAATTCATTTGGGGCTTTTCTGAATCCCAGATATTTAAGAAAAATAGTTTGCTATCTTGAGGGAAGCAGGTGCAGACAGTCTGGACCTCTGGCTACCTACAGCAGGTCTTTTTTGAGGTGCCAAATATTAGATGAAGAGAGGCAAAGCCCAGTTCAGGGCACAGAATGAAGACTTTGATGGCAAGGATTTTTAACTTTGCTATATTTGCTGCTGTTGAACCTTTATGCCTTGAGAAAGTCACACATCTGGGTTGTAATAGTGGGCTACCTCACAGGGCGCCAGGAAAGAACAACTTAGAAGAGTTTCATTTTTAGATATAAGAAGAAAATCTTATGTAAATCGTGATATATTTTATGCTTGTGACGGCAGAGCATACCGCAGGTATTCAAGACAGGAAACCCTTCCTTTCATTTTCAGAACTGTATGACTTGAGCTTTGTCAGTTTCTATTTGGTTTCCCACAGAACATCTCTGTCTTTATCTGAGGTCAGGGTTGGGGAGAGGTACGTGGTGGGTGAGGGGAAAGAAGTATCCGTGAGGGAGGGGTAGTCATATCCCCAGCATCTGACCACAGGGCCACTTGCCTATCTGTCATGCAGTCCATGACCCCTGCTAGTAAGCCAGAAGCACCCAGAGAGCACATGGAATCTGTCTTGCCACTCTCCTTTACTCACTCCTGCCCTGTTCCTCCTGATTCCATTTCACCTGGGGTCTGTGACCCCCTCCCTTGATCCTGCTAGCCTGGACTTGGCACTGGACTTTGAGTCTCTAGTGTTCAGATCTTCAGCCTCCGCATCTCAGACCTTCATGGAGCCAGTGAAGGGGATTTCCTCTAGACCTTCTGTCCTGCAGAATCCAAACCAACCAAACTGGTGCCATATTCCCAACCCCAAGAGAAGGATTTGGGCAGATTCAATGCATCACTGCTGGGGTCTCCTCCAACTTTTCAGGTTAAAGCCATGTCAATGGAGCATTGATTCTATGATAACTGAATCCCACTTGCCACCCATTAAAAAAACCCCGTTTATTGTCAATGTAAGGCAAAGTTTGTTATTTAATGATATTCAACAACAAATGTTTATGGCGAACCTACTATGTGTTATGAAAACTTAGGTATTATGTCACTAAATGCTTATAGCAACATTGCAAGATTTTCAAAAGAGGCAGCAAAGGATTAAGAAGATTAACTTGCCCAAGGTCACATAGCTAATAAGTGGCAAAGCCAAGTTTTGATGCCAACTTACTCTATACCCTGCTGCCTTCTTCTATAAATAGTTACTAAGTGTTTAGTTATTTACAAGGTATATTTCCAACCTCTTAAAAACTCAAGCTACATTAGGGCTTCTGGGGAGCCCCTCATCAGTGACTCCATGGGATCTGCTCCAAGAAAGCTAATATTTCAGAACCTGTTAATTAGTCAAGGGCTTTTGAGAAAGGTGGTCAGCTTCTAGTAGGAATGAAGCTCTGCTTCGGTCCCTTTGAAGGGTCTAACAGGAAATAACTTGCTTCAGCCTCAACTGCTGAGAGACATAGTCAAGTGGATACACTCAACAGGTTTAGAATAACACATTCCTCAAGTACTCTTGAGTTTCTAACCAACAATGAAAACATTCCATGGTTAGACTTCTCTTTCTAGACACTCACTGACAGTGACATTAGAATTAGGTGGTTTTTATCTATAGATTTCATATTGCAAAACTCTTCATGGAGACTTAATCTGGAAGCTTCATGGTGGGCTGGGGTTTGGCTATCTGGAAGACTTTGATGGAATTCTTGGCTCCTCTGCTAGTAATGACTGCTGCCTCTCTGTGGGACTGAGAGTCCCTCTCCTTCTCTCTAAGTTGAAACCCTCTTTCCTCCATTCTTTTGACTTTATTGCAAACACCCTACTCCGTGACTACTGGCAAATGTGTCTTCTTTTTATTAATTCCTCTCTCCTTGCCAGGCAGGGCCAGCTCATAGGTGTGAGACGTGGACTCCGGGGCCCCACACTTAAGAGGGCTCAGTGCTTAGTTTAATGCTTGGCTGTCACTGGCTTGAAATTCATAATAATTTTTGAAGAAGGGGCCTCACCTTTTTACTTTTGCACTGGGCCATACAGATCATATAGCCAGTCCTGCTCCTTGCTGTGGACATGGAAACAGGGAGGATACTCACACCATACAATGTATGACTGGATGGTGTACCTGTTCTCCTTCCCTTTGGAACTGGGCAGGCATTTTCCCATAGAGACAATCCATAAAGGCAGATGATGCCAATGATAACTCCATCCTCCTTAGCCTCAGTTCCTTCATTTCTAATATGGGGACAGTGGCACTTACCCTTGCATGTTATTGTGAGCAATGAGTGGGATGATGTATAAAGTACTTATCAGAGTGTCTGGTATACATCAGTGCTTGCTCAATGAAATCCACGGGAGATAGCAGTTGCAGGAAACAGAGCTTGAACTCTGGAGTGAAGAGCTAGGTCAGAAATTAAATTAGCCCCACTGCCTAAAAAATATATGACTTTTGTTAGTTGACTTGGTTTCTTCCAGCGTCAGTTCCTTTATCTGTAAATGGGAATGCTAATGTTTATCTTGTAAGGTTGTTTTGTGATTTAAATAATTTAATGTATTTAAAGACCCTAGTTCACCCACTTGGCATTTAGGAGGAGCTAAAAAATGAAACAGTTCTCAGTCAGGTTTCCCTTTAACAATATTGCTAGGAGGAGCTAAAAAAATGATAACAGTTCTTAGTTAGGTTCCCCTTTAACACTATTGCTACACTTAAAACAACCAATTTGGCCAGGAGTGGTGGCTCACGCCTGTAATCCCAGCATTTTGGGAGGCCAAGGCAGGTAAATCACTTGAGGTCAGGAGTTCAAGACCAGGCTTGCCAACATGGTGAAACCTCATCTTTACTAAAAATATGAAAAAAAATTAGCCAGGTATGGTGGTGCATGCCTTTAATCCCACCTACTCGGGAGGCTGTGGTAGGAAAATCACCTGAACCCGAGCGGCAAAGGTTGCATTGAGCCAAGATCACACCACTGCACTCCAGTCTGGGCGACAGAATGACTCTTTCTAAAAGAAAGAAAGAAAAAAAAAACACGACCAAAAATACCCCCCAAAAAGAAAACAATTCATTTGCAAATGATGTTTGGGATATGACCATTAGTAAGTTCTTATATATTATACAACTTCCTGTATACTGTATCACCTGTGAAATGTAACCACCTTGTATGTTAAAATAATTTTGTAAAAAATATTTGAGCACTATTTTTCCTTTTCTTTTGCTAGACTATGAGTTCCTTGAAGGCAGGGGCCATGTCTTATGCGCCCTTTATTCCAGATCACTTTCAAACACTTCAGAATCTCAGTTGAATCGAATTTCTCTTTTGTTCTTTATGCCAACAGTGAGATGATAATCTCCCTAACATTCCTCAATTAGCAATTAATAATTAGCCTATCGATAACTAGGAGGTAGACAGGGCAAAAAATACCCCCATCTCTGTCCTGAAAGGCCTTTTCTTTTTTGTCCATCACACATGGCTCATATTCCTACCTCCTCGGTTCTGGTTCTTGCTCCATTAATGAAACTATTCCATCAGGGAACATAACTTGGTTTTCTAGAATCTACTATCCTCCCTGGTAACAACCTATATAGAGAGGCCATGGAGGAAGAATTTCCTGAAACCCCAACATTTGAGTCATAATTTGATGCCTCTTAGGATTCAAAGAGTCCTCAGACCTGTGACTTTTAAACATTTGGGGAGTATAGGTTCCTTTAAGAATCTTCTGAGAGTTATGGACATTCTCTGCAGAAAAATACATTCAATACCTTAGTACAATTTCAAGGTGTTCTCAAAACCCCTGGAGCCCTTGGGTCCCAGATTAAGAATTCTTGTTAGAATAGCCAAGAAAAGCGAATCAGCAACGTGAATGATTCTGGTTTCCTGGTAAGTTCTAGCCCTGACTAGTCACTCTCCCTTGCTGAAAACAAAACAAAACAGAACAAAACACAGCAATGACAACTCCCAAGATTTAACCTCAAGGTTATCCCTGAGAGTCCAAACCTGGGCAGTAATGGCAAAGGGCTTCCAGCCAAGCAGTAACTACTCTTTGGAGAACCTAAGTTAAGCTGAGTAAAATAAGCCTTGTTTGATAATACCGTTTACATTTCCAAATCCTGGGTATCAAGCTTTCTTCCTATCCCTTGCGGCCCTTCCTAAGTTTAGCCGCTGGTGTAATGGGGTAACCATGGCAACAACCACCTGCCTATTTAAAACCATCTCCAATGCTAAATAAGGAAGCCTGAAGAAAATGGCTGCTTGCCTGCCTCTCAGTGGACAAATTGGGCACTCCTGGGTATTTTAGACACGGGCGAACAGGCAGGGTAGAAGCAGTATATATGCAAAGTTCCTCATAGGAAGCATTTGGTGACCTTGTGAAATAGGTGCTACTTCAACCCTTCTGTCTTCAGATGTTAGGCAAGCACACAGGTTTACGTGCAAATCCGTGTGCCTGTCACCATGTCACCCATGCTACCTTGACCTCAATCAGGTGAAGAGTGAGGTGAGAACCTACCCTCAAAGAGTAGTCTTGTTTATGGGATCTCGGAAGGGAGAAGGAAAAACAGTTCTACAGATCACAGTGAATTTGTTCATACTTTGCATTAAAATGCACACTACAATCTTTTTTTTTTTTTCCTGACTGATGTGTCTTTCTAATTGTACTTAATCATGTGGGTGATGGATGATTGCTCTATTTATGTCATATGTTGGCCTGCCTATTGATTTTTGGCATATGGAGAAATTTCTCCCTCCCTCTGCTTCCTTACTTTCTGGGAATTACAGAGGTTTGGTTTCTTTACCCTGCCGAGATCATACAACTGATCACACTGAACATCTTGCTCTTCCACAGTATACTGTATCCTCTCACTCCTTCGTATCTTTTCATACATTTGCTTCCTTCTCCCTGTGTTGCCCTCCTCTTTTTCTGTATCTTGGTTCAGGCATCTCTGTCACTGGAAAACCCTCCATGCCACGTTTCATGTCCTTGGTTTTCGCTCCCATAGGTCACTTCTAGTCACAGCCCTTAACACAAACCATTCCGCACATCTGCTTTCCAGCCTGTTTCCAGCACCAGGCTGTGAGTCCCCTACATGGGTCTGTCCAAAACGCCTGTAGAACAGTGCCTGGTGTGCATTATGTTTTCAAAAGATCTGTTGAATGAATGGATGAATGAATGAACAGAGCCCCATGGCTTTCACAAGTGTATAGTACATGTGCGTGAGTACGTATAAGGATACTTGTGTGAGACCGGGTGCGGTGGCTTAAGTCTGTAATTCCAGCACTTTGGGAGCCTGAGGTGGGCAGATCACTTGAGGTCAGGAGTTCAAGACCAGCCTGGCCAAGATGGTGAAACCCTGTCTCTACTAAAAATACAAAAGTCAGCTGGGTCTGGTAGCGGGTGCCTGTAATCCCAGCTACTTGGGAGGCTGAGACGGGAGAATCACTTGACTCAGGAGGTGGAGGTTGCAGTGAGCCGAGATTGCCCCACTGCACTCCAGGCTGAGCAACAGAGTGAGATGCCACGGAAAAAAAAAAAAAAAAAAAGGTACTTGTGTGGAAAGAGGACTTTAAAAGTTTGAGGAATGGGTTGAAGAGGAGTACTTTTTAAAACAGTGGTTTGTGTGTATCTGGGAGTGCAAAAGACTGTGAGAGGAGATCACCTGAACTGTGCGTTTGTGACTACAGTGTCAGGGGCTGGAAGTACATGTGTTCCTAGCGTGCCGTCAGTGTGTAGAGTCTGTGTGTGTGAGAGCAAGAAGATGCTGTGATAGGATGCACTTCCTAAAAGGTTCATTCAGCTACTATCAGATCCCACAGATCACTCTTCCTGAAGCTGCAGTGTTCAGTATCTGACCTCTAAAAAGACCTCCTTCTTATTGGTTGACTTCTCAGGCTGTGGGGTCAGGACAAAGAGTAGGAGTGAAAATGGCAAGTGCTGAAAATGATGGGTACTGGGCTTTAAATGAATGTCTTCAGTGAACGCTCTAACCTCTCTTTTAAAGACAATTCTCACTTGTAATCCCAGCACTTTGGGAGGCCGAGGAGGGCAGGTCACTGGGTCAGGGGTTTGAGACCAGCCTGGCCAACATAGTGAAACCCCATCTCTACTAAAAATACAAAAGTTAGCCGGGCATGATGGCGCACGCCTGTAGTCCCAGCTACTCAGGAGGCTGAGGCAGGAGAAAGGCTTGAACCCGGGAGGAGGAGGTTGTAGTGAGACAAGATTGTGCCACTGCACTCTGGCCTGGGTGACAGATATTTTTTATCTCATAGATAAAAAATAAAATAAATAAATAAATAAATAAATAAAGACAATTCTGTGGGCTAAACAAAAGTCAACATCTTCAGGTTCAAAGACAACGTCCAAATCATTATCCATCCTCCTCCCCACCTACCTAGGGCTGGGGTGGGAACAGTGTTGAAATAGTGGTCATCTTGAAATAGTACAGCAAAGAAAAAGAAAGAAAGAATGAAAATTAACCAATGAGAAGAAAGAGAGAAAGAAGGAAGGAGGGAGAAAAGGGTAGCTATATGTCAGTCACAACTCAGTTCTGGCAAATTTTCTCCTACAAGGAAGAAGGGTTTGCTTTCGTTTGCAAATGACCTCGTTTCCTCTTTCCTTTCATTTCTGAACCTAACTTGGCAGGTTCACAGAGTGCCCAGGCTGAGGCTGGGACTTAGTGGGTTCCGGGTCTCCAGCCTTTGCAGGTACCTCTCTGCTGCTGCCCTCTGCTGTCGGGGGAGGCAAAGGAGACACCCTTCTGGTCCTCCTGGTCCAAGCCCTGGAGCTGCCACCTCCTCCCATTTGAGCCGGACAGAAGCTAGGGTCTCTTCCAGCCTCCCCACCCTTCCACAAAAGAATCATGAGGGGCTGGGGTTGGAAGCGCTGTACTAGGAAGCAGAAGAGACTCAGGAGGGGGTTCCAGTTAGCCAAGGGCAGATACCCTCCCACCTCCTCCCCTGCAAAAGCAGGCCCTTCATACCCGCCTCCTGCTTCCCAGCCCCTCCCTTTGCACAGATCTTTTGGGAGAGGACAGGCAGTTAGCCTGTGCCAAGTTTCTGAAATTTTTTTTTCTTGGAAATGGAAACCCTCCTTCCGGCAATGTGGCAGGAAGGCCAAGTCCCTGGAGGCCCTGCCTAGGAACATTTCCGGAGAGCAGGTGAAAGGCCTCTGTTCCGCCAGGGCCACACTGGGTGGGTGGCAGTGCAGCCGGGCCTGCAACTTACCTGCTGTTGAATTTTTCAGGGTGTTTCTCTCTCATCACGTGGAATCTGTGTGCAATGGAAGCGTCCTGAAAGTGAAAGAGACAAAGCAGATCCTTGGTGAGTGGTCATGACAGTGCAGTGTGGAGGGAAGGGACACACACATGCCCTCGCTGAGTCATGCCAACCCCGGGACTCTATCGCATGGTGGGGCTCCAGGTCACATCCGTGGCACCAATAGAGGCTCAACACTGCCTCCAAGGGGATGAGCTAGCATCATCAATACTCTTACAGCCTATGCCAGTAGACTCTGGAGTCCTTGCTATTTCACTCTAGCCCAGGACCGCCGAGAACAGATAGTTCAGGGGTGAGTGGAGGGGAAAGCCTTTGCTCTTTGGGGAGACTGAGAGTCTGTGAGCACAGGACCCTGTGTCTGGGGCTGAGCATGAGTCTCTGGAAATGACTTTCGATAATAATTCTTTTTAAAATAGTTTTTACTTTGGAATATTTTGACTCACAATAAGTTCCAAAAATAGCATGGAGTTCCTAGGTCCCTTTCACTCAGCTTCCCTCAATAATAACATTTTATATAACTATAGAATATTGTCAAAACTAGAAACCTGACATTGGTAGATGCCATTAGATATTAAGTCCTAACCATCCACACCAATAGAAATAATTAGTGGCATTGGATAACATGCTTAATGGATAATAAAATAAAACTAAATTCTGGCTTCTGCTTCTTGATCACTTCACTCGAAGGACTCTCTCCAAGACCAGTAAGAGTCATTACTACATCGTGTGGACACTGCCCTCCTATGAGCACTTCCCTTTGCCACACTAGCGGCCCCCTGCACTCCAGCACTCACAGTTAGGATGGCTGTCATGACACTGTGCTCCTGGGCTCTCCATCCTCTGACCACAACTTCCTAACTGTGGGTTCTACCTGTGGCCCCCACTCCACACTGTGGCCATCTCGTGAGTTCTCTTGGCTGTTACCAGCATCTGAATGGTGATAGCTTCAAAGTGTCAATCTCTAGAGCCAACCCTAAGCCTCAAACCTGAAACAAAACTCGTCTTTCCTCCTCAAACTCGATCTTCCACCCTTGACACTGGTCTCATTTTCCAGCAGAAGAATGTGTAACACCCCTTCACCGCTCACGCCCCATGCTGGCACTTTGGGTGCAGGTGCTGGGTTTCAGAAATAAACAGGCATTAGCCTAATTGGACTGGAGATGGGGGGTGACACAGAAATCAGGGAGCTGACTAGATTTGTTTTGCAACAAAAAATATAGAAATCCATTTACTGGAATACATGGCTACAAGACACCAGAAATTCCATGCAGTGAATTTTCATCAAATGCATATGAATTCTGTTTCTTATATGAAAATTTCTGTGTGTGTGGTTTTTAAAAATTTTTTTAATTTTTTAATTTTTTAATTTTTTTTTTTTTGAGGTAGAGTTTCACTCTTGTCACACAGGCTGGAGTGCAGTGGCACGATCTCGTCTCACTGCAACCTCTGCCTCACAGGTTCAAGCAATTCTTCTGGCTCAGCCTCCCGAGTAGCTGGGATTGCAGGTGCCCACCACCACACCCAGCTAATTTTTGTATTTTTAGTAGAGGCAGGGCTTCGCCATGTTGGCCAGGCTGGTCTCGAACCTCAGGTGATCTTCCCTGCCTCAGCCTCCCAAAGTACTGGGACTATAAATGTGAGCCACTGCACCCAGCCTCTGTGTGTATTTTTAAGCATCAAGAGGTATAGTTCTATGCTAAAATGATGTTCCGAGAGTTTAAAATTTAAACTTCAGCTTTTTTTTTTTTTTTTTTTTTTGAGATAGAGTCTCACTCTGTCGCCCAAGCTGGAGTTCAGTGGCACAATCTTGGCTCACTGCAACTTCTGCCTCTCGGGTTCAAGAGATTCTTCCGCCTCAGCCTCCAGAGTAGCTGGGATTACAGGCGCCTGTCACTATGTTTGGCTAATTTTTTTGGTATTTTTAGTAGAGACAGTGTTTCACCGTCTTGGCCAGGCTGGTCTCAAACTCCTGGCTTCCACCTTGGCCTCCCAAAGTGCTGAGATTACAGGCGTTAGCCACCATGCCTGGCGGATTTATTTTTTAGTTTAAGATATATTAAGAGTTTAAGGTCTTGGAGAGGCATCCCTACGGGTGCACAGGTGAGATGTGCGGACCCCAGGGAGGCCTCTGTTCCCAAGGCCTGTCCATCCTGCACCGCTTCCTGGGCAGCAGCACTTCATGCTCCCAGACTGTGCCCACCTCCCACTCTCTCAGCAAATTTTGGTGAACACCCTCAATAAGATTCATATGACATTTGTCAAATACTTCTCTAAAATTCAAGAAAATATTCCATCTACTTCTATTCCTTTGAAGCACTAATTTTCTTCTGTCAGGAAAAAAAAGGGGGGGAGGGAAGAAAAAAGCAATCACATGTTGCCTGGCACAATTTGTACTTCACTATCCCCAACCCCCAATACTGCTGACTGACTCCCAGCTCTTTTATTCTCTGGGATACATGTACAGGCCCCCTCCTTCCGCAGAGTTCTGGCTGTCCTTGGTTTTTCCATAACTAGGTTTTGCAAAGCTGCTTTTCAAAAAGACCAGCCTTTAAAACATTATTAGTGAAGCACGTGGTCCCTAATTTGACAATGTAATCCCTTGGCAAATACACAAAGTAGCAAGGGAGAGTAGAGCAGCTCCTTTTCTAAGTCTTAAAAAGGCTCTGACGGTAAAGACTCTGAACACATTTCTCTACCTGGGGATTAAAAAGAGAGTCGAGATTCACTTTCACTCTCTGGAGCTTCTATGTCAGGCATAGAAGCTGAGCATATTTACAATCAGTAGTGACTTCATTTAAATTTGGGAAACCAGGGCTATGATGGTTCAAACCCTTTCTTGGTTATTAAGGTATAAACCCTTTCTTGATGACAATTAAGGCAAAGTGATACTTCTGTTCTGAAGGCGGGAGATGGGAATTACAAATCCACGGAAGTGATAGCATTTCTCACAGCCTTACTATCTGAGGTCTTTCTTTCAGGTGTGGAGTGAAGAGGAGACAGTGGAAGGTATGGACATAGGGCCTCTTTCCTGAACTACAACTCCAAGCACATGGGTGGACAAAGAAATCTGGGCCCCTTCCAAGTACATGCAGCAGTCATTTGGACTCTGAGATATTGGAATGTCTAGGCCAGTGCTATTCAATAGAAATATAGAATAAGCTACATATGTAAATGTAACTTAACATTTTCTAGTAGCCACATAAAAAGTTTAAAAAAAAAAGATGAAGTTAATTTTTTAAAATTTTAAAAATTTTTTATTTTTTTGAGATGGAGTCTCACTCCACTGCCCAGGCTGGAGTGCAGTGGCATGATCTCAGCTCACTGCACACTCTGCCTCCTGGGTTCAAGTGATTCTCCTGCCTCAGCCTCCCGAGTAGGTGGGATTACTGGTGCCTGCCACCATGCCTGGCTAATTTTCGTACTTTTAGTACAGATGGGGTTTCACCACATTGGCAAGGCTGGTCTCAAACTCCTGACCTCAGGTGATCCACCTGCCTCAGCCTCCCAAAGTGCTGGGTTTATAGGTGTGAGTCATCATGCCCGGCCTGAAATGAATTTTAACAGTATATTTTCGTTAACCCAATAAGCCCTGAATATTATCACATAGAATCAATAGAAACATTATTGAGACATTAAATTTTTTATATCACATTTTTGAAATGTATTGTGTATTTTATACTTACAGCTCACTTGACATCTTAATTAAGACAAGCCCCGTTTCAAGCACGTCATACCACATGTGGCTGATGGCTATTATATTGGATAACGCAGGTCTAAGTCACTTTGGCAATTTATGGAGATAAAAAGATGGAAAGGAAACCATAAGACAGATTATTTGAATTTGGGTTGGTCTGAAAATTATGGGAGATTGGGGAATGGAAAAGGGTGTAGACCCTTGTCCATGTCCCTCTGGGGAGTCCCACTGTATTAGTATCTTCATGGCTCTCACAGGTGACAAATAAGAACTTGGTGCTGGCAGAATCCATGAATCTATAGGAAAAATTATGTCTTGTTGAGAAATTCCATATGTGTAGGATGCTTATCATGGTGAGAAGCTTATCTAGTGATAGCTAGGAATGATCTGCAAAGTGGAAAATGGTGTGTGGGTCAGTGTGACCACTGTGGCCTCTCCTTGGCCCCTGGGCTCCCCTAGCATCAGAAATAGATTTCACTGAATCAAGGGATTAGCTGTTCACCCATCCTGTTAAGGCTCATGAAAGCAGAGCTTGTGAGGAGTTCAGAGTTACACATACCTTGGGAATTATTTTGTAGTCTCAAACTTCCTGTCACTGATACCTGGCCATCCTGACATTTTCTGCTAATCCAAAAATAAAGAACAGGGAGGAGCAGGCCAGAGAAGTCAGAGGAAGTGGCATCCTGAATGACTGTGTTTAAAATCTCCTGCCAGTAGATATTATCACTTAGAAGGACTGATAAGGCCAACTATCTTAGCTTCTCACTGTTGAGAATCTGATGTGTGGATGGGGCTCTCGAAGCAATGAGAGCACAGTCACTCCTTGGAGAGGCCAGGAGACCCTGCCTTATTTATTGCCTTATCTATTAAGTGGGTTCTATTTGCATCAAGGGGTCCCAGTAAACTCATCAGAGAAAATTCTATCCACAGCACCCAGGGGCACTGTGTCAGGGGTCATTGTCATCATCTTTATAAATACAAAGCAACAGACATTTGATATCATAAGATATTCTAGGTCCTTCAAAAGAGGCAAAGACCTTGCAAGGCTCTCTTTGCCAGTGGAGTCCGCCTCTATTTGATCATCATAAGGAAGTAAAACTTCCTTGGTTTACACACCTACTTCTCTTACAAAGTTTGGGAAGTCAAATAGGGAGCAAGACCTTCTGCAAATGTCAGCCCCAGACTCTGTTAGGGTTGCGTGTTGGTTACTTGTTTTCTCAAGAATTTCTCTTTTCAACTTTTAAAGAGCGAGCATACAAACCCTGCAAACATTTTATTGAGAGAAAGCCAAGGGCACACCAATGAGATGAGAACAGCCCTGGTTTCTCATTCTTCTGCAATATGATATTAAACATGGATAAGCTAAAGGTGTATGAAAAAAATCAAGAGAAAGATATTGTGAAGTTGTTCATAATTGGAAAGATGAATAGATTGGGTTATTATAAGTCAGCCCAGGGTAGGTAAATTATCTTGACCACTGAGAGTGATGGAGAATCTGTTTATATGCATTTCCTTGGGGACAATTAATTAGCCAGCCAGCAGGCCTTCCTTCCTTCTTACCTCCCTTCTTACCTCCCTTCCTTCCTTCCTTCCTTCCTTCCTTCCTTCCTTCCTCCCTCCCTCCTTTTTTCCTTCCTTCCTTCCTTCCTTCCTTCCTTCCTTCCTTCCTTCCTTCCCTCCTTCCTTCCTTTCTTCCTTCTTTCCTTCCTTTTTTCCTACTTTTTGCTAGAATAAATTAAAATCATGATTACTGAATAGTTTGGCTCTTGGGTTTAGGGCTTGGCTATTTAGTTGAGGGAAGACTGTCCATTCCTCTTCATGTGTTAATCCATTTGGTCAGCAGATACTAAGGAGGACCATCTTATTACAGGGCACTGTGTTGAGACACGGAGGTGTCGGGAACCATGTTTTTGTCAGCCAGAGCAGGGTGTGTTATAAAGGGAAGAGGTGGGGCTGAAGCTTCTGCAGGCAGCTGTGCTGTAACCTGCTGTCTAAAAGTTCCCAGGCAGCTCTGCCAGTCTTGCTCCTCAGCTCTGGCTTCCAGCCCATTGCTTAGAGGGGCTAGTTCTCCCCTCCTTCCCTGCTTCCCTCTCCATTTATTTCAGTTCCGGCTTCCATGCCAGTGAAGAGCCACTTCCTTTGACCATTCTTCTCTGCTCTAGTAGGTTGTCTTCGCTCCCTGAGAACTTGGACAGGACCATCTGCATCAGAATGATCTCAGAGGCTTGTTAAAAATGCCAGTTGCCGGACCTCACCCAGACCTACTGAGTTGGAATACGAATCAGCATCTGTTGTGGGGGTGGAATTTACATTTCTGATAAGAGGTGGTGGTGAGCCACCACAACTAAATTTTGAGATTCCCCTCTCTCAAACCATGTTACATTTGGCAACATGAAGATGGAGGAGGATTTCAAAGAGTCACAAAGCTCAGTGGTCCACAGCTCAGTTGGCTTTAGAGCTCAACTATTATGATTCCAAGCTCTGCCACTCACCAGCCTGAACTTGTTTCTGTACCTGTCTAAGCTATGGTTCCTTCTTACAAAACACAAATGGATAATGCCTGCATCCACTGTCAGGGAAACTATGTCTGGTGTGCAGTAGGTACTCAATAAATGTTAGCAAGTTATGTTCTGGTTACTACAGGAAAAATACATGAGATTTTTTTAAACTGTAGTGATGGGAAGCCCACGCTCCAGAACCCCAGACCTGTCAGTCACATCTAATTTGCAGGAGTTGAAGGCTGCATATGTTCCTGCTGGAGGAAGTGGAACCTCAGCAGCCGGTCCAAAAAGGAGAGGGGCCTTTGAGCAGCAAGAGGAGGGAGGGCATATGCATGTGTCACTGGAGGGGCACCTGGAAGAGGTCTAGGGAAAGCTGCTGCTCAGCTGAGGCCGGGGATCCAGTGGGATGAATCAGATTGGGGCACTTGCTCCCAGTCCACCACCTCCACCCTCTCAGAACCTCATCATGGGCTCAGCAATGCTTCCCTCTTCTGCTTTAGTAACAGAAAAAGAGCACTGGATTTGGAGTCAGAAGATGAAGGCAAATCCCTTCATCTGAGTCTCTGTTTTCTTAACTCATAAAATAGAGATAATAATGCCCTTCAGAATACATCTGTGAATATGGTAAATTTTAAATCCTTCTGTAAATATAAGGTATTATTATTTTTAATCCTTTCTTCTCCCATGGTTCTCTATTTAGCCTTCTTATTAAAAAAGTAAAACCTAGGTTGGGCACGGTGGCTCACGCTTGTAATCCCAGCACTTTGGGAGGCTGAGGCAGGTGGATCGTTTGAGGTCGGGAGTTTGAGACCAGCCTGGCCAATATGGTGAAAACCCGTCTCTCCTAAAAATACAAAAATTAGCTGGGTGTGGTGGTGCATGCTTTATCCCCAACTCCTGAGGCAGTAGAATTGCTTGAACCCTAGAGGCGGAGATTGCAGTGAGCTGAGATCGTGCCATTGCACTCCAGCCTGGGTGACAGAGTGAGACTTTTGTCTCAAAAACAAAACAAAACCAAACAAAACAACCTTTCACTTAAACTTGCTATCCCCTCAAGCCACCTATCATTTCTCCTTCTTTTTCCTTTTTTAAAAAATTAAAATACCAAAATTTCAAAAGAAACACAGCTGAGCAAGGTTGAGGAGTGCAGGTATCACAGAGTCTGGGGCAGAGAATTGGTCTGTTTTATACGCATGTGAAACTAGGCAGCACAACTCCAAAGACAGGGGAACAGAGCAGAGAGAACCTGGCTCCAGAGCAAGGCACTGCCATGCGAGTCAAGGGTCCTGAAGCCTCATCTATAGAGTGAGATGAGCAGGATAATGATACCTGCAGGACTACTGTGAGGACTGGACTATGTACAGCCTAGCACTGCAGAGAGCACACAGGTACTCAATAAATGCTAGCGTCTGTTCTTACTTATAAGTGGGAGCTGAACGATGAGAACACATGGACACAAGGGGGAAAACAACACACACTGGGGCCTGTGGGGATGTGGCGGAAGGGCGAGCATCAGGAAGAACAGCTAGTGGATGCTGGGCTTAGTACCTCGGTGATGGGATGATCTGTGCAACAAACCACCATGGCACACGTTTACCCACATAACAGACCTGCACATCCTGCACATGTACCCCTGAACTTAAAATAAAAGTTTAGGGAAAAAATTTGATAAATATTTGTTGAAAAAAAGAATAAATAGCTCAATAATTCTGTCATTTTCTTTCTTTTTTTTTTTTTTGAAACAGAGTCTCGCTCTGTCACCCAGGCTGGAGTTCAATGGCGTGATCTCAGCTCACTGCAACCTCCACCTTCTGGGTTCAAGCAGTTCTCCTGCCTCAGCCTCCCGAGTAGCTGGGATTACAGGCGCCCACCACCACGCTTAGCTAATTTTTGTATGTTTAGTAGAGATGGGGTTTCACCATGTTGGCCAGGCTGGTCTTGAACTCCTGGCCTCAGGTGATCTGCCCGCCTCAGCCTCCCAAAGTGTTGGGATTACAGGTGTGAGCCACTGCGCCTGGCCAATTCTGTCATTCTTGAAGAAAGTAAATTTCTTTGTTGCATCCCCACCTCCTCCCAACCCCCAGCTTCAGTTATAGAAATGATTGATCTCTCCCCTCCCTTTCCCATCCTGTTCATAGCAGCATGGGAAGCAGTGCCCACCCCAATCCTCTTTGGACCAGAAGCTGAGCTACACTAGATGTGCTGGGGCTAGCGGATGAAAAAGGAACAGAGTGCTGTCCTTGTACTGCAGGAGTGTATGTGTGTGCATGGGGGTAGGGGGTACCATACAAGTACATTAACCCAATTCCTTCAATCTAATGCAGAGTGTGCATGAATGGGGTAAGCATAAGGGCTGTGGGAGCATCAAGGAGGCTCATGGCATTTAGCCTAAGGGGTCAGTTGGGAGGAGACGCCCCTAGAGGTTTATGAAGCACATGGAGGGAGTGGAATGGGTTGAGAGAAGAGAGAATAGGAGAGAAGGAAATCTGAGTGCTAAGCCAGCCAAGGTAGCTTGGGACCACCAGGTCTTCCTTTGAGGATCAGAATTCCCAGATCCTGAAGCTCATGTGAGAGTTTCCTACCAACCTTTTCCCCTGGTTATTTCTTGGTGTTGCTTTTCTATGACTGCTACAAATTACAGAAGGAGTAAATATGTCTTTTGAAAAATTTTCAGTCTTTTCCTGTGTTAGTTAAAATGACAGAGGAAAGAATTTCCTCCCTAAACAAGAGATGGGGAATAAAGCGGGGTGCAATCAGGGTGTCCACACTCAGGCCAAATTTCAGAATGCTTGGACTCAAGTCAGGGCTGGGGGGCAGGTAAGACAGGTAGACACTAGGGACCCAGAGGGGACAACAGAAGGCTGGAACCCTTCCTGGGCATTTCTCTTCCATGCAGAAAGGTGATCCTTGACCAACTCACCACACCAATGGAGAAATAGTTGTTCATGATGCTGTATGGGACCTGGTCCCCGTTTTCCACTTCCTCTCTGGGGATGACTTCCAGATGCCAGCGGTCCAGCATCACCAAGGGGCTCTGCTCAATGTCCTTCAGGATTTTTGTCAAGCTGCCCCCTTCATAACCTGTGGAGGACAGCACTGCATTTGTCACCACAGCAGAAAGGCAGTGTTCTTGCTAATGCACAGGTAGTTGTCAGGGGAGGTAAGCCCAGGGCATCTGTGACTAGGGGACTCCCCACTGTGTCTGTGGGCTGGAGACACTAATGTTCCCTGAACCACAGAGAAGGGGAGGACAATTGAAAATACTAAGATGCTGGGGGTAGGGCAGGGAGTGGGTGCTGGCTAAAGGTTGCAGGCTTGTGTAGCTGAAGCAAACCCTGGAGAAGCGGTGGGCTGGATGGCTGGGAGTCTCTGCATGGGAGAACAGCAGATGTCATGTAGGAGACTGTGTCATGTAGGAGATGGATAGTGTGGCAGGCAGAATTTTAAGATGGCCCCTAGGCCTGGGTCCTGCTTGCTCTGACACTGCCCACCAAGCATGGCCGATCATTGAACACTGACCGTTGCACTGCCTGGTCTTGACTCATTCTCTGAATTATCAGCCATCTGGAGTTCCCACCCTTTTCCTGGCTGGCAGCCTGATCTGTCTGCTCCATGTGTTGAGCTGAACTTCTCCACTTTCTGGCGCATGCCCAACTCCATGGTTGCAAAGTTCTCTGCCCCTTGCCTTATAAACTGGTCACCACTCTGTGTTTCTTCTTAGGGAAATTTCAAAATGAAGGCCCATGGCCATGGGGCTTAGGATAATCTGAATGCTTCTAGTGACACTAAGTAACTGGAGATGGAGCATTTTGGTCCTCAGTTTTACTCCTTATTCAGAAGATCAGCCATTTGTGGGAGAGGGAATTTCACACAGAAAACATCTAAGTGAGCATCTTCTCGGATGGGACTCTGGGGATGGGACACATGAGACTTTGTCTTTACTCTAGAGTTGATTGCTTTCTACTGGGGAAAGCAGGCTCTAAGTTGATGGTTTCAGGATGATATTAAACATGGGGGTGAGGGAGCAAAAACTCCCAGAGCCTCGAAGAGGGGCTTTTCTTCTAGATTCAGCATGGGATGGAGGGCAGAGAAAGGGTCATAGGCTTGACATGACTGCAGAGTTGAGTATTACGCTGCGGAATGTGATCCACCAAAGGGTAAGTTCAGCTTGGCTCTGTAGAGCATCTCTGTCAACAGAACACCTGTTCCCAGGGTAGCACCACTAGCATGCAAACTCACCTCCTCCCCAGCGGAGACAGCGGGCAAGGTCATTTCCTGTTCCAAGAGGCAGGACAGCCACTGGTGGATGCTTTGCAAAGTTGGCCTTATCTGCAAGACACACAGAGGAACAGAGAATCATATGCCATGGGACCATAGAATGTTTAAGTTGTCTTTTTATCCCCGATCTGATGCTTGAACCCCTCCATAGCATTCTTTGTTTGAATACCACACTGATGGGAAAAACACTACTTCCTAAAGCCATCTATCCCATCTGCAGCATGTTAACCACCACTAATTGAGTCAAATCTGTCCATTTGTGTTTTATATTCAGCTAAATCTGCATCCCTGCAACTTGCACATGTTTATTCAAATTTCATCCTAAATCTGTCCTTTGGGGTGGCAGCATACACCCCAAAACATTAAGTTGCATGTTTTTAATCCTTAATGACAATCAGCACTTACTCCATTTATTCCTCAGCCTAACCTTGCAAGGTATTATCCTCCTTCAAGTAGCTGAAGAAACTGAGACTGAGAGAGGGAAAGTAGTCTACAACCATTCTACCCTGAACACACTCAATCTCATCTGATTGCAGGAGCTAGGCCTGGTCAATACTTCAATGGGAGAGAGGGAAAGTAATTCCAGAGCCAGGATCCAAGCCCAGATCTCTATGGCTCTCAGTCCATTCCCCTCCTCTCTTCAGGGGCTAGGCAGGTACACAGATTAGTAAAACAGATGGGGCTAGGACACTAGGGAATAGTAGGACATTGGACAAGCTGAAGATGCTCACCTTCAACTTTTCACTATTCGAGTTTAAAAGTTAAAACTAACATTAGCTAAACAAACAAAACCTCCAGGTATTATTTGGCCCCCACACCAGTTTCTCACTTCCACACCTCTCAGGATTGCAATGACACAGATTCCTAATCATTCCTCTTCTGATAGTTGTGAAGGACATCAGATAGAACCATCAGAGAAAGCACAACAGTACATGTTTTCATCTGGCCTCAGATCTACTGCGGCACATTGTCTAGGCTGGGAGAGCTGAAGGGGGCACAGGCATCCATCAGTTTTGGGGTTGGGTGGGTATTTCCATGAGACCTCAGCACTCATGGTGGCCCTGGATGTGAGCAATGTGATTGTGGGGTTGGGAGAGATGCAGGAATCAGCAGGGGAGGCTCAAGCTAGGGCTGCCCTGGCAAACTGGAGCTCATAGGTCCTCCAGGTTTGAGGACTGAGATGGCCACTGGAAGGCTTGAGATAGAGAGCAGAGCAATGCGACAGCCTCTCTCATTGTCCTTAGAACACGTGATCGGAGCACTGCCTCCCTGCCTTTGCACAGCCCGCTCCCTTTGCCTAGAAGGCTCTTGTTTCCTGTGTCTGCCCCTTCTTCTGTGTCCCCACCTTGGCGGGTCAGCTGTCCTTATGGTGTTGAGGCTAGAAACCTGTATGCCACCCTGGGTTTTTCCTTTTCCCTCACACATCCATTCACATATCACATTCTACGTGCTGTCTCCTTAACAGATCTCCAGGAAATATCTTCTCTCTATCCCCATGGTGATGCCTGAGTGCAGGTATGATTCCTTCCCACTGGTATCGCTGCAACAGCCTCCTCTTGGCTCTCTCCGCCTCCAGTTCCACCCTCCTAGTGTGTCGCCCATGCTTTCACCAAGAAGGGCAGTCCACGAACCACAGTCCCTTGAATTGGCTCACTGCTTTCATTTCTGGGATGGGGCTGTGTGGCTCCCCATGGCCCCATAGCCTGCCACAGTAGGCCCAGGAACCAGGCTCTGCCTTTCTCCCTACCCTCACCCTTCTGCACATCCTGCCTCCCACACAACATGTCAGCCATTCTCAAGTGTTTTCACTTCCTTAAAGCACAAAGCTCTCTGTGGCTCAGCTCAGAAGCTGCCTTTGGGAGGCCCTCCCTAGTTGCCCCAGCCTGGACCTGGTGCCTCGTCAGAATATTTCCTTAGCACCAGAAATGATCTCATTGTACTCTCTTGTAGTTATCTCCTTGTTTGTTCCCTGAATGTACTGTAACCTCCCCGAGGGAGGCTGGGTCTTATTCTCACAGCATCTTCACACATATCGACTGAAGTCTGCTATATGCAGATGCAGTGTTAGGTGCTTCAGCTCTGAGAGTGGGCAAAAAAGCCATGGCTCAGATTCTCATGGTGCTTACTTACTGTCCAGTGGGACAGACAGATATTAAAGAGGAATCCATGGAGACAATGCTGCATTTCACATTCACGTCAGAAAAGAGAGGAGCACTATCCTTTAAGAAGGTGGCTGAGGCTGGTGGGTGTGTCAGGGGAGGCTCCCCTGAGGAAGCCACATGTCAGCTGAGATCTGAAGTGGAAGCTGACTGAGTGAAGGCTGGGGCAGCACTGCAAACAGGGTGGCCAACTTGTGCGAAGGTCCTGAGGTGCAAGGGAGACTGGAACACCCAAGGGTCTGAGAAAGCGGCCGGGACCTGAGTCCAGATGGAGAGGGATGGAGGTAGAAATAAGTCTGGAAGGGTGTGCAGCAGCTGAGTCACTCAGGGCCCTGTAGATTACTTCAAGGGTTTTGTCTTTATTCTAAGAATAATGGAAGCCACTGGTGTGCTTTATGCACACCATGCACCCAGTGACATGCAGGAAAGATTGCTGTGGGTGTAGGGAGAGAACAGATCAGAGAGGGGACCATGGAGGGGCACTGGAGAGCACTGAACAAGTGCTTAAATGAGAGTGAACGGATGAGTATCTTACACAGTTATCCCTTTTACTTCTGCTTTTTTTCTCTTTGGGTCACTAACCTGTGAAAAAAAACTAATATTTCTTCCTCCTTCTGTGATCTTCCTTTTTTCTGTTTTGAGCAACTTCTATCACCTGTGTCCTCTGCGGATGAATTGCATAAAGCTCTCTGCCAAAGCCTACTTTCTCCTTCATGGTGGGGAGGGAGCTGTGTGAGTAGTCCAGTACCGCAGCCATCCACCCTCTGCGGATCAGCTTTTCCTTCCTTGGCTCCCAGAGGACTCCTCCCTCCTCCCACAAACAGCTCCAGAGCCCAAGGTGACAGGAGAGCGTGGGTGGCTGCTTGGCAGGGCTGTGTCCATGGCAACCAAAGTGCCCGGGGGAGTGGCGGGCGGCAGGTGTACAGTCCTGCAGCCTTCTCACCCAGCTAGGTGGTCTACTTACAACTCCTGGAGGCACAGCTTTCTCTGCCCTGGTCACGGTCTAGTCCTGGCTTATCCTTGACTCCCCTCTTCCTCTCATCTCCCATATCCAGTCTGTCAGCAAATTGTATTGCCTTTACCTTCTAAAGATATCCAGAAGCTGGCCACTTCTCACCACCCCTCTGTTTCTACTGTGGTCCAAGCCCTGGACATCTCTTAGATTGCTGCAGTGGCCTACTAACCGATCTCCCCGCTTCTGCCCTCTTCTCTTAATCTGTCATGTTCTTCCTTTGCTAAAAACCATCCAATGTCATGAGACCCTCCCAGTATAAAAGCCATATTCCATAGAATGCCCTATTTGTCCTAGTCACCTGGCCCCTCATCACCTCTGCTTCATCCTCTGTAGCTTTTCTTGAATCCACTTTGCTCTGGCCATGCTGACCTGCCTCCTGCTCCTACTGCAGGGCCTTTGTCTTTGCTGTTCCTTCTGCCTGGACTGCCCTTCCTCAAGTATCCATGTGGCTCACCCCTCCTCCAGATCTCCACGCAAATGTTGTCTTCTCTGTGAGGTGTTAGATTGCCGCCTTGAGCTCCCCGTGCCCCTTCCCTGCTGTATTTTAAACACCTCCTGACATACTATGTCTCATTTATTTAATTGTTCATTGCCTGTCTCTTTCCTCTACATGGTACGCTCCATGACAGCAGAATTTTTTGTTCATTTCCTGCTGTATCTCCAGTGCCTTGGGGAGAGCTTGAGTCATTGTGGGGCGCAGGCGGCATTTGTGGAATGAAGAATGGAAAGCCCAGGGCTCATCGCTCAGGGCCCAGTCTCTGACTTTGATGACTGTCCTCCCCAGTGCTCCCCCCAGCCGCTTTCTTGTACCTATATTACACTTTGCAGTGTTTGTCTGGGTTCTCTAGGGTTAGATCTTGACTCTGCTTCCATCCCAAAATTTCAGTCAGTTTCCATCACTTACTGGGGCTGATGTGTCCGAGGACCTACAGATCCAGGTAGAGCTGGGTAGAACTCAGGCTACCAGCCTTCCAGCCTGGGCCTTGTTATCTAGGTGTACTGTAGAGGACACAGCTCAGCATGGTCCTTCTTTGCTTGCACTGATTTGTACTTTGCAGATGCACTTTCTGGACTCAGGCTCCGGGTGTTCATCTCAAGGTGATTTGTCCCAGGCTATGATCTATGCTTAGTTCTCTTGCCTTTACCCACCCCAAAGGATCTGCCCAGAATTCCACTCCTGTCCTCCCACCTCCCAAATCTGGCCTGTCCTGCCACTGCCCAAACGCCAGCCATGACAGATCTGCTTTATAGGGAAGGCCTGAAACTAAACTGTTACCTCTGTATTAGAGGGAATCATTTCATTGTCTTATTTCTTTCTTTTTTTTTTTCCACCCAAAGCAATTTTTTTTTTTTTTTTTTTTTTTTTTTCTGAGACGGAGTCTCGCTCTGTGGCCCAGGCTGGAGTGCAGTGGCCGGATCTCAGCTCACTGCAAGCTCCACCTCCCGGGTTCACGCCATTCTCCTGCCTCAGCCTCCCGAGTAGCTGGGACTACAGGCACCCGCCACCTCACCCGGCTAGTTTTTTGTATTTTTTAGTAGAGACGGGGTTTCACCGTGTTAGCCAGGATGGTCTCGATCTCCTGACCTCGTGATCCACCCGTTTCGGCCTCCCAAAGTGCTGGGATTACAGGCTTGAGCCACCGCGCCCGGCCTTTTTTGTTTTGTTTTTTTTTGTTTTTTTGCCAAAGCAAATATTTAGTCAAGTCTTGGTCCAGAGGAAGATACAAGGATGAACAGACATGGCTCCATGTCCCTTTCTTTTTTATTGCCTTCTGCTAATTGTAAATATGCTTACTATAAATAAGCAGCAAAGGCCCTCTCAGCCCATGCTTACCAATGCAATCCAAAATCCAGCCAACTGTCCCATCTCCGCCACAGGCCAAAACACGGAAGTCTGGAGTATCATGGAAAAAGTTCAACCTGAGAAGAAGAAAGGCCAAAATGGACTTGTTACTAGGTTGCGGTTGACATTGATACACGTTGAGTCAGAGTCTCCCCTGTTCCCCAGGAGTAGGTTAAGACCTCAGTTCCTTTTGTGGTTGAAAGGGTCACTCAATGTTCTGAAACCAGAAGTTACTATGCAGTGCCTTGAACATGGAGCCAAGGCCAAGGGGCCCATCCTTGTACAAGGAGAATCTGACTCAACATTCAACACAAATGGAAAACAGTTTTCTAGAAATTCTCTACTAGCTATGCCGAGGAGTCCAGAGTTTGTACATTTTGGCGTCAATACAAATAGACCCCAGTGTTTTCACTCCTCTTGGGCTCTCCCGCCTACTCTGTCCTGACATCTGCCCTGGTAAGTGAGATGCACCGACTTTGCTGGATCTTCACTTCACTCTCCTGTGGGCCACAGTGAGTGGAGTGATGCCCTTCTCTTCTCAGGAGCCTTAACCCTGGAGAGCAGGGTGCTCAACCTGGGGTCCATGAACCTCCAAGTGTTCTGTGGATTGGATTCAGAGGGCCATGGACTTGGAGGAGAAAATATTACATTCTTATTTTCCCTAAGCTCAAACTGAAATTAGTAGTATTTCCTTCCATTCAGCATGTAGGCAACAACCACAGCAGTCTGAACGATAGCCATGATTTTGTCAATGGTCAAAATCACAGGCATGTTAGTGTTTCATCACGGTTGTGGCAGATGTCTCATAGCACCGTCATGCTCATCACTGCTCAGAATTTACAGCAGTTATTAGACCCGCGTCTGGGTCTTCCTATTTAATGTGTTGGTGAAGCTCCTATATTCTCATATCACTAATTTGTTTTACTGTTTTGATAACTATTTTTTGATACGGTTTCCCTGGTTACCTTTTATTATTTCATTTTATGCATTAAGAAATATTCTAAGAGGGTGTCTGTATGCTTCACCAGACTGCCAAAGGGGTTCCTGGCACAAAAAAGTTAAGAACCTCTGCTTTAGAATGAATGTGACCTGCGGACACCTTGGGGGTGGGACTCGGGAAGCCGAAGGTCAATATTTCCAATCTGCCCAGCCTGGTGGTCTGAGAAGAGCCCGGGAGCTTTCAGAGTCACTGATGCATGTGTAGGCAAATTAACATTCCTTCTCTTCCACTTCTCTTGCAGAACTCTGCTCTCCAACAGGAAGTGAATTCTGAACAGAGGCTCCCTCCAGCCAGGCAACCTGTCTGATTACAGAGTGACAGGCGCATGAGAGACCCTCAGGGCGCATCAGCCCTGGAAGTAGCCATTTGGCTCGTCATCTCAGATGAAAACAATTTAGAATACATGAGGTTAAGCTGGAGGACGGTCTGCAAGTTTTGGCAGTGGGCTTGTAAAGGTGTCTGTGGGGGGCTGCTCCGTCACAAGGCTGTGCTGTTCAGCAGTGATGGCAATCATGGTGACTGTGAGGGCAACTGCAGTGGTATACAGAGGTGGGCTCTGTTCTGAAATTAGTTTTACAGGCAAATCATGGCAGGAGTACTGAATCTGTACTTACGTTTTCTTTCTCTTTTTAACTGGGCCTTGTACTACCGCTGCCACAAATAATAGCTTTGGTGTCAGCCAACCAAAAACAGGGTCAAATTCTCTTTTCAGAGTCCTTACTCCAACCTCTCTGAGGGGTCTTGCTGAACCCGGAGTAGAAATCCCGGTTGGAGGTTGGGCAAAGTGGCTGTGTGCTGGGCAAGCCCAGCCCAGAGTATGCAGACAGCCCCGGCTCTCGAGCACTGGCCCGGACTGGGAGGAAGCCCAGGCTTTCCCTGCCTTCTAGCCCAGGTGCTGGCGGGGCCGCATCACGGGGACCTGCAGCTCACCATTAGCCGCGGACACAGGGACCATGCCTCCCACCGGGCCTCTTTTCAACCCCATGCTAACAAGCAGAGAATAACCAATAAGTGGCAGGAGGAGCAAAACATCTCAAAATCTAATGATTTAGAAAATAAAAGTGATTCCATTGAACAAGTAATTGTCTTGATCCTAAAATGCCCCCAACAGTGGAACACCAAGGCAGAGCTCTGAGTCACTGTCTAGATTTCCAAACTGCTGACTGACAATGATAAGAAAACTTTCTCTTCTCTGATGATTCAGTATGAAGACACCAGCTAACAGAGCCTTGCAAATAAGTTAAAATAATTTACAAGCCTGTTCCTCCTGTCAATCAAATGAATGGTGTGTGCGGTTACCCCCTCTTATAAAATCAACAACTTTTTCTAGGACAAGCTACAGGAGGCCACTTCTCAAACAGAGTTAGCCTTCCTGGGCATCCTGAATATCTCCAGGAGTCAGAGTAGGACGTGAGAAAAAGCAGAGACAGGGAGTAAAATGGCAGGAAGGGACAAGTTGAGAGACGAAAGATAAAAAAGGTGACAAAAGAGGCATCTTCATTGGAGATTAAAAGGGACGGGGAGAAATAAGAGGTAAAGATTGTGATCTCCATACCCTGGAGTAGGCCCCCCATTGTCCAGGTTGAAAACTTGTTTGGGGTTGAGCAGATAGTGGAATTTCCGAAGAATTCTATGGAAAAAAAAAGAAAAGGAGGGAGAGAGAGAGACAGAGAAGGAATATGTCATCGTGAGAAGTCACATTAGGGCAAACACCTCTGGAGCCCACCGGTGGCAGGGATGAGGGTTCATCCTCATCCCTGGAGGGGAAGGCACTGCCTGCTGACCCTGGTGTCCAGGCTCCACCTGGCATCCCCGTGTTATCAGCCGCGGTTCAAGGCTGCACTACCAACCTAGCTCCTAAGCCCAGAAGCATCACTCCTTACAAAGAGAACAGGGCAGAGAAACCCAGAGAACAGAACTTTCATTCTAAAGCTTTATCCTCCACAGAGACCTTTCCCCAAATGTTCTAGGGTCTAGGCAGTGTGATTCTGCCCTCTGCAGACTATACAAAAGCATCACAGGACCCCCCTCTTCCCCAGGGAGAGGTCCCCTGCAGTCCTGGGATCAGGAGGAAATGCAGGAGGTGGCATTGGGCAGGGGGCGGCTGAGAGGCCCTGACTGCACCCAGGCCTGCTTTCCTGGCTCCAGCTTGGAGTCAGGTCAGTTCAGGAGGGGTGTCCTGCCCCTTGGAGGGGGTGGGGGTCCTCATAGTTCTTGCTTTAACTCTACTAATTATTATTTTTTAACCTGGATTCCAGATCACAGTGCCCTCTGTTAATGATCCCGGAATTGGGAGACAGAGCTGCTTTAACCATTCTCTCTGTCCTCCTGTGCTGTTTAGCAGTTTCTAGCCACCATTGAACTGGGCATTTTAGCAAACTGATGAGGTGGATGCCCTGGCTTCTCATGGGTGATGGTAGCACAGGAGGCCCTAATCAATGGGACCCCCATCATCTCTTAAATCAAGAGATCTGAGAGGCTAGAAAGGCACAGGCATCTTAGAGCGTGGTCTAACCCTGGTGGTCTTAATAATGGCTACGCGGGCTGTGGGCTAATTGCCGTGTCTATTCTCACCTGTGAGAGGAGGAATGCTAATTATCTCCATTTTGCAGAGGGAGAAACCGAGGCCTGGGGACTTTAAGTCACTTGGGCCAGGTCATAAAGTGGCAGGTGGCAGTGTTGGGATTTGAGTCTGCTTGTCTCCACAGCCTGCTGTGTTACTGCCAAGGGGAGGAAGGGCCTGAGTCGTGTTGCTCTAGTTGCTCCACTTTGAAACAGAAGAGAACGTACCTTTCTCCTTGTCTCCCTCCACTCTTGGGGTTCACCAAGACCAGCAGGGGGTGGGTACCCGGGGTGGGGATGATCTTATACTTGAAAGGTAAAAGAAAAAGAAATTAGCTCTGCTTCATCCAATAGGGGGGTGAAATGAGAGTTGAAGCCAAGACAGCTTCAGAGAGGCAGATGAGAAGCAGGAGGGCAGGCGGTCAGGTGTTTGTCCACTGGCTGAATTTTCTGAGGGGCTTAAGTAGCTAAGTGTCTCCAGTTTGAATGGTCTTTAAGCAGTGTTAACGGAAATGAGGGTTTGAGGTTGGGAGCAGCGACGGAACAATGGTGCTGTAGCTTCAAATCATTCAACAGTGATGTGGTCTTGTACCTTCAGCACAAGAGTAAATTTTGTGGGGGACACAACTGAATATGATCTTAGAAAGCACGGCTGTCTGATCGTACATGTAAGCGAAATAGCACTCATGGAGTGAGCCACCGCTTCCACCCTGGCGCCTTCCAAATGCTGATTTCCCGCCCCAGTTTCCTCCTGAACCCTGGTCCCACGTTTCTCACTGGCCAGTGGGTACTGTCGACTGGACGTCTCACCATCAGTACAAGCTCAACGTGCCTCATACATGACACATCTTCTCTCCCTATGAAACTCAGTCTTTCTCCTGGTTCCCTCTTTCTGTTATTCATTCATCCATCCAAGGAAGGTGTTGTCCTGTCAAATCTTTCTCAGAAATGTCCCTTTACCTCTGGCTGCCACAGCCCCATGCTGCTTTGTGCCTTTCCCACCCTAGGTAAGTCCTGCATGCCATTCCCACACTGTTCCTTCCCAGGACACCAGGTCAGCCATGCCACACTTGCTCAAAAACTTGTAATGACATCTCATTATTAAAGGAGGATTTGGATTTTGTGGATAAAATGTAAATCTCCTAACCTGGCATTAAAGGCCTTTTCAGTCTAGCCCTATTCTACTGCTATCTCCTAATTTCTGCTAACCCTTAGCCGCAGGTGCAGCCATGTCCTGCTCTTGCTCCTCTAGTAAGTCTAGAGTATGTCTCTTGCATTCCCACCCATGGGTCTGCTCATGCTGGTTTCTTCTCCCATTCCATGATCTGAAATGCCCACTTCCTTCTTTGCAAACTCTTAAAAAAAAAAAAAAAACAAACTTCTGGCTGGGCATGACCACTCATGCCTATAATCCGAGCACTTTGAGAGGCCGAGGTGGGCGGATCACAAGGTCAGGAGTTTGAGACCAGCCTGGCCAACATGATGAAACCCCATCTCTACTAAAAATATAAAAATTAGCCTGGCATGGTGGCATGCGCCTGTAATCCCAGCTACTCGGGAGGCTGAGGCAGGAGAATCACTTGAACTTGGGAGGTGAGGTTGCAGTGAGCCGAGATCTTGCCAGTGCGCTCCAGCCTGGGCAATAGAGCAAGACTCCGTCTTGGAAAAGAGAGGAAAGGGAAAGGGAAAGGGAAAGGAAAGGAAAGGTCAAGAAGAAAAGACAAGACAAGACAAGACAAGACAAGACAAGACTACCACCACCACCAACAAAAACCTTCTTATCCTCAGGGCTCAATTCAAGAGACATCTCCTATATGAAGTTTCCCTTGATCATTGAAACTAAAATGATTGCACTTAAAACATGTACTATTGGCTGGGCACGGCGGCTCACACCTGTGAGCACTTTGGGAGGCCAAGGCAGGCAGATCACCTGAGGTCAGGAGTTCGAGACCAGCCTGGCCGATATGGTGAAACCCCATCTCTACTAAAAATACAAAAATTAGTTGGGTGTAGTGGTGCATGCCTGTAATCCCAGCTACTCGGGAGGCTGAGGCAGGAGAATCGCTTGAACCCGGGAGGCAAAGGTTGCAGTGAGCTGAGATCACACCATTGCACTCCAGCCTGGGAGACAAGAGCAAAACCCCATCTCAAGAAACAAACAAGCAAGCAAGCAAACAAACAAACCATGTACTATCTTCTGGAGTTTCTTTTGTTGTTCATTTGTATTTTTTTTAACTTTCTCAGATAAATGACTCAAAACATCAACTGGATTTAAAATGCATTGGGAGCAGAGTGAGGTGTGTGTAACCCTATTACCAAGGACCGTATAGCACCAGACACAAGAGTGGGTACTCAGCAAATACTTGTGGGTTCAGTGGAAGGATACACCAATGTGGATATGCAGCTCTGCTCCATATTCAATATCTACTGCCTGCTTTTCCAGATCTCAAGCTAAAAGTCCAGCAAACACAGTGCCATGTTGTTTGAAAAGGATAGTAGCATTCCCAATGATCTAAAAAATTTGTCTCACCTGCCCAGGGTGACTATGTGATGCCCAGAAGCATCTTGGAGGCTAAGGAATAATTCCTCACCTCTGGAGATGACATTCAACGTATTTAACAGCCAACCCTACAGCATGGACTCTGTCCCATCATAACAGATGCAGCACAACCTGCTGGCTGCCTGCCCTAAACAACTGGCATACATGTATTGGGTGTGGATGTGTGTGTGCCTGTGTGTGTTTCCCACCTTTCTGCCCTTCTAGGTTTCTAGAGCTTTCTCACATGTTTAGATTCTCCCCTCATTCTGCCTTATGTTTCACTTTTCTTTTTTTTCTTTTGAGGCAGAATCTCCCTCTGTTGCCCAGACTGGAGTGAAGTGGCACAATCTTGGCTCACTGCAACCTCCACCGCCCAGGTTCAAGCGATTCTCCTGCCTCAGCCTCGAGAGTAGCTGGGATTACAGGCGCCTCCCACCACGCCCAGCTGATTTTTGTTTTTTTAGTAGAGACGGGGTTTCATCATGTTGGCCAAGTTGGTCTCAAACTTCTGACCTTAGGCAATCTGCACACCTCAGCATCCCAAAGTGCTGGGATGACAGGCATGAGCCACCGTGCCTGGTCTGTTTTACTTTTCACAACACGTGAATCTGTATGTTCTCATTTAATCTTACAGCACCTCTGGGAGGTGGGCAGGGCAGGGATTACTGTGTCCCCTTTGAGCGGAGGAAACTTAAGGCTCAGAGGCAGAGCAGGAGGCCCCAATTTTCTATTTCCTTTTCTAGTACTCTTTGTTCCTCACCAGACTGCCTTCCCTGCATTCCTTGGAACTCTGTGGAAGGCACAAAAAATGTTAATTGGTGAACCCAAGTAAAAAAATGAGTTCTTAAGTATACATTTAAGGATTAAGAAGAACTTTTAGATCTGGTTAGCTTCATTTTGGCAGATCATGTTCTGGAGACAGCTTGGCAATCCTGGAAAACCCATTGTCTATTTTTAGGCCACATCTTTGTTATTATTTAGGACATCTGCATATTAAAGTTTTATGTAACTTGTTCCTAAAATAGTAACAAAGCCCAAGAAGACCAGCAATGGGATCAGCCAACCTTTCCTCTCACCACTTGCTGACAGTGTGGCTGTCAAAGGTAACTCCAGAGGCCAGAAAAAAATGCCCTCCTGGGTGGTATAACTGGTCAGACAAGAAGGCAAATGATGAGATGCTTTTCTACAGCACCTGAACCCCATCCTGCCCGCCACAGCCCTGGAACAACTTAGAAAGTGCAATTGGATTTAGAGCTCATGAGGTACCTGCATGACAAGTTCACCCTTGGCGGATACGCAGCCATCAGACTTCCCACCTGGCCTGTCCTGTGAGAAGAAAGGAAAGACAAGCATCTTTTGGAAAAAGAAGACTAATACAAAGAGAGAGATCAGATGAAAAACAAATGGCTGATATGAAGAGATCAGAAAGCTAGTGTAGTATGGAGACAAGTTTTTCAACATAGGGCTTCTGACCTAAATAAAGAAATGTACCCCTATGACTTTTTCTAGGATTCTCAAAGCCTCCAGTGATGACATCACTGGCTGACTTTACCTTTGAGGCAAGGGACATAATGGGGAGCACTGAAATTGGCAGAATTCCACTTAGTTGATTTAGAAGCTTGAGCTCTGAGAAGCAAATTCTTAGACTTGGCCTTGCTTTCCTTCTTTCCTTCCTCCCTTCCTTCCTCCCTCCCTTCCGTCCTCCCTCCCTCCCTCCCTCCCTCTTTCTTTCTTTCCTTCTTTCTTTCTTGACGGAGTCTCGCTCTGTCACCAGGCTGGAGTGCAGTGGTGTGACCTTGGCTCACTGCAAGCTCCGCCTCCTGGGTTCAAGCGATTCTCCTGCCTCAGCCTCCTGAGTACCTGGGACTACAGGCGCCCGCCACCACATCCAGCTAATTGTCTTGTATTTTTAGTAAAGACGGGGTTTCACCATGTTGGCCAGGATGGTCTCGATCTCTTGACCTCGTGATCTGCCCCCTCGGCCTCCCAAAGTGCTGGGATTACAGGTGTGAGTCACCGCTCTGGGCCATAGGCTTGGCTTTTCTGCTGAGCACTATCTAATGATATGATGTTGTCATTTTTCTTGGTTTTGTTTATCTTGTTTATTTTTCTAATGTTTATTTTATTAAGGTTTTCTCACATATAGTAAAATGCTCAAATCTAAATTGTATGACTTGATGAATTTTGTATATGGGGATGGCCTTGTAACTACTACCTCTTCAAGCATAACCCTGTTGTGACTCCTGATACCATATGAGTTTTGCCTGGCTTTTGAATTTAATATAATGGATTCATACAGCATATCTTTTTCTGAGTCTAGCTTCTTTGGTTCAGCATTATACTTTTGAGATTCTCCACGTTTTTACTCTATGCATAGCTTGTTCTTTCCCATTGCAACGTAGTTTCCCATTCTATGAATGCCAGATGCCGACATGCCTCAATTTATTCATCTCTTCTCCTGTTAATGGTCATTTACTTGTTTCCAGTTTTTAACTGTCATGAATAAAGTTGCTATGAGCATTCTTGTGCGTGTCTTTTGGTGGAATAAATGCTTGGGTTTTCCAGGTAGATGCACTGGAGGAGAATTGTTGAGTTATGAAGTCTGGTTATTTCCAATACAGTAAATATTGCTAAATGATTTTCCAACATGTTGGTATTTTTCAGGGTTTTTTATTTTTATTTTTGAGACAGAGTCTCACTCTGTCACCCAGGCTGGAGTGCAGTGGTATGATCTCGGCTCACTGCAACCTCTACCTCCTGGGATCAAGCGATTCTCCTGCCTCAGCCACCCCAGTAGCTGGAATTTAGGGTGCTCACCACCACACCTGGCTAATTTTTGTATTGTTAGTAGAGATGGTGTTTCACCATGTTGGCCAGGCTGGTCTTGAACTCCTGACCTCAAGTGATCCACCCGCCTCAGCCTCCCAAAGTGCTGGGATTACAGGCATGAGTCACTGTGGCTGGCCTTTTTCTCAGGTTTTTAATGAGGAAGAAGTAGCTGGTCAAGTTCAGAGTGACATGTGAGGAATAAGTGGGACTTGCAACATTATTAAGATGGGAAGATGCCATGGTTAAGTGTTGGTGTTTGTTGAAAGAGGAGTCTTCAACACAGGTGACAAAGTGTCAGGTGGGGGTAAAGGAGCTTAATTTTGCTGCTTTCATTTCCAAATTGGCTGAGACACCCAAGTGGAAACTCAGGAGGTAGAGGGAGATAGGGTTTGGATGTGGCAGGGAGATTGGCAGAGATGAGGGAGGTTGGGAGCCTGGCCATGCATAGGTGGTGTGTGCTGTGCTCTGCCTGCAAGAGGCTTAGAACAAATGTGCTTTCCTTGATGGGTCATTTCAGGGCAACTGGGATGGCCAGCAATTGGAAACAGTTTGGTCAGAGAAGTTTTCTCTCAAAATCTGATCTGTGTAGCGCTGACCTATTTCAAGCACATGCTGAAGGCACAAACCCAACAGAGAGGAGCAGACAAGATTAACGACTAGGCACTGGCTAAACACCCAGGTGATAAAATAATCTGCACAACAAACTCCCGCGACATGTGTTTGCCTGTGTAACAAACCATCCCATGTACCCTCTAACCTAAAATAATAGTAAAAAAAAGAAAGAAAAGAAAACACAAACCCAAAGAGTTGTCAGGGAAGCCCTGCGAGGGATGTGAATGTCTGAAAGCTGCCTGCATCTGAAACCAGAACCCAGAGAAGCTAGAGCCCTCGCCAGGGCAGGAGCACTCACCCGGGTGATGGGGCATATGGAGGTGGGCAGCAAGATGTGGTCTCTGAGTTCCCCACCGTCACACAACGTTGATAATTCACATTTGCGGTGAAACTGCGGGGAGAAATGAAAAAAATGAAAAAGAGAGTAAGCAAAAGTGAGCAAAGAAACATCAAACATGAAGGTGGAGAGGTTTTGGGGAGAGGCGAGCTGTCTAGTGCTCCCCCAAATCCTGATGCACTGCTGACTTTGACAGTATTGCCGTGTGTGTGTGCGTGTGTGTGTGTGCGCGCATGCGTGTGTGTGTGTGTGTGGTTAAGGGTGCAAAGGCAGCTGTGGGCAGAACAAGGAGGCCAAGAGCTGCTCATGGCTACTGAAGCAACAGGGTCATGAGCCAGCCTGTGACCCTTCAGTGTGGCACCCCGTGTTGATTCCAGATCCCCCTTGGATGTGTGCTCTCCAGGTCCCGAGACTCTGGGAGGAGGGAGATCTTGATGAAAAAACTCATGGATGGCTGAGAGTAAACCTTGTGATTCAACCTTTGTCTTTTGAGAGTTCTGCAGTCTGGTTTTGAGAAATCTACATTTTGAGGCTGATACCTGGGAAGAAGGACAAGAGCTGGCACTGAGTTTTGACAGGCAGGTCAGCCAGCTCAGTGGCTGCCAGTGGCACTCTGGGTGTCCAGTGGGGCTGTGGACACAGCATGTGCGGTGGCTGGTGGCAGCAGATCCAAACCTTTGGCCCTGGCAGTGGGGCTGCTCTGAGGAATGTGCCTTCAGGGCAGGCACCCCCTCCTATGATGTTCCTGTTGTCCAATTTTTCTCCCACTCTGTCAGTGTCCCCGGCCCCAGGTGACACCCAGGTGAAAGAAGTTCACAGTTGGGCCTGCTGATCCCAGCTGCCAGGCCACAGAGACAGTGGACTGGCCAGCTTCTTCTTCAGCAGTCCTCACTCCCCTGGTTCGGGGGTGCCTTCTCTCTGGGCAGCTTGGTAATTCACTGGAGCATCGTTAGGCTGAGGGCATTGCATAGGGGCTGTGAGGCTCCCTCGCTCCCCTGGCTCTGCTCGTGCCCTCTGGCAGGATGTTCACTGCTCCTGGGCTGCAGTTTGGGCAAAAAAAACATTGAAAAGAAGCAGGGCCGCCCTGGGCGCCAACCCACCGTCATCCGGCACCACACGCAGTGCCGCGCAGTGACACTCTGGTAGCACTTGATACTTTTGTGGCACCGGTCACACTTGACGGAGGAGTTCCCTTCCACCCATGCATGCTGCATCACCTGCGGGAGGGAAGCGAAGGATGCCAGGGAAAACGGCAGAACCATGCCCCACCGAGGCCCTGGGCTGGAGGAGAAGGATCTGGGAGGGGATGCTGAGAGCCAGAGGGACTGTTTCCTATGTAGAGGATGCTTATTGGAGGTTGGATTGCTTTGCCTAATGGCACGATGTGGTTCCTCCCTGCCTAACTGCCATTATGCGAATCGAAGTAGATTAAAAACCTGCTTTGCCACATTTTGAACAGCTCAATCGCCCAGGCAGGCAGGCCTCTGAGCAGCATCTTGTCTGGCAGTCCATCTGTTTGTCTTGCAGAACTCCTTGCAGTGATGTGTTTGTATGCGCCCTCTTGTGGAAGGCAGCGTGGTGCAGAGGAACTCTGGAGGGTTTGGGTGGGCCACAGAAAAAACTGGCTGGAGTCTCTTTGAAGTGGTGGCCTTTGGCCAGTTCTTAGACCTCTCTGAGTGTCAGGTCCCTGACCTGTAGAAATTGGTATAAGAAGCCCCACTTCTGGGGTTACCGGGGCAGTGCAATGAGATAGCATGTTTGGAAGGGCCTCCCTGGGACAGTCCTGGCCCTTTGGGGGTACCCACAACTGGGTAACACCCTTCTCCTTCCTCAGCCTTAGCTGCTCATTAGAAGCACCTGGGGGAGCTTTTAGACGTCCTAATGCCCAGCGGACACTCCAGAGCAAATAAATTAGAGTCTTTGAGGGTGGGGCACATGATTAATATGTTTTAATGCACTCTGGGTGATTATAATGTGAAATTGAGACTGAAAAGCACTCTAGAAGGAAATTAGAGAAAAGTCAAAAGAAATTAGTGAGGATCCATTGGTGCTTTTCACACCTGTTTCCTGGAGAGCTGGTTGTATCTGCTCCATGACCAGGAAATACCACGAGGGCAGGCTAGGCATTTGGAAACAGGTGGGAATGGTGGGGATGTTTTTGTATGTGTGTGTCAGTGCAGCTAAAGCAACAGCAGCTGGCTAGTAGCCCCACTATCTGGGAGGCTGAGGAATTCTCACCAAAATTCTCCCTCAAAATTTTCACCATGGTACCACAAATAACAGAAGGAAGTAGATACGGACTCTAGGAGAAGGTGGGGGACATACCCTGAAGTGCCTAACTACAAGCGCAGTATTAAAAACCCACAAAATATTCGTGTAATTCTGTCCAGGTTTGTATTAAATAAGAATAAATGTGTTTTTTTGAGACAGTCTCACTCTGTTGCCCAGGCTGGAGTGCAGTGGCATGATCACAGCTCACTGCAGCCTCAACCTTCCAGGTTCAAGTGATCCTCCCAGCCCAGCCTCCCGAGTAGCTGGGACTACAGGAACATGCCACCACACCAGGCTAATTTTTGTATTTTCTTTTTGTAAAGATAGGATCTCACCATGTTGCCCTGGCTGGTCCCAAACTCCTGGGCTCAAGCTATTGGCCTTCCTCAGCCTCCCAAAGTTCTGGGATTACAGGTGTGAGTGACTGCACTCGGTCCGAGAATAAATGTTTTAAATTACTTAGCAATTAAATTGCTTAAGGCCTCCCCTAAGAATGTTTTTGGTAAAATTATTGCTCCAGAAAATGTGTCAGTTTGGTTGGTAGCTTATCACCTTGTACCTTGCACTTCCAAGGGTGTAAATAACACGGTTTGCTAATTAATCTGTCATCTACATGGCCACATTGAATTTGCTCTGAGATTATTATTTCCATTTTGCAGAGGAAAAAAATGAAAGTTTCAGAGAGGTGAACTGACTGGCCCTAGGTTCCAAGGCTGGTGAATGGCCAAGTAGGGTTTCCTAGCCAGGTCTTTTGATCCCAAGTCCGGAGCCGTTCCCCCAACACCACGTTGCCTTCCCCATTCTCTTTGGAATCGAGGAGATGATGAAAGACTGGGGTTGCTTCTGCAGGCTGAGAAGGTTATGAGTGTGCCCTGCCGGCCCCTCATCGGCCTCACTCTGTTCTCTGTGTGACAAGTGGCCAGAGTGCAGGCTTAGGGCCTGCATCCAGCAGGTACACCATGTGTCCCGGTGAATGGCATGGACATGGAGCAGGGTGTGCATGGGGTGGTGCAGATGGCATGGATGAGACCATGCAGTGTCCATGGGGCATGCACACAAATCCTAGGAGGCGCCTTTCTCTCCCAGGAGTCCTTCTGCAGGAGGGTTGGGTACCACTCTCACTGCTAACTATCTCCTGACTCACACTCCTCCATGTAATCTTCCCTTTGCAGGAAGGCAAAGTGCCCTTTCCCTGCTAATTTTAAGGTAAGTCTATTTCCAGAGTTGGAGAATGGCATCACCCAATGGCCAAAGGGTTAGAAACCTGGGAGCCATTCCCTGCCTCTTCCCCTGTCTCATCCTCTGCATCCCCATCACCATGTCCTGGTCATGGTGGTGGTACTTCCAAATTACCTCAAACTCTCCCTTCATTTTCTCTTCTTTAGCCAGCGTGACAGTCAAAATACCTAATAACTGGCATGGCCTGGGGGACCCTCAGCACAGGACCATCCTACAGCAGTGAGTGTGGATCCCACCACAGTCGGGCCCTCAGCGCAGTACTGCCTTTTGCCTCAAGTATTGGAAGAGTCTCCCTCCCGGATTTCTCTCCCACATCACACTCAGAGCTATTAACCTAATTCACAAACTCAATCACATCTTCTTGTGCTTGAAGCTCTTCAGTAGCCCCCGGCTGCACAGAAAACACCTTTCTCACTCAGCTGGCCTCACAAGACCTGCTTCAGGCCAGATCTCACCACTTTCTGAGTGCATCTCCTGCCACTTTCCTTTAAGCAACCTCCACCCCGGCTATGCCAAACTAAGCATGGATCCCGGAATAAGCCACGTCTCATGCCTTTACACACGAGGCTTCCTCTGCCTGGAGAGTCTGGTCCTTCTCGATGTCTCATGAAGTCCTCCCAATTTGTGTTCAAGACACAACTGCAACACCAGCTCCTTTGTGCAACTTGCCCCGTGCTTGCATTGTACCTTCCACACAGCTGTGTTATTGTAGCACATATCTCACTACTCTGTTCTTTGCTTATATGCCTGTTTCTCCTCCTAGACAGCACAGTTCTTGAGCAGGCTGGGGAGCATCTCTTACAACCCATGTACCCCCTAGCATGGAGCCTGGCACATAGCAGGCACCAGGAAGGTGCTGAATGGATTGATGAATGAATGAGATGGTTTACAGGTGGTCCTCAAGGCAGAGAAGGGACTGGAGGAAGCTCCCAGCAACGCTTCCTGCCCAGAAATCCATATTGATGGACATGTTTCCTGGATGAGGCATGCAGTAGAACAAGGCAGTAGATGTCACCAACCTCGCCGCTCCTTTTGGCTTTTGAATACGTTTTGACACAACCAGGAATGTTTTTGGACACACAGCGTTCGTGGACAGTGTATTTACAGTCTGAAAAGAAAAAAAAAGTCAAGGCAGGTGCTGTGAATGGCCACGTTGGAGAGGCCCAGCTGCTCTCCCACCCTAGCCAAGGCCTGTACCTCCCTCTGGGTGGTTGGTGTGGGGCAGGGGACACATGGGGCTGGGCTTTTCTAATGGAAATTCAAAATAGTCTCCAATCGTTCTTGGAGGAGAGAGTCCCTTTTTATCCGCTGCAGCAGCACCTCCATCTGCCTCATTCCCTTCCTCTGTAGGCAGTGAACGCTGCAGGAACACGTCCCCAGAAAGGCGCTTTTTGCTGAAGGGGAGTGTGCAGCATCATCCTCCTGGCTATGCCAGTGTCACTGTATTGCATGCCCGGGACATTGGAGAGTGGATAGAAAGGCCAGGGCTATTTTTTTTTTCTTTTGAGACAGTTTCATTCTTGTTGCCTAAGCTGGAGTGCAACGGCGTAATCTCGGCTCACTGCAACCTCCACCTCCCGAGTTCAAGCGATTCTCCTGCCTCAGCCTCCTGAGTAGCTGGGATTCTAAGCATTATAGGCATGTGCCACCATGCCCAGCTAATTTTTTGTATTTTTAGTAGAAGCAGGGTTTCACCACGTTAGCCAGGTTGGTCTCAAACTCTTGATCTCAGGTAATCCGCCCGCCTCAGCCTCCCAAAGTACTGGCATGAGCCACCGGGCCTGGCCAAGGCCAGGGCTTTTTAAGGCTAGGCAGACCCCTGTAACAATCCACATGACCTTGGGTAAATTGTTTTACCTCTCTGAAATTCAGGGTTTTCTGTAAAAAGGGAAGAAAACGGCCTCTTTCTCTTTGCAGGGATGTTGCAGTAGTACATGAGACAGTTTGTGTAAAGCATCATGTGTCTGGGTCAGAGTAGCTACTCCATATATTATTGCTGTTGTTTTTACTACCATTATGTGAACAGCAGAGGCCCATGGGCCTAGAATTTAATGGGAATGAGATCTATCTATAAAATGTGGGTGAGAGCTGGGTTTGAACTGGCACTGGGGAGACTGGTGCAGACCCCCCCTTTTTTTTTTTGAGATGGGATCTCACCCCGTCACCAGGCTGGAGTGCAGTGGCACGATCTTGGCTCACTGCAACCTCTGACTCCCTGGTTCAAGTGATTTTCCTGCCTCAGCCTCCTGAGTAGCTGGGATTACAGGCACACACCACCATGCCTGGCTAATTTTTGTATTTTTAGTAGGGACGGGGTTTCACTATGTTGGCCAGGATGATCTTGATCTCCTGACCTCGTGATCCGCCCGCCTCGGCCTCCCAAAGTGCTGGCATGACAGGCATGAATCACCACGCCAGGCCTGGTGGGCCCCTTCTTCAGCCCGTTGATGCTTGGTCTTTGTGGACAGTGGGTCCAGCTCTGCCAAGGCAACTTTTGTGGCTGAGGTCACTTGCTGCCTCATTCACATGCGCATGTTGGATGAGCACTTCGACCTGGATCACAGCCAAGGGGCCTCCCTGCAGCAGCAGCTCCCCGGTCTCTGGTGGGTTCAGGCTGAGTGTCACTGTCCACCTCATGGGGTGGGTGGCAGGGCTCTGCACCCACATAATCTGGTGCCTGCCATGCCTTCTTGCTGCAGCCCCTGCCTTCTCCTCCTGTTCCCTGTGACCCCTTCTTTCCTACTCCTTATCACTCTTTTCCCCATCCCTTTCTCCTGTCCGCCTTCCTAGTCTTCCTCTCTGCTTTTTCCTCTACCACTTGTAGTTTTCCCACCTTTCCACTCTGACTTTACTAAAGGAATTAAAAAGTGAAACAACTGTAGAGTTTTAATTCCCATTGCATTTACAGAATGTAAAATGATTTTCTGTTTGTTTTTTGTTTTTGAGACAGGGTTTCACTCTGTCATCCAAGCTGGAGTGCAGTGGTGCGATCTCGGCTCACTGCAACCTCTGCCTCCCAGAACCTCTGGCTTGAGTGATCCTCCCATCTCAGCCTCGTGAGTAGCTGGGATTACAGGCGCATGCCACCATGCCCAGCTAATTTTTTCTTAGTATTTTTATTTTTTATTTTTTAATTTTTATTTTTCATTATACTTTAAGTTCTAGGGTACATGTGCACAACGTGCAGGTGTGCTACATACGTATACATGTGCCATGTTGGTGTGTTGCACCCATGAACTCATCATTTACATTAGGTATTTCTCCTAATGCTATCCCTGCCCCCCCAATCCTATGACAGGCCCCGGTGTGCGATATTCCCCACCCTGTGTTCAAGTGTTCCCATTGTCCAGTTCCCACCTATGAGTGAGAATATGCAGTGTTTGGTTTTCTGTCCTTGCAATAGTTTGCTCAGAATGATGGTTTCCCACTTCATCCACGTCCCTACAAAGGACATGAACTAATCCTTTTTTACGGCTGCATAGTATTCCATGGTGTATATGTGCCACATTTTATTTATCCAGTCTATCATTGATGGACATGTGGGTTGGTTCCAAGTCTTTGCTATTGTGAATAGTGCCACCATAAACATACGTGTGCATGTGTCTTTATAGCAGCATGACTTATAATCCTTTGGGTATATCCCCAGTAATGGGGTGGCTGGGCCAAATGGTATTTCTAGTTCTAGATCCTTGAGGAATTGCCACACTGTCTTCCACAATGGTTGAACTAGTTTACAGTCCCACCAACAGTGTAAAAGAGTTCCTATTTCTCTACATCCTTTCCAGCACCTTAGTATTTTTAGTAGGGACAAGTTTTCTCCATGTTGGTCAGGCCGGTCTCAAACTCCTGGCCTCAAGCAATCCGCCTGCTTCCACCTCCCAAAATGCTGGGATTTCAGGTGTAAGCCACCGTACTTGGCCCCAAATACTTATTAGTTTTTAAAAAATAAGTTTCCTCTGAACATATCCAGAATAAATATTGACTAGAAAACCCAAATAAAAGTAGTATGAGAAATTTTAAATTATGTGCGAACTTTAGTAATTTTTTCTAGTGAGTCAGTGGCCCATAAAAAGCCTCCAATAATAAATAGTCCAAGACCTGTCCATTGGACTTGGGTAGAGTAAAAACAGGACACGAAGGCCTCACTTTATTCCTTCTGTTGGAACAATATGGGTGGTCCCTCAAGCTGGGAAGCAGAAATACCAACATTTTCCCTGGAATGGATCAACCAACCACGTGCAGAGCAAGATAGTGCCTGGGGGAAAGAGGTTTGAAGGAAATTTACTCACAAGTGCAGCACAGGCCTTGCTTGCGGACGCCCATGAGCATGATATGGCAGAAGTTGCAGTAGGTTGGTTTCTTGAAGTGCTTCATGGTCCAGGCGTGCCGCCCATCCCCTTTGGAGCCCTGCAGGGGTAATAGGAGGTGAGATCCCAAGCTGGCCACCCTGAGATGGATGAAGCCAGGGGCTGCCTCTTGCACGTTCTTCCTTTTCCTAAATAAGACTTTTGTTTAATATTTGGAAGATGAGTTATTGATTTTTTTACTGTTTTAAATACAAATAAAAACAAAGTTTTTTTGTGTGTGTGTGTTTTAAGAATTAGCAAATATTAAAAGTAAGAGGCATCTGAATGGGAGTATGTGTATGTGGGATAAAATAAACCCTCTCCCACATGGCTGGCAGAAGCATACACTGAACAACAATCTGATTATCTATCTATCTATCTATCTATCTATCTATCTATCTATCTATCTATGTATCTATCTATCTATCATCTATCGATGTATCTATCTATGTATCTATCATCTATGTATCTATCATCTATTATCTATCTATCTATCTATCTTGATCCTTTAAATGTTTATAACCTTTGACTTACCAATCTCTCCTCTTCGACTTTGTCCTAAAGAAATAATTTTTAAAAGTCAGATGAGCCTTTTTGGGCCCTGCCGGATGCTGAACCCAGCATTATTTAAAATAATGAAAAGCTAGAAATATCCTAAAGGTCTCAAAATTACCAAAAGGTTAATTGCAGTACATCCACCTGATGCAATGTTAGGTAGCAATCAAAGAGATATTTATAAGACTATCTAATGGCATGGAAATGTGTTCATGATACGATGCTAAGTGGAAAAACAGAATGCCATTTCGATGATATGTTATGATTTGAGTTTTATCTAATAGATCTTTGACGGGGATTAATTTCACTAACCTGTTAATAGAGGTTGGCTATAGCTGGTAGCAATATGGATTTATAATATTCTCTGATTTCTACTTTCTTCTGTGTGTTCCAAATTTTTTACAGTATGCATGTACTAGTGTGATAATCAAGATGAAAGAGTTTAGTTAAAAACAATGTATTCTGGCCGGGCGCGGTGGCTCAAGCCTGTAATCCCAGCACTTTGGGAGGCCGAGACGGGCGGATCACGAGGTCAGGAGATCAAGATCATCCTGGGTAATACGGTGAAACCCCGTCTCTACTAAAAAATACAAAAAACTAGCCGGGCGACGAGGCAGGCGCCTGTAGTCCCAGCTACTCGGGAGGCTGAGGCAGGAGAATGGCGTGAACCCGGGAGGCGGAGCTTGCAGTGAGCTGAGATCCGGCCACTGCACTCCAGCCTGGGCGGCAGAGCAAGACTCCGTCTCAAAAAAAAAAAAAAAAAAAAAAAAAAAAAAAAAAAATGTATTCCTTCTATCAGCTTTCAGTACACAGATAAAATAGTAAAAAGACAGAGAGAGGGTTAGACCATCTCCTCCTGACTTCATTCAGAAGTGAAATCGTCTCCACCTACTAGGCACACCAAGCCTCACACAGTCACACACCTTTCCTGCAGCACCGCATCTCCCACCTCCCACCCCAGGGGAGCACAGCACGGCTTGAGGCTGTGGCTGGAGGAGTGTCCCTCCTGCATGTGTGATCCCTGAACCTTTCTCGTAGGCTCCATCACAAGGTAACACTCTTGGGCTGATTTTATGAGCAGTAAAAGCTACGGTAAGGTGATGAGGACCAATGGTCATGGACATAGCGTCCAATGTGCGGGACTCAAATGCAATTCAAATGCAATTCTGGGGTGCATATGCATTCGAGCTGGTCACTGCAACCAGACCTCGGCCTGTGCCCAGGCTTCTGTTATGATCTCCAGAGGAGCTCACATTCTTTTCCAAATGCTGGCTTCCTCCTCTGGGACAGAGAAGCTCTTTTCTGCTCATTACCTCGAACCCTGCTTATTCCAGGACATGAGTTTTATAGAATCAAAACCCTCTTATCTAATGGTCTCCATTTTAGTAAATGCATTCACAAATTGATAATGATTTACCAAAAGACTGATTCATTCACTTACTCATTTGACCAAGGTCTACCTCAAGGGATTTTTGTAAGAATTAAGTGACATCATGTAAGTAAAGCTTCTAGTTCAATGCCCGACACATTGTAAATTTAAACTTTCATTAAGTTCTTATTCCATTCCAGATGCTGGGAGACACAAAATCAACTAAAAAGTGTTTGTTGACATGGAAGGAGGTAGATTTACTCCCATTCTAGAAATGAGAAACAGAGATTTGGAGAAGTTCTGTAACTAGCCCAAGCCCACACAGATAATGAAGGACTGAAGGAGGAGTCAAACTTGGGTCTTTTGCTGGCCAGAGCCTATGCTCTTTCCATCCCTCTTCTCTACTTCACAAGCCAGGGTTTTCTTGTATGGGTGGAAGGAAAATGATAGCACTCTTCAGCAGACTTCTTCATGTAGCCCAAAGGGCTGTCAATGTATCTGAAAACATCTCTAGTAGCTAAGTCAGTTAGCTGATCCCCCTTTCTCAGCTACTATTTTTATGGATATAAGCAGCGCAGGGACCATGACTAGGGATAAAGTAATGTTTCTGCTTGGGTTATAGCACCATCATGTGGCTCTTTCCTTTCCACATGATGGTGGCTGCAGAATGTGGGAGTAGCCTTCCTTGTGCTCGCCAGCTTTTATACTGCTGCTACAATTTCCCTGGGAGAGAGTCTGTTTTGCAAATATCCCATTCAGCGATTCCCCAGACTTTTCAGTAATTGTATGTGGTTTTTTTTTTTTTTTTTTTGAGACGGAGAGTCTCGATCTGTCGCCCAGGCTGGAGTGCAGTGGCCGGATCTCAGCTCACTGCAAGCTCCGCCTCCCAGGTTTATGCCATTCTCCTGCCTCAGCCTCCCGAGTAGCTGGGATTACAGGCGCCCGCCACCTCGTCCAGCTAGTTTTTTGTATTTTTTTAGTAGAGACGGGGTTTCACCGTGTTAGCCAGGATGGTCTCGATCTCCTGACCTCGTGATCCGCCCGTCTCGGCCTCCCAAAGTGCTGGGATTACAGGCTTGAGCCACAGCGCCCGGCCTGTATGTGGGTTTTGAAAAAGCCCAAGAAGCCATGGACTTTTAAGACATTGATGGGAGCTTTCTCCAAAACCCCAAATAGTGTCAAAACTTTTTAAAGTACATATTTAAAAATAAGTGCATAAAACTCTTGATTAATAAAACTAAACTTGCATTGGCTACTTTCCTGATGTAAATGAGAGCTTTTTACAAGGCTGATGTGGCATTTAGGGGAGACACTGGGGAGAATGTTGAGGAAGTAGATGGGCTCTCCTTCCTCCAGTCACAAAACAGCAGGTCTTTTCCATGCAAAGAGTTGGTGGTATTTTGAACCTCAACAAGTCCAAAGTAGAACAGAAAATGCAAATTGCTTCCCTGTAACTAAAATGTCCCATCTTTATTCCCTAAGTGAGAAAAAAAAATGGTTTTTTGAAACAGCACCCAAGCAGAACTTCCGTTTTGATTTGAGTATAATCTTGAGTGAGTAAAATCAGTAGAAAGTGTATCTAACTTATCTGAGCCCCTCCAGTTCCTGGACTGGGTTCTTGTACATAAAGCTTCTTGGCAAAGGATCACTGGGTGAGAGGTGTGATATGACTGAGTAAGGGGGATGATCTTTAGTGCCAGTTCAGTGGATGTCCTTGGGCAAGTTCCTTCACCTCTCTGGGTTTCAGTTTGTAAAACAAAGGAAATCAACCAGGGACCACAAAGATCTTTTCCAGCTTGACTTTCTAGGGTTCTAAGGAATGAGAAGGGGGTCATGTAGATCCTGGTTCCTTGATTTCTCCTTAGCGCTTAGAAAGCACTGGACATGCTATGAAATGATTGTACGATTCTTAGTTCTTGAGTTTCAGAAATGGGGGCTCAGCTTTAGTCCTGAATTGCAGAGCTATGAAATGAAGATATTATAGGCAACTTGCTCAGCTAGAGGCTCACCCAGCTGCACTTGCTGCTCTGCTCCTCTCTCTGGAATAGTCTGAAAGAAGTGTAATCTTTGAGATCTGTAATCTCAAAGTAGTGTTGTCACACCACCAGTGTGACTAGTAAATGCTTAATGTCACCATTTGTGCTTCTACTAGTTTTAGTCTTCCCTACCTCATGTACGGAAGTGAGTTCACTTGGTAAATAGGTAGAGAATGCAGTAACTGGGTCAGATGAAAGTATATACAACCATCAGTTTCACATTAAGCCTTTACACATATGTCCTACTCTGATCAAATGGGAGATTTGCCTAACACACCCAGAACTTTCTTTCATTTGTATTTTTTTTTTTTTTTTTTTTTGAGATGGAGTCTTGCTCTGTCACCCAGGCTGGAGTGCAGTGGCTGGATCTCAGCTCACTGCAAGCTCTGCCTCCCAGGTTTACGCCATTCTCCTGCCTCAGCCTCCCGAGTAGCTGGGACTACAGGCGCCCGCCACCTCGCCCGGCTAGTTTTTTTTTTGTATTTTTTAGTAGAGACGGGGTTTCACTGTGTTAGCCAGGATGGTCTCGATCTCCTTACCTCGTGATCCACCCGTCTCGGCCTCCCAAAGTGCTGGGATTACAGGCTTGAGCCACCGCGCCCGGCCTCATTTGTATTTTTAATAAAGCTGTTCTCCAAGCCATAAACTCTCTCTAGGTCTTTCCACCTGCTCTTTATTCTCAAGAATGGGACATCAAAATCTCATGCATTCTTCAGGGACAAGTCAACACCTTCCAAGGTTTCTTTCCACTGGCCTAACTCTTACGTGTGCGATATTACAAAGTTCAATATCTTTGGTGTCAGAGACAAATCCTCACTCCTCCTTTTGCTCCTTAGGGTCAGAACCTCAGTTTTCCATCTGTGTAAATTGGGATAAAAATATTTACCTTATCTGGTTATTTTGATTGTTAAATAAGATACACTCATGGAAGCCACCCCCACAACAGGTCAGTATTTTTTCCTCTCTCCCTTCTTTCTTTCCTCTCACCCTTCCTTCCCCAATTCTCTTAGCATTTTTAAACCTAATTTGTTGAAAACACAGAATTCTTCTTTGAAGTTTGTGGCCCTTTGCCTGGTTGAGTATAAGGTTCTTGTAGGTAGATATTGTGTCTGTGTGCCCTCACAGCAGTATTTTTAATGTAGTAATAATGTAGTAAATGTCTGTCAAATGAATATATTTCAGGCACTAATGGATACAAGATAACGTGAATAGAGAGGACTTTGGGGCTGGTCTAGAATGCATGGCACATCTGTTGGGCAGTCTGGAGCAGAAGCCAAAGTGATATGTTGATATTAACGTGGAGCCCAATGTTTCTGAATGGCAAGAGATTTCTGAACTCCAGCTTGTTGACTTACAGAGTCATCCATCCCCAGGAGGACCAGCAATGGGATGGTGGTCATCCCTCCATGGACCCATTCCTGTAGAGACACAAAGCCATCCCGGTCGTAGTCCATCCCTTGCAGCATCTCCTTCAATATCTGTGGAATCCGAAGAGCAATCATTGTCCACTTTCATCATCAACCTGTCTACCTGCCTTCTGCCTCTGCTGTCTTGTTGGTCTTGCATTATCTGGTTTGTGTTTTACCCTTTCCCCTCCCCTTAAGTGTGAATAGAGCAGATTGGGAGTGAGGAGGTCGGGCTTCCAGATCTGGCTCTGCCCTTGGGCCTTGGGTCAGTCACCCTGACTCTGTGGGCTCTGGTTTGCTTATCTGTAAAAATGGAAATAATATTGTTGTGTTTGCAACACTGTAGCAGGGATTAGAGAAAATGAATGTAAAGTGAATAATAAAATACCTGACACATAGGAGCCCCCAAATGTAATTATTACAATTCATGTTATCTGGTGATTGAGGAAAATCTCTACAATTCTTTCTAACCGAAATCTCTTCAGTTCTCTCTAAATTCTTTGATTGATGAATTTCTGTTATAACATTTTAGCACTGGTGAAAAGATTAGCATGGTTATTTCAGTTATGTCTGCACATTTTCCTGATGCCTACATTTTTCCTATCAGAGAGGTAGGAGGTAAAGTGCAGGACTCCAAAGAAGCTGCCTATAAGAAGATGAGTCTGGGAGCACCTGCAGAGTAAACACTCATTCATGTCCTGAGTGTGTCCCCCTCCCATCTCGGAAGCTCACTCCAAAGCCACCCCATCCTTACAGAAACTCACAGGCCTCAGCTCTGTGGGATCCCACTCCAGGTACTGGGCAATATGCAGCATTTGGTTGACAATGCAATCCATCTCCTAGAAAATAGCAAAGGGAGAAAATATCAAAAGGAGACAACCAAAAGTGTGTCCTTAAGAGCTGAACTCAAAATTAAGCCCAGTGGGAAGAGGGACAGGGCAGGGCAAGAGAAGAAGCTGGTGCAGTAACTGGCATTTTGTGAGGAGCTCAGTTTATTTCTGTCTCGACCACAAAGCTCACGAGAAGCACAGAGCATGCATAAGCTGGAGGTATGCAAACAGCTCATGAACACTGACTTTCTCCTGGACCCACCTTCCTTCCCTTATTCTGTGCTTTAACTTGGAACGCATAGAAAGCACTCCTGTTTTTATCCCTCTTTGTGATTATCACTTCCACAAATACTTACAAAGCAAGGCAGGTTTCTCCTGTCACTTCTTATCACTCATCCCCACAGCTTTAGCAACTTGGGATCCATCTCCCGACTCAAGGCCAGCTTCTCTTGCATGGAGGGTTACTGTGTGTGTCTTAGCTCAGGTACCATGATCTTGATTCCTTTTGTTATCTCCTCTGTTTCCTTTTTACCATGGTCCAGCCCTTAGCCCAGGAGTCCGTGAACAGGAAACTCATGAGGAATATGTTTACTTGATGAATAAGCCCTTTGGTACTGAGGCCAGGCTCCATCTAAAACCTCACAGAATTGTTGGCTGCCAATGAGTCAGTGTTCTGAGAGCCCCGCTGAAACATACCAGACTGCAGAGGCATTTGGTGTCAATGTTAGCACCACTTAGGCACCAGTTAAGATGTTCATAGTAAGATTGCTTTGGGAGGACATGTTGTAGACTGAAGCAAGGTTCAAAAGTGTTACCTCCACCAGATAGAATGCTGGGTCAAAATAGCAAGCTAAAACCAAGCAGGGATTTTAAAAAATTATATTTCATTTAAATTAAGAAACAATCCATTGTAAAACTACAGGATAGGCCAGTAGATGAGGGTAAGAAAGGGGCACAAAGGTGGGGAGAGGTTTCGACAGAAGTTCCAATAGAAAAGAACTTGTGAATCTGGTTGGGTCCAAGATTTAATGAGAAAATGTAATTCGGGAACCAAGAATTGGATTCAGTCTTGGGCTATGTAAATAGAAGCAGAGTTGGCAGATTTCAAAAAGAAAAAGTTATCCTGAGGTCTTCCTGGTCAGGCCATGTTTGGACACTTAAAGGGTCATAGGGGATGGATTCTGTTCTGTGCCACATTTCAGGAATGGCATTGACAAACCAGAGCTTGTCCAAAGTGGATATTTAAGCCCGCCTTATGAGTACCAGCATAGGAATAGGGAAATTTAAGCTTGGAGAAGATTTTAGGGGAGATGTGATAGCACCTTCAAATACTCGAAGGTCTATTGTATGGGATAGGTATTCCACTTGTCCTGGCCAGGTACGGGGGACAGAAGGAAGCAGAAGGATGTAGGGAAGGGAGGAGTTGAGGACTGGCTATTTTGGCCTCCCTGCTGGGTTGAGGGAGAAGGGGAGCAGAAGCAGGTTTTGAGTTGAAAATGATTCCCCAGCAGACAGAGGAGTGCCTGTTTTTGGGAAGGAAGCCCTCTCCAGCCTCACCTCCAGCAGTGGAATGGCTGTCTTAAGGTAGTGGATGACCTCCCCATTACTGGGAGTCCATATACCAGGGATTCCAGGTGGAAGGTTGAATCAGATAACTCTTTTGAGATATGCTTCAGTCCACCAATATTACCTTTAAAATGTATCTGGAATTTAACAACTTCTTACCACCTGCAACGATTCTGCCCTGCACAAGTCTACCACCATTTCACGCCTTGATTATTTCAATGGCCTCCTAACCAGTATCCCTGCTTGCATTCCCTCTGTCACCCAGGTTGGAGTGCAGTGGCACAATCTCAGCTTATAGCAACCTCTACCTCCCAGGTTCAATGATTCTCCGACCTCAGCCTCCCATGTAGCTGGGACTACAGGCACCTGCCACCATGCTTGGCTAATTTATTTTGTATTTTTAGTAGAGACAGGGTTTTGCCATGTTGGCTAGGCTGGTCTCAAACTCCTGACCTCAAGTCATCTGCCCGCCTCAGCCTCCCAAAGTGCTGGGATTATAGGCGTGAGCCGCCACACCCGGAGTAGAGTGATTCTATTAAAACATAAGTCAATCACATCACTCTTCTCCTCAAAATCGTCAATGATTCTCCATTTCTCTGAAGTAAAAGATAAACACTTTTTTTTTTTTTTTTGAGATAGAGTCTCCCTCTGTCACCCAGGTTGGAGTAAGTGACATGATCTTGCCTCACTGCAGCCTCCAACTCCAGAGTTCAAGCAATTCTCTTGCCTCAGCCTCCGGAGTAGCTGGGACTACAGGCGTGCACCACCACTCCCGGCTAATTTTTGTATTTTTAGTACAGATGGAGTTTCACCATATTGGTCAGGCTGGTCTCGAACTCCTGACCTCGTGATCCACCCGCCTCGGCCTCCCAAAGTGCTGGGATTACAGGCGTGAGCCACGCACCTGGCTAAAGATAAACACTTTTAATCACCTAAAAAATTTAACATGCTTTGCAAACTCCCCACTCCCCTACCCCCATCCCATGACTTCTCTAATCTCATTCCCTCGCTCTGATCTCAGCTGTTTACTCATTCTGCTCCATTCACACTGGCCTGGAGTGAATCTTCTAACATCCTAGGCACCCTCAGGATCCTCACACTCACTGTTCTTTCTCCTGGAAGGCTCTTCCCCTAGACTTACTCCTTCACCTCCTTCATGCCTCTGTTCAGATGCCCCGTCCTAGAAAGGCATTCCTTGGCCACCCTCACTAAAGCTGCAACTTCTTCCAACACTTCCCCTCCTTTATTTTTATTCTTAGCACCCATCTCTACCTGACACATGTTTTTACTATGCTGCTTAGTGTCTGTGCTTGGACTAGAATGAAAACTTCATGAGGGCATGGAAGTTTGTCAGTTGGCTACACTGCCATACCCCCAGTGCTTAGAAGAGTGCCTGACATAATGCAGACACTCAGTAAATATGTGATGACCAAATGCTTGAGAATCTGTGATCCTCTGGATGTTCCCGCAGATGACCCAAGCCACAGCACTGCAATGTGGCTGAAGGGCCACAGTGCTTCCCACAGAGACACCCTGGGGTTTAGAGGGAATTGGGATGATTCAGTTGGTCTAGTGGACTTGTTCCCTTTCTTCCTTCCTCTGGTCTGACTCAACCCCTTGCATCTCAACCTCAGGGCCTTCCTGTTAATGAGCCCTATCTCTGACATTGACAGTCAGGATCACATGGCCTATCTGACTCTGTGTGCCTTCTTCTCTTTCCATCCTTTCCTTTTACTCCATGAGCCTTGACTGATCCTTGCCTATTCCTGAAGGGGTAAGGGTGAGTCTCAGGCTTTCTCAGGTGCAACAGGATGGGAACATGACCTGACATTAGAGCAGACAGAACCAGACACCTAGGCTAGTGCCCTGGAGTAGGAGAAGCAGCCAAGGGTGATGGAAAGCACATCAGCAGTGACCAGCAGCCTCCTTCCTCACACATCAGCAGTGACCAGCAGCCTCCTTCCTCACACATCAGCAGTGACCAGCAGCCTCCTTCCTCACACATCAGCAGTGACCAGCAGCCTCCTTCCTCACACATCAGCAGTGACCAGCAGCCTCCTTCCTCACACATCAGCAGTGACCAGCAGCCTCCTTCCTCTCACATCAGCAGTGACCAGCAGCCTCCTTTCTCGTGCCCTTTTCCCCTAGTCTTTTTGCCTCCCCTGCCCTCTCCTCTTGGCCTCAGGACTCCTGCAGGAAATTGCAGGAGGACCTTGTGAACTGAACGGGAATTTAAACTAGGTGACATGCTAAAGCATCCCTCCATCCTGAGATTTGATGATCCCAGGCTTCGAGAGTGAAAAGGTAAGTTGGCATTCACGCTCTGCAAGGCTGGCCCTTAGGAAATAGCAGGTGGAGAGGGCCTAGTCGGATTTCCTCAGCCTGCATGGAGACATTGTTATTACTATAAAGACAGAACTGAACATTTTCAGATTCTTCCTCTGCTTGCTCCCTGCTCCCCCAGCCTTTCTCAGGTCCGTGAGGGATATTTAGAGTGAGAACTTACCGCTTGGTCCAGGAGACCGTTCTCATCTGAATCATAGAGGCGAAACATGACTGTAAGAAACACAGAGGTAAGCCTTGAGGTGTCCTTTAAGAAGCAGGGATGGCTGAAGTTTTGATGCTGCCAAGTTTTTAGATTAGTTCTGTCACCACTGTGACGAAGGCTGTGGCAGCCAGCTGTTCCTCCCTCTGAGCGCAGAGTCTGACTTCCTTAAGGAGAGGCTGGGCCAAGGGAGGAGAACCACCCGGCTTCTGGACCTGCCTAAGCAATACTTATGTGGCTGATGAAGTCCAGGTCATGAGTGTGATTCCCTGGGGAGCACGAACACCTTTCAGTGTCACTAGAACACAACCTAAAGCAAATGCCCAGCTGGGGGTGGGGCAGAGGCACCAGCATTTTGCTTCTATTGAGCATAGAAAGTGTAGAGTTAGGCAGATTTAAATCCTAGGGCTGCCCTGCCACTTCTGGGGGGTGCCCAATAAGTTATTTAACTTCTTTGAGCTCAGCTTCCTTATCTATAAAGTGGAGATAATAATAGCTGGTTTCTCCTAGGATTATTATGAAGATTAATGTGTAACTGATAGGCCAAATCAACTGGGCTTAGAACATAGAAAACACCCAACAGATGTCACTAATTTTTATTTTCCTTTTAAAATGAACATTTATATATAGCATTTAACATATACAAGGTATTGTCCTATATACTTTCTCATTATTGCTTAATCCTTAATAATGCTATGAGGTAGTTGTTACAGAAGCCATTTTTTCCTTTTTCTAAAAGGTATTTGGAAACATGCTATTCAGAAACATCTTCAATCATGTTCTAACTGCGGGGAGGTGATGTAGGATAAGGAAGTTCGGGGAGAAAATTTTGGACAAGGAATTACACGTTTACTTATGGGACCTGGAAACCTATATTTTACTCAACCAAAAGACAAAGATCCTGTCTGTGGTCTCATAAGTCAGGATGCTAGGAAGTAGAGATAAGCATTTCTTCATTTTCCTGCTTTTTTTTTTTTTTGGGTTGGAGTGTCGCTCTTGTCGCCCAGGCTGGAGCGTAATGGCGCGATCTTGGCTCACTGCAATCTCTGCCTCCCTGGTTCAAGTGATTCTCCTGCCTCACCCTCCCGAGTAGCTGGGATTACAAGCATGTATCACCACGCCCGGCTAATTTTGTTCTTTTGGTAGAGACGGGATTTCTCCATGTTGGTCAGGCTGGTCTCAAATTCCTGACCTCAGGGGATCCGCCCGCCTCAGCCTTCCAAAGTGCTGGGATTACAGGCATGAGCCTCTGTGCTCCCTGGCCTTTCCTGCTATTCTTTAAAACCCTTCATCATGCCTGCTTTCTCTGTGGAGCACCCATTCGGTGCAACACCTCGGGGCAGGTATCAGCCCGGTCCCCTTATTTCTGCTAAGTTGCCCTTGTGTCGTCATTTCCTCCTAGATGTTTTAATGTCTCTGTACCTTGTGTTTTTTTCAGGGGTGCATCGCTGGTCGAAGTCAAAGTCCTTTAAAGGTAGGGTCATGGGCTTGCGATTCTTTGTGATTCGTCAGAAGGTCCCAGTCTGAGGCATGTATCATATGCTGATGACTCACCCAGCAGATGGTTGAATGACATAAACAGACCTTTTCTGCTAGCATTATTCCAGGTCTCTGGGCCTAGGCGACTCTCCAACGCTGACCTCTCTCTGGTCCTACTGTGCATGAACAATAGAACTAGAAAGGCCTGAGTAAGCATCCTAATTTTAGCAGTGTAACCTTGGACAAGTCTTTTAACCCTCTTGTGCCTTCCTTCTAGGTTACAGTGAGGTTAAAATGAGAAGGCATTCAAAGTGCTGAGCAAATATAAGGTGTTTATTAATGATAGTTGTTCTTGTTATTATTGCATTGGCAATAGGTGTGGGACTTCAGTCTATTATTTCCAAAAAATACATGCTTGGTTTTTACAAAGAAAAGTTTAACTTGTTTTCCGTACTTAAAGTTAAGGAAGGATATAAATTGATATGGTTTAGTAAAAAGCAAACCAAAATGAAAACTCTATATGACCAAATTTCTGCAACAAAAGACTTGCAGGCCGGGCATGGTGGCTCACACCTCTAATCCCAGCACTTTGGGAGGCTGACGCGGGTGGATCATCTGAGGTCAGGAGTTCGAGACCAGCCTGACCAACATGGTGAGACCCTGTCTCTACCAAAAATACAAAAATTAGCTGGGCATGGCGGCGGGCACCTGTAATTCCAGCTACTCAGGAGGCTGAGGCAGGAGAATCGCTTGAACCTGGGAGGCAGAGTTGCTGGGAGCAGAGATCATGCCACTGAATTCCAGCCCGGGCAACAACAGTGAAACTCCGTCTCAAAAAAAAAAAAAAAATTTGCAAGGAAAAAATTAGCAAAAGATGGAGAGGGATCCGAAAGATTAAAAGAGAGTGAAGACACATAATAACCAGTGGTGATGTATGAATTTTACTTGGATCCTGATTCAAACAAACAGTTAAAAATATCTAAGATAATTGGAAAAATGTGAATACTATTTGATAATAGTAAAAGGAATCATTTTCTTTGGCTGTGATGATGGTATTGAGGTTATATTAAAGAAATAGAGTCTGTGAATTTAGAAGTATGTACTGAAATATTTACAGATAAAATTATATGATGCCTGGAATTTGCTTCAAAATACTCTGAGGCAGAGGGAATGGGTGGGAGGTATAAACACAACGAGACTGACCATGAGTTGATCATTGCTGAAGCTGGGGGATGGGGCCATGGACGTTCACTATGCTCTCTACTTTTATCTTTGAAATTTTCTATAATAACAAGTTTTAACGTTTCTTTCATGGCCATGATAAGACTCAGTTGGAGAGTCATTAATATAAAACAATCTGTCACCTTCTCTTTGGTAGTTACCAATAAATACAGTGCCTGAAATTCAAAATCCAGCTAAATGCTGGAAATAATGTGATGTTTCACTTTTAACATTAGCTGGAAGAAAACAGCAAGCTGCTACATTTGCCACCAAACTAGCACTTAAGGCTTGCAGTTGTTAACACTTCGAACCTATGGGAGAGATTTTAAGCTCAGCTAATGAGCAAACTGCTTCATTTTGTTTTTGGCAAGAGTTAACCTTTGGCAGACTTCCCTTGCTTATGTTTAAGTTTTGTTGACTAGTCTTATTATTAACTTGAATTTTGACTTTGGCTATAACGTACATTTTTTTTTTTTTTTGCCTTGCTGTCTACTTAAGTTCCCAAGAGAAGTAATGACAATACAATTTTTTTAACAAGGTCCTATCATCTCCTATTTTTTAAAAGTATGTCTGTAGGCTCACAGAAGCCAGAGAAACCATCCCTGGACTGAATCATCTACAAGACTGCAGGCTGTTTCAGCCACTGTGAACTTTCTGCCCCCAGCTCTTACTCTCCTCCTGGAGACATGTTTTTAAAACCTACTTTAGTAGCACCACCAAACCGAGCTCAACTCCTTTAATTAACTGGCCTCCTCCTTCTCTAGAGGCCAATAATCTTGGGGTGGGGCGTAGGTAGAGAAATGGACAAAGCCTTATCAAGACAGAGATTGATGAGATCTCAAGAAAAGAATATTTCCTCATAAACAGTTGTCTGGGCACAGAATAGGGGGAAGGAGAACAGATGTTGAATATCTTTCTTTAAAAAGTCTATTAAGAGGAGGTAGCAGTTTTCTGAGTAAAGGCTTTCAGGAAGTCCTGCCAGCAAAGCAAGGAAGTCTTGACCGCTTGATGGAACCCCTTTCCCTTTCCAGATTCTGGTTCTCAATGCCTGGGTTTCAGATGCCTTTCCCACATGATACACAACTGGTACTATGTCCCAGGGTGGATTCTAGGAGTTGTTCATATCACTGCTGGTAACAGGACAAAGAAACCTCCCCAAAGACGCAGGACCTATATCCGTGATACCAGCTCAATCTCCAGTGTGTTCAGGAATAATGGACAGAACCCCAGATCTTTCTCTAGGAAAAAGATGAAGCCCCTTGACAGGGTGAGCACTTACACTCCAGCTTATCCTGAGGCCTCCCTGTCTCCAGCAGGGACAGGTAGCACACAACATCCTTCAGGTACACCACAGGGGATTCCAAGCTTGAAGACCGAGGGACGGGGGGTTCCGGGGGGTTTGCAGCCACTTGGTCTTCAGTTGGTGCTTGCTTCTCAGCCATATTTGGTTCTGTGATAGGCAAAATGAAAACATCCAAGGGCATTTTCTGTTTAGTAAATATGAACCCCTCTTTGTTACCCCATCCTTTTCATGGTAGAGGCAAGAATTTTGTAGCAGTGTCTTCAAAAGCTTTGGTTACATAGATGTGATCAAATTAGTGGCCCTAGAAATCCAACTTGTGGAGTTCATATTCTCCGAAGGGATCCCATGCTGACCCCTTTAAGAGTCGATTTCCTTGCAGGAAATTCATCTATACTCTGAATATTCAGAAAAGATGATGGTGATTATTGGTAATATCAATAATCAACAGATAAATGTCATATGGCCTACTTTTATGGGAACACACTCAACTTGTAGAAGTAATTTTGGCTGGGATTTCAAAATGGTAAATGGCCAACAGTCATTTCTTAACAGACCTTGCAATTTTCTTTTCAAACACATTTAAACACACATAAAGGATGAATATTCAAAAGAGAAAACTGGGATTGATAATCAACGAATCTCCAGAAACTAGGAAGAACTCAAACTAACTGCAAGTCCAATCATTTGGATGAAGAAAATGCAGAAAGTGGATTATTGTACCACAAGAATGGGGTAAGTTTTCCCTTTACAATTTCTGCTTTCTAAGATAGGAAAACACTTTGTCTCTTCCACACTTTGTCCTCTGGTTCAGAAAGATCTATTACTAACAAGAAAATAGGGTACCCCTATTTTCCTGTGTGAATTCTACTTTTTGAAACACTTTGAGTGCTGTCTTCCCTCTCTACCTCCATGCTCATCAGAAATGATCTCTTAATATCTGCTAGGAGTGTACAACTCACAGAAAACAACAAACCAGGGAACAAAGGGAAGGCGGGCAGTGGAAAATCCAATATTTGAGGTGTTGTAATATTACACCACCAAGTAACAAAGTACTGAAGGTAGAGGTAGTGGGAGAGACAGCCTTGATAGTAATGTCTGTTGAGGAAGGCAATGTTACCTGTACACTCTTCATTCGGAGAAACAAACAACCAAGCAATGGAAGCAAACATTCCATTTTAGGCAAGCAGGGCTGTGCTAGATGAAAGCCTTCCAGGTTCCAGGGATTCGGTTGTGGGTCTGAGAAGGGAGTTAACAATCATCCAGATGGACAATAGGAGAGACCAAAGGTCACTGACACACTTTGTATATTACAAAGGGCCTCATGAAGAAACCAAGATGGAGCCTATGAAACGCAGCCGCAAAGTAAGGAAAGAAAGCTTCATCCTGAGGTCTCAGAAGACCAGATTTTCAAAAGTAATTTTCTGCTGGACAAGACCCTTAGCAGGATGCAAGAAGATATCACCTTTATTAAACAAAAGCAGAAAGCCTCAGGGTTCTACAAGTAGAGATGAAAATACAATAGGATGAGATAAAGATAAGGATAGTGTGAGATGGGGAGGTTGTAATAAAATTACATATTTAATGAAGTATTAAGATTGTCACTGGAGGAAAACATGGGAACAGGACTTTGTACTGTGTGGTCCATTATACCCAAAGTTATTGCTAGGTCCTCAGATTATTCATCAATTAACACACGATCAATAACTTCTACTTGACTAAATGGATTGACAGAGACCAGATTTACCCTCTCACCTAAAACAGTGACAGAACTGGACAAAATGTATGAAACAATGGTTCATAGGACATTACATTATCAGGGAGGTCCAAACACTGATCTCTGAGAAGATGAGACGACTCCTACAACGGCCACATCAGACTGTTTGGAAAGAGCTTCTAGGCTGCAGCACAGAGAGGGTAAGCTAGGCCAACCCTGGCAGTCTCTCTGAGTGGAGGTGAAGCTGGAATCTGGAACCCATGGTGGCTAGGGTTCACAGAGCAGGCACTGGAGAGGAGGGGATGCACAGAGAGCTAGCTCTGAATATGTGTAGAAGGTCCGCTTTCCGTAACAGCAGAGAGTTCCCTTCAGTTATTCAGTTGAGTAGAATTAGCACACTTGTGGAAGGAAAACACCTAAGGCTGGGGAAAGAACTAGGATTAGAGGGAATAATCCCTGGAATGCAAAGAGAACCAGGAGTGATGCCTATTCCCACCAACCAGGGTAGAAAACCCCCGTGATTCATGAATCATCGATAGAGTATTCAGAAGCATTGTTTCTCAGTAGTGAGAAAATGCCTTTCTGGTCCTGTCCAGTGAAGTTTAAAAGATAGATTCAAAAAGATCAGACTGTGTCCAAGTAACCTAACTGTACCTAAAAACAAAGCTCAGGAGTATTTGGAGGAATGTGAAAATCCAGAACTCAACATTTAGTGAAGAGGTACCATAAATTCTATACAAATTCTTCCAGAAAATTTAAGAGGAGGGAATCCTACGCAACCCATTTTTGAGGCCAGCATTACTCTAAAGCCAAAAACAGACAATGACATGACAAGACATGAATATGCAAATCAATATCCCTCATGAACACAGAGGCAAACGTTCTTAATGTTTTAGCAAATTGAGCCTCATAATACGTAAAAAGAAATTAAATAAGACCAAATAAACAAACAATTAAGAACATGAAAAGACACTCAACATCATTAAAGCACAAGAATATTTAGGCCGGGCGCGGTGGCTCAAGCCTGTAATCCCAGCACTTTGGGAGGCCGAGGCGGGCGGATCACAAGGTCAGGAGATCGAGACCATCCTGGCTAACACGGTGAAACCCCGTCTCTACTAAAAACTACAAAAAACTAGCTGGGCGAGGTGGTGGGCGCCTGTAGTCCCAGCTACTCGGGAGGCTGAGGCAGGAGAATGGCGTGAACCCGGGAGGCGGAGCTTGCAGTGAGCTGAGATCTGGCCAGTGCACTCCAGCTTGGGTGACAGAGCGAGACTCCGTCTCAAAAAAAAAAAAAAAAAAAAAAAAGAATATTTATAACACTTTTATTTATAATAATCATTAACTGGAAGCAATCTAAATGTCCATCAGTAGGTTAACAGACGAACAAATTGTGGAATATCTATATATTAAAACACTAATCAGCAACTAAAATATGTGAACTGTTGATACATACAAAACGGATAAATCTCGAAATTATTATGTGGAGTGGAAAAAGGCAGACCCAAGAGTAGACAGTGTATGATTCCATGTATATAAAATCTAGACAATGCAATCTAATATATATGGCAGAAAGCAGATCAGTAGTTGTATGGGGATGAAGCATGGGTGGGTAAAGAGGGTGAAAAAAAGGGATTACAAAGAAAACTTTTAGAGATTATGGGTATGTTCACTATATTAATTGTGGTACTAGTTTTACAGGTATATACATATGTCAAAACTTATTAATTAATTAATTATACACTTAAAACATGCAATTTATGCCAATTTATACCTCAATCCTTGGATCTTTAACCATTTCTCTAGTTTTCACTGAAGTCTGCTGCTCACTCCTGTCATAGAGATGCAGGGGTCCGGGAAGACTGAGAGGCACTGCCATTGTCCCATTATGAATGACAGTGTCCTTCCTCTTCATTCTGCCTTATATGAACTACCCTTAACCTATGGCCATCTGAGTATGTCCCTCAGGTACCACCTGTATAAAAGGCCAACACCCTCTTCCAGATCGCAGAGGTTCTGTCCTGGTGCCATGTCCTAAACCCTTTCATATGAGGGCTCTTGGGCAGACCTGACTTGTTCCACTTTCTCTCTTGGTATCTGTGTTACTTGTTCCCTTCCAGTTGGGCAGTGTGGCATAGTGGGAAGAGCACCAGGCCAGGCAGCAGAAGACTGTGATTCCAGCACTGAGTTTGTGTTCAATTGTGTGTGATTTAACACACAAAGTATGTGTGTGTGATTTAACACAAGCAGGCTTACTCCACCATACTCAACCTCAGTTTTCTCATCTGTTTAAAGAGGGGATTGCATTAAAACTAATGTTTACCCAAAGTCTTGAATTACAGAAATCATTCAAGTAAATGACTTCACTAAGTGAAGAACAAAACTGGGTCCCAAGGCCGGGCACGGTGGCTCATGCCTGTAATCCCAGCACTTTGGGAGGCCGAGGTGGGTGGATTTCCTGAGGTCAGGAGTTGGAGACCAGCCTGGCCAACATGGTGAAACCCCATCTCTACTAAAAATACAAAAATTAGCTGGACACGGTGGCGGGTGCCTGTAATCCCAGCTACTCAGGAGGCTGAGGCAGGAGAATCGCTTGAACCCAGGAGGCAGAGGTTGGGAGGCAGAGGTTGGGAGGCAGAGGTTGCAGTGAACTGAGATTGTTCCACTGCATTCCAGCCTGGGCAACAGAGTGAGACTCCATCTCAAAAAAAAAAAAAAAAAAAAAAAAAAGAAGAAGAAGAAGAAGAAGAAACTGGGTCCCAGATTATCTATACAATACAGTCTGATCCCAATTCTGTAAAAAATTTATAGAAAAATCTACAAGGAGATTACACACACACACACACACACGTAATTGCATTGGTGAAATTATGGGTGATTTTATTGTGCTTTTAAAAAAACACACTTTTTAGAGCACTGTAAAATTCAGAGTAAAACTAGAAGAGGGTCCAGAGATTTTTCACACACCCCGCTTCCCTACACATGCATAGCCTACCATGCCTCACTCCCCGACCAGAGTGGTACATTTGTTACAGCTGATGAATAAATCAACACATCATTATCACCTGAAGTCTATAGTTTGCATTAGGGTTCACTCTTGGTGTTCTACATTCTGTGGGTTTGGGCAAATGTACAATGACATGCATTCACCATTATAGCATACAGAGTAGTTTCACTGCCCTAAAAGTCCTCAGTGCTTTGCCTATTCATCCTTCCCTTCCCCTGACCCTTGACACCACTGATCTTTGTTGTTTCCTTTATTTTTTTGTGTCCTTCAAATTTCTTACAATGTGAGTATATTACTTGTATAATTTGGAAAAACTAACACAAAATATTAGGAGACTTTCCTTGAGATTTCAATATTCCAAGTTGCTGAAACATCTCAACAGCCCGAGAAAATAATGAAACACCAGGACACTGAAGTTCTCCTTATTCATCTCAGTTAGTCCTGGGCCTTCATGAATGGAAGGGTGGGCTCAGCCTTTCCTGAGCTGACATTCTGACAGTGATAGATTACTCAGGCCTCTGAGCCAAAGTCTGGACCCTGAAAGCCCGGCTCTGTTGTCTTTATGGGCAAAACACATGCCTGCCCGGCTCTGGGAATGAAGTGGGCTTTGCTAGATCTGAGCTTGGAGACTGATCTGATAGGCCTAGACAGGCCACATGAAATAAGAATCTAAGCTCTTCCCCTGGCTTCCACCTGGACAACAGGAAAAGGTTGGTCTTTTCAGCAGATGGCCTGATTGAAAGTGAGTCCAGGACTTGGCTCTTCCTTGCTGGCAGAGGCCCCTTTCTGTGATGACCTCCTGGCCCTATAATTCTTGTTCCTGGTGAACAGGGACATCTAATTAAGACATCTGTGGAAGAGGGCCTAGCAGGAAAAGGTTTTTTCCCCTTAAATCTCAAGTGTCAAAAGAAGATGAAAAAAATGCTATATAACTCCTTGGGCTAAGAGTCAGATAATTGCCCTTTCATGATTTTACTACAGGGGGCTGATTTTTCCCATACACAAGGAAAATGGTACATCACAAAATCACTTCTCCAGGAGTAAATCTCTGGAAGTTTCTCTTTTAGACCCAGAATGATACAACTATTGCAAATATACATGGAGGTCAAATAAGTCAGTTAATTTCCATTATCATCATTGATCATCTTTTCTCAAATATCACATAATGACATATCCCCAATAAATTCTTCCTTGGTAGCTCAGAAACATTAGCCACTAAAACACAACCTGCCCAGACAGTTTGGAACGTCAATGAATGAATTGTATCTTTTTCCAGGTTCCTCTTGAAATTCCAGATAAAATAAACCCCATCTCTACTAAAAATAGAAAAATTAGCCTGGTGTGGTGGCATGCACCTATAATCCCAGCTACTTGGGAGGCTGAGACAGGAGAATCACTTGAACTTGGAAGGCAGAGGTTGTGGTGAGCTGAGATTGCACCATTGCACTCCAGCCTGGGCAACAAAAGCGAAACTCCATCTCAAAGAAAAAAAAAGAAAAGTCTCTAGGTAAAGAATTTGGGGCAGGATGCTTTTCACCACTGAGTTTCTCTCTGGGAGTTTAAAATCTCAGAGCTACTAGTTTCACCCTTTCCTCCCTAGTATGAGAATGATTTATGCCAGAATATGCCTCCTGTAGTCCTTAGAAGATGTAAGAGTTATCTGTGCCTTACATCCATTTCACCAAGTGGCTCTGGACTAGCATGGCTGAGTGGCGTGCCGGGCAGGGCGTGGATGAGCCAGCACTTTTGTGGAGTCCTGCCCTGCTGCTGCTGTCCCTGAAACCATCGGGAAGGCACAGCTGCTCCTAGTCCTTGCTTTCTGGTGCTCTGTGCGCAGCCTGGAGTTTGCTGAGCTTATGATCCAGCGGTAACTGTTTTTCCCCAACCATGCTCTGCTTTCCATCTATCATGAACTGTTTATCCCACCAGGCCTTTAGTTAAACACTGAAAACTCGATAATCCTTCCAGTTTCTCTTTTTGCTGTGACAGGAAAAAAGATTAGAACTACATTGAAGAAACTCTCTCATTCCAGGTCCCTGTTGCAATTAGTTCCCCTTCTCTTAGCTGTAGTATCTCTAGTCTATCTTGTTTTATATATATTTAAAATATATATTTAAAATATAGGCCAGGCGGGGTGGCTTATGCCTGTAATCCCAGCACTTTGGGAGGCTGAGGCGGGCAGATCATGAGACTGAGACCAGTCAGGAGATTGAGACCATCCTGGCCAACATGGTGAAACCCTGTCTCTACTAAAAAATACCAAAAATTAGCCGGGTGTGGTGGCACGGGCCTGTAGTCCCAGCTACTTGAGAGGCTGAGGCTGGAGAATCACTTGAACCTGGGAGGCGGAGGTTGCAGTGAGCCGAGATCGCACCACTGCACTCCAGCCTGGTGACAGAGCAAGACTCCATCTCAAAATAATAATAATAATATAATAATAATAATAATAATAGTAGTAATAATAATAATAATAAAACTGCATTCTTTTTCCCCTGGGCACATCCCAAGAGCTGGAATTCACCTTTGGATATCTATAAAGCTTTTCAATAAAATGATAATGCACAGTAGGAAAAAAAAAAAAGGTCTGACTCTCTGGGTCTTTGTATTGAAAGCTTCAGGAGCAACCTGGGAGAAAGACAGCCCATGAGACACCTTTCATGAGAAGAGGATGCCCAGTTGACACACTTGGAGACTGAGGGTGCAGGTTGAAGGAGATAATGGCAGACCGTGCTGAGTTAAGAATAGAATATACTTTTGTGCTGGGTATGGTGGCTCATGCCTGTAATCCCAGCACTTTGGGAGGCCGAGGTGGGTGGATCACTTGAGGTCAGGAGTTGGAGACCAGCCTGGCCAAGATGGTGAAACCCTGTCTCTACTAAAAAAGTACAAAAATTAGCAGGCGTGGTGGTTCACTCTTGTAATCCCAGCTACTCAGGAGGCTGATGCACGAGAATAGCTTGAACCTGGGAGGTCGAGGCTGCAGTAAGCTGAGATTGTAGCACTGCATTCCAGCCTAGGGGACAGAGCAAGACCTTATCTAAAAAAAAAAAAAAAAAAAGGAATAAAGAATACTTCTGGAAGGTGGCCTGAATAATAAATGCTAATATTTATCAAACATTTACTGTATGCCAGGCACTATTCTAAGCATTAACATATCTAACTCACTTAACCTTCATAACAACATTTGTTATCTCACTTGGGGACACTGAGGCACAGAGACATTGTTCAAACATGCCCACGGTTACAGAACTAAATAGTGTTGGCTCTGAGAATCAAACCCAGGCAGCCTGGCTCCTTAAGCAACATGCTCTGTTGCCTGATCCAACTTGAGTTGATAGTACTCAGGACATTTATATTAAATATGAGAACAGAAATTAAGTACGGTAACCTTTACTTCTCATTTTCACAGGAGCTTCTGGCCTTGGGCCTGGCCTGCCAACAGCAGAGAGGAATGGCTTCCCATTGATAAATGTGTCAGGGAAGATCCCACATCTCTGACAGCCCAACAGTGGGCCTATGGGCAGCAGGCACCACTACAGCGGCCCCGCTGAGAGTGCAGCCTTGCTCATTCCACAGGAACCAACCACACCACCAGGACCATTGTGTCCTCTCTTGGTATAGGAAAGACTGCAGGAGTTTTGAGGTTGGATGATTCTAGATTGAATCCCTGGCTCCACAGGTCACACCAGGGGTATATCATTTCTTAAGGCCTCAGTTCCTCATGTGTAAAGTGGTGTGATTGTGAAGCTGAAATGAAATGTGTAATGAGCAGATGCCTGGCAAATACATCTTCAAGACCATTTGAGCTGGCTTCCCTTGCTAACTTATTAGCAACTCTTCAACTTACTCAAAATAGTGTATATATGTTGTTGGAAGTCAACCAGGGCACATTTTTACCCTCTTGCTCTGTTCCTCTCCAGCTACCCACTGGTAATCTGCACCTCAGCCTTAGAGCCACAGCCACTTCTCTCTCTCTCTCTCTCTCTCTCTCTCTCACACACACACACACACACACACACACTCACTTTCTCCTGAGAAGGCTCTCCACTTTCTGGGCAGGCAGACATATCAGAGATAAACATCTAGCAAGCTGTTCCAAGTCCTGACTTACTCTGTTCTAGGGCAAGTAAAGCAAAAACCTTTACCCAGCCTCAGAATCCCAGAACATTCAAATGACAGGAGCCCCAGAGATGGAGGTTCTGAAGGCCACAGGAGGACCAGATCTGCATAAGATTGCACAATTATATAAGGACAGCACTATTGGTTAGGTTTCCCCACTTCTCCCCAAGGATGAGATATTCCACACTTTTCCCACAAATCTTATATTCCAAAGACTTACCAGTATCAGGGGCACAGGCCTCGTCTGCTTTGGTGGCATTATCTGCATTCTGTATATTAGTATCTGAGGAACAAAAAGAAGATTTAAAGACCAGACCAGGCCTTCCAGCTTCTTGGAAGGGCAGGTACGGGACCTCCCCATGGAACCTGGTTCACCTGGGTTGTGTCTATCTCTGGGTTACTGTCAGCTGGGTTCACACTCACTTATTGGGATTGACTGTGTCTCCCCCATTAAAGCCCAAGCTCCAGGAAGACAGGGATCATGGCTTCCCTCTCCTCTAACACTTCCAGGCTAGTCCCAGCCTGGACACAGAAGCTGAATGTGCTCCATCCGTGGACTGTCAGCCTTTGCTGAAGGCTCTCTTCCCCCGCCATACATTATTTTGTGTCTCCTCTTTCCCCACCCTGCTCTTTGATCTGTAGTGGCAGGAATTATGCCTCCTTTTTATTCCTCTTGCTGAGAGGTTCATCAGGGCTTCCTGTAAAGTGCTCTGAGGAAGGGCGTCCCCCTGTCTCTTGGTTCATATTCGCACCCACGGGGTAGTTACTATGTTCAGGGGACCCTCTAGGAATGCAGTCTGTGGCTGTGGCAGGGGGTGAGAGCTGCACAAGTTCTGCCCATCTTGGGGAAAACTCTGTGTACCTGGGCTATTGGCCTCGCTGTTGCTGGCCCCCTCTGTCGGGTGGTCAGAGGTCTCCTGTCTGGGCTTCTGGCTGAAGGCCAGGAAGAGGTGAGTGCTCAGTGGCTGGGGAAGGTCCACCTCCAGGTATGCCCTCATGAACAGCTTGAAGACATCATAGCTAATTGGCTGAGAAGGAGCAAAAGAGCAAAATCAGTGGAGAGAAGCAAAGGGACAGAGAGGAAGAGAGAAGGAAAAGGAATAGAAAAGCTGGCAGGTGAGAGAAATGGAAAGGGAGGCAGCAGGACATGGAGGAGCTGATGGGGACAGGAATGAAAAGGCCAGGGAAGTGATAGAGAATGAGAGACACAGGGTGTGGGGGATGGATGTAAGAAAGAGAAAATGCTGCAGTTGCATATTGGGAGTTGGTGGGGCACAGAACCAGGGCAGGCTCCTGTAATAAGAAATGATATTACGTAAATTTAGATAAAAAGGGAGATGTTAGAGAGTGAGCCTTGCAAGTGGAGGCCAAAGTGCAGGGCTCTGCCTTAGTCCAGGCCCGTGTGAGGGATGTGGCTCCAATGAGCGGGGACAAGGCCTGTGCTCTGGAATCCTAGTTAAGATGAAGAAGGATGTAGTTGAAAATATGATGGAAAGAAATGGTTCTTCTGTGGTATCTTGGTTTCCCTCTTGTGCCACGACGGATGTGATGCCTGAGTATTCAGGTCTCAGAAAGTAGGAAAGACCTGGAGAGAAAAGAACAGGCTCCATCCTTCATTACTTTCATAGTCCTGATCTTCCCTGGAAAAACCCTCAAATAACAAGGGGGGGTGTGTTTCTGGCTCAGCTGCTTCTCAAAACATGTCCTTGTGAAGGTTTTAGGCACCAGGAGAAGAGCAGGAAGCCAAGGACAGAAGGTAGAACCAAGAGAGATGCCAAAAACTAGACCCTCTTCCTGCTGTGTCTCTCCCGGTACCGCCTGGCTTCTGGTCCCAGGCTGGGAGCAGCTTTGCCAGAAAGGGCTGCTGCACTCAGCAAACACTCAACAACAACAACAGTTTGCAGTGAGTCATCACTGGCTTGTGCTTTGATGGCATCAGATTCTTCATCAAATCGGCAGATGCTCCTGGAAATCATTTGAGGAAGCACTACTCCGAGATCTGCTGTGCAAGCTTTTGTGAATAATAGCAGCCATGAGAATAAAATCCCTTTGCAGGAGTCTACTTGGTGTGCCCATCAAAATGTTGGTAGCATTTAACCCCTTGTCTGTTCTGGGAGATCTGGGGGACTTCCCAGAACCAGAGACTGGCTTACATGTGTATAAACAAGTTTGGGTTCAAAATCTTGACCTTAAAAGCAAGTAATGGCCTCCTCAACCCACTGGGGGGCTGACAAATAAATTTCTGTTTAGCACCAGGCTTGACTGTTCTATCCATCTCCTTTGCAGAGTGAAGGAAGTCTGAATCTGGTAAGAGGCTCTTACCAGATCAGGGGAACTCGAAGCAAATGGTAGACTCACATTTCTTGTGACAGCTATCCATCTCTCTGTTCCTTTTCTGTCCCCAAGTCTCTGTGTCTCTTTATTTCACACTCTTTCTGTCCCTCGCTGTCTCTGTAGCTTCATCGCCTCAGAATGTCCCTTCCTCCCACATCCTTCTCCTTTCTCCTAATACACAGTAACAAAATATTTTCTTCCTCCTCTCTTTTCTTTCTTTCTTTTTTTTTTTTTTTTTTCTGAGACAGTCTCGCTCTGTCACCCAGGCTAGAGTGTAGTGGTGTCATCTCGGTTCACTGCAACCTCTACCTCCTCAAGCAATTCTCATGCCTCAGCCTCCCAAGTAGCTGGGATTACAGGCACGTGCCACCATGCCCAGCTATTTTTGTGTTTTTAGTAGAGATGGGGTTTCACTATGTTGACCAGGCTGGTCTTGAACTACTGACCTCAAGTGCTCTGCCTGCCTTGGCTTCCCAAAGTGCTGGGATTACTGGCATGAGCCACCATGCCCAGCCCCTCCTCTCCAACTGTGACCTACCCACTATGATCCTTGATTCCATCCTCGCTGGCTCTGATTGCACCTCCAGGATTTTCTTTTCATCTACCTGCAAGTATGTTAAATGTCCCCTATTCCAAAGAAAGTGCTGTCTACCAGAGCTACTGGCCCATCCTTCTCCCCTTTCCTTTCAAATTTCTCCAAACAGACCAGATTAGCCTCCTCACCTCCCTAATCCCATTTGGACTGGATCCTAGCCCATTACCTCTGAAACTGCTTTGTTGAAGGTCACAGATATAATCATCTCTTTTTAGACTGTCTCATCTTTGGCCTCTCTGCAGCATTTCATCCTGTCTTCTTTTTGAAGCTCCCTATTTTCTATGCAGTTGTTCTGTTTTGGTTCTCTTCATTCTTTACTTTGATTGACTGAATAATATGGCACTGTTCTTCATTAATTTGTTTCTAAAGCTCTTTTTGCTTTGTCTTTTTGTATCACTTTAATTGACAAGTACTATTTTAAAAGGTAGTTTTCAGTTCCATAGTGAACTATTAATCTCTTTCAGCTAGCATCAAATGAAAACTATCAGAATAACATATTTCTGGAAAGCAGACTGTACTAAATGATCTAATAAAAAGAAAGTTTAAACAGTCTAACATAATGCTGTAAAGAACCAAAGCCAAAAGATCATGAAACAAGATCAGCATGAGATTCAGCAAACCTCATGACTGGTCTCAGACCAAGCGCATTTCCCCTCCTTTTCCAATCTGTTTCTTCTTCAGCAAATTGTGAGTGCTGAACTAGAAGATTTCAAGTTCTAAACTTCAATTAGCTTGCTCCCTGAAAACCAGCTGATCTTTCCGACTCCACAATTTCTGTTAATGCCAATGACACCATTATGCTCCCAACATTACAGGCTGATCTTTGAACTGTCAGTTGTCTGAGACTAGTTCTTGTCTCTTCCTTCTGTCCACTGTTCTTCTGCAACGTCTGTCACATCCAGACCTTTTCTATGTCCATTGTTCCTGCTGCCATCACCAAAATTCCTAGATTCTGACTTTTGTTCCATATAACTCACCTGGACCATTGCAATACTTCTCCAAAGCTTCCTTATCCCCATGTCCATCTGTTGGTCCTCCCACCTATCTTACCTATCCTTGCCCTGTTGATCTTCCTAAAGCACAACTCTGATAAGATTGCTTCTCTACTCAAAAACTTTCCATGGGGAGGGCACAGTGGCTCATGCCTGTAATTCCAGCCCTTTGGGAGGCTGAGGCAGGTGGATCACGAGGTCAGGAGATCGAGCCCATCCTGGCTAACATGGTGAAACCCCGTCTCTACTAAAATTACAAAAAAATTAGCTGGGCATGGTGGCGGGTGCCTGTAGTCCCAGCTACTCGGGAGGCCGAGGCAGGAGAATGGCGTGAATCTGGGAGGCAGAGCTTGCAGTGAGCTGAGATGGCACCACTGCACTCCAGCCTGGGTGACAGATTGAGACTCCGTCTCAAAAAAAAAAACCACCACCACCACCACCAAAAAACAAACTTTCCATGGTTTCTAATTGCCCATGGAACTAAATTGAGATCAGCTGATGTACTTCTCTGTTCTTGCACTATACATTATAAAATATTTGCAAAACTAAATTGGCAAGTGGAAATTAGATGAATGTAAATAGAAAGTCTAATATGCAGTGTTCTACAGTCCAGTGGGTCATCCTGTGTACTCTCCTAGACCTTTGGAATTCATAGCCTCCGATAATCCCCTCCAACCTAGATTTGTAGTTACTTCAAGCTCTGAGACGATTCTGGCATTTTCTGCTATTATTCCCCTTGTGCATGTATGCACTCTGTCCATGCTGACCTCTGTGTTCTTTCCCAACCAACCCTCCATGCACTCTGCCCTGCATGAACTGCTTCCATCTCTACGTGTTAAAAGTTCCAGTCATGCTTTAAGGCCCAACCCAGATTCCACCTTTTCCAGAAAGCCTTGTGATCTTCTGTCCCTGAATTTCCATACTTGGTACCTTGGTTCCTGTCTTGTGACACTCATATCTGCTGCTGTGCGTTGATATATAGTGGTTTGTGACACACCTTGGTTCTCTACTTGATCCAGAGCTCCTGGAAGGTAGTGAGAATGTCGTCTTTCATGTTTGAATTCCCCACACCACCTACCACAGGGTTCTTCTTAGGTATTTGAATGGATGATGAACCCTAATCACTGCACCTCAGGAATAGCCTGGTGCCTGGCCCCTGGATGTCATCAACTGTTATGGGATCCATTCAATCTATATATAGATTGAATGGATATATATATATATATCTCCACTTACAATTTGCTGAAGAATAAACAGATTGGAAAAAGGTGGGAAATATATATTATATATATATATAAATATGCATTTATATATATAGATATAGATATAGATATATCCTGAGCCTCTTAAGTACAAGAAACAGTGCTGGGCACCAATGAATTAGGTATTTGTCCATATCTTCAAAGAGTCAGTGTTATATAAGAGGTAAAGATATTGAAATAATTGCAATGCATGGTCATCAGTGGCAAGTGCCATAGGAAAAGAACTGACAAACTGTTATGAGAACTTAGAAAATAATACTGACGGAACTTATCCAGCCATGCATGTCCCTATCCTAGAGAACAGGATGCACAGAATAAACCTGGAAGCACAGAACTTGCAAACCAGAAGAGTCTCAGAGAGGACTTGGTCTTCTGATGCCCCCGAGGCTCAGGAAATTGAGTGATGAGCCCCAGCAAGCTAGCAGCAGAGTGAAACCAGAGTCCAGACCTCCTGACTCCTAGTCCAGTGCTCCTGCTTCTATATCTGTCACAGGGTCCAGAATTGGCACAGTGCTCCCTGACACTCCCTTCCAGTATTCCAAGTTCAGCAGGCAAAGACATGCAAAAATGTGCCACACTCTCAAGGTGATATCTGGGTTATACAAAAGTTCTTTAAAAGAACAACCCAGGAACAGAGTAGTTGCTTAGTAAATGCATCATGGGAGACTAACTAGGGAGTGGCTAGGGGTCATGCCCAAACCAGATGACCAACCACTATGAGGCTTGCTGGCAATTCTCTGAGACCTGGAATAACATCCCAGGCACACTCATGGTTCAGGCCAAGGGAACTCTATTTTCCCCCAGCAGCTTTTATGCAGGAATTAGCTGGGCAATTTGCTCCTGCTGCAACATGCTTAAAGAGAGTGTGTTAATCCTTACACAGACCAAGAAGAGAGGAGAACTAGATGGAGAGCTTAGCAGGCATCAGGCACTTTCATTCTCAGGACAGCAGTGTGGGGAAGAATTGTTACTGTCATTTTGGGGATAAAACAAATTTTGACAACATAAATAACTTGCTGAAGATCACAAAGCACGTGGCAGAGCTGGGCTTTGTGCTCAGGTGTCTGGGTCCAGGCTCACAGTGCCACCAAGCCACCTGCCTCTTTTGCTCTTTTGGGTTTTGTCCACTCTCTAGCTGTCTGCCACCACTCTGTTCTCCAGAGAATCACTTGGTGCTGATGGGCAAGCGCATGTTCATCACGGCCAGATGCAGCTCTGCCACTCTGTAAAGTTTTATTCCCATCCTACCTTTGCTAGCAATCTGCCCCTTCCCACAGCTAACTCGTTTCTCATTGAGACATTTTAGCAGCAGTAAGCCATCAAACTCCAGAGAAATTAAACCCTTCTTGTTTCCCTAACCCCCGTGCCATGACATTACACCTACTAGAAGTCAGCTGCACTGTGTGAGAGAACAAAATCAGAGTGGCAGAGCTCCCTTGGGACCCAGCAGTGCCTGGCGTACAAAAAGTGGGGGCCAGCCCCGACAGAGGCGAGGGCGGCTGCATGCTCATAGCAGCCAAGCAACTCCCTGCTTCTGAAAACTCCTGTGGCCTCCACACCCGCAGTGGCCCTGACCAAACTGTTCCTCTCCCACTCATCAGCCCCAGGGCAGACAAGCTGATTAGCAGCCCCCGCCAGGCTTTGTTCCTGTGTTATGAGCTGGGGGTGGGGGATGTGGGGCAGTGAGTTCTTTGCTGGTTCTGCTATCTTCTCTGCTTGGTTTCTCCTCAGGAATGTTCTTTGAAATGGTGCATTCTCAATCTCACCCCTGTTCTGGCTACCTTCCTCCTGCTTCATTCTCTCTGCAACTGGTGCTTTTTATCCAAAGCCCCTCTTAGGTGTACCTTGAGGGCACAGGCTCTGTTGATTCATTTCCAGTGTCCAGCAGAGAAGGTGTTGATCAGTTTTGTTCAATGGATGACAATGTGAATAAGAAAGTGGCCAGTCTCTCTCTGAGTTAATCCTGCAGATCAGTCACTTTTCTGTGGTTAGTCTTTATAAAAGGACTCAGGAGCAGGGAAAATGGAATTGAGTTAAAAACATTCTGGGGAAAGGGGATGGAAGAGGGATAACAACAGGTACAAATTTTTAAGTGCTTGTAGAGTGTTAGCCACTTTGCAAAGATCCTCTCATTTAATTCACATCCACAAACTTTGAGGCTTTTTTGTTATGTACAGTTTATAGATGAGGAGAGTGAGGCTCAAAGATATGAAATATTATCGAAGACCACTTGCTGATGGCAGAGGTAGAAGTCTAACCTAAGACTGTATAATTCCAAGGTCATGGCTGTCAAACCTGACCCGGCCAGTAGGAAATAAGTCCTGGAGGGCAGGAACTGTGCTTCTATATTTTTATGCCTTCTACAGTGCCCAGTACAGTGCATAGAAGCCCAAGAAATGTTAGATTCACTGAATTTGAAAGTAGGGGGAGGTCTTGTATTCATTTATTCAGTCCACAAATATTTATTGAATGTCTGCTATGAGCCAGATACTTTTTCAGGCACTGAAGACACAGCAGTGAATAAAAACATGCTAGTGGGAGAGACAATTATTTAAGTAAATTATGTAGTGGGACAGGTGGTGAGAAGTACTTAGGAGGAAAATAGTGCAGAGCAGGGGGATAGGAAGTGTCGGGAAAGAGGGCTTCAAGTATTAGATGAAGAAGGTGATGATCACTGAGAAGGTGACTTGAGCATAGACTGGAAGGTGGTAAGGTAATGGATAATGTGATGTGCTGAGGAGGAACATTCTAAGAAACAGTAACAGCAAGAGCAATGGTGCTGAGGTTATGGTGACACCGGCTTGTTTGATAGCATCAAGAAGGCTAATATGCTGAAGATGGGGAGAGTAGCAAGAGATGAGGTCAGAGAGCTGGAGGAGGTGCAAATTGTAATGATCTTCATGTTTACTCTGAGTAGGGATGGGGGGAACCATGGCAGATTGTGGAATAGAGCAGCGACAAGCTCTGACATAAATTTTGACAGATTACTCAGGATGTGTGTGAAGAATAGACTGAAGCATCAAGGGCAGAAGCAGGGAGACCAGTTAGGAGACTCTTGCAATAATCTGGGCAAAGTATGGTGATGACTCAGGTCAGGATGCTCGCAGTGCAAGTGGTGAGATGTGTCTGTATTTTGGATATATTTTGAAGGTAGATCTAACAGAATTTGCCAATGAATTGGATGTGGGAAGTGAGAGAAGGACAAAAGTTGATGATGACTGCACAGTTTCAGGTTGAATAACTTGAAGGATAGAGTTGTCATTTACTGAAATGGGGAAGACTGCTGAATAAACAGGTTTTATAGGGGAAAATTAAGGACACATCATTTTAGTTCATGTTAAGTTTGAGAAGCCTATTTGATTTTTAAGTGTAAATGTCAAGTAGAGGGGTAAGAAGAAATCAGGAGGATGTAGCGTCTTAAAACCAAGTGAAGAAAATGAAGGATGACTTGACCGACCATGTCCAGTGATGTTGAGCAAAACTGCTATTGGATTTAGCTGTAGGGAGGCCCTTGGCTATCTTGACTAGTGGTTTGAGTGGAGGAGTGAAGGCTACAGATTGATGCAAGGCATTTCGAGAAAGTAGGAAGAACAGAATTTGGAGGCAATGAGTATAGACAAGTATTTTGTTCAGTTTTGCTATAAAACACAGGAGGGAAATGAGGTGGTACCTAGAGGAGGAAGTGGAGTCAGGAAAATGTTTTTGAATATAGAAGAAGTAACAGAATGTTTACATGGTGATGGGAAAAATAAAACATACAGAAGAAAGTTGATATGAAGGAGACGGAGGTAGAGATACAGAAAGAAAAGGAGGGAGGCAGAGGGAGGGAAAGGGAGTCTGGGGAAGACGTGTTGCTGAAGTAATGCCTGTCAGTAGGCCAAAAGAGGATGGGGTTGTGTGCATATGTTGGGGAGGTGGACTTAGACAGGAGCATGGAGAGTTCATCTCTGGTTACAGAAGAAAAGGTACACATAGGTGGGCACACGGGGTGAGGGAGCTTGTGAAAGATCTGTTCTGTTTGTTTCTCTTTTCTCAGTGAAGTAGAAAACTCAGTTGTTAACTGAGGACGAGGAGAGGAGGGGTGAGAGATCTGAGCAGAGGAGAAGTAGTGGTAGTCTTCTAGGACAGTGGGACGAGTGTATGGGCTTGGGAAACATATGATGCCAGGTAGCACAAATGGTTCACTTGAAACTTAGGAGGAAACATGCTGAAGAGCAAGTTCTTCAAGGCAAGTGGAGTCTCCAAGAGGGAAACAAATTATGGAAAGGCTAAAACACAGGGGTTTTTAAAGGCTTAAAATGAAACTGTTCTTACCTCATGTGGGTCATATTGTTTGAGGCTCCCACCCTCATTAAATTCAGTCAAGACATCTTTTATCTTCTTGGAGGAATCTGAAGAGACACAATTCACATGTGAAACACTGGTAAACAGCTAATGGAAGCTGGGCCAAATAAATTCTCCCTGTGTAACCATGTTTATGTTGGAGCTGCCCCTCAGTCCCAGAAAATCTGGAGAAATATCACCCTCTTCTACCCTTTGACCTCTCACTTCTTCTTTTCCGTCTAATTTCCCCCTTGCATCTAAATTATCTTTCTGAAACACAAATCTAATCAGATCATATCCCTACTCAAAACCATTCAAGGGCTTTCTGTTTCCCCAGGATAAAGCTTACCATTCATAGCTTGGAAGATAAGCCCTTAACTTGGAATACAAGCCTTTGGTGATTTTATCTACCTATTCCTCATTTCCCTATTTACTCTATGTTTCAGACACATCAAGTTACATTTCCAGACATCCCTGACCATATTGTGCACTCTTTCATGGTGTTTCTTCTTTGTCTTGCAAATTTCACCCATTCTTCAATATCCAGCTCAAATGTCAACTCCTTTGTAAAGTCTTCCTTTACTCCAGTCAGAGTTAAGCATTCCCTTCATTGGTTCCCACATGACTTGTACACAACTATGTAATAGTGCTTGTCACATAGTGTTAGAATTTTTATTAACTTGCCTATCTTACTCATCTCCTGCTTCAGCATTACCTTGAGAGCTGTTAAGTGGCTGGTGACTCTTTGTCTATCATACTGTCTGACGTGTAACTAGGGCTCAGAAAAACAATATGTAGATGAGTATACAAACATCTGAGTGAAAATTTCGAAACATTAAAAATTCATTAAGTATGTAGGATGGGTGGGCATTAAACCCCACGAGGCTCTGTCCTTGGTGCTGAAAAACTGCTGTACACTGCAGCAAGATAGTTTCTTCTACTTCTGGAATCTTGACAACTCTGTCCCTTTTTTTTTTTCCACCTGATTTTTATTTTTTATCTTGATGGATACAACGGAGTTACTCATTTTGACACATAAAACATAACCTCAATTATGTCTCATAATTAGCATGGTTGGTTTTATGTTCCCATGGTATTTCTCACATATTTCTGACAGCCAGAAGATCTTCCTCTGAAAGTTGAGGCTTCCACCCCATGCCATGATTTTCCCTTAATATTCCCTCTATGTTGCGTTTACATTGAAAAGGGATAAAGAAAGACTCAGAGAATCCATGAAGCATGGTGGTTTGGAAAATGCTGCTTTCCATAGGAAATCATTCAGAAGCAACTGGAGACAAGACTGGCTGCTTCTTTTTGGAATTTTATAAAGGAATTGGGAACCCAGAAAAGAGACTCAATAATTGTTATTAAAAACATATTATGAATTCATCTTGTGTAGCTATCAGCACTCTAGACATCAAAGCAAACCAGGGTTTCTATGACCTGGGCTCTCCCTCTCTCCCAATATCGTGGGTAATTAAGAGCTTTCCAAGCTCCGTTATTGTTGCTATTGAAACATCTGAGCCAAAGGATGATGTTATTAAAACCTCAAACAGTGTTTTTTGTTGCCCAGGCTCTGTGTACAGAGGGTTAAGGTCTCTTAAGCCTAGGTAAAGTAGGCATATTCATAGGCTGGGCTGTTCTCCATGGCTTTGCTGAGTTGGATTCAATCAAGCAGAAGTTCTAATCATTTCAGGATTGAGACATATTGAAATACAACAGGAAAGTGCTTCTGTTGCCTAAAAATGGAAATTTCTTTCTGAAATTCAAAACAGATGTTGAAAATCGAATAGCTCAGTAAGAGCCAGGCAGCAGATGCTGTCAGTTTGGGCTGCTTCCATTCAATTCAGAAAACACTATGGAGGGTAAGATGCGGCAAGATACTGTTAATGGACTAGTGGGAAAGATTATCTAAATAACTGTGGTACTAATAGCTGTCCCTCACTGGAGACCTTCACCTGCATAGTCTCATAAACTCTCCTCTACTAATCCATGCAAGTATTTTCTTCAGTTTACAGATGAAGAAGTTGAAATTCAGAAAAATTAATTCAACTTGCTCAAGAGCCAGAGTTGTAACTCAGGTCTAGTCTGGCTCAAAGTATATGGTCTTTTCCCTTGAGCATTATTCACTATAGCTTCCTAAACATTTGTTAACATAAGGAAAGGTGTAATTAAGGGTGACACAATGATATGAAGTTCTATGAAACACCAAGTGGGGAAGAAGGAAAATTAAGATGAAAGTGGGATGGGGTGGGAACTGAGGCTGCCCTATAAAGGCTTTATCACTTGAGCTGAGGAGTAAGAATTGGATAAGGTTTATAAAGGCAGATATGAAGTGGAAAGGGTATTCTCGGAAGAGCCCAAGGGAGCAATAGTGCAGAGATGGGCACCACAGAACGTTTAGGACAAGTTAGAACCAGAGAGTCATTTGTGGCTGGATTTGTGGGGGGTCTTGAATGTAGAGTTAAGAACATTGATTTGAAATGGTTAAAGATTTTTTTGAGTGGTGAAATCATATAACCAGCTCTCTGTTTTCTAAAGACCACTCTGGAAACAGGATAAAAGAGAAGTTAGAATGAGACCAGAGCTCAGTTAACATTACACATATATTCAAGTTACTCCACAAGCAGCTTAATTATTTAGGAAAACAAATCCTACATATTGGAATTTATTTTAATGGGAGGTTTTTAACTCAGCTAAAATGTCTAAATTAAAAAAAATAAAAATTTGAGAATATGGGTACCCCTTTTGTGACTTCTGGAAGAAGAGTGTAGAGTTAGCATTTTGACTGAGAACCAATGGAGTAATTTCAATTGAATGTATGATATTTTGATGTTCTCATCGCATTTTGGATATTACACCATTCATTGTAGCAGAATTCCTTTGATTCTAAAGTGCTGCTGCTCTATTTTCAAAATCCTGCTTTATATTTAAATATGTGATATATATACACACACACAAATTCATCATATGTTCACATAAAATAAACAGAGGTTTTAAAAAGAAAAAATAGAAAAGACATTTATTTTAAGATATCTGATTAATAGCTTGAAATTAAATAAATAAAAAAAAAGCACAACAACAAGCCAAGAGATTTCTAACTGGCTTTCCATGAGGTGGATTACTCGTCACACATTTACTTCAATTTGCTTTGTGGGCTTTCGTAGGCTTATAGCATCAATACTCTTTAAAAAAGGGAATCAACCTAATTCTCAAATTTGGGACACTTTACTTTCTCCTTGGATGTCCTCATACACTTTATAACAGTTTTCTTCTTAATAGATTTCTATGTTGGGTTTCTTTTTCCATGAGGAGTAAGTAGGTATTATGCATGACTAATCTACTTTAGTGATAGTTGCTTTATTCTGTTTCATCTTAAGACAGAAAAGAACAATGAGGAAATAGCATTCTTTGGTCTTATTTTAGGTGTCATCTGTGGGTTCAATAGCATAACTTCACAGAAAATTCCTTTGTCAAAGCCTTTACCATAATACCAGCACTAGATTCAGAGGACACCATGTTCCATTTCTGACTGTACAAAATAGGGCCATTTCTACAGCTCTTTGTAACAATTACCATTTTGTGGAGTGCTTGTGACATGCTAGATGCTGTCCTAGTCACCTTACATATTTTATTTAAATCCCCACAACTACCCTCTAATGTAATAATTACCCTTATTGTAGAGAAGAAATTGAGGCTTATGGAATTTAAGTGATTCATTCAAGGAGACTCAGCTCGTAAGTCACACTTTTTAAATATTTCTAAATAATGGGCCATGGTTATGAGATTCACTAGATACTCGAACACTGGCAAGTTAGAAGCCAGGACTCTTCCTCTATGAAAGTGGCTCTCAAGGCTGCCTGCATGTTGAGATCACCTGGAGGGCTCTATACACACTGTAACCCAAGTCTTACCCCAGGTGAATTAAGTCAGCATCTCTTGAGGAACCCAGGACACAGTAAAATTTAAAAGCTTCCTGGAATTCAGATGTACAGTCAAGGTTGAGGACTGCCATTCTAGGACATGATTTTATTGTTGTAAATGAGGACTGTCTTAAAAAGCCCCTGAACTTGAACACTTATTGCCAAGGGAATAAAAAGCTTATAACTGCTAAATTTAATATTGCTGTGCTTGGCAGACATTATCTGTTGTTTAAGTGGACAACACCAAAGAACTCTGCCCAACAGGTCAACTTGTTCAGCTGCTTGGCAAGGTAGAATTATGTTTTGCATTAACCCAGACTGTCAGGACTATCTAAATGCAGTTCTATACTAAATCGGGCGTTCAGAAAGTTTTTCTCTTTGATCAAGGTTACCAGTGCCCTAAGAAGTTTTCAGTCCAAAATTGTCTTGTATACTTTATGTGCCAAGAACTCTGGGACCTAAACCAAGCACTGTTCCTAGTGTTTGAGCAAATTCAAAGCCTTTTAAAGGGAAAAATTTGGCGCCACACACAGACACCTTTGTTGCCTTGTTGGTGTGGGACAGGGATGCGTTCCATCTGAACAAGCAGGCAAATCAGAGACTTCAGTGTTTACAGCAGAATATTAGTTGTGCTGCCAGGACTAGACCCCAAAGTTTATAGTCTGTTGTCTAGTTAAGAACACAGAGTATTTGAGCATTAGATCATTAAACTGTTAAACTTTGAAAAAACTATAAATCAACATTTTCAAAAGTGAATCTGAAAATCCATATATGAGAGTGGAATTCTAAGGTACATGATAACTCTCCATTCCTCAAAGTTCTCCATGAGCTTCTCAAACTGTAATGTGCATATGAGTCACATTGGGATCTGGTGAAAATGCAGATTCTGTAGGACTGCACCAGAGCCTGAGATTCTACATTCTGAATAAGATCCTAAGTGACACCCATTTTGCAGGTTCATAGACCTCACTTGATATGCTCTAAGCAATGTGCCTGTGGATCTGGAGCTGACTGCTGAGGCTTGCCCGTTGCAACCCAGAAAAGACCACGATGCCGAGGACAAAGGAACATATTCCATGGAGTAGAAAGACCCATAAGTGGTGGGCAGGGGGAGTCACTGAGACGAGTGGAAGGGAAAGTTGGCACATGAGCAAAAAAATAAAATCTAGATTTTCCTTCTTCCAGTGAAGGCTGGGATGTATGAATACATTTTCTAATTACTCTAGGAAGTTATACAGTGAGATGCACAACAACAAGAGCAGAGTTTTGTAAGGGTCCTGAAAAATGTCAAAACAGAAGGGCCAGGGCCAGGAGCACTGGATCAAAAGGCCCACCTCTTCAGCCAGCTGGAGGCAGGCCTCAGAGCAGCACGTGGGAAGCACAGGGGAGAAGCCCAGCTTCATAAGCACGGATATACTTGCTACACACATGTTCTCCCACCTAAACTTTGTTTCTTGTTCACTGTTCATCCCCAACATGCAACCCGTTGCCTGGCAAAAAAAAATAGATATTCAGGAAAGATCTATTGAATAAATGAAGGCTAGCAAAGGAATTGAGCTGGTCACACTTGTCCCACGTGTCTTATATTCCCAGGGACATAGAAAGAAAAGGTAGACTAGTGGTTCTCAACCTTGGCTGCTTATTGAAATCACCTGGGGGGCTTTAAAAAATACTGATGCCCAGGCCCCATGTCTACAAACTGTGATTAAATGATCTGGAAGGTGTGGGCAGAACACTGGAAGTATTCAAAGCCTTCCATGTGATTTGAACGTGAGCCAAGGCTGAGGACCACTGACCTGTGGAAGTGATGGCTCTGCCACAGATGTTACATATGACATAATAAGAAAAGACTTTATGTGGAGGCAGAGGGAATTGGGGTCAATAACAAGAAAATGCTTTTTAAGACAACGTTTTTGTCATCATAAATGATCTGAATGACTGGTATGGCTTATTTGTGTAAGTAAAATTTGTATTGCTAGAACATTTTATCATCTTTTCTCCAAATAATTTGGCCTCATCGGTCGTATTTCAAGTGAAGGTAGAGGAGTGGATCAGACAACTTGGGCCATCTTGCAACTGAAAGTGTGGTCCCTGGACCAGCAGCATCAGCATCACCTGGGAGCTTGCTAGAAAAGCAGAATCTCAGCAGTACCCCAGACCTACTGATTCACAATCTGCATTTCAACAGCTCTCCAGGAGATTCGTGTGTACATTAAGCGTTGAGAGCTATTGTTCCATAGAAATTCCTCCCTGTCCATAGATTCTGTGACTCCTGGTGGGCAGAGTACTCCTCATCGTTAAAGGAAAAAAAGGTCTGTCATGCGGAAACACATGTTGGTGAGAAATAGTTATGGCTATATCCTTCCAAGATAGAAGCAATGAGATATGACTCTTCATGGGCCCGGGACTTCATGAGCATTTGATCAAGCCTCACTCTACTGGCCAGCATAAATAGCGAGGTTTTAGTGACATTTACTTAGAGCCTTCTATTGTTCTACAAATCAGCCCTAAATATGTTCTCTGACTCTAACAGTTTTGTATTTTGAACTGTACCTACATCTTAAAGTCAGAAACTTTGCCATAATCTGATTCAAATGAAATATATTTCCTAATAGCATAATTTATGGATTGATTCTCTTTAATTACATCTTAACATTTTGCTTTAATGTAATTTAATTGACACATGCATATCTGCATGCACACACACACGCACACATACACATACACATACACACACTAATGTATGTTTGAAGATTGAGCTCCAGTAGGTACTTTTCGTTTAATTTGTTGTTGCTGAATTGAAGCAAACGAATTTGTACTAGAATTGAGAGATTTTTGGTTCTAATTTTTATTTTACCATCGATCTTCTGTATGACCTTGGGCAAGTCACTGAGCTCTTCCGGACTTAGTAGTCTCATTTTAAAAATGTGCAATGTTTGGCATTGATGACCGTTAAGATTTTTCCCAACTTTAAAAATTCTGGCCGAGTGCGTGGCTTACGCCTGAAGTCCCAGCACTTTGGGAGGTCGAGGCAGGTGGATCACCTGAGGTCAGGAGGTCGAGACCAGCCTGGCCAACATGGTGAAACCTCGTCTCTACTAAAAATACAAAAATTAGCTTAGCGTGATGTTGGGTGCCTATAATCCCAGCTACTTGGGAGTCTGAGGCAGGAGAAATGCTTGAACCTGGGAGGCAGAGGTTGCGGTGAGCCGAGATCACGCCACTGCACTCTAGGCTTGGTGGCAGAGTGAGACTGTCTCAAAAAAAAAAAAAAAAAGTTCTACGCAGTCCAAGTAGCTGCTGGCTGATGTAGGAAATGCTTGGTTTAATTTCTTAGAGAATTAAAAATTTAATGGATGCTTCATCAGTTGTTTTTCCTTTTTTCTCTTTCTGAATAAATGAATAGTTTCTGTCCTTGATGCATCATGGAACTTTTAAGGAATTAACAAAAAATTGAAAAAAAAAAATGCCCACCCCCGACTGGCCACTTAGCAATTCTTGTTAGGAAGAGGGTCAGTAGGGGGTATCCCCACATGCACACATCCTCTGTGGTAGAAATCTATTTAAATATAAAAACCAAGTATTGGAAGAGCTAATGAAGGTTGTTTAATCAACCAGATGACTAAAGCTCTTATCTCCCCTATAGTGTCTCAACTAACTCCCTGTCCAGACAGTTCCAGGGAAAGGAAACCCAATCACTTTTAAGTCAATTCGATTCCAGTTTGGGCAGGTTTGACCACTAGGAATTAATGTATTCCACACTTTAAAGACTTCCTATAACTTCCTCCCATTAGTCCTAGGGCTACCTCTTGAAGCCATTCAAAATTAACTTCACACCTCTTCCCACAACAGAACTGAGCTATTTAATACAACGAGCTCTTCTTCACCTTTCCCTTCCCTTCTCCAATAAATATGCACAGTATCTTCATTTCTCCATAATGTGGCTGTGAGGCCTCTCACCAACTCTCAAACAAGTTCCAGGTTGTCCATGTCCATTGTAAATCACAGCGACCATAAAAAAATTCAGTCCTCTAGAGAGGTCTGATGGTCTATCAGGGTAGGCTAGAATGTGGATATCAGTTTGCCTTACTAGGCACTATGAGTCTATGAATACAGCCTAAGATTGCAATGACTGGTTTGGTTAGATGAAATAGTACAAATGTAGTAAAAAAAAAAAAATCTCTGCAACTGCTAAAAGCTATGCTTCTGAAGAGTACAGAATGATATGGGAATGACTCATGATTGATCTTGTGTGCTAGCCAGTTTCCAAAGATGGCTGCCATGAATTCTTTCCGTCCCTATGTGAGTCCCTCCTCCCTGAGATGTGGAGTCTATTCCTCTACTTCACTGAATGTGAGCCAGGCCTGTGACTGCACTGACCAATGGAATGTGGAGGGAGTTCCGTTCTAGGATCTCTGATCCCAGGTGCTAAAAAGATCCAACAGCAGCTTCTTTTGTGCTCTTGGAGCCCTGAGTTGCCATGTTAGATTTCCAGGTTACCCTGCTGAAAAGAAAGGCTATATGGAGAGGCCCTGGAAGACAAGAAAGTGCTGGAGAAGGAGGTTCCATGAAGGAACACTGAGGTCCCACCATGTGAGTAAACGAGCCATACTGGATGGTCTAAGTCCTCACTTGTTTGAGATCTCCCACCTGAAGGTCCAAATACAGTGGAGCAGAGATGAGTCATGCCCACCATGTCTGCCCAGGTTCCTGATCCACAGAATCATGGGAAACCAAAATGGTGATTGTTTCAGCACACAAGTTTTGAAGTTGTTTTGATGCTGCAATAGGTAACTGAAACATATTGTTAAGGGGAAGAAAACAGCATACAAAATAGTACAGCATGCATATTCTCAAGTTTGTTTTACATATGTATATTGTATATGTGTATGTATGTATATGTGCATGTATATTTTAATATCTATGTTTATACTTACATTTATACATAAACATGCTAGTGCTGGTTATCACTGGAAAATAGAATCATGGGTGGCTTTAAATTTCATTGTTTTATAATATAAATTTCTTAATATCACATTAGCTCTTTTGGTAAGTACTTTACATCGTAGACTGACAACAAACTTACAGTCAGCTATAAGTGTGTGTGTCTATGTGTCTGTACATGTATGTATGTATACATACAAAGTAAATATACATGCTTCCAAGAGCAGTTTTAAGATACCCCACCCCCACCCTATAGAAGGTCACCAGAGAAGGTGCCAACCTTACACTATATAAATGGAAAATACCAAGAGCCTCTCCTACCTGGTAACCCCACTGGAGAAAGTTCTCAATTCTCAGGCTGTACGCTTCATTATTTTGTTATTGTAAAGCTCCTGTTTATGTGGTTATGGAAGAGTGGTTGCTATGGCAATGCAAACCGACTGAACACCAGAATGTGTCTAAAATTGGTGGGAATGACTTTTTCAGGGTTTTCTCTGAGGATTAATCATTTTGTAAGAATTGTATCTTTTTTTTTTTCCTCTCCTGTTTGAACAACAGTAGCAGAGTGCCTCATCCAGTCCCCCGACATGGACAACACGAGCAAGTGTCAGAGAAGGACAAAGGTAAATGTTTAAAGAAAAGGCCCAACCCCAAAAGAGCCCTCTCCTACTGAATACTCCGGTTCCTTTTCATCCCTTTGCCTGCTCAGCGGCTTTGCTGCATCTGGAGCCCCTTCTCACCTTCGCGCCCTCCATGCTGCACTCTTTTCCACCTACTTGCCTTTCTGGTTCTTCTCTCTGTGTCTTCTGCTGACCCCTGAGAGAGACATACTGTAAGCCTCGTTCTCTAGCCTCTTCTTTTCTTTCCTGATGTTCCTGCTGTATGAGTGCCTTCATTCATTTTCTTTCTCTCCCTGCCTTCTCCACATGTAATTCCCAAGTCACAACTATGGACTGACCCCTCATTTCCACTCAAATCCCATCACACACCCTCCTGGGCCTGCAGGACATATTGCTTAGAAAGCAGGATTCCCCAGGATGAGGTCCTACTTTCCTTTCTAGTTCTTCCCCCAACACTACTGATACCACCACCAACACATGCTCTGGGATCCCAGCCTGGGAGCTCCTTGCAGTTCTTGGAAGCTCCTATGATGTCCTCCTCCCTGCCCTGCCCTGCCCAAGCCACGTCCTCTGCCCAGAACGCCCTTCTCCCTCCCTCCCCTACAGTTCCTGGAGTCTGGAAACAATGCGTGCATCAGGAAGCCTCCCACTAGGCTGAGCTGGGCCTTCTCCTTCCATGCTGCCCACTTCTGGGCCTTCTCCTCCCATGCTGCCCACTTCTGAGCACCGGCTACACTGCAACACCCTTGCTTGAGTCCTGTTTGTCTTCCTCTGTGAGGCAGTGATCTCTTTGAGGGCAGGAACTGTGTCTCATTTATTGCTGGATCCCTGGAGCCTGGCACATAGGAAGGCATAGTGGATGTGTTATCACCATCTCAAAATCAATGTTCCCAAACATTCCCCATCAGCCTTGCATCCTGATGTCATTTTCTACAGATTCAGTCTGCCAGGTATGTTTGATGACTTTCTTTTGTTCTATATGTGTTGATGGTATTTCCACCACAGTTTCCCATGAATTAGCGTTTGTTCATGGCCACTCTCACCATCTTAGCCTAGCTCTTTGGCTCAGACTAAGTTTCCTCCAAAGGATCCTGCCCAATTCCCTGGCCTGGAAACTGCCTGATCCAAGCCACCCTGCATAAAGTCTCCAGATTCCTGGCTCTAAATTTTGCCCACACTTTGACATGCAAGGCCCAAGGCCTCCTGCTATTCCCATGCCTCCTTATGTCCTCCTCATTCTCTGCGCCTTCTCACCATCCAGCCCAGAAGCTCTCCTTAACCATCCCTGCACACCACAGGAATGCATAGTGGGTGTGTTATCGCCATCTCAAAATCAACATTCCTAAACATTCCTTTGGCTTCCATGGTTCCCCTTCCATCTACTGCTCACATTTTAAACCTCTTTCCTCCATGGAGTTTATCCAGCTAAATCCTCTATTATCGGTTCAACTGTGCCCCAAACCTCATATTTATGTGTTAAAGTTCTATCCCTCAATAACTCAGGATGTAACCTTATTTGGGTGGTTGCAGATGTAATTAGTTAAGATAAAGTCATGACTGAATAGGGGGGTCCAGGCCAATAAGGTTGTGTGCCTAGGAAAGGGGGATCTTTGGACACAGAGATATGCACACAGGGGGAATGTCATGTGAGGGCATTCAGGGAGAATACGGCCATCCACAAGCCAAAAACACAGCCCTGGGATGGATCCCTTCTCCACAACTCTCAGAAGGAACCAGCGCCACTGACTCCTTGATTGTGGACTTCTAGCTCCCAGAACTTTGAGACTATAAGGCTTTGAAACAATAAACCCAGGCCGGGCGCGGTGGCTCACGCCTGTAATCCCAGCACTTTAGGAGGCCGAGGCGGGCGGATCACGAGGTCAGGAGATCGAGACCATCCTGGCTATGGCTAACATGGTGAAACCCCGTCTCTACTAAAAATACAAAACAAAAAATGAGCCGGGCAAGATGGCGGGTGCCTGTAGTCCAGCTACTCGGGAGGCTGAGGCAGGAGAATGGCGTGAACCCGGGAGGCGGAACTTGCAGTGAGCCAAGATCGTGCCATTGCACTCTAGCCTGGGTGACAAAGCGAGACTCTGTCTCAAAAAAAAAAAAAAAAAAAAAAAAAAGAAACAATAAACCCATGCTGGATTGAACCAAGTAGCAAAGTATAATACAACCCCCATACCAGTTTCCCTTGTTTTTTGATTCCCTTCTCGTTTCCGTGCTTAGTTTAGCCAGCTCTACCAGAGCTGTTTGCCTGCAGCCTTAAAGCTGTTCTCTGTGTCATGAGCACATTTCTGATTCCCTAAAAAGATTCTGATTCCTCAAGGGTAGGCCTCCCCTTTGTGCTTCTTCTTTTTCTTCCTTCCTGGAAAGGCCTTCCCTTCCCAGAACAAAGTCAAGAAAGAAACACACAACAGCATTCAGCATCTTACTGCAAGAAGGCCTTCGGGCGGGCGCGGTGGCTCAAGCCTGTAATCCCAGCACTTTGGGAGGCCGAGACGGGCGGATCACGAGGTCAGGAGATCGAGACCCTCCTGGCTAATACAGTGAAACCCCGTCTCTACTAAAAATACAAAAACTAGCCGGGCGAGGTGGCGGGCGCCTGTAGTCCCAGCTACTCGGGAGGCTGAGGCAGGAGAATGGCGTAAACCCGGGAGGCGGAGCTTGCAGTGAGCTGAGATCCGGCCACTGCACTCCAGCCTGGGCGACAGAGCGAGACTCCGCCTCAAAAAAAAAAAAAAAAAAAAAAAGAAGGCCTTCGTTCCAAATGCAGGAATATATTACAGTAAACAATTGAGTAACGTAGCCATGCAGCATGCAGCCCTTCAAAATTATGCTCTAAAGAGGCTTTAATGATGTGAGAAAATACATACGGTACATTAGGTGGGAAATGCAGGCTTAACGAAGGGTGTATACAGTGTGAGCTCAACGGTGCAAGGCAATATGCACAGCAGGAAAGTGCCCTAAGATGTTTGTAGTGTTGTCAGTGATTTTTAACTTACTCTATTTTTTTCTATGTATATTCCAGATTTCTATGGTGAGCACGTAGCATTTACTGAGCCTAAAGATAATTGTGTTTTTATGTTAAATACACTAATTCTGTGTTTATAAGAAAATACAAGCCATCAGGCCTGACATCGTTCTTTGTGGCTTTGCAACGATAATATTACTGGGCTTTCCAGAAATGATGTCTCCAGCCAAGAAGAAATCCTGTCCCAGGTCTGTCCATGCATTTACTCACATTCTGAATATTTCTGCAGCTGGTCAAATTCTTCTGGAGTGAGGGAGACCCACCGTTCTTCACCCATTTTTAAACTTGGCGTGAGTAGCTAAAGGGCAGGGATGGAGTTTTGTTCGCTAGGCTGAAGTGGAGGCCCAGCCAAGGGCTTGGCTCATTGCAGATTTGCGATGTAAGTCTTTCAGGAGACTTCTGGGAGCACTCAAGTGTATACAGCAGCAGCAGGCACCTCTCAGAAGATGAGACAAGATCTCTGCTATTCCTTAGGCAACATCCTCCTGTCTGTATTCAAGGTAAATTCAGAAATCCTGGCTCTTCCTAGGTAGAAGCAGAAATGAGAGTAAATGAGAGTATTTAAAAAAAAAAAAAGGCCCGAATTTTCTTTGCTGAAAGATCTACAGGGAACAATGGTTCAATGGTTCTCAAGGATGGTTCTCCCCTTAGAGAAGTCTGAAGAGGGGATAATGACAGTTGTCTGGCTGGGGGTGAGTGTTGTGGGGCAAGCTGTGGCCTGTATGAATAAGTGAGCCATACTACTCAGCTCTGGGAAATGTTCAATGTGTCACATGAGAGGTGGTATTAGGGCTGCCTAAGGGCATCCTCAGGGCATAAAAATGCCTTAGGCTCTTGGGTGCCTCATGAGTAATTACAGGAACAGGAGCCTATGCAGCCAATCTCTCCTCCACTGATTTCCAAATTCCACCATGATAGCTCTGGTGAGCCATTTTGGAATACCCCCAAGACTGGCTAACATCTAGTGACTGAAGCAATTCTCCCTCTTAGAGTCATAAAAAAGGGAGTTAGAGGGATGGGCTGTTGGCCTCAATGAGGCAGGGAAATGGGGATGGATTCAAAAAAACACTGAGTATCATTTCCTTTGAGCCTCTCGTACTGTGGGTCATTAAATCAGTTTTGTGGTTGTGAAATTGATATAATGAATCACAACAAGCATGCAAACACATGAAACAGAATAGGATAGAATGAGATGGAGTTGAAAATACTACAGTGCATCTACCATAGTAAGGGGACGTATTATGTCATAGACTTTTCCTTCAGCTATACACCCATGGTTATACTGATCATATTGTGAAGTATCTTTCTTATTCTCAGTTGAGATTACAAACATGGTTGGGAAGCTACCAACCTAAAAAGGTGAGAAATAAAGACCAATTGAAACACAGGCTCTAATGCTGCCAAAGAACAAGCCCAGTTTTAATAAAACAGGATCCATCCTGTGGCCAACTACAAGGCAAGTCTGGGGTGCCTGGAGCATATGAGCAGTGCTGGATGAGATGACCAAGTTGGGAGGCATATATGGACCATTCTCTGGGGAAGTGTGTAGACTGGTTGTTTTGGACCTGGAGAGTGAACTAGAGCTGAGGGAAGATGCTGGAGAGAGAGAGAGAGAGATTCTAGCTTTATAAAGAAGACCTTCCATTAACCAGAATGCATGGCAAGGAAATGAGAAACCCACATTCCTGGGGACATTAAGTTCTAGTTTCTCTCCTTGAAAGTCCAACTCTTTCCTTAATCCAGCCAGCTCGACTCTGCTCCTTGGCGCTTGCTGCTGTCAAGGTCATCAGTGACCTAGTTGCCAAATCCAACAGGCACCTTTCAGTCCTTCCTCATCTCATTTCTCTCTCTGCAGTCTTTGCCATGGCAGTAAACTTCCACCTTGAAACTCTCTTATCTTTCTGGGTGTTTCTTCTCAGTCTCCTTCAGCCTCTTCTTTTGCCATCTTTAAATATTGAAATGTTTCCACAGCAAAGACATAGAATCAGCCTAAAGGTCTATCAGTAGAAGACTAGATAAAGGAAATGTGGTACATACACACCATGGAATACTACACAGTCATAAAAAAGAACGAGATCCTGTTCCTTGCAGCAGCATGGATGGAGCTGGAGGACACTATCCTAAGTGAACGAATGCAGGAACAGAAATCCAGATACAGTACATCCTTACTTATAAGTGGGAGCTGAACATTGAGAACACAGGGATACAAAGAAAGGAACAATAGGTCCTGGGGCCTACTTGAAGGTGGAGGATGGGAGGAGGGAAAGAACTGAAAAACTACCTACTGGATACTATGCTTATTACCTGAGTGACAAAATAATCTGTTCACCAAACCCCCGTGACATGCGATTTACCTATATAACAAACCTGCACACATACCCATGAACCTAAAATAAAAGTTAAAGAAAAAATTGGTTCTTCCAAAGTCCGGTCCTCAGCCCTCTTCTCACTCTACATCCTTTCCCTGATAGATCTCATCCACCTCCAAGCTTTAATGACCCCCCCGCATGCTGCGGCAGCCTTGAGCTCTCTCCTTGGTCTGAATCTGAATATTCAGATATTCAGATGCCTTAATCCAGATCTGAATATCCAATCATCTACTGTGACTCACTTCTGTGTCCCAAACCACCCCTGATCTGCACCTTCCAGTGTCCCCAGCCGCTCGGGTTATGCCCAAGAGAAACCAGTGCCCAGGTCAGAGGCAGAAGGCTCAGCTAAGCTCCTCCCCTTTTCTCTCCTGCCAAACCCAGGCACTAACCCCAGAGTTTGACCGTCTACTGTGTGCTCCCTTTGTCTATCACACCATCTCTGGCATTAACTCAGACCTTCCTTATCTCTTGCCTGGCCTTTGACAGCAGCCACCTGCTGCTCTCCCTGCCTTGCGCTTTGTTCTCCCCTTGCTCTGCTCTCTAAATTGCCAACCAGATCACATCTCTTTCAGTAATAAAATTCTTCAGTAGTTTCTACTGCCTGTAGAATAAGATGTAATCTTCTTTTCATGAAACACAAAGCTCTTTATGATCTGGCTTCTGATGATCAATTTAGTATGAAAGTGAGGAGTATCCTTTAGAAACCTTTGCCATCATGCCAGGGAATCTAGCATTGCCACCACTGTCACCGCTGCTGCTGCTGCTATCAATGAATGGACATGTACTTTACACTGTGCTATATGCTTTATATACATTATCTAATTTAGTCCTCTTAATAACATGTAAATTCAATATTGCTGTCTCTGTTTTGCAGATGAGAAAAAAAATGAGGCTAGGTGTTTAGTAAACATGGTGAGGAGAAAGAAGGAGCCACCAGTGCTTCTGTTTGAGAATGCCTCCTACTGGGCGCGGCGGTGGCTTATGCCTGTAATCCCAGCACTTTGGGAGGCTGAGGTGGGCGGATCAAGAGGTCAGGAGATCGAGACCATCCTGGTCAACATGGTGAAACCCTGTCTCTACTAAAAATACAAAAATTAGCTGGGTGTGTTCAGGCGCGGTGGCTCATGCCTGTAATCCCAGCACTTTGGGAGGCCGAGGTGGGCAGATCACAAGGCCAGGAGATCGAGACCATCCTGGCTAACACGGTGAAACCCCATCTCTACTAAAAATCCAAAAAAAAAAAAAAAAAAAAGCCAGGCGTGGTGGCAGGCGCCTGTAGTCCCAGCTGCTGGGGAGGCTGAGGCCGAGGAATGGCGTGAACCCGGGAGGCAGAGCTTGCAGTGAACCGAGATCGTGCTACTGCACTCCAGCCTGGGCGACAGAGCGAGACTCCGTCTCAAAATAAACAAATAAATAAAAGAAAAAAAAGGAAAAGGAAAAAAAGAAATGATTAAACCATTCACACTTAATGTGGTATGTTTGACTTGGCTTCTGTCATCCTGGCCAACATAGTGAAATCCCATTCCTACTAAAAATACAAAAATTAGCTGGGCATAGTGGCGCATGCCTGTAATCCCAGCTACTCGGAAGGCTGAGGGAGGAGAATCACTTGAACCAGAGAGTCGGAAGTTGCAGTGAGCCAAGATTGCACCACTGCACTCCAGTCTGGCAACAGAGTGAAAGTCTGTCAAAAAAAAAAAAAATGCCTCCATGGACTGGGCATTCTGCACACCTTCAGAAGCACAGAGGGGGATCTAAGAGGACGCAGAGGCACACTGCATGACAGAACACACTGAACTAAAACCAGAAGGCACAGAATTTGAATCTGGGCTCTGCCCTCTTCTGAGCTATTACACCCTAGACATATTTTTCATCTCTTGAACTTTGGTTTCTTCATCTAAAACATGAAGATATTAATTAAAAGGCTTACTGGGTTGGTGTTAGGATGAAGTGGGTTAATATATGCAAAAACCATAAAAACAAGATCTCCACCTGGTACAATGCCTGCACATAGCAAATACTCCATAAATCATTGTTATTATCATCCAATTACAAATACAACATGTAGCAATATGGCTTAAAAGATCAGCTGAATAAAAGAAACAAACAAAATAACCCCATTAAAAAGTGGGCAAAGGGCACAAACAGACTCTTCTCAAAAGAAGACAATACAAGTGGCCAACAAACATGAACAAATGCTCAACGTTGCTAATCATCAGAGAAATGCAAATCAAAACCATGACTATTACTAAAAAGACAAGCAATAACAGATGCTGGTGAGGCTTTGGAGGAAAGGGAATGCCTACACATTGCTGCTGGGAATGTAAATTAGTTCAGTCACTGTGGAAAGCAGGTTGATTTCTCAGATAACTTAAAACAGACCTCCCATGCAATGCAGCAATCCCATTAGTGGGTAAACATCCAAACAAAAATAAGTAGTTCCACAAAAAAGACACATGCACTCATGTGTTCATCATAGCACTATTCACAGTAGCAAAGACACGGAATCAACCTGGGTGCTCATCAGTGATGGACTGGATAAAGAAAATGTAGTACACATATACTATACAATACTACACAGCCGTAAAAAAAGAATGCAATCGTGTCCTTTGCAGCAACATGGATGCAGCTTGAGGCCATTATCCCACACGAATTAACACAGGAATAGAAAATACCAAATAAAAATACCAAATAGAAAATAAGTGAAAACCAAATACCACATGTTCTTACTTATAAGTGGGAACTAAACATTGGGTACATATGGACATAAATGTGGAAATAATAGACACTGGGGATTACTAGAGGGGCGAGTGGGAAAGGAGCAAATGTTGAAAAACTGAAAAATTGGATACTATGCTCACTACCTAGGTGATTAGATCATTCATACCCCAAACATCAACATCATGCAATGTACGCAGGTAACAAACCTGCCCCTGCACCCGCTGAATACTAGTTGAAATTTTAAAAAATCAGCTGACAGTAGTCGAGTAGAAAGTTTCTAGTGTTGTGCCACAGTTTTCAGAACTTGATCTGATACTGCTCCAGGTTGTTGTAATTTTGTAATTACTCATCAAACTCTTATCCACTAGTTTTAGTATCCACTAATGATTCTTGCCTGGATTAATTATTACAATGATATTGATTTTCTAATTCCATCATTCCCTCTGTATTTGTTAGTTAGGAGTCTATTGTAAGTAAGAGCTTTCCCTTCTTGTTATTTATATCAATTTATACGTATACTATAAAGATAAATTATAAATATATAAAGAATATATATGTGTGTATAAAAACAGCATTTATGTATAATACATATTTATTTTCATGGATTCTTATTTTATTCTGTGGATTACAAATCTGTTGCTACCTCAAATTGTTCCAGATTTGATCAGCGGAAACTCAGTCAAGGTGGTGATTTGTTCTTTAGATATATCTCAATCATTTTTTGAGCACATCCTTATTTTCTAGCTCTACAAAATGTTTCAGCCTCATCTTGAACTTCCTCAACTCAAGTGCTAAAATGAGTCATCTCTCTAAGGAGTTCCTTTAGTGAAGAAGGACATTTGAAGCCAAGGCTTGGATACCAGGTATGCTCATTGCTGCTGAGCTGTCATTGCTTCTAGGCCCTATCAAGGACAGAGCTAGAAAATAGATGCGTGTACTGGGCATGGTGGCTCACGCCTGTGATCCCAGCACTTTTGGAGGCTGAGGCGGAAGGATCACTTGAGCCCAGGAGTTTGAGACCAGCCTGGCCTACATGGTGAAATTCTGTCTCTATTAAAAATACAAAAATTAGCTGGGTGTGGTGGTGCATGCCTGTAGTCCCAGCTACTCAGGAGGCAGGAGAATCGCTCAAACCTGGGAGGCGGGGGTTGGATGCTGCAGTGAGCCGAGATCGTGCCACTGCACTACAGCGTGGGTGACAGAGTGAGACACTGTCTTAAAAAATATATATATATATATGTACACAGATATATACACACATGCACCCCTCATCTCTCTCTCTCTCTCTCTCTCTCTGTTAAATACCTCGAGTTCATACTTACACCTCCACCTTCAGTCCAACATTACAAAGTCAATTGTACCCTTCCCTTCCTTCCATATTTTTTAACTTTCTTCTCTAACAAGCTTTGTTTCCATCATCTACAACATACTTATTTGCTTAATACACAGAAAGTAGTTCCAGAATTGCTAGTCCACACCTCTGTGAAAAACAAAATAGACTTCAAGGTTTGTTTACAGTACTATTGTTTTCAGGCAACAGCATACCCTCAAAATACTACTCTCAAAAGTTATGTAGGTTAGTTCTTTCTCACTCCCATCAATTTCTGTTTGTATTTCATTTTAGGGTGTTTTCTTCATATCCACTGATTCTTTTTCAGTACGGTTCCAAAGTCAAAACTGCATAGAAAGATATATTCAGCCAGGCATTGGTGGCTCACCCCTGTAATCCCAGCACTTTGGGAGGCCGAGCCAGGCAGATTGCTTGAGCCCAGGAGTTCTAGACCAGCTTGAGCAATATGGCAAAACCCCATCTGTACAAAAAATACAAACAAACAAAAAATTTCGCCAGACATGGTGGTGCACAGCTGTGGTCCCAGATACCCAGGAGGCTGAGGTGGGAGGATCACCTGAGCCTGAGGGATCAAGGTTGTGGTGAACTATAATTGCACCACTGCACTCCAGCCTGAGCAGCAGAATGGGATCCTTTCTTAAAACAAAAACAAAAACACATACTGAAAGAAGTATCCCTCATTCCTCTTACTCTGTTTCCAGCTCCTCTTTTCTATTTTATTCCCACTCAACCTTATAGTATCTAGTTTATACTTCCTGTGTTTATTTTTGCACATGTGAGAAGATATATGAATATCTTATTTCCCCTTTTCCTCCTTCTCCTCCTCCTCCTCCTCCTTCTTCTTCTTCTTCTTCTTTTTTTTTTTTTTTTTTTTTTTTGAGACATGGTTTCCCTCTGTCTCACGCTGGAGAGCAGTAGTGGAATCACAGCTCACAGCAGCCTTGAACTCCTGGGTCAAGCAATTCTCCCACTTCAGCAGTCCCCTCCAGGCCCTCCCAGTAGAGTAGCTGTGATGTGTGCCACTACGATCTGCTAATTTTTTTTTTTTTAACTCTTTGTAGTGACAGCATCTCACTATGTTACCCAGGCTGGTCTTGAATTCCTGGGTTCAAGTGATCCACCTGCCTCGGCCTCCTAAAGTGCTGAGATTATATGTGAACCTTTGTGCCTGGCTTCCCTTTCTTTCTAATACAAAAGGTGGCACATTATAGATCATTATCTGCACACTGTTTTTTTCACTAATCAATACACCCTATGAATCACACCATACCTGTTCATAGAGATCTTTCTCTTTTAGAATTAAATTGGATTCTGACACTTAACCTCCTGAATATCCTTCAGAGGCCTCCTTTGGCCTCTAGGCAAAAAAGGACTGTCTCCTTAGCTAGTTCCACAAGGTTCTTTACCTATGGTAATAACTCACCTCCCCATTCTCATCCCCATTACCTCCTTCCCCACACACTCCACTTTCCAGCCAAATCTATCTTCTGTCCACTGTTAGCACTAGCAAAGTGCCTGGATGTGGGAGGACCCCATAAGCCTTATGGACTGACAAATACACCACGCCTTTGATCTACTTGAAATGCCCTTTACTCCTCCCTTCCTATAACAAATCTCTACTCATCTCTTTGGATCCGGGTTAAAAGGTCACTTCTTTTCTACAGCTTTTTGAAACTCTTTGAGCAAATTTGCCTGTTCTCCCAGCTGTGTTCCACAGAATTCTACATGTTCCTCTATTGTGGTAGTTGACGATTCCCTGTGGGAGACAGACACCCAAACAGCTATTAATAATTAACACACAAGCTGGCAAGAGAAGTGGTGCAGATATGCCCAGAGATTTATGGAGTCCTCTAATGTGTCTGAAGCAGGCACAAGGAATCAGGAAAAGCTTCCTGAAGGAGCTGATGCTCCTGCTGAGGAGGGGTGATGAGGTAATGTGGTATACATTGCTATCACTCAACAAATATTCATATAATCATTATCATGATTGTTCCATTGTAGCTCATTGCTTGACTTCACAGTGGAAAGAGCTACACCATTCTTCTTCTTCTTTTTTTTTTTTTTTCTTGAGATGGAGTCTTGCTCTGCCACCCAGACTGGCGTGTTGTGGCATGATCTCAGCTCACTGCAACCTCCACCTCCTGGGTTCAAGCGATTCTCCTATCTCAGCCTCCCAAGTAGCTGGGATTACAGGAGCCTGCCACCATGCCCAGCTAAATTTTGTATTTTTTGTAGAGACGAGGTTTCACCATGTTGGCCAGGCTGGTCTTGAACTCCTGACCTCAGGTGATCTGCCTGCCAAGGCCTCCCACAGTGCTGGGATTACAGGTGTGAACCACTGCGCCTGGCCTTACACTATTCTTTATTTTCTTCAGGAAAAGTTAGGGGCCTAAAACACTGCCTGACTTTCCAGATGGTATCCCATGGGACAGCCCGCCTCTGGCTTCTGCCCTTTGATGAAGGTGACAGCTGACACCCAGGAGGGCTTTCTCTAGCTCGCGAAGCTCGACACTTTCCTCAGCAGCCCGCTCAGTCACTCCCCTCTCAGAGGCTCTTTGTAGTATGAACAATCTTCTTATTACCACCCCAAGCATCTTTTCTGACAGAAAAAGTTGAATAGGATTTTCTAAATAAAACTCAGATTGGATATTGTCTGACTTGGCTAGGAGAAGAGTATTTTATGTCTCTACAGCTATGTCACTCTGAGCAATTGCTTCAGCTCCTTTGGCCTCAGTTTCCTTGTCTATAAAATGAGGGGGTGGGAATAATGGTTTCTAATGTGTTTTCTAGCTCTGCAATTTTATATACTGGATCAAATTCTATTTGTTCTGTACAGATGTCAGCATGGAAATCACAAGTCAGGAGGAAGAAGGCAAATTCAATGAGTATTGAATTGCACCCTAGGTCTCTCTATTCATTTGAATGAATCAGCCATACCCAATTATCCAGGAACAAACACCTCCTCATCTCCTCTTTGCTCTCCTAAAAACATTAATTCATGAATATGACATCAGATTGGAGAAGCCTATTTATGTGCATTTGAAGGTTTATTACAAAACCATAATGAGTACATTTTCATAAGGGAAGAAAGACTAAAAGCTACAAAGATAAAAACCCCTCTCTCTTCTCAGACTTGTGGAAAGTCACAACTTGACAAGTGCCCTATCTCTGGCTTTTACTCCTACTGTTCCTTCTTCAACCCTGTAACTCTTACACAACCTTTGGAGTTTAGTTCAAGTTGTACCTAAAGATGCCCTCTTTAATTGCCCAGACGTGGCTGGGCATATCTTCTCTGCTCTCCAATAGCACTCTGGGCTTTTCTCCATTATGACGTTTACTGAGTGCATGTACTCACCACCTCTCTTCCCTACAGGATTCTGAACTCTTTTAGGGCAGAAAGAATGTCCTGTCCACTTTGTAGCCCTAGCGATTACAAGATTTCTAAGAGTTTATTTTTTGACACTAGAAAAATGATTCTCAACCTTTTTTTGACCAAGATCATTTTCACGGAGTCAAAGATCCTACCACATCTATTTACATGTCCCTATAGAGGAAGAACTGGGTGATAAAAAGAATTCAAGAGGAACAAAAGACACAACTTGCAGTACAGTTGTTGATAATATCGTTTATGAGTCACCTAATTTACCATAAAATATACATCAATACTTACATTTTAATATTAAAATAATGACCTACACAAGTATGGGCTATCAGGGTTATAAAGTTATAACAGATATAGACTTATAATCAAGTTACTTTATTATGCTTAATCTGATAGTATTTTGTAAGTTACGTAAGTTGCTTGAATTTATCAATGAACTGTCACTATTGTGGTCACCGGTTACATTGGTGGTCCCCCAAACCATGCTTCCTGATATTTATGCCCTTTCTAGTTTCTTCCCTTGAGTCTGGGCTGCACCTGTAACTAGCCTTAACCAAGAGAATGCATTACAAGTGGTGCTGTGTCAGTGTCAAGCATAAGCCTTGAGAAGACCTGGCAGCTCCCACTTCTGTGTTCCTAACGGCACTGAACTGCCATGTAAGAAGTTCAGCCATTTTGTTGGAGAGATCACATAGAGACCACGTGGAGAGGCCACATGGATGAAGGGAGATCTAACATTACAGAGAGGAGAACTGAGCAACTCAGCTGATGACAAGAACTGAAGCCCAAGATGTAAGACCCCAGCCAAGCCACTCCAGCCAGCACCCAGTCATCTAAGTCATCCGAGCTGTGTTGTGGGACAAGAAGTCGTTTGGGATTTAACAGCCTTAGCAGACATCACATGTGGAGCAGAGATAACCCGCCCCCACTCAGCCTGGTCTGGATTCCCAATGCACAGAAACACATAGACTAATAACATAAATGTGGAGCAACAACATTTTGAGGTAGTTATGTAATCATAGATAATCAAGACAACTACACAAGCACTTTTAGGGGCAGGTTATTCATGTGTCTATTTAGCAACAGAATCTGCATGATTCATGCTTGAACTGCAACTTACTCATGTCTTAAAATCTAGTAATTGGAAAATTATAGGCTAAAAATACCTTCGATGCAAATATGTATCACTGCCTGCTGTAGGGTTAACCAAATATCCTCCACAAACTACTATGATAATGATGAAGTCAAGTGAACTATAATTTCTAATTAATAAGCAAGAATAGCAGTAGCTGAAAACCACAACCTACTCGAAGCAAGACTGACATGCAATGATAACAACGGGGCCTTGCCCAGGTCACAGGATTCTAACCATCTGCTTGAGTGTGGGGGCTGTAGCTGCTGAGCATTTAGAAGCAGCCTGATTTCACAGATAACTGAATTAAAGCCCTTGGGGAACTTAGCAATGATCTAATTTAAGTTTATGAGTGGCAAATATGAGTAATACCTAATAACTCATTTAGCAGATTACCAGCATATAGTCCTTAAACAAACATCAACATAAAAGTCTTGGAATTGCATTCTATCCATAAGAATTCAGAGAGGAATTTCATTTGAGAGGTACTTTGTACACCATTAGTGGCCTCAGAGTGAATGTGAGAATCTCTGCTGCAGGATAGTCATGAAAATGTCAGGCTGAACCAAGTGCCCAAGTGGGGGAGCTGGGAGTGGCTGATGCCCAGGAAAAGCTTTTGGGCTCTGAGGAGAAGTTGAGAACTGCTACGTTGGGGGTCTGTCTTTGGCACAGGCAGACAGTGTTGGTCTAAGAAGAGTGTAGCTCAGGGGCATCAGAGTCTGAGGACTGGTCATTCATTCATTTGTTCACCTGCTTGACAAATCATTGTAATAACAAGCAATAGCAGCAACCTCCATTTATAGATTGCAACACATCCTGTGCCTTGCAAACTTCATTTGTAATATGCACCAAACCCTGTGAGGAAGGTATGTTTTATGCCCATTTTACAGCTGTAGAAACAAGCCCAGGGTAATTCTCCCAAGCTGTCCTACCAGTAAATGACAGGACTGTAGAGGAATCTAAGTCTGTGTTGTTCTAAAGCCCATGGTAACATCTCTGGCTGAATGAGTACTGAGAACCTAAGCATTGGGTCTGTGCAGGTACAGATGCCATTAATAAACCAACTGTGGAGATACTGCGCCCTGGTCCTCAACATGGAAGGGGAATGGAAGCCAGAAGGGAAACCATGGCCTGCTCCTGAAAAGCCAATATTATTTGAGGGGGAAAAAGCTATATTATATTAAACATGAGCACAGAATGGAATAGAATGCAAAATATGCAGGAAATTTGTAGGCAAAACAGGGGACTTCGGAAAAAAACCCTTGCTCTTGCCCTGGGGCTACCTCTGTGAAACCTGGAAGAGTTCACTCAGCTTTGTCACTTGGGGCCTTTAACAGTGGAAATGTGAAGGAAGTAGGGTTGTGAATAGCAATGGAAAAGTCTGATTCTGAGCTCCAGTGCTGAGGGGCTGATGTGGGAAGGGATTGTGAGTGGAGGTCTCCTTTATGAAATTACTACCTGGGGAAACAGCTGCCCTAGACTCATGCCTTGTGTCAAGGAGACTTCTGCCCAGAGCACCAAGCACAAGTCTGGCTTTAGAATTAGAGACCAGAATTCAGATCTTGGCTCTATCCCACACAACTGTGTGACATTAGCAGGTTCTTCTTCATCTCTGAATCGGAATGATGAAAATATTAACACATGCTTCACAAGGTTATTATGAGGATTATTTGTATAATGTTTGCTATGGTTTGAATGTTTGTCCTCTCCAAAATTCATGTTGAAATTTAATCCCCAAAGTGGCAGTATCGAGAGGTGAGGCCTTTAAGAGGTAATTGGATCCTGAGGATGCTGCCTTTGTGAATGGATTAATCCATTCATAGATTCATGGGTTATCATGGGAGGGGAACTGGTGGCTTTACAAGAAGAGGAAGTGAGATCTGAACTAGCATCTTCAGCCCCCTCACCATGTGATGCCCTGAACCACCTTGGGACTCTATGGAGAGCCACTACCAGTAAGAAGGGCCTCACCAGTTGCAGTCCCTCAACTTTGGACTTCTCACCCTCAATAAGTGTAAGAAATAAGTTCCTTTTCTCTGTAAGTTACCCAGCTTCAGGTATCCTGTTATAAGCAGCAAAAAATGGACGGTTTATAAGAGCATCACTAGTAAGACTTTCTGTCAGTGGTTTTGAAAGTGTGGTCCTCATCCCAGCAGCATCAGCACCACCTGGGGAATGTGTTAGGAAGGCAAATTATTGGAACCCACACAAGAGCTAGAGAAATTCAGGGTGGCCCAGCAACATGCCTATGTTTTGTAACCACTGCTTTACGTTAATGTAAGGAACAGGACTAAGAAGAGAAACTTGGAGTATCTGGAGCTATTTCTTCTTCTTAAAGGGGACCTTAAGCAGACAGATTTTGGGTCTGTCAAGTCAGTTCCACTTTCCTGAGGCAGGAAAACATTACAGGGAAGCTGGAGGCCCATGACTGCCAGAAAACTGTCATCATGCCACACTCCTAAAATTGTCATGTTATGACTTATATTCCCTGCAGTATTTTCCTTTCTTTCCAATCTGGTTCTGTTTTTCATACTCCTTCTATAACATTTTGTGCAAAATACTCATCTAGAGAAGGCACAGAACAGATATGATTTTCTACCATAAAGCAAATGGACAAGAAACAAACCAAAACTCCAAGAAGGTAAGAAAATCACAGCTCTATTAAGGCCAGCAACTCATTCCCACACAAGAAATGGAACTGTCAGGGAAGAGACACTGCAGAGCCCTGGGCATGAGTATGGGGCTTGGGCAGGTCTAGAGAAAGACAGCTCTGTAAAAATGCCCAGGTATTGTGGTGATAGTGGCGTGGTGTATACATGTGTGTGTTTTAACAATAACCACAAAAAAACCACACTAAAGAGAAAACATTCAAGTTTCGAATGGTGTGTAAAACCATGCTCAGCTTGGTAAGTTCCCATAGACTAGGAGGAACTTGAGGTCAGCCATCCAGTCATCATTCTCCACTTCATGAAGCGCTCGTGTTCTCCCTCCCCTCTCTCTTCTGCCAGTGCCTGATCTCCCATTCTCTAATTCTCCTTTCCTTTTTCCCTTCCCCTTTTTGTTTCCCATAGCAATACAAACAGCAGCAGCCGTTTACTGAGAGTCTACTACCTGTTCCATATTAATGCAATCCTCAAAATAATCTCTCAAGGTAATACTACACCTGGGACTAGGTTCCTTGCAGAAAACTGAGCCATCATTCAAAGCCATGTCTGTCTGAATGCAAAGCCCATATCCCCCCACTCCACTCTGCGTCCGTACTGTTTCTCAGACCTATGGAGACTATTAGTACCATCTCTAGATTGTAAACTGATGGAGGGTGGATTTACTGGTTCATTCCAGAAGCCTAGGGTTGAATTTATGGAAGGCTCTGGGTAGCCAGGTGCCTCTTCCTCCACCAACCAACAGTGTCCTAATGGGCAATCATGCAATAATGATTCAGCACTGTGGACAACAGCATCTAGAGGTGCGTACACCTCATGCCTGGCCCAGACAATGTCCCTGGATGGCCTCCTCTACCTCAGAGGTGTCTAGAACCCAGTTTGAAATAAATACTTCATTAATATTAGGTAACCTTTACAATGTGACAGATGGTCCTAAGCAACTTGCATGAATTAGCTGGTTGACTCTTCATAACAACTCTGTTAGGCAGATACAAATATTATGCTCATTTTAAAGCTGAGGAAACTGAAACATGGAGGTTAAGTAACTTGTCCTAGGTCATAGAGCTATTAATGAATGAATCCAGGATTCCAATCCAGGCGCTCTGACTCTGGAGGCTGTTCCTCACCATTATGTTATATGACACAAAGTTAATGGGCATTGGCGTGTGGCAGTACTTGGCATAAGAAAGTCATCAAGAAAGTGCAAATATGCTTGTAATAATTTTAAACATTGCCATTTGAATAAAGTACAACATTGAAATCATTTCACAAGGTGCTCATAAACCCCAGTTACAGAAACACCACAGCTTGATGGGATTTGGAAACCAGAAAGGAAGAAAAAAATAATTTTCTAAAGCAAATAAAAGGTGTCGTATGACCCTGAGCCCTTGGGTCTAATCCAAGTCCTGGTATTTAGTAGCTTGCCCAGGCTGGAGTGCAGTGGTGCGATCTCGGCTCACTGCAACCTCCACCTCCCAGGTTCAAGCGATTCTCCTGCCTCAGCCTCCCGAGTGACTGGGACAACAGGTGCCTGCTACCATGCCTGGCTAATTTTTTTATATTTTTAGTAGAGACGGGGTTTCACCATATTGGCCAGGTTGGTCTCGAACTCCTGACCTTGTGATCCACCCTCCTTGGCCTAAGCAGTCAGTTCTACTGTCTGTGCTTCAAGTTCCTCATTTGATAATTGTGGTGAGTGAAGTAAGTAATATTTAAGCTCTTTTCAGACAGTAATTTCATTTTCTTTCCAGAAATGTTAGATGTAAACCCTTTACTCTTGCCACATGGTATCTGGTGCCATCATTTTAGGCTGGGAAATGCCTTTTGTTTTCATATTAATTTAAACCATACTCCATTGGATAGAAACAACAGTAAGATACTTTTGCCACCTACCAAATTGTTAACAATTAAAAAATAGTTAATATCCTTGTTGGTAAGAAAGGAAGGAAACAGAAATTCTCCAATGCTGCTGGTGTGGGAGTAAACTAGCCGAGGTAATACTATATGCCAATAGCCTTAAAATGTACATTTCCATGAAATTTTACTTCTACAAGTTTATCTTAAGAAAGCGACTATGGGGGGCGGAGCAAGATGGCCGAATAGGAACAGCTCCAGTCTCCAACTCCCAGCGTGAGCGACACAGAAGAAGTACAACATTGAAATCATTTCACAAGGTGCTCATAAACCCCAGTTACAGAAACACCCCAACATTCAAATTCAGGAAATACAGAGAACACCCCAAAGATACTCCTCGAGAAGAGCAACTCCAAGACACATAATTGCCAGATTCACCAAAGTTGAAATGAAGGAAAAAATCTTAAGGGCAGCCAGAGAGAAAGGTCGAGTTACCCACAAAGGGAAACCCATCAGACTAACAGCAGACCTCTCGGCAGAAACTCTACAAGCCAGAAGAGAGTGGGGGCCAATATTCAACATTCTTAAAGAAAAGAATTTTAAACCCAGAATTTCATATCCAGCCAAACTAAGTTTCATAAGTGAAGGAGAAAGAAAATCCTTCACAGATAAGCAAATGCTTAGAGATTTTGTCACCACCAGGCCTGCCTTACAAGAGACCCTGAAGGAAGCACTAAACATGGAAAGGAACAACCGGTACCAGCCATTGCAAAAACATGCCAAAATGTAAAGACCATCGATGCTAGGAAGAAACTGCATCAACTAACGAGCAAAATAACCAGTTAATATCATAATGGCAGGATCAAGTTCACACATAACAATATTAACCTTAATGTTAATGGACTAAATGCTCCAATTAAAAAACACAGACTGGCAAACTGGATAAAGAGTCAAGACCCATCAGTCTGCTGTATTCAGGAGACCCACCTCACATGCAGAGACATACATAGGCTCAAAATAAAGGGATGGAGGAAGATCTACCAAGCAAATGGAGAACAAAAAAAAGCAGGGGTTGCAATCCTAGTCTCTGATAAAACAGACTTTAAACCATGAAAGATCAAAAGAGACAAAGAAGCCCATTACATAATGGTAAAGGGATCAATTCAACAGGAAGAGCTAACTATCCTAAATATATATGCACCCAATACAGGAGCACCCAGATTCATAAAGCAAGTCCTTAGAGACTTACAAAGAGACTTAGACTCCCATACAATAATAATGGGAGACTTCAACACTCCACTGTCAACATTAGACAGATCAACGAGACAGAAAGTTAACAAGGATATCCAGAAACTGAACTCATCTCTGCACCAAGCGGACCTAATAGACATCTATAGAACTCTCCACCCCAAATCAACAGAATATACATTCTTCTCAGCACCACATCGCACTTATTCCAAAATTGACCACATAATTGGAAGTAAAGCAATCCTCAGCAAATGTAAAAGAACAGAAATTATAACAAACTGTCTCTCAGACCACAGTGCAATCAAACTAGAACTCAGGACTAAGAAACTCAATCAAAACTGCTCAACTACATGGAAACTGAACAACGTGCTCCTGAATGACTACTGGGTACATAACGAAATGAAGGCAGAAATAAAGATGTTCAAGATGTTCTTTGAAACCAATGAGAACAAAGATACAACATACCAGAATCTCTGGGACACATTTAAAGCAGTGTGTAGAGGGAAATTATAGCACTAAATGCCCACAAGAGAAAGCTGGAAAGATCTAAAATGGACACTCTAACATCACAATTAAAAGAACTGGAGAAGCAAGAGCAAACACATTCAAAAGCTAGCAGAAGGCAAGAAATAACTAAGATCAGAGCAGAACTGAAGGAGATAGAGACACAAAAACCCTCCAAATAATCAATGAATCCAGGAGTTGGTTTTTTGAAAAAATCAACAAAATTGACAGACCGCTAGCAAGACTAATAAAGAAGAAAAGAGAGAAGAATCAAATAGACACAATAAAAAATGATAAAGGGGATATCACCACGGACCCCACAGAAATACAAATTACCATCAAAGAATACTATAAACACCTCTACGCAAATCAACTAGAAAATCTAGAAGAAATGGATGTTTTCCTGGACACTTACACTCTTCCAAGACTAAACCAGGAAGAAGTTGAATCCCTGAATAGACCAATAGCAGGCTCTGAAATTGAGGCAATAATTAGTAGCCTACCAACCAAAAAAAGTCCAGGACCAGATGGATTCACAGCTGAATTCTACCAGAGGTACAAGGAGGAGCTGGTACCATTCCTTCTGAAACTATTCTAATCAATTGAAAAAGAGGGAATCTTCCCTAACTCATTTTATGAGGCCAGCATCATCCTGATACCAAAGCCTGGCAGAGACACAACAAAGAAAGAGAATTTTAGACCAATATCCCTGATGAACATCGATGCAAAAATCCTCAATAAAATACTGGCAAACCGGATTCAGCAGCACATCAAAAAGCTTATCCACCATGATCAAGTGGGCTTCATCCCTGGGATGCAAGGCTGGTTCAACATTCGCAAATCAATAAACGTAATCCAGCATATCAACAGAACCAAAGACAAGAACCACATGATCATCTCAATAGATGCAGAAAAGGCTTTTGACAAAATTCAACAGCCCTTCATGCTAAAAACGCTCAATAAATTCGGTATTGATGGAATGTACCTCAAAATAATAAGAGCTATTTATGACAAACCCACAGCCAATATCATACTGAATGGGCAAAAACTGGAAAAATTCCCTTTGAAAACTGGCACAAGACAGGGATGCCCTCTCACCACTCCTATTCAACATAGTGTTGGAAGTTCTGGCTAGGGCAATCAGGCAAGAGAAAGAAATCAAGGGTATCCAGTTAGGAAAAGAAGAAGTCAAATTGTCCCTGTTTGCAGATGACATGATTGTATATTTAGAAAACCCCATTGTCTCAGCCCAAAATCTCCTTAAGCTGATAAGCAACTTCAGCAAAGTCTCAGGATACAAAATTAATGTGCAAAAATCACAAGCATTCTTATACACCAGTAACAGACAAACAGAGAGCCAAATCGTGAATGAACTTCCATTCACAATTGCTTCAAAGAGAATAAAATACCTAGGAATCCAACTTACAAGGGATGTAAAGGACCTCTTCAAGGAGAACTATAAACCACTGCTCAGTGAAATCAAAGAGGACACTAACAAATGGAAGAACATACCATGCTCATGGATAGGAAGAATCAATATTGTGAAAATGGCCATACTGCCCAAGGTTATTTATAGATTCAATGCCATCTCCATCAAGCTACCAATGAGTTTCTTCACAGAATTGGAAAAAACGGCTTTAAAGTTCATATGGAACCAAAAAAGAGCCCGCACTGCCAAGACAATCCTAAGTCATAAGAACAAAGCTGGAGGCATAACGCTACCTGACTTCAAACTATACTACAAGTCTACAGTAACCAAAACAGCATGGTACAGGTACCAAAACAGAGATATAGACCAATGGAACAGAACAGAGTCCTCAGAAATAATACCACACATCTACAGTCATCTGATCTTTGACAAACCTGAGAGAAACAAGAAATGGGGAAAGGATTCCCTATTTAATAAATGGTGCTGGGAAAATTGGCTAGCCATAAGTAGAAAGCTGAAACTGGATCCTTTCCTTACTCCTTATACGAAAATTAATTCAAGATGGATTAGAGACTTAAATGTTAGACCTAATACCATAAAAACTCTAGAAGAAAACCTAGGTAGTACCATTCAGGACATAGGCATGGGCAAGGACTTCATGTCTAAAACACCAAAAGCAATGGCAGCAAAAGCCAAAATGACAAATGGGATCTAATTAAACTAAAGAGCTTCTGCACAGCAAAAGAAACTACCATCAGAGTGAACAGGCAACCTACAGAATGGGAGAAAATTTTTGCAATCTACTCATCTGACAAAGGGCTAATATCCAGAATCTACAAAGAACTCAAACAAATACACAAGAAAAAAACAAACAACCCCATCAAAAAGTGGGGAAAGGATACGAACAGACATTTCTCAAAAGAAGACATTCATACAGCCAACAGACACATGAAAAAATGCTCATCATCACTGGCCATCAGAGAGATGCAAATCAAAACCACAATGAGATACCATCTCACACCAGTTAGAACGGCAATCATTAAAAAGTCAGGAAACAACAGGTGCTGGAGAGGATGTGGAGAAATAGGAACACTTTTACACTGTTGGTGGGATTGTAAACTAGTTCAACCATTATGGAAAACAGTATGGAGATTCCTCAAGGATCTAGAACTAGATGTACCATAAGACCCAGCCATCCCACTACTGAGTATATACCCAAAGGATTATAAATCATGCTGCTATAAAGACACATGCACACGTATGTTTATGGCGGCACTATTCACAATAGCAAAGACTTGGAATCAACCCAAACGTCCATCAGTGACAGACTGGATTAAGAAAATGTGGCACATATACACCATGGAATATTATGCAGCCATAAAAAAGGATGAGTTTGCATCCTTTGTAGGGACATGGATGCAGCTGGAAACCATCATTCTTAGCAAACTATCACAAGAACAGAAAACCAAACACTGCATGTTCTCACTCATAGGTGGGAACTGAACAATGACATCACTTGGACTAGGGAAGAGGAACATCACACATCGGGGCCTATCATGGGGAGGGGGGAGGGGGGAGGGATTGCATTGGGAGTTATACCTGATATAAATGACGAATTGATGGGTGCTGACGAGTTGATGGGTGCAGCACACCAACATGGCACAAGTATACATATGTAACAAACCTGCACGTTATGCACATGTACCCTAGAACGTAAAGTATAATAAAAAAAAAAAAAGAAAGTGACTATGGACAGTAATAACAGTATTAATTTCACAACTACTACTATTATTTCCACAAGGATTCAACTCCTGGAACATTTGTTGCAGCACTATTTATAACAGCAAAAAGTCTAAACAATGTAAATGCCACACAATATAGGATTGTTAAATACTTTTTAGTATGTACATCTAAAATATTATACTATACATATTTGTAGTAGGTGCTGAACTGTGCCAATCAGATCTTCCAGATGCTTGGGAGTGGCACTGGCAGACAACTCTCACCTGTCAATTCTTTTCAGGAATTGCCTTAACTCTAAAAAGCTGCCTTGTCCAAGATCATGCCCCCTTCTTGGGCAGCCCACATCCAGTGACTGGATGATACACAGTGGTATGGTATAAAAGCCTGGTCATCTCACCCCAATAAGGAGCAACTCTGCAGGACTGTCCCAATCCAGCTTCTCCCTTCACCAAGTTCCATTTCTGTCCCTTCCCTTCCATGAATGGTGATCCCAAGCATACTCCCTAATAAAGTTCATAACACTTCTGCATGGCAATCTCCATCTCAGAATCTGCATCTCAGGAAATTTCGTCTGCAACAATATGAAAATTAAGAAAAAGATCCATGCATTCTTAAGTAATTCCATGTTTATAAAAATGAAAATATGAAAGTTTTAAATATCAATGTAGTAGACTGCAATTTGGTTAGAGCAATGCTTAAAGGACACTTTGTATCCTTAAATACCTTTCTTAGAAAACAAGGTAGATGAAAACAAAAATGAATGAAGCCTCCAACTCAAGAAGCTAAAAAAGGGGCACAAAAGAAATCTAAGTGAAGCCAAAGAGGGCAGTAATAAAGATAAGGGCAGAAATTAATGAACTAGCACCCAAAAGAAAACAAAATAAAAAACTGGATAGCTTTGGTTAAAAGCAAAAGTCCTTTTGGTTGTTAATATTATTGAAAAATCTAATAAAATAGGCAATCCTTTGGCAGAGTATGAGACAGAGAGAGAGAGAGAAGGGGAAGGAGGAGGAGGGAAAGGAAGAAGAAGAACCAGTAGCAATATTTGGAATGAAGAAGAAGACATAACTATAAATATAAGAGATTTTATTAAATTATGACAGACTACTATATTCAACTTTATAGCGCCACATTCAAGAACCTAGATGAAATGGGAAAATTCTGCAAAAATATAAGTGATCAAAAGTGACTCAAGAATTAGAAAAGCCTGACTAGTTCAATAATAGATAAAATTGAACCAATATTAAAAGGTCTACGTGCCCCACCCTCCTGGCCCAGACAGTATTACAGGCCGTTCTAAGAGTCATCAAGAAACAGATAGTTCTTCTCTTACATAAGCTGTTCCAGAGCATAGAAAAAGATGTTAAGTTACAATTTATTTTATGAGGCTAGCATAACCCCGTAACAAAAACTTAGCAAGGAAAATGCAAAGACAAATTATGGACCAACCTCGCCTAAATAGAATAAAACCCCACATAAAATAGTAAAATTCAGTATAGTATTAAAATAACAATAAATAGGGTTTATTTCAGTAAGGCAAGACTGGGTCAATGTTATAAAACCTACCAATATACTATATTAACAGAATATAAGAGAATACAAGAGAACATCTCAATATATGTAGAAAAAATTAACAGAATTAGCACAATTATCAAATTAACAAATTAATTAAATTAACAAAATTAATTAACAAAATTATCAATTTAACAAAATTAACAAAAATTAACAAAGTATATGTAGAAAAAATTAACAAAATTCAACACTCAAATGTAACGAAAAACAAAAACAAACAAAACCTCTAAGCACATCGGAAGGTAAATGAAACATCCTTTAACTTCATAATGGCTATCCTCCAAAACCCCACAGCAAACTTCATATTTAAATGGTGAAATACTAGAAGCATTACCATTAAAATCAAGGACATGATAAGGATGCATGTTAAACCTCTACTATTCAACAGTCTCAGTCTATGAGAGATCCCAGCCAATGCAGTTAAATGAGACAAAATTAGAGGTATATAAACTGGAATAGAAAAGACAAATCTGTCTGATTTTTAAATGATATGATAGCAAATCTAGAAAAACCAAGAGATCACATAAATATAAATTATTAAGGGATCTCAGCAAAGTGACTGATACAAAATGAATATTAAAAAATTAGTGGCTTTCCTTTACACTAGCAATAGCCAATTAGGAAATATAGAATAATAGAAAAAGATCTTTTTCAAAATTTTAATAAAAAGTAGAATGGGCTGGGTGCAGTGGCTCATGCCTGTAATCCCAGCCTGTAATCTGCTCAGCACGAGGTGAGCAGATTGCCTGAGCCCAGGAGTTCAAGACCAGCCTGGGAAACAGCGCAAAATCCCATCTCTGCAAAAAAATTTAAAAACTGAGCTTGGTGTGATGGTGTGTACCTGTAGTCCCACCTACTCGGGAGACTGAGGTGGGAGGATCCCTTGAACCCAGGAGACAGAGGTTGCAGTGAGCCAAGAAGGAGCCACTGCACTCTAGCCCAGGCAACAGAGTGAGACCCTGTCTGGAAAACAAAACAAAACAAAACAAACAAACAAAAAACAAGTAGAATGTGCACTGGAGTGAATCTAACAATTAATGTGCAAGACCTTCATGGAGAAAAATGGAGAAACCTATAGACATTTATAGCAGGACAATAGGGAAATCTGAATAAATGGATACATATTTTATTCATGGATAGGAAGGCTCACTTTAGTTCTGGTACTTACTAGCTACGTGACTTTGGTAAATTTTTTGAAGTCTTTGCCTATCTGAGCCCTACTTTCCTCATGCAAATGATAATGGAATCTCCCTTGTGAAGTTTTTTTGTGACTGTTAGAACTAGTAAATGTCAATTTAAAAACCTCTCAAAATTACATGCAATATTTGTAGTGGTACAAATATTCTTATGTAACTGTAAAAAAGAGAGATGTGAAAGGATATACACGAAATGTAATTATGGTTACTTCCAAGAAATACATAAAGTTTAGAAGTTGAGGTTTTGTTATCTGTAATGTTTTAATTCTTTTTTAAAAAGGCAGTATATTAATGTATTATTTATACTTTTTAAAAATTTGAAGGAAAATCCTTATTTTTACCATCTTGGTCTGCTTTTTTCTATTTCTTTCTGGCACAACTCAATCTTTTCAAAGTTTACCTATGTTGGTTAGAGATGGAGCCTTACGGAATATTGACTCGAAGGCAGACACCCAAGCAGTTACTGCATGGAACATATCTATATGTACTATATAAGAACACGTATAATGTATGTGGGCTTATAAGATGAACAGTATGTATTATGTCTTTTCATTCTTTATGAGTATTTATAAACATGTGAATTTTAGTATCTGTGAATGATGCATAAATGTATACCATTGTTAAATAAATGAATTACCTTCATCTGAATGTCCCCTACACCAGAAATTATGGAGGACTTTTTCTAGCTTGAAATCCTATTCTATCTTCTATTTAGCTTATCCTTTCCTATGGAGTTGGTTGAAATAATGATGTTCAATAGGCAATTATGCTTGTGCATTTATCAAGCTTTTAGTATATTTAAAATACTCTGCTAGGAGCTATGGGGGATGCTAAGATGAATTAGGATTACCTTAGCCACCAATAAACTTAAAGCTCATTGGGGCTATCACAGAGCTTCCGTAAAAGCTGTAGTACTGAGCTGTGTGTGCTAAGGGCCGTGGAGCTCAGAGAAAGAAGAGCTCAGCCAGCAATGATGTTGACATGGTTGACTGAGAAGAAAGAGCAGAAAAGACTCCTGTTTACTAACTGTGTCTTCCATGCCTCCACTGGAGAGAGGAACTGCTAAAATCAAAACCTCAAGACTCCTAAACTGCGTGTAACTTTAAAAGAGTTTTTTTCATGCTATGAAATTATGTTTTTGCATTTTCAATTTCAATCAGAAATACAGCATCTGTATTTCTCAGTTCAAACTAATTAGGAATGTGCTATTTCATTTCCCCCAAATCTTCCAAAATAATGAGCCCAGCTTACTGAAGCATGTGTGTGGGTTGTGGGGGTGGGTGGCATGCCAAGAGGCCTGTACACTGGAGCCTGTGAGATATTGAAGCTTTCTCTGCTGCTCTGTTGTACCACTGGCTTCCGATGTGGAGCACAAAGTGTCAGCAGTACCCGGAAATCTATATCTGCCAGGAAACAGAAAAGAGTATCACCCCAAGCTCCAACAAACCTGAGTCAGCATCTCCTCCATGACATTTCCTATATTTGTGGTCTTGAACATACTATTTATTCCACTTAATCTCTTGAGCCCAAGTTTCCTCATCTGGAAAATGGGAATAGTGGTATCACCTTACACAATAGGATTAAAGATAATGAATATAGGTTTCCCAGCACCGTGCCTGGCACATAGGTCTCTGCAGATGTTAATTCCCTTCCTTTTTTCTTTATCAGACACAGGTAAATGTGCCAAGATTCCCTGACCCCTTGAGTGTCCTCATAAAATGGAGAAGTGGTTTAAAATGAGAGCAAGTATGAATTTACAGATGAAAAACTTCAAGGAAGAGGATGGGAGGGAAAGAAGATGCTTTTCAGTACCAGCTGTAGAAGACAAAATATTGTAAATATTCACCTTCACCTCTAGAAGCTGTTAATGAATAAATACGTTTAAAAAACTATAAACTTTATGGAAACATCTGCTTGCAGGGGTTAGGAGTGGCTGGATGTGTGGGCCAGACTAATAACACTGGAGGGGTTGGAAGAAGAGCACAGAGTTAGTCATTTGGCTGCATGTGTGTAATAAATTATAGCCCAACTGGAGGGACTGTCTCCCTGGGTGAGTCACTTTGAACTAGGCAAAAATAGCCAACAGAAACCAGCCCCAACTAAAGAAAAATAAATCATTTTATTTGATTGACTGACATTGTTTTGATCAGAGTGTGAAATCACATGCTGAGTTTAGTTTGGTCAGAAAGGCACCCTGTTGCTGGCGGAATCACATGCACGTATTCATTCCTCTAACCATTTGCTAGGTGTAACTTTTAAATATATAATTATCTACTCTCAAACTTACCTTTCTCCCACCTCTATCTCCAAAACTAAACAACTAACTTTTTCAATGAAGAAGTCATTCTCCACATTTCCTGGGCTTGATACATTGACTTTATGTACCTTCAGTCTCCTTCCCCTCTCTGATATCTCAATACCAAATCAGACACCAACTCACCAAGTTTTGTCTTTTCTCTCTCAGTTCTGCCCCTTTCTCTCCATTAAATTCCTTGTAACAGCACCTCCAGTTTCTGGGTAGGGGCTTCTTAATGGCCCTAGCATGTCTCTGGTCTCATAACTATCTTCTCACTCATTTCAGTCTGTTCTGCACATGAGACTACCAAAAACCACAAGTTTCAATTATTTTCCAGGTCAAGAACTAAACTATCAGTTTGTGTTCAGTGCCTTTTCCAAGTAATCAAGGTACTTTATCTCCTAGGGTAACTGGACCTCCCACTAGTTTGAGGGGCGAGACTGTGAAGGACTTGGGAATAGGGATAATGTCGTCATTGTTCTTTCTGCTGACTGTTGCGATTCTGGGATAACAAGGAAGCAGATATCACTAACTGGCTGTGTATTTCTGGATGATGATTTATCATATGCTGGAAGGGTAAGTTCATGTCAGGTCATGAAGGACTTGTATCTACTAAGCATGGGGGACACGTATTTACTACAGGGTGATGAGTAAGAGGATCAAAAAGCTGGGATAGAGCCAGATGCAGTGGTACATGCCTGTAGTCCTAGCTACTTGGGAGGCTGAGGAAGGAGGATGGCTTGAGCCCAGGAGTTCAAGATTAGCCTGGGCAATATAGTGAAACCCTCAACTCAGAAATAAAATAAAATAAAATAAAAAAGTATTGGGATAATACCATGAATCTATCCGGGAACTGCTGGTAAAACAAAGACAAACAAGAGAGGGAAGGTACCTGGTGACACGTACACATATGTATACATAATTATAAAGAATACTGGAAACTACATTGATGGGCTGATCAGTCTAGACAGCAAGAGATTGATTTGTTACGGGAATTCACGACCCTAAGGATAGAGCACCTAGCGATATCATGAGTGAGCAGAATATGGTAAAGAACACACGTGAGCTCCTTATGAGCATTTTCTACAGGCCACTTGTCCACAGGAAGAAACGGAGGGTGGATTCCCAGCCACTGGTATTCTGCCATAAGGGAAGTGAGAGCAGTGAAAGTGGTCTTGTGCTGGCCAAACACTTCCAGAAAGCCCTTTTCAGCTAAAAACAGAGCATCAGACAAGTCTCTTCATTTCCCTCGTTGACATGGAATAAAGAAGTTTAACTAGATACACTCCTCTGTCTCACATTCTTTATTTTTTTATTTAATGTTTTGTTTTGTTTTTGTTTTTTTCTCTTGGTCCCTCATTCTGACCAACAGAAAGACCCTGCTTGGTGAAGCAAGCAGAGGAGACATATTAGGAGAAACAAGCCACTCCAGCTCAGAGGCCGTGATTGTCAATGAAGAGAAGGCTGGCTGTAATAAATAGCCAAGAAGTCTAGATTTAGGCAGTCTAAAAGGTTGAAAAGAAGACAGTTATGATTATATGAGATTCTGGAATAGAGGCAGACTGAAGTTTTCCAAAATGGGGAAGCATTCAAAAATCATTCCAATAAAAAGGGAAAATAAATAGTCCTTTTAAAAGATGTGCCTGCAGTCTCACCCATGGATTCCCATTTGAAAAAGACATTTAGAAAACAAGGAAAAGAAAGACATACGACCAAGGAACATATAGGAAGATGGCACAAACTTAATCTTAAAAATTATAATGTGAAAAAAATAGCTGAAAGTGATCTGAAATACTAAATGACAAAACCCCACTATGGGCCAAAAAAAAAAAAAAAGTGGAGGAATTCTGGGAAGTGGGGCCAGTTCATTTTAGACCAATAACAGCAAAGAACAGCTTAGTCTATCACTTGGGAATGAAGATTACCAGAACCTCCAGGGAGGCTACTGAACCACTTTCATTGATCTTTGAAGAAGTTTGGAGAACAACAACAAAAAGCCAGAGGACCAGGAACAAGCAAATCTAATCTTCTTTCTTTCTTCCTTTTTTTTTTTTTGAGACCAAGTCTCACTCTGTCACCCAGGCTGGAGTGCAGTGGTGCAATCTTGGCTCACTGCAACTTCTACCTCCCAGGGTGAAGCAATCCTCCCACATCAGCCTCCTGCGTAACTAGGACCACAGATGCGCACTACCACGCCTTACAAATTTTTTGTATTTTTGGTAGAGACGGGGTTTCACCATGTTGCCCAGGTTGGTCTCAATCTCCTGAGCTCAAGCAATCCACCTGCCTCACAAAGTGCTGGGATTAGGTGTGAGCTACTGCACCTGGCCTATTCTTACTTTTATTATCAAAAAAAAAGGAAGAAAATATATTCCAGAAAGTATCAACAGTGTGAGCATGATAGCAGTCTTAGCTAAGAATCCAAATCATAGTTTTTTTTTTGTTTGTTTTGTTTTGTTTTGTTTTGGTTTTGTTGAGACGGAGTCTTGCTCTGTCACCCAGGCTGGAGTGCAGTGGCCGGATCTCAGCTCACTGCAAGCTCCCCCTCCCGGGTTTACGCCATTCTCCTGCCTCAGCCTCCCGAGTAGATGGGACTACAGGCGCCCGCCACCTCGCCCGGCTAGTTTTTTGTATTTTTTAGTAGAGACGGGGTTTCACCGTGTTAACCAGGATGGTCTCGATCTCCTGACCTCGTGATTCGCCCGTCTCGGCCTCCCACAGTGCTGGGATTACAGGCTTGAGCCACCGACTGGGGTCTACTTAAGTGGGGAGGGTGGGAGGAAGGAGAGGAGCAGAAAAGGTAACTATTGGGTACGGGGCTTAATACCTGCGTGATGAAATAATCTGTACAACAAACCCCCGTGACACAAGTTGACCTATGTAACAGACTTTTACATATATTCCTGAACCTAAAATCAAAGTTCAAAAATAAGTAAGTAAATAAAATTCATTTCTAACAGTTAGAAACTATGACTTTTACTATTTTTGCTTTGAGGAACCTGCTGAGGTTTTATCCATAACCTGATGCCTCATTAATCTTTATAAATGTTCCACGAGCCCTAGAAAAGAAATTTTATTATGTGTTTTGGGTATTACACAGCATATAATTTTTTCAGTAGTATTCATTATATTACACAATTCCTGTATTTATATTATGTTTCGTTTGTTTACTTGATATATGAAAGCCTGAGAGTGGTATTTGGAAATATTCCACCGCTATCGTGTTTCCATCAGTCTGGGGTGCAATATTAATTGATGTGTGTATTTCCATGACCGTTATATCTTCCCTGTGAATTTGATTCTTCACTTATAGAAGACAACGCTCACTGTATTATTTAATGATATTTGTCATGAATTGCATTGTCTTATATCAGTATCATGACTTCTGCTTTAGTTTTTGTGGCATCTCCCTGCTATACCTTTTCTCAGTGTGTTAATTTTTGCATGACACTTTGTTTTAAGGGCTGCTATGGTAAACAACATAAAGCTGAATTTTCATTTTTGATCCAATAAGAAAACTTTTATTAAAAATGAGTTATTTAGTTTACTTATGTTAATTGTTATAACTGAGGTGTTTGGTGTCTTCATTTTCACGCTCTATTTTATTATCATTTTAATGCTTCCTTGCTGTCTCCTTTGTTTAATTAATATTTAGTTTGCTACATGGAGTTTGTTTTCTCAGATCCCTTGATTCAGAAGGTGGGTTATTGAAAACTCTATAACTATTGTCTTCTAAATTTAAGCATCAGGAATGAAATGACTGTCTCATAATTGAACCAAGGAATTCGGAATATTTTATTTTCACTGTCTCATCCTTTCAGACAAACACGTCTTTTCAGGCTTTAAAAATTATTATCTGGGTTTTTAGGCCCGAATTTATCTCAGAATTTGTTTGTATCAATGCATATATGCTGTTTGAATATATTTTACTTTTGCACACAGCTTTTTTTTTGAAATGGAGTCTTGCTCTGTCCCCCAGGCTGGAGTGCAGTGGCCTGATCTCAGCTCACCACAACCTCCTCCTCACCGGTTCAAGCAATTCTCTGCCTCAGCTTCCCGAGTAGCTGGGATTACAGGTGCCTGCCACCACACCCGGCTAATTTTTGTATCTTTAATAGAGATGGGATTTCACCATCTTGGCTAGGCTAGTCTTGAACTCCTGACCTCCTGATTCACCCGCCTCGGCCTCCCAAAGTGCTGGGATTACAGGCATGAGCCACCGCCCCTTGCCTTGCATACAGTTTTAAAACTTGATGTCCAAATTATTAGTTAGATGTCCTTTTTAATTGGCTTCAGTACTAGTTGCCTATCTTTTATACTATCACTTCCTTCACCTGCTTGCTTTGACTTTTGATAGAATACACAACTCATTAATTCCAGCTAGTGAATTTTAATTCTGCTGTTGTGCTTCTATTTCCTTGCAGTAGGTCCATATTTCATTCACATCTTTGAATACCATTTTTCATTTTCATCTCAGCCTTATTCTTATTCTCTCTCTCTCTCCCCCCCTTTTTTTTTTTAAGACGGAGTCTCGCTCTGTGGCCCAGGCTGGAGTGCAGTGCCGCAATCTTGGCTCACTGCAAGCTCCGCCTCCCGGGTTCTTGCCATTCTCCTACCTCAACCTCCCGAGTAGCTGGGACTACAGGCGCCTGCCACCACACCCGGCTAATTTTTTGTATATTTAGTAGAGATGGGGTTTCACCATGTTAGCCAGGATGGTCTCGATCTCCTAACCTTGTGATCCGCCTGCCTCGGCCTCCCAAAGTGCTGGGATTACAGGCGTCAGCCACCGTGCCCGGCCCCCTCTTATTCTCTTTTGATTTGTAAAGACCATGCCTTTTAGTGCCCTCTTATGAAGATTCTAGTCTACTAAAGTATTTTTTTAGGCCCAGCTGGAGTATCTCATTTTCATTTCAAATGCTATTATTTACTCCCTTATTTTACATTTCCTTTAATTCCTTTATGTTTTACTCTTTATTCATTCTTAAAGAAGGAAGCATTTTATAAACTTGGTGCTTGTTAAATAACAGGTCTTTTTGGTCTTGTTCTCACTGAATGCTAAAATCAATAATGGTGAGTGGATGTACACAGGTCCCAGACTTACATCAAATTTGAAGAATAGATGATCCTAGTGTAACTATACTTCAGTTTTATTTGCCTGTTACTGCCAGAACAAGTTCTACATTTTTTTGAAATGCATCATCATTTTTTTTATGATGGGATCAAAATATCTCAATATTTCATAAACATTTTAATATATTTTTTCATTTTTTAAATGTAAAGCCCTATATATGTCCATTCCATCAAGTTCCTTACAGCCCTAAAACACTAATTTGTTTTTGGCACTCAATTTGTTGAAGATTGATAGATGTATGTTAGAGTTTCCCTCTGCAATTGCGTTTTGACAGTTTTATTTAACCATTTAATGGTTTTTGTATTAAATTCTACTTTTAGCTATAGTTTAATACTAATATCACCCTCCTTTCTTTTTGTTTGCATTTTCCTGATATATCTATGCACTTTCATTTTTTATCCCTTTTCTCTCCCATTTGGTTTAAAACAGCATATATTTAGAATTGGGTTTTGACCAATATGCATGTTTTTTTGTCTTGTAATAGAAATGATTGGCCAGGCACGGTGGTTCACCCCTGTAATCCCAGCACTTTGAGAGGCTGAGGCAGGCAGATCACGAGGTCAGGAGATTGAGACCACCCTGGCTAACACGGTGAAACCCCGTCTCTACTAAAAATGCAAAAAATTAGCCAGGTATGGTGGCAGACGCCTGCAGTCCCAGCTACTTGGGAGGCTGAGGCAGGAGAATCACTTGCACCTGGGAGGTGGAGGTTGCAGTGAGGCGAGATTGCAGCCACTGCACTCCAGCCTGGATGACAGAGTGAGACTCTGACTAAAAAAAACAAAAAAAAGAAAAAAGGAAATGATTAAACCATTCACACTTAATGTGTTATGTTTGATCTGGCTTCTATCATCTTATTTTATACTTTTTATATTAACATTTCCTCGCTATTTCCTTTTTAATATTTTTTTTTCTTTTCTTTTTTTGAGGCAGAGTCTCACTGTGTTGCTCAAGCTGGAAGTGCAGTGGCACAATCTTGGCTCACTGCAACATCCGCCTCCTGGGTTCAAGTATTCTCCTGCCTCAGCCTCCCGAACAGCTTGGATTATAGGCACCCACCACCACGCTAGGCTAATTTTTGTATTTTTAGCAGAGACAGGGCTTCACCATGTCAGCCAGGCTGGTCTCAAACTCCTGACTCAAGTGATCCACCCGCCTTGGCCTGCTGAAGGACTGGGATTGCAGGCATGAGACACCACGCCCAACCCTTTTTAAGTTTTCATTCTCGGCTATGATGTTCCAAATCTTCCTCCTAATTTTGAAGTTAAGCATGGTATTTCTAGTTTTATATTCATCTACTCTCTTCTTATTTAAAAATGTGTTTAAACCTGTATTTTTCTGTGTCAACAATGAAACAGTATTCAATGTTTCCCACAGTACAAAATGAAACATTCAGCACATCAAGGTTTTTTGCCTTGAGTAATCTGAGTTTTTACCCCCAGATTATTATCATTAAGTTTCTTATGTATCTTCTTTGTTGAGAGTAATTTTTGACAGTTGCATTGTTTCCTGACTATATTAATAACATGTAAATACTAAGTCTATGTTTGTGTGGTTTTATTATTCACCCCACAGTTTTAATATCACATCTCTTCCATTTTCAAGCTTTAATGTTAATTTCTCTGTTGACCAGAATAGTTTGAGTAAATACGTTTTTTTAGTAAAGGGTTTCAGTGGCCTACTTGCTGGGTACTTTTTTTTTTTGTCTGAGAATATCTTTTTTTTTCCTGTACAAATTACTAAATACAGAATTCTGGCTCATAATCTTTTTTTTTTTTTTTTTTGAGATTGGGTCCCACTGTTGTTCAGGCTGGAGTGCAGTGCTGTGATCGCATCTCACTGCAGTCTCCACCTCTTGGGCTCAGGTGATCCTTCCACCTCAGCCTCCCGAGTAGCTGGGACTACAGGTGAGCATCACCATTCCTGGCTAATTTTTGTATTTCTAGTAGAGATGGGGTTTTGCCATGTTGGTCAGGCTGGTTTCAAACTCCTGGGCTCAAGTGACTGCCTGCCTTGGCCTCCCAAAGTGCTTGATTTAGAGGCATGAGCTACGGCACCGCTTGGCTCATTATCTTACTACCCCATAATTCCAGTCATACCTCAACTTCTTTCTGATATTTAGTGTTGCAGAATGTCTGACACTTGCTTATTTTTTCTTTGAAAATAAAACATTGTTTTTCTGTTTTCATACCAACAGATTTTTTTCTTATAATTAATAATTTTCACCAGAAAACACTTTTAATTTTTCTTGGTACACATGAAGCATTTTGAACTAATGTCAGGAAAAAAATTTTTTTTAACTTAAAAAATTCTTTAAATCTAAGTTCCAGGATACATGTGGAGAATATGCAGGTTTGTTACATAGATACACATGTGCCATGGTAAATTAAAAATTAAAAAAAAAAATTAGAGGCAGGTCTCGCTCTGTCACTCAGGCTGGAGTGCCATGTGGCGGTCTTGGCTTACTACAGCCTTGACCTTCTGGGCTTAAGCGATCCTCCTGCCTCAGCTGCCTGTACTTTTTATTATAACACCTTGTATTGTTTTTTTTCCTGGAAGTTCTGTATTTATATGTTTAATGTATTGAATAGTAGCCTCCATTTTCCCCTCATTATTTCACTTTCATGTTTTTTGTCAGAATTCTTGCTTGTCTTTAGCTTTCTGCATCGTTCCAATGTTTGTGCTTCCACTGCATGATTTTAATTCTGCAAAATATTTTTCATTTCAAAGTAAGCAAAGTTTCACAATCTTAGATTGCTCTCTTTCAGATTGCTCCATTTTGATAGTTCCTGCTATATCCTCTTAAATCTCTATAAATATAACTTGGAGATTTTTAACTTTATGTTCTCTCTTTCTTTTTTTAGCATCTATTTTAAAGAGTGACATTAGCTTTGCATTCTTAGCTGTCTCCCTCCTTTGGAACTGCTAGATATTGTTTTCATGAGCTTCACAAAGTGAGTCCCATGGCCCCAGCACGAGGCACATCTGAGGGACCACTGGATGCATTTGATTGAGATGTGTTTCCCATTGCCTGCCTACCTAGCGTTCCTGTAGCTCTTGCCACTTTTTAAAGTTTTTTTACATGGCAAAATATGCATAACATAAAAGTTACCATCTAACCATCTTTAAGTGTACAGTTCAGTATCATTAAGTAACAGTTACATTGTTGTGCAACCATCGCCATCATCCATCCACAGAACCTTTTTTTTTTTTGAGACGGGGTCTCACTGTGTTGCCCAGGCTGGAGTGCAGTGGTGCAATCATAGCTCACTGCAACCTCCACCTTCCAGGTTCAAGTGATTCTCATGCCTCAGCCTCCCGAATAGCTGGGATACAGGTGTGAGCCGCTACGCTTGGTTAATTGTTGTTGTTGTTGTTTTTAAGTAGAGATGGGGTTTCGTCATGTTGGCCAGGCTGGTCTCGAACTCCTGACCTCAGGTGACCCACCTGCATCGGCCTCCCAAAGTGCTGGGATTACAGGTATGAGCCACCACGCCCAGCCTTCCACAGAGCTTTTTCATCTTGCAAAACAAACTGTGGCATTAAATGATAAGTATCCATTCTTTCCCACCACCACACCCTGGCAGCTATCATTCTACTTTCTATCTCTATGAATTTGACTACTGTAAGTACTTCATATGAGTGGAATGTGCAGTATTTTTTCTTTTGTGACTGGATTATTTCATTTAGTGTAATGTTTTCAAGGTTGCATGTTGCAGTATGTGTCTGAATTTCATTCACATTTAAAGCTGAATAATATTTCATTGTATGCATTTACCACATTTTGTTTATCCAGTCATCCATAAGGGAATATTTAGGTCACTTTTACCTCTTAGCTATTGTGAAGAATGCTGTTATAAACATGGATGTACAAGTACCTCTTCATGTTCCTGCTTTCAATTTTGGGGGGTATGTACCTAGAGGTGTGACTGCTGGATCATACAGTGATTCTATTTTCAATTTTTTGAGGACCCATTGTGTTGTTTTCCATAGTGGCTGTACCACTTCACATTCCCATCAGCAGTGTACAAGAGTTCTAATTGCTCTACATCCTGCCAACACTTGTTATTTTCTGTTCTTTTAAAAAATATACATAATAGCTATCCTAATGGGTACGAAGTGGCATCTCATTGTGGTTTTGACTTACAGGTCCCTGATGATTCATGACGCTGAACTTCTTTTCATGTGCTTATTTGCTATTCATATATCTTTTTTGGAGAAATGTCTTTCAAATTCTTTATCAATTTTTGAATTGGTTTTTTTTGTTGTTGCTGTTGTTTAGTTTTGGGAGTTCTCTATATATTCTGGACTTTAATTCTTTTTCAGATATGCGGTTTTCAAACATTTATTCCATTCTCTGCAGCCTCTGATGCTTTACCTTTGGAGATGTTAGTGGAATTCTTCTAGGAGTACTTTTCATTTAATCTCCAGGCCAACTTTTCCTTCCATTCTGATGACTTACAGTTGGTTGGTCTTTCCCTCAATCACTATTGTGAACACTCTTTATTATGGAATGTTTTCAAAACGTCTGACATGTGGATTATATTGATATCCTTTGCTAGTTGTCAGTACTGTAACAAAAATACCCAAATATTTATATATTAATTTGGTTATTTCAATAAAAATCATGGAAGGTAAGAGTTAAATGTATGTGCTTCATTTTTCATTTTTAAGGTCTTATTTTTTGAAGGTGGTATCCCCACACTATAATTACCCTAAGTACTGGTTAAAAATGCTGGTTCGAGGCCCCTTTCCCACACCTCTGGCTCAGAGTCTCTGAGGAGAGAGCCTTGGGATCCACATGTCATTACAAAAGAAATCTCTAGGAAGTTCTAATGCAAATGAAAATTAGAGAACTGCTGGGTTCAGTGGTGACGTGTTAGCAGTTAAAAGAGAAGGGAATGATCCCTTGGAACTAACCAAGGTTCACCAAGAAGTCATGGCGGGTGATTCTTACATCTCCTTGACAGGTACATTAGTTATATAACTCAGGGAAATGTGGTAGACAGTGGATGTATGTGCAGGAGACTTGACAAAGTTTTCATGAGCCTTGCAGGCATGAGGGAGAAATACCCACTGAATACAAAAACAGGGATAACACGCAAGCAAAACCATGGCTGGTGTGCAGACCCAGTTTCAGTTCTGACACCTTAAAGTAGTTTTTAGAGAAACTGTAATGCACACGTAGGAGATTTACCAGAGGAGCTAAGGAATTAAAAGCTGTGTAATTTGAGAAATCACTGAATTTTTTGTTTAGCAATGGTTCTTAACTCTTCTGAACACTGGCATAGTTGACAGCACTAGGAGACGTAAAAAAGTACTGAGGCCCAAGCTTTGACCCCAGACCAATTAACTTAGCGTCTCTGGGAGTGGGACCTACACCTGGTGCTTTTTCAAGGCCCGCCCCCCACCCCCGGCAATGTTAATGTTAAACAGAGTTGAGAACCACTGGCTTAGAGAGAAAGACCCTGCTTACAAATTTGTGAGCTCTAATATGGAAGATGAGCATAAGTGTTTCTGTAAGCCACCGCCCTGCTTGACCATGCACCTGGCAGAAGTGGACATTGGTCTGAGTCAATAAATGGCTACTGGGACAGCTCAGTTGCCAAGCCCAGACTCTCAACACTGTGAGACATTTCTTTCCGTTATTAGATAGGCATGGACCTCATTGACATGGATCTTTCAGGTACTGGCAATACATAGATCAAGATACATGAAAATTGACTCTCCCCTGATCTCATGAGTTTTCACAGTTTCACCCACCACTTGCACTGAGGATGTCCTTATCTGGGCCTCTAGCCACGGAGCTCGTCTATCCAATTACATGCCCATCTGGATCTCTCACTGAAACCTCAAAGTTAACGTGCCCTGAACTGAACTCGTTACCTAACCCCACACCTGCTCCTGTTCCCAGATTCTCTTGGTCAATGAAACCACTATCCTCCCAGGTGTAGGAGCTTGGTGGCCACCTTTGGCTTCTCTGCCTCCCTCAGCCCCCTCACATACACTCAGTTACAAGTTCTTTCCCCCACTCCACCTGTACTGCCATTGGTTTAGTCCTCATCTGCCTGGAACTCCCTCAAAAGCCTCTCAGGGGCAGCCTCACTTTCCATCTTCTCTCCTTCCAAGACAGCAGCCTGAGGGGTTGCTCTAATGTTAAAACATGGCCACGTCAGTCCCCACTTATGAGTTCTCAGTGCCCCCTGCTCAGCACTAGCTACAAAAAAAAAAAAAAAAAAAACGCACACTTTAATGTGACAAATGAGACCCTCCATGGCCCAGCTCCTGTCCACATTTCCAGACTCATCTCCCATAACTTCCTGACTCACAGTTTTTGCTCCAGCAACACTGAAGCATAGACAACAAGAACTAGCTTTGCATACATGGTTCCCTTTACCTAGAATTCCTTACCCTCATTACTTCAGTTAACTTCACGCATCCTTTAAATTTTAGTTCAAGCTCATCTACTCCAGAGAGTATTACCTGATTTCCTAGGTCCAATACCTTCCCAGGCTGGGGATGTGACCCTCCCCTGACTCTCATCTAAAGATTGACTCTGGCTGGGCATGGTGGCTTATTCCTGTAATCCCAGCACTTTGGGAGATTAGGAGGGCAAATCACCTGAGGTCAGGAGTTTGAGACCAGCCTGAACATGGTGAAACCCCTTCTGTATTAAAAATACAAAAATTAGCAGATGTGATGGCATGTGTCTGTAATCTCAGTTACTCGGGAGCTTGAGGCAGGAGAATTGCTTGAATCTGGGAGGCGGAGGTTGCAATGAGCTGAGATTGCACCACTGCACTTCAGCCTGGGCGACAGAGCGAGACTCCATCTCAAAACAATACACACACACACACACACACACACACACACACACACACACTGTTCCACTCAGCTCCTGGAAACCCAGTTGGTCCTATCCCCAGAAATGAGTCCTGTGACTAGCATGAAGTGAGTGTTCAGCACATATTTACTGATTGAACATTGGTTAAATGATGGAGCATCCTCAGGAGAGCATTGCTATGGTTTGCATAATTTAGGGATTAAAGAACAGTGTGGTCTTTGGGGCACAGTGGGACTTTTTCCCCTATAGGAACATATGGCTACCGGCTTCCTAATAGTTGAGAAAGATCACTTCATGATCATCCAGCCCTGCTGGACATGCTGGCATGAGAAAAGGGAGGAGACTTACTTCCACCAGTGAATATCTTTATGTCAGGTTCTGGGGATCAGGAACATCCTTGTTGATGAGACTTTAGGATGGGGAGTTTGGGGGGCTAGATGAGAGTAACCATTTTGTGTGACTCCCAAGGAAGGGACACTCTGGTCTTATGGGAGTTGGAAAGAGCTTTCTCTAGCTTATTTACTTTAACCTCAAGGCAGGGGCATGAGGGAGCTGGTGAAGTACTATGAGCCACTGTTCCCAGAGCAGAGGGGTGGAGAAATGCAGCAGGAAATGGAAACATTTAGGCCAAAAACTTTTCAAGTATTTCAGCATCTAAGGATCAAAGTGGCCTCACTGACCTTTGGCTACTTGGAAACTTCACCCCAGATCAGCCATCAGCAAAGTGAAAACTTGGTTTCTGTGTAGACGACACTGTTTATGCCCCAGGTGAGAAGAAAACTTCCTATGCAAACCACGCAGAAAGGAGTGATGGACGCAAATGATTAACTGGGCAGGCAAGTCTGGGTTTTGTCAGCTGCTGTGTGGCCATTGAGTTTTTCTCTTCCATCCGTTTTCTTGCCACAGCAGACTTTTCTAGATGCCTCCATTTTTCACTTGGAGAATGAGAGCTTTTAAGCTCTTTCCTTCTTTTCTCTTACACATCATGATTCCAGGAAAGAATCTTTAACTTTCACTGAAGCATCAGCGACTTAAGAGGCGAATTCCAAGAGGAGAAATGGATATTTTTGCAGGAAACAGAGCCTTAAGCTTCCTCAGAAAAGAAAGTGAAAAGAGGAGTTATGCCCTGGAGAAGGCACTGGTCAGAGTGGCAAGACCCTGGCTCCTGTTCTGGCTGGGTAGCCCCAGGCAGGGCACTTCTTTTGATGGGGGTTTCCTTATTTCTCAGGATGAAGGCTTAGAACCAGATGCTCTCTTGGCTGTTTGTCTGATCTCGTTTTCTATGATGCCAGAAATTCTTAGATCTGTCCCAAATTAATATATATCTCTTATCCTAATTGAATAACATCCCAGGGTGCCAAGACAGTGTGCAATTGAGGTAATTAGACCATGCTTCTTAATTTGTTCAGAATCATAAAGAAGCCACTACTATTACCATCATCACCCCGCCCCCAACCACCATTGTCATTGTCACCACCATCACCCCCACAACTATCACCACCACCATCAATACCACCACCAACACCAATACCATCAACTCCCCACACAACTACCATCACCAGTGCCACCACCACCACCACTACCATCGCCATGATCATCACCACCACCACCACTACCATCACAACTACTGCTACCACCACCATCAACACCACTACCACCACCTTATCATCACCAATATTGTCACCCCCCCACCATCACTACCATCACCATCACCACCATCAACACTACTCCCGCCACCATGATCATCACCACCACCACCACTACCATCACGACTATTGCTACCACCACCATCAACACCACTACCACCACCACAATCATCATCACCACCAATATTGTCACCCCCCACCACCACTACCATCACCACTATCACCACCACCACCACTAACACTACTCTCACCACCATGATCATCACCACCACCACTACCATCACGACTATTGCTACCACCACCACCATCAACATCACTACCACCACCATGATCATCACCACAATTACTGTCACCCCCTACCATCACCACTATCACCACCACCACCACCAACACTACTCTCACCACCATGATCATCACCACCACCACTACCATCACGACTATTGCTACCACCACCACCATCAACATCACTACCACCACCATGATCATCACCACAATTACTGTCACCCCCTACCACCACTACCATCACCACTATCACCACCACCACCACCTCCACTGCCACTACCATCATCACCACTATCACCACCACCACCACCTTACCACCATTACTCCCACCACCATCACCCCACCACCACCACCACCACCATCACACCCCCCATCGTCACCCCCACCATCACATTCCAACATCATCGCCTCCATCATCACTACCACCACCACCACAGTAATCACCCCAGTACTGCCACCACTTTTACCACCACCACCAACACCAGCATCACCATCCTACCACCACCATCATTACCCCCATTACCACCATCACCACCACCAGCACCAGCATCATGTCCTACCACCACCATCACCACCATTACCACCATCACCACCACCACTACCATCACCCTCATGAGAAATAAAGTTCTACTCTTTAAAATGGGAAAATCTATAAAAATGTCTTAATTTGAGGGACTGATGTTAATTCCAGGAAATATTCTGGAATGGGATTTGGAATGAGCTTTTAGGATTGAAGGAACCAACATGGAATCACTGAAATTAGTTTATGTCAGACCAACAAAATTGCTTCTTTGACAAGATTATTGGACAGAAGATCAAGGAAATACCAGTGATGAAGAGTATTTGGACTTTATCAAGACCTTTGATAAGATTCCTCTAATAATGCTGAAAAAGAGGAAGAAATATGGGCTCAGTTGTAGTACAGAAAGCTGAATAAATTTTCTAAGTGCTGTTTAATTATTGAATTAATATCTATGTTTAGGAAACATGCATGGAATGCCTCAGAATCCTATAGTGTTCATTATATTTATTGATGACTTAGATGAAGAGGTCGTGCTCATCAGATTCAGAGATGGTAGGAAGCTGGCTGAGAGGGCCAGTAAATACACTGGATGATAGAATCACAGCCAGAATTATCTGGGCAAGTTGGCAAGGCAGACTGAACTGAACAAGATAAAATGAGAAATACTGCACAGTCTCTATCTAGAGTGACTGTGAGGGGGTGTGGGCAAGTATGGGGTGAAGGCGAGCAGGTGGACAACACAGTTCCAGTTCAAGAGCAGGTTTAAAAGAGAATTGGGTTACTTCAGGTGATGTTAAGCTCAACAGGTATCAATGGTATAGATTCATAATTAGACCTTAAAGAGTTTTAATAGAAATAGGAAATAGAATGAGGAGGTGGTAATTTCAGTCTTCTCCATGCTGATTAGGACTCCCTTGAAATTTTGCACTTTATTCTTTAAGAATAAAGAAATTAGAGAAAACTAGGACAAGAGTGATGATAATAATAGTGAGGGCACTGGAGCAAATGGCTCATGAGGTAGGGTGGAGCAGTGAAAAGGGCATTGGCCAGGGAGTTGAGAGCCAAGTTACCCTATTAATGGGCTGCAAGATCTTGAGAGTTGGTTCAGGACTCCCTGAGGAGAAGCACAGACTATGGTGGTTGACTGGGTCTGCTCTTGTAGGTTTTGGTCCCCCGGTCAGGCCACACTATGGGTGGGTTCCTTTCTCCCTCCCTCACCCATCCAGGGACAAGTTCTCTTGAGACCCTGAGCAAAATTTTGCACTCTTGATATGTCATTCAGAGTCATAAATTATACCCATTGTTTCTTTTGGAAAGCTTTCAAAAGTCCCCTTTCTCTGATTTCCTAGGAAACCATGATGGTGGCAATCCTCATCCACATCACCACACAGTTATTGAGGCAGAAATGCAAAAAGCCCAAGAAAAAAGAGAAGATAAATAAAGAGAAAAGGCTTTGAAATCATATGGACCTGAGTTTCAGTCTCAGTCTCTCCTATCAGCTTTGTGACCACAGGCAAATTACTGAAACTTTCTGAGACTCAATTTCCTTATCTGTGAGATGGGGTTAATACCAGGTGTATAGTGACGTGAATATCAGGTGAAGCTATGCATGTACAAAACATAGCACAATGTGGGATGCAGAGTCGAGGCCCAATAAGTGCTATTGCTAATATTACCACAACATTTACTATCACCATCCCTCCTTTATCTTTCTCTCCCTCATCTCTTCTGGGCTAGGCACTGTGCTAGTGCTGAGGACACAGTGGAAAACACGGCAGACAGAGACACACACTTTGCTTGCACCAAGCTTACACTCTAGCACAGTCCAGTTAAACTTTTTGCAATGATGGAAATCTTCTAAATGTGCATTCTCCAATATGGTAGCCAGAAGTCACATGCAGCATGTAAGCACTAGCAATGTGACTGGTATAACTGAGGAACTGAATTTTAAATTTCATTTAATTTTAATGAACTAATGTTAAACACGGAAATAGTCACATGTGAAAACAGACAACACAGCTCTAGACACCTTTCAGGTACGTTTTTGGGACTGACTAGCCTAAGCAGAATAAGGTACACTGAAAGAAAAATGCACATAAAGCATCCAGTACAGGACCTGGAAAATCCTGTTATTTGTTCATTCATCACATTTAATTGTTGACTATGGATTGGCACTATCTCAGGTGCTGGGGATACAGAAAAGAATTAGACATGGTTTCTGCCTTCCGGGGGTTCATGGTTCAGTGGGAGATATGCAAATAAGTGACTTCACCATAGCGAGGTAAGCTTATGCACAGGTGCTACGGATTCAGGAAGTCTGTAGGGTGGGCTTCCCTGAAGGATGTTTCAGGACCTGAGCTGAATCTTGCGTAAGTTGATCTCAGAGTGGGAGCAACAACAGATTATATTCCAGGGCTACTAAACCCACTGCTGGTGGCAGAGGTGGCTTGGAGATCAACGAGGCTCTAGGAACAACTCGTAATTAGGGCCAATTTGTTTTCTTCTAACCTGTGTGTGTGTGTGTGTTGTATTGCCTAATTCAATCTCTCTTCTTCCAGCCACATTTTGTTTCTACCTGGGGACTTTTTTTTAAATGATGGGTATAACCTTATTTTTAAATTGTTTTATTACTATTAATAGTTACTAGCCGTGATTTTTTTTTTAGTCAGATGAACTCTGTTACTTATAAAGTGACATCAGCTCTCACTATGGTTTGGCTGTGGAATTCTAATATTTGGTACAAATAAACAACTCTTTGAATATGGCCAATGTGTGAAGAAGTTGTTGCTGAGGGTTAAGCTTGCTGAATCTGGCTGTGATCATGATGCGCGTTCATAGGAGTGAGTGTTGTTACAATTACTTGTATGGAGACATGGGACATTATACACCTTTATATATTTTACATGATGGTTTGATTTGTTCCAAGTTAGCATGTGACATTTAGCTAGAGAATTCTGCAGCTGATACTTGCTCACATAAAAACAGGTATAGCTTTATGTTGTATGGTTTCCAGAATCCCTCCTGAGTGTAAAGCAGGGTGCTATGTGTGATTCCTTCTTCCATGAGACTGAAGAATGCTCATGTGACGTGGCTTTGGTCATATGAGGCCTTGGCCTATTTGAATTCCTAAAGGTCATCTGCTTTAACTATGGCTGAGTTGCTTCTGGTGAATGGAATCGTAAATTAGTGTACCCTTTTTGAAAAGTGGCTTCTCGTAGATACTGTGAGCCTTAAAACATTCATGCCCTTTAGCCTGGTGATCTATTTCTAGGAATCTATCCAAAGGAAGTAATGGGAAATGTGTGCAGTAAAGACTTTGCCCAGAGTTATTTGTAGTTGCTAAAGACAGGAAGCAACTTAAATAACTGACAGTGTAATAATATGCAGCCAGGAAAACAATGTTCATGAAAGGTCGTTTGCTACAACACTAACTCAGAAGAAAAGCAGAGAAGCAATAGCTACAGAGGCTGAGCAACCATACTTTTGAGTCAGACAACCTGGATTTGAATCTCGATTCTGCCACGTACTAGCCATGTAACTCGGACAAGTCACCTGAACTCTTAGAACCCTAGAAAAATGCAACCCTAGAAAAATGGGATTGATAATAATAGTACTCACCTCAGAGGGCCTCCTGAGGATAAAAGGACATAATGCATACAAAATTTAAGAGCATGTAAAGTATACTTCTTAGGCACCCAATAAATGCTGGCTCTGTATGGATTGTATGATTTCAAGGCATAAAAATAGATAGAAAGAAAATATGCCAGTATATTAACAGTGTGGGATGGAAGTGGTAGGATCAAGGGTGATTGATTTGTTCTTTGCATACTTTTCAACTTCCCAATTTTTTGGCAATGAGCATGAAATACTTTTATACCAAAAGAGTACATTATAATGATGTAATACAATAAGATAGACATTTTAAAAGTTTTAGAGTTTTACCACAAAGAAAGGGCACTTTCCCACCCTTTTCCCCTTTCTCTTCCAGGGAAGGAGGTGGGGCCAGCATCTACCAACTCCCACCAGTAAGAGAAGGAACAGTTGCTGGCTTCTGGTTTCTTTCCTTGTAGACGCTCACACATGCACAGCCTGGGCCTCTGGGAGTGTCCAGGTTGGAGGGATCCTTGCCATCTGTTGATGGTGTTGCCTGGGGACTTGGAGAGGTTGGGGGAGGTGGAACAGATGATCTTAGTAGTTACTCCCATCTCTGAGAGTCTAGATTTCAATACACGTTGATGTTTATCGTTTTCTCCCCATGTCTTGGTTGATCTGAACCAACCACTACATAAAATTCTAAGCTAGGAAAGACTCATCTACTAGCTTCCCACTCTAAAGCCCCTCCCAGAAAAATACCTGTAGTAATGCCTATAGTGCTGGCTGTAAACGTTAAGTGGGGTGATTGGCAAAAAAGACATAGATCAGGAGTACCACAGGGAAGTTAGCTTAGTTGCAGCCGCTTTATTTAAGGAGTATAATTTATATTCGGACTGGAATCTCCAGCAAATGTAGCCTTTTAATATGACAAACAGTGAAGTACTTTCCTATGTCAGACACATGCCTGGAATGAGAGGGACATAAAACATAAAGGGGTGTGTGTCTGTGCCTGGGTTCATGACCAAACCTCGACATTTGCCCTCTATGATCTAATTTCTTTCACTGACAACCAGGGTGCCCTGTGTGCCAGCAAGTGGCTCTGCCAGCTGTATTTTACAGACAGAGAATCCCAAGCACCAAAATAACAAAGTTGATTCCCCCATCAAGACCAGGGGTCCGTTTCCAGTCCTGTGTCCTGACCGCTGTCTCTCATCATGACTCCCCCGGTGTTCAACTCCAGATCCAAAGTGTTGTCCCCCAAGCCTCCGAAATAAAGGAATGACAAACAGCCCTCCCAGGCCCTCCTCCCTACAGAGAGGTCATCGTATGCTAATGAAGTCCGAGGAGGTAGCGGCGGCGCAGCGCGGGAGAGCGCGCCCACGGGTTCACAGCGCTCCCGGGCACCACTGCGGCGCAGCCACAAATCGCCCGGTACTGCAGCAGACCCTCCCGCCACGGGGGGCGACTAGGGGAGGGATCTCGTCCGCCGCCCTCCGTTCCGCAGCTGGATCCCTCTAATCTGGGAGGTGGTTCTAGCTCTGGTCCCACGCTTTCCACTGCAGTGATGGTGGGGATGGGGGCAGCACGTCAAATCACCTGTAGGGCTTTTTAGAACTCCACAGTCCCTTCCCCTAATTCTATTCCACTTGTTCAAAAGAAGAAAATCTCAGGCTAGGCAAGGGGAGGAGGACCGGTGGAGTCTGCGAAGGCACCACAGGTGACTCTGGGTATGCACCCCTCAGCACACAAACACACACAGAAACATCTTGTGACTCTGAGACTACACAGATCAACCTTAGATTCTCTTCCTGGCCCTTCCCTCCTTTATTCTCTGAGATGTCCGTGTTCTCTTCAGCTTCGGTTTAAGTCGCCCTGCCCGGGGGCTTTGTGGAGTGCCCCCAAAGTCCTAGAACCCCGCGGGACGGTCGGAGGCTTTGGCGACCAGACATTAGGAAAAGCAGCCCCTGCTTCTCGGACTGCCTGGAGCGCCAACTGGATATCAAGGAGCCAAGGTAAGACCAGAAGAAGGAAATCCGACCAGTTGCTTTCGCAAACTGCCTGGAGAAAGGCCGCCTCCCACCCGCACAGCTTTGAGGCTTGAGGGGCCTCTCAGTCGCAGGGAGAGCCGAGCCCCACCCTGTGCCTTCCCCAAGCCTGCGCCCCTCGAGCGGGGCATCCCTTCCTGCAGGGCTTTGTGGCAGGTGGAACTGTCGGCGTGGGCGCCGTGGCTTTGGCTGCAGCCCCTTCCCTGGCCGCGGGACCCGCTCCCGCTTTGCCCTCCTTTTCCAAGTTGCTGCACCGGGCGCTCCCTGAGCCGGGGACCCCCTCCACCGCGCCGGCTGTCGTCTTACCTCACCAGGCAACACTTGGTTGCGCGGTGGCCCGGGGCGCTCCTTCCTCGCGGTTTATTCCCTTACTTGGGAGGAAAGAGGAACCGAGAGACAGAAAGGGGACCGAAGCTGGCGTCTGGGCGTCTTCCCGCCCGCGCAGCCCTCTCGGGGGAGGGGGATGCAGCCCGAGTGGGTGCCGCGGAGACCAGGAGGCCAGGCTGTGGTTGGCAGCGCCGTGGTCTTCACCCTGTGCTCGGGGTTCCGCAGCTTCAAAGCCGTCTATCTCTGTGGCCCGCTACTACGGCACTGCGGCTCTGTGCCCTGCCCCTCGCAGCCTGGCAAGTCCAGCTGCCACTCTTACTGCGGAGCCCTGCCCCCGGGCGCAGAGCCCGCCCCCGCCACACACACCGGCGCGCGCGCGTACACACACGGCACACACAGACACGCGCGCCCACACATGCACACGCGTGCGCACACACGAACGTGGAACCGCTCAATGGGAACCTGACCCCCTTTGGCGCAACTTGGGCGCGGGCATCATTAGGACGCTTTTTACTGTCAGGGCTTTGGTTTGGGAGGAGGAGTTACAGGCTTAGGGGTGTGGAGAGTACGCAACAGTGGTGGGTACCAGAGGGCCCCTGACCCCAGAAGCGAAGGATAACTGTTTAATAAATACCGACTGGGTATTTCCTTTTCTCAACTCCAGTCAAGGTTCCTGCAATATCCAGACCAAATCGAAGAAAAAATTAAAATATAAAATCAAGGAACTCTCTTTGTTTCCCAGGAACTCAGTATCTCTAGGCTCCAAATCACCGGCTCTGTCCAGAGGGACATTTCTGACAGCCTTGACTTCGGTGGCAGTGGATTGGTGGCCGTTCAACTTGAAAAGGTTTTCTCCTTGTAGCCCGGTGGAGACTGGCACAGCCTGCCTGAGCTGGACTCTGATGGATGGGTCGGGTCTCCGGGGGTGTTTAATTCCCATTCTCCTTTGCTTTTAGGTGACCTTGGACAGTATTCCTACAGAGCAAATAGATCCCTTCTTTTTTAAAAATGTAGAAAAGCATAGCAAAGAGGCTGGGGGTGAGGGGGGGAATAGGGGAGCTACACTGGCCGAGGCACTGTGACTTGTTGCTTCTCTTTCCATGACGTGCATGTCCACGTGGGGGGTGATGGTGGTGGTGACACTACTTCAGGCATGTCACACAGCAGGATGACTTCTGTCCATTTCACACCACATTTAGAGTCATTAGGAGTTTAGACTGTCATCTTTAAAATATGTGGAGTTTACTCATTTCCACAGCCGAGAATTCTTTTCTGCCAGTGGGCAGTGAAGGTCCCTGGGCCAGCACTGTAGCCAAAAAAAGCTTTCTGCAGAGTGTGGAGGCGCCGAGGGGCTCTGGGTGTCTGCACATTTGGGGAAGAAGCCTCAAACATGAATGTCAAACAGCCCTGACGACCCTGTTGGGTGGTGTTCATACTGGGCTATCTGCAGGCAGGCTGGTGAGACAGATGAGAAACAGAGCTGAGAGATCTCCTCAAGTTTCCACACAGTGATGCAGGCAGAGTTGATACAAGAACCCAGTGTTTGCTACTCCTCTTATCCTCCATGTCTTATCCATTCTATCACCCTGGGTCGGTTCTCAAAGTTCCCTTCAGCTAGACTGAAATAATCTTGGTGAGGGTGCCTTCAAAGTTCTTCCTTTATCCTTTCTTGTTTCCTTTTCAGTCACTGACTCATTCATTTTACAGCTATTTATTAAACTCCTACTCTGTCTTCAGGTGCTTCCCTGTAACTCCAGTTCTGGGCCTTACTTGGGAGGAAAGAGGAACTGAGAGACGGAAAGGGCTTAGAACTGTCCTTGTCCCTGGAAGAGGGGAGCCCTGAACACAGGTTTCTTGTATGTATTTTCACTGTGCTAGGTTGCATGGGTGTGGAAGACACAATCCTTGCTTTTTTTGACTGCATGCTCAATGGAGGAAAATGAACATACATGCCATAAGAAAAACATTCTGGCTGTCTATTCTTAACTCCTTCTAAAGAAGGCTAAACTGAAGGAGACTCTGTGTTTGGCTGAGCAACGTAATGGACTTGGGGTACATGTTTGCAAGTAGGAGTTAGGACAATATTGAGTTGTTCTGCTTATTAGGACAGGAAGGAAATAAGTTGAATGGAACAAATGGGGAAGACATGCAGAGACTGAGTGTGGAGCCTCAGCTTGGTTGAGAGCACATTGGGGAAGGGTAATGAGAGGGGAGGAGCTCTGAGGACAGGGTTGCCAAACAACTTTCCTGAGAACAGGCAACAGGGTTGCCAAGTTGTCCAGGGATTTGGACAGGGGAGATGCTTGCAAAGATTGGTAAGTAGTTTGCTGTGGGGTGGGCTATGAAAGCCCCTGGTCCTATGAAAGAAATCATTCATAAAGTCAATATTGTTCACCAATTTGTTTGCAAATGGATTCCTTTGGTATCAAGATGGAGCCAAATGATGCATCTGGGTTGCTGCAGGATGAGTTCAGAGAAGGCTGCGTGGACTGAGTTACATGCTAAAAACATGGAGGAAAAGGTGGTAATAGAGGCTGAAGCAATGTGGAAGGCAAAGAGGGATGGGGTGGGAGGAAGCACCAAACACAGTTAGTACTAACAGAGGCATCATGGAGGAGGTAGGGTTTGGGATCGAATTTTAAAGGGGAATAGAGATCTCACGCAAAGATCAATAGGACAAGGGCAATCTAGGCTGGGAGAAAGCAAAAGCAGAGAAGTAGGACAATTCATGGTGAGTTCTGGGTCTTCCCAGCAGAAGAAAGGAAGGCTGGGACAGTATTGTGGGAGTCTCCAAATGCTCTTCCGGGAGCATAGACCTCGGGTTCCTTAGTGAGAAGCTATGGCAGGTGTGGATTTTTTGTTGTTCGTTTTTGACGGGAAATGAGCTGGGAAGCAAGCTGGGAAGTATCCGATGCCAGCTTTCCCAAGGTAGGCCTTCCCCATCAGAATGGAGCACTGTGGGGAGGGAGTCCTTGGTGCTGCTCTCACGAGGAGCCAGAGCCCAGGGGGCTTATGTGGCTTGCTGCACAGGGTACCCAGCTAAGGGGCTGAAATCCAACTCATGCCCCACTTGCCCAGTCACACAACCTGTCGGGTTGTGTCTGGCAGGGTCATCTCTGCCTGGAGAGAGAGATGTCTTTTCTCTAATTTGCATGGGCTGACAGAGGCCCTGCAACTGAGCTCTTTATTTGAAAAGGTTGAAGCTACAGTGAAACAAGTGAGGATTTATTGGGCCTTTGCTGTATGTGCAAACATAAGGTAAAGCAGAAAGAGTCTTGAGGTCAGGACTATCTGCGAGTCTGAGCATGTCTCTGCTCTGTGGTGACACCCTGAGACATACTATAGGATACAGAGGAGGAAGCTTAGTGCCTCCCCTCAAAGATTTTGCAATCCGTGTCAGTTATAAAACCAACACTCCACTGGTTAAGAAACAATGAATGACAGTATGGAATCAAGTGCCAAATTGTACAGGGCAGATTCTCAGGGCTTGAGAAAGGAGACCTCCTCTGGGCTGAAAGAGTCAAGGCAGGCTTCATGGAGGAGGAGGGCTGGGTTTGGCAGTGAAGCATGTATATGTTGGTTCTCAGCCAGAGAAAAGACCATTGAACATAGAGCCAGAGGAAAAGAAGCTAGGGGCTTCTGAGCATGGAGTTTTAGCCCCCACAGCCACCCTAATGCCATTCCCAGTTGTAGCCCAAGTGCTGTGATGAGTCACCCTTATTTCTGAGAGACGGGGCATTTTTGGATGTTTAACTGGTTCAACACTTTACATTCCCTGAGACTTCAATGTTGGCAGCTCACACTCACCATGTTGCTCCGGGAACACATTATCCAAGCCAGCAGCTGATGCCTGATCTCCATTGCCAAGGCAAAGCAAGGGCTGAGTCAGGTACCTGTGTCCGGAAATTTTTAGTCCCACTGTCTCTGACAAGCTGAGTGAACAGCACTTGACAGTTGGAGCATAGCTGAGTTCAGGGTCACCAACCACAAGGTGGGCTGGGGGTGGGGGTTCTGCTTGCCTTTTTAGGCCTCACTTTTCTCATGTACAGAACACAAAAGATTATACCAGATTATCTCCAAGCTGTATTCCACCTAATATTTTATGATCTCATAATTAATAGGATCTTTCAGTGTTAGCAAGCAATGACAGGATGGGAACAGATATTAGCCAAGTCCTAACCTTAACTTTCCTCTTGGCTTTGACTGTGGAGGTTGTGGTGGAATGAGACTGTGGGTTGGAAACAGGAGAACCAGGAGCTCCTGGTCACAGTTCTGCCAGGAACGGAATTTGGGATCCAGCCCTGGGAATGTAGGCAGGTGATTCCCTCAGTTCAGTTTTCTTCTTAGTAAAATAAGAAGGCTGGAAATGGTCCCTACAACCCTTTCTGGCACTGTACTAGCAACTGAGCAACTTTTAAGTACTGCCCCCTTGCCTGGATGGGGCCCCTCCACAAGACAAGCTGGGAAAATTTTCACAATATCAACTGATAAGCTTGAAGAAAACACAGAGGAGAAGCCATGGGGTTCAGAATAATAAATAGATCATTTAGAATTAGATGGAGTCCAAAGAGCTGGATCTGAGTCTCTAAGCCCCAATTTCCTCTTCTGCAAAGTGGGGATAGTAATACATGCATCTCAGGGCAATGATTAAATGAAGAAGCTTATTTGAAAGTGTTTTAGAAGTGCTATGCAAAAATGTAAAATATAGTTATTGAAGATAGTCTGTTTCCTTAAGGTAGTCTATTTTTTAAAGCTTAATTATTACACTACTTGCTAATGTGTCTGCTTCCTAAGAAACAGCAATTCAGGTCAGCAACTCTGTCTACACGCTCCTAAATATAGTAATATTTTAACATGAAAGGAGCGGGCGGACTTCAGGACTACCAGAGTGCACATCTGCCCCCTGTCTGGAATTCTACAGTGTCACTGGAGTTGCCCACAGTGGATTTCCCAGGAACTTTGATTGTGTTTACTTGACAATGAAGGAGACACCTACCCATCCAAGATCCTGCTTTGATGATTGCCTATCAGGAGACAGATGGTGGAAAGAGGGGAAGGAGGTGTGAGTGAGTAGGGAGAAAAAAGGAGGCTTTCTTCTTTCTGTTATATTTTGGGCAAAGGATGTTAAACTTTGTGCTTTAATGAGCTTGTAAAAAGGCTAATTTGGGTTCACTACATTACTCCAGGTCTGTTTTCTGCTATGTCTGGTCATAGCAGAAATTCTGTGGAATTCTTCACTGTGGTCCCTGGAGGGGAAGCTTTTCATGGGGAACCCCGGGAAGAGCCACAGAGAGGAAAAGATTCTAACTCCCTAAATGACCATTTGCTTCAAAGCCTGCCCAGCCCACAAAACTTTTGAAAGGATCAGTCTATTTTTAGAAATCCTGGTCACTTCTTTTTCTCCCGTTAACCAATTTGGGGGGACAAAATGTCACCACATGTTAGCAATTGAAGGAGCCCCAAGTGCCAACACCTCTCATCCATTCTTCCCATTTGCTGCTGCTGGAGTAACTTCTGAGAGTTTAGACCCCAAAGTCCTCTCTTTGTTCAAAAGCCTTCAAAGCCTCAGATCCCTCATCCACAAAATGGACATAATAATACTTAGGCGTAGGCTTTTATGGAAGATAGAAGAAATATTTATAAACAGTCTACAATAGGATTGGTCACATGGTAGGTTCTGGATGAATGAAATTATTGTTAACACTGCCTTAAATAGAGAGAAATAGAGAGTCCCTAAAATGGCATTCAGGGCCCTCCATGAAGTGGTCCCAGCTCACTCATCCACTTGCACGTCCGGTAAGCTTTTCAAGGACATGGTGTGCAGGCTGCCTGGTTTCGTCTTCCAAACACACCTTGCACCTGCCCCCTCCCTGTCCTGCTCAGGCTACTCCCACAGCTGGAAGAACTGCCTTTTTTCTCTCTCTTGCTTCTTCTATAGTGCCTTTTAAATCCACCCTGTTGAAGTTAATTATTCTCTCTTCTGTACTTCCATTGAAACTTGTTTATAATTTATTCCAGTACTTACAACAGACTGCCTTGTATTACAATTACTTGTATATGCTTCATACCCGTTGTCCCGCCCTATCCATGGAACAGCAATTTATCCTCCTTAGACTACCTGTTAATTGTTTTTCTGTCACCCACAGAGTATTGCACATAGTAGGGGATCAATCATATGAACTGAATATAAAGAAGACAGCTACATGTCCCTGTTGGCGCTGAAATTCTACTATTACAGGAAGGCTTATTCCCATTTTCAAATCTTGCTAAAGAGTTTCCTCTCACTGAGCACCTATCATGAGCCAGGCACTATGCAGACTTGGAGGTTAACCCTCCCAAGAGCCCTGTGAGGAGAGAACCACCATCCTCACTTTACACAGAGGCGGATGGCTGGGAATCTCCCAGCCTGTTGGTGGTAGAGGCAATGTTAGAAACCAGAAGCCTTGGCCGGGCGCGGTGGCTCAAGCCTGTAATCCCAGCACTTTGGGAGGCCGAGACGGGTGGATCACGAGGTCAGGAGATCGAGACCATCCTGGTCTACACGGTGAAACCCCGTCTCTACTAAAAAAAATACAAAAAACTAGCCGGGCTGGCGGGCGCCTGTAGTCCCAGCTACTCGGGAGGCTGAGGCAGGAGGATGGCGGGAGTCCGGGAGGCGGAGCTTGCAGTGAGCCGAGATCGCGCCACTGCACTCCAGCCTGGGCGACAGAGCGAGACTCCGTCTCAAAAAAAAAAAAAAAAGAAACCAGAAGCCACAGTGTGCTGTGCACTTCCTCTAAGAGAGCTTCTCTCACACTGAACTTGCCTTAATTTTCATTCTACAGCACTTGTCAACAAATTGAACTGTACTCTATAAAACTGGCTTATTGTTGCTTGGCTATATATTTTTATGTCTTTGTCTTGATTCTCCGAGTGTATTTTAATATAGTTGCAGGGCAACACAATAATAGAAATAAATAAACATTTATCAAGCATTTATAATGTATTTAGCACTTTATACACACACATCCTATGAAGATGTTATTAATCCCAACCCATGGGGAGTTTCACTGGGGTAGCTGCTACTGGCAGGAGGTTACTACCTGCGAGAGCAGTACTCAGGACAGAGACTATTTTTCCACCCTACAAAAAATTTTTGGTTATTTCAACCACCCACATGCTGGCTGCATCTCAGCCCTCAATGTTTGTTGAATGAGTGATAGGATCTCTTTTATCTCTCACCTATGCTGTTTACCCTGAATCCCTGACTCTATACATAGCCTGTGGAATGACAGGTCATTATTTGCCCTCTTCTCCCACTGGAGAAGGAATTGGGAGAATGAGAGAGGAGGCATCGTTCTGTACTAAACAGACAGAGACAGTCTCAGGAGATGAGACTTCAGCTCAGGTAGAAGTGATGTGGCATCTCTTCTGGGCTAGTCGTTCTTTTTTTTTTTTTTTTTTTTTTTGAGACGGAGTCTCGCTCTGTCGCCCGGGCTGGAGTGCAGTGGCCGGATCTCAGCTCACTGCAAGCTCCGCCTCCCGGGTTTACACCATTCTCCTGCCTCAGCCTCCCGAGTAGCTGGGACTACAGGCGCCCACCACCTCGCCCGGCTAGTTTTTTGTATTTTTTAGTAGAGACGGGGTTTCACCGTGTTAGCCAGGATGGTCTTGATCTCCTGACCTCGTGATCCGCCCATCTCGGCCTCCCAAAGTGCTGGGATTACAGGCTTGAGCCACCGCGCCCGGCCCTAGTCGTTCTGTAGACACGGTCCTCACATCGGTTGGGTCAGACTTTCCCAAGTGCTTGTTAAAATGCATATTCTTGGGCTCTACCCAGACCCGCTGAATATGCCTCCCTAGAGGGAGACACTAGAAATCTACATTTTGAACAAGCCCTGCAGGTGATGCATCCAGGCCCTGAAGTCTGAGCAGGACAGCCTGGTTTAAGCATCTCCTCAGGTATCCCTTTCAACCTCAGCAGCTACTGCAAATACAACATGCTTTTTTCTCAAGTAAAAGCATTCATAATAAATAAAAAAGAAACCATTTAAAATTTCATTTTATTGCTTCCAAGTATTACTCCTTGTCCAAAAGTTACAGTGTAGTTTGACCCATTCCATATGTCTATTTTATGATGTGTAAAAGAAAAGGGTGATTCCACAGTATAGCTTTAGTGCTTCCTATTATTTTCCTTTGCAAATCTCTTGAGTTGGAGCTATGTTGTCAGTTACTCTTCTGAGCACAGTTCTATGAGAAAGTGTATTCTGAATTTCAAACAATAATTTCATAAATAGACTTTCAGAATACAACATGTTCCTATGTAGAGAACTGCCTATATTTTAAAGTTTCATAGTTATTTGTTCCTGAGAAAAAGATTTTTACAATTGGCCCTAGAAGGATGTAGACTGGGGGGGCTCTGAATTTTTCCAAATCACCATCTCACAGACCTCTGGCTAGCATCATAACTTACTTTATTCTGTAAATAATTTCTAGGTGTTTCTGGGAGTTTTGCCAATTAGGGATATATAAATTAGAGGTATAGAAAGTAGACTCTTTTTTTCCTTTCATTTGTGAATTTGTTCATTTAACAAATGCTTCTTAGGCACTTCCAGTGAGTAGATGCTGTGTTACCCACAAGATTCAGACAGGGATGTTGGTTTTTGTCTCTGAGGGGTTCATGGTGGAGCAAAAATTACAAATCACACAGGGGAGAAATGGGTGGTAAGAAGATGCAGTGGGATTAAAGGTCTAAAGAAGACAGAGTTGAACAGTCTGTGGAGGGAGAATGAAAGAGAAGTCCCAAACACCTACCAGAAAGTCTATTGATTAATTGTTTGATATGGGGGTCTTGCTCTGTCTCCCAAGCTGGAGTGCGGTGGTGTGATGGTAGTTCACTGTGGCCTTGACTGCCTGGGGTCAAACAAGCCTCCAGCCTCAGCCTCCTGAGTAGCTGGGACCACAGGTGTGCACCACCATGACTGGCTTTTTTTTTTTTTTTTTGGTAGGAAAAGAAAAGAGCCACATGGCTCTTTTCAAAAGTTTCCCACAGAAATATCACTGTCAGTGGAGAATAAACTTGTGTCTTCTTCCTCAGGTCTTGAGGCAAAACTTGAAGCACATCACTGCATGCTTTAGGTTTTTGTTTTGTTTTTGTTTTTTTTTTTTACTGGTACCATGTTTGCTCATTATAATTTATAGAAATGTAGGCTGCAACTCCATGATCTTTTCATGATTGCTTAATATAGAAATAAACAGTAGACAAAAATATATTTAAAAAAAGGAATAAACAGTAGAAATATGCTGTTTATCCTTTTGTGTTTGGGTGGTGAATGGAGATGGAGAAGAGTCCCAAGTTGAACTCCCAAAGCGGAGTTGTGGATAAGCTCAAGTTATCGTTGGGCTACTTTGTTATAGATGACTGTCTGCTTTTCATAATTGAAACGGATTAAACTAGAAAAACGAATACATTGAGACATTTGCTTTTGCGGCCTGGGTGCTGGTGTTGCCTCATCTCTGCAGCATTAAAAAAAAGGGAGGAATAGGAACTCAGCCAATTTGCCGTCAATCCACAGAGTGAGATTCAGCTCATTTTGTTGGATTCTGGATGCGTGTTTTTCGGCTCTCTTCTGCTGACAATTATATTTAATGGTAATTTAAGAAATTGATTGATGTCATTGAGTCCTATGCAGTTTTATAATTAATTTCTAATATTCTCTGGAAACTTGAAGATACAGAGAAGAAAGGAAAGAAGGGAAAGAATGAAGAAACTCATCATGTGCCTACTGTGCGCCAGACACTCTCGCTTATGCCATTTTAGTTTCGCAATCACCCTGTAAGGGAGAGAAGACCCTGAAGTCTGGGAAGTGAGATGGGTTGCTCAAGGTCACACACCTGGGGTAGCAGGAAGCAGACTCAGTCCTGTCGGGCGTCAGGACCTAGGCTCCTTCCACCTTGCTGCTTTTCCTTGTAGTCACCAGATGTTTTCAAAATCCAGAGAAGCTGATGCCAAACTCAATTTTTCACAAACCAAGCAGGGACCCAGAGCACATTGTGTGGGGAGATATATCCAGGGGGTGTCCTGCCATCACTATCCTCCTAGAGCTGTGGGCATTTGGTCAGAGTGCCCCAAAGGGGTGCAGGATCATTTCTGTGGTGGTGAAGCAGGGTGAACCAACCCCAGAGGAGCTGGAAGAGGAGAAATGGAGGCAAAAGAAGTAGTAACAACTACTGAAATTAACCCATACCCTCCCCTGCACTGGTCACCTTACTGGGCCAGTTCTCATCCTGACCCTACAAGGAAGGTATTAGTATAAGCATTTTACAGACGAAGAAGAAACTGAGCCTCAGAGAGTTGACACAACTTGGCCAAAGTCAACAACCAAGTTTTCTCTTGGAATTTGAACCAAAGACGATAGGGCTCTAAACTTTGTGCCTTTTTTTTCTTTTCTTTTCTTTTTTGGAGACTGAGTCTCGCTCTGTCACTAGGCAGGAGTGCAGTGGTGCAATCTCAGCTCACTGTAGGCTCCACCTCCTGGGTTCAAGCGATTATCCTGCCTCAGCCTCTGGAGTAGCTGGGACTACAGGTGCATGCCAACATGCCCAGCTATTTTTTTTTTTTTTTTGTATTTTTAGTAGAGATAGAGTTTGACCATGTTGGCCAGGATGGTCTCGATTTCTTGACCTCGTGATCTGCCTGCCTTGGCCTCCCAAAGTGCTGGCATTACAGGCGTGAGTCACCACGCCCGGCCAGTTTGTGCTCTTTCTGTTGTGCCAAGCCATCCTCTGGAGGTAACTTTGAAGTCCGTTTTCTTTTTCTCTCCCATTGCAGACCACTTTGGGGATTTCTTTTTAGGTAGGTTGCTCGTCATGTTTTCTTTTTCTATTTCATTGTCCCTGCGTATTATTTACCTCTTTGCTTTTCCCTGACATTCTCCTCATCATTGTGGTTTTTCCTCCCTAAATAGCAACCGTCATCTGGGGTCATCTTTGGCCTCTTTCTGCAGGTGCACAAACCTGCTGCTGTTCTCTTCTGTTGGAGTTGTTGCACTCCCCCTTCCACACCTGAAACCAGTATAGAAAAAGCATATCTGCAACAGACATACCTGCAGGGTGAGGGCCAAATGAAAGAAATGGTAGGTTTTGGTGTTCTGTACAGTGAGTGAGATTTCTTGGTAGGAAACTTAGGAGCATTTCTAAACCCAGCCATCACGGCTATAACCTCCAAAAGGACTTCCCAGGAAAAAAAAGTCAAACTGGAGGGATAAACAAATATTGGTCTTGGCTACTCTGGCTGTTCATCTTCCCAGAAATAGGTCCTGGGGAGGTGGCCTCCTCACACAGGGTCTGCCCAGTTGTTCCCATCATATTGGGTTCCACATTACTAAATGGAAAATTTGAAAATAGCACCTCAAACTCAACATGTCCCACATTCAACTTGTATCCTAGTGCCCCACACATTTGCATCTCCCTTGTGTTTCTTTCCTTAGAGAATGGCTCCCACTCTCTGCAAATTCAGCCAAGCTAGGAACCTCGGGATTAGCTGAGACTTCCCCTCTCCTGGGCCCCCTTCCTCCTCTCCTGGACCCCCTTTCGAACCTCAGTCCCTGAGCAATGACAATTCATTTTGCTTCCTTGTTGGTTTCCAAATCTGCTGCGAAAGAGGAAGATTCCTCATTGCTGCACTTCCTGCCTGCGTTTAGGCTTGCATCCTCTCTCCCTGGACAGCTGTGCTGGCCTCCTGGTCATTTTCCCTGCCACAAGTATTGTTGTGCCAGTCCAGTCTCCTAATCTATACCTTCTGTCCTGCAGTCAGAATGAGCTTCCCAAAGCACAGATCTAATCATATCACTCTCCGATGATTTTATCTTGTTACAATCTCCCTGATACTTTCAATATAAAATCTTAAACGACTTTGTCCAGCCTGTAAGACACTTTGTGATTTGGCCCCCGCTTACCTTGTTCTGAGCCATTTTTCACCTCTTCACACTCCTTCCTGTGCTCCACACATTTTGAACCACTTCGTTTGGAAGTTTAAGTAGTTATCAGTCCTTGTGGCTCCCCGAAAAATACGTTTTTGTTTTGTTTTGTTTTTGAAACAGGGTCTTGCTCTGTCACCCAGGCTGGAGTACAGTGGTGTGATCATTCCTCACTGCAGTCTCAATCTTGTGGGCTCAAGTGATCCTCCTGCCTCAGCCTCCCGAGTAGCTGAGACTACAGGCATGCACCACTACGCCCTGCTAATTTTTGTATTTTTTGTGGAGACGGGGTTTCACCATGTTACCCAGGCTGGTCTCGAACTCCTGGGCTCAAGCAATCCACTTGCCTCAGCCTCCCAAAGTGCTAGGATTACAGGCATGAGCCACTGTGTCTGGCCAAAATACATGTTTTTATCCCCACTTTTAAGTGAAGAATCCGAGCCTCAAATCACAGAGCTGCTAAGTGGCAAAATCTGACTTTAAAGACAAGCCTCTCTGACTCTGAAGATCAGGGTTTTTAAGACAGAATAGAGGAGCCTGGCGTACTTTGTGGAGTCCACCAGGTCTGCAGTGAGGAAGAGGGGGAGATGGAAACATTGCGACTCAGAAAGCCTGACATCACCTCATTGTAGCCCTGTCCTTTTTCTCTGACCCACATGATGTTGCAGATGTGAGGGGTGACTGAGCCCCAAGATTAATAATCATTGCAAAACTCACTGGGGCCAAGGAGAAAGCAAACCGTTCATCATGTGAACTGTGCTCAGATTCCATTGCTTGAGTTTAATCAGACTAATGAACCAGCTGGCTTCCTTTCTAAAATGATTTCTGCTGTTTCCATAACCGAATAACAGCACAGCAGGATTTGAAAGGAAGAGAGAAGAAAATTTGGGGAGAAAAGACATCCTCCAAGTTAGCCAGCTGACAAGTTGGCTGTGCTGATAAATGCTGGGCAGAGTGGCTGGGGTATGAGGAGGAGCTGTGTGGGACCTTGCTGATGTCTGGTCCAGGTCTATTACCTCCAAGCAAATATTCCCAAGGAAGAGAGGAGATTTTTTAAAGGGTGGATAAGGACAGCTCCAGGGGACTTACAGGCCAGTGTGTTCAAAGAACAGCCAGAGTATTGAAGGAAGCTGAACCCAATGAATACATTCATTTATCTAACATTTATTGATTCTGCTGTTCCTCGCAATATTTTAAACACTGAAAATACAGTGATGGGCTCTGCCTCAAATAGTTTAAAATCAAGGCAATTATTTTCAAATATCTTTAAACCACAAAATCATTTGTTCATACAAAGCCTTTAAGATAAATCCAACACTGAAACAAAGGCAAAGTTCTATGTGGCCCCGATGAGCCCCCTCTAAACGCTACACAGAGTTAAGTGGACCATGCTGAGGAGCAGGACTCACGGGCAGAGGACATAGAGCTGTCTTCTAACATCTGATGGGGATTCTGGGGAAGAAAGGTCTGACAAATCCATTGTGGTTCCATGTTAGCCAAAACTCTATTAAGAAGAAACAGCAGAAAGTGAACCCAAATCTCTGAATTACCAAGCTACAGAAAGAACAGGGAAATGAATGGACTTCATGAACAACTGGAACCAGGGATTGCATGTCATCAGTTCTGTATCTCCCCCTCCCCTCTCCTCCTAAGCCCAATCTTATCTCTGCTTCTTTCTGAACTTCAGCCTCATCCTCTCACCCTTCAGACCAACTTTCTGTAGATGGCAAAAAACAATGATATATTGTCTTGGTTCTAACTTTTAAAATCCCAGGGAAGGAATTTGATTGACATGACTGAAGTGCTCACTCTTGGACCAGCCATCTGTGGCCTATGTGGAGGAGAAGATCATGGAAGCTCCAGCTGATTCCATGGGGCTGGAAGGAAGTTCCATGGAACTCCCTTGAAGGACCCAAGAGATAGAATCAGAGACAACAAGCCAAAAGTTAGAGGGAAATACATCTTGGCTCAAGAAAAGAAAAAAGTTCTAATGGTCAGAGATGATAAAGAGTTTCTCCTGCTGCTTCTAGCAGAATACAATACATTTTTCATGTGATTCCCTCATGTGATTTACTCAGAGTCAGGCTGCCTATTTATTTGGGAAAAGTTTTTTGTAGGTTTTGTTTTAGAGTGCACAGGATGTGATCGATAGGCCCTTACAGAATGCCTAAGTATGTCACGTTGGGCTGAACCTCTCCTCGTTCAGTAGTAATAATAATAATGGTGGCTACTGAATATCATGACATTAATTTCATACTTTATCTTACTTAATCTTTGAATAAGTCCTTTGGGATGAGTCTTATTTCATTTTTCATATAAGGAAACCAAGAGTGAGAAAAGTTAGGCAACTTGCTCAAAGTTACTCAGTTACTAAGTGGTGGCGCTGGGATTTGAACCCGTAAAGCCTTGCTATTCATCGTTGCCCTATATTGCCTTCAAGACCCATCCTCCAACACCAACCCTGTCTGTTTCTTTTTTGGCCAGGGTAAGTGCCTGCCTGACATTCAATTGGCTCTGGGGCTTTTGAAATTATGGTTTTAGCATGAAAAATGTCAGTGCTAGAGAGAGAATGAGTGACTGGGAGAGATATTGAGGTTGGGGTGGGGGGAATGATTTAAAAGTAGAAGATTGGCCGGGCACGGTGGCTCAGATCTGTGGTCCCAGTATTTTGAGAGGCCAAGGTGGGCAGATCACCTGAGGTCGGGAGTTCCAGACCAGCGTGGCCAACATAGAGAAACTCTTTCTCTACTAAAAATACAAAAATTAGCCAGGTGTGGTTGCACTCACCTGTAATCCCAGCTACTCGGGAGGCTGAGGCAGGAGAATTACTTGAACCCAGAGGCGGAGGGCTCAGTGAACTGAGATCACAGCACTGCACTCCAGCCTGGGTGACAAAGTGAGACTCCCTTTTTTTAAAAAAAAAAAAGAAAAAGAAAAAAGCAGAAGATTAAAATTCATTCGTCCACTCATTCCACAAACATTTGCTGCATTACTAATACTCTAGAGATAACTCAAAGTACCTTCTAGTCTACTCCATACTCTACATTCTAAGGGAGTCCCCACCCAGAGGCCTTACCTCAGTGAGTGGCCATGAACATTCAAGTACCCATGTCCTATGCCATGTGGTAGCCCACACGCTGACACCCTGACTGGCCCATTTGATCACCTGACATAAGGATGGCCAACTAACCTAGAGGTTGGCCAGTGGCTATAACTTGGGCTTGCCTTGAAAAGATGAGCTGGGACAAAAGGATCCTCCTGCTCTGAAAACCTAAGCCAAGAGACACAGAGAGAAATTGCCAGTTAACTCTGGGAAGAGAGGGACGAACTTATGGATTTGGGTGCTGGTATGGCCATATGGATTGGATGACCATACATCCCAGTTTGCCATGGAGAATCCCAGTTTATCCCAGCATAATTAGGACTAGGACTCCTTTCTCTCTCATAAGTATCCTAATTTGGATGAAAAAGCTAGTCAATCACCCTAATTATAGACCACGATGTGAAGCAGAATGGGAGAAGGAGAGGGAGGAGAGAAGAGACTGAGGTTAGGCCTTGAAAAGCCCTGTGGGTCAGGCTAAGGAGTCTTGATTTTTATGCTGAAGGCAATGGGGATTTTAAGCATGGAAAGTATGAGTTCAGATTTTTTGCTTTTAGAAAGAGTACCCTGATGAAGTGTGAACAGCTGATCAGAGATGGGTGGAAGTGGAGGCAAGGAGATCACCTGGGAGGCTCATTGAACAATCCAGAGAAAGGCCGGCTGGAACTAGACCAAGTGACTGTAGAGATGAGAAGGCAGATGTGCTCAAGGACTATCCAGGAGAAAGAGTTGAAAGAATTTTGGAGACTGATTAAATTTGGGGGATGAGGGAGAGAAAGATGTTAGGGGGAAGAGCAAACTTCTTGTTTGGGCAACTGGTGAACAATGCCACCTTTCACCTAGAAGGTGTTGCTAGTGGCAGGAAGATGGAGAGTATAGCTTTGAACATGTTGGTTTTGAAGGCCATTATGTTAGTCAGAGTTCTCCAGAGAAACAGAGCTGACAGAAGGATGGATGGATAGATAGATCGATTGATATATTAAAGGAATTGGCTCACACCGTTGTGGAAGTTGAGGAGTCCCACAATCTACTATCCACAAGCTGGCAAACCAGGAAAGCCATTGATACCTGCAGATGTAGTCTAAAGGCTTAAGAGCTAGGAGCTTTGATGTCAGGGGCAGGAGAAAAGGGATATCCCAGCTCAGGAAAAGAGAGAGAGAATTTTCTCTTCCTCCTCCTGTTTGTTCTATACAGGCTGTCAATAAATTAGATGGCACCCACCCACACTGGTGAGGGTGATCTTCCATACTCAGTCTACTGATTCCAGTGCTAATCTCTTTGAGAAACACCCTCTCAGACACACCCAGAAGTAATGTTTGCCCTGCTATCTGGGCATCCCTTAGCCCTGTCAAGCTGACACGTAAAATTAACCTTTGTAGCTATCAAAGTGGCAACTCAATGATTAGAACTCAATTAAGGAAGAGGGGTCTGGGCTGAAATGCTGAATGGTGTGTGGTTGTCAGGGAGGTAGTTTCATTCATGGGAATGGAAAGAGCACACAGAAAAGACGAGTAGCGTGAGGAGAAGGAGGTTGAGAGAGCTGAGTGGTGAGAACAACCCTCACAGCTGTGTTTCTTACTTCTGTGTTTCTTACTCTCCTTTGTATTCTAGTTATATTTTTTCTTGTCATTCTCCCCCATAGAGTGCAATCTTTTTGAGGTCTGGCACCCTTGTAATCTTTGAGTCACTCAGCACAATGCATTTGCATAGCATGTTGTTAGTATGTATTTGACTGAATGACGGAAGTGTTTTAAAGGCCCATGAGATTGACCACCAAGAGATCACTGATAACCTTGGGTGGGTATTTTTTCATGATGTACTGGGGCAGGTGCCAGGATGCAATGATACATGGGACACAGGGTGAAGGGAATGCAAACCAGTAACTCAAGCTATAATCTGGGCTGCTTCCCTTTCCTCTAGCCCATCCTCTTGTTACAGTAGGTAGCTAGTCAGATGTGAGCAGGGCAGGAGAGTATCACCCTCCACCAGGAATGTCAGGCAACCATCAGGTGATGGTCAGGTGGTGTTAAGCTGTCTCTCTAAAATAATAATTGGTCACAGCCAGTGCCAGAGAAAGGCAGTCTCCTGATAGGTGGAAAAAACCTGAAACTGGTGATCAGCATCTTCCCAATAAGATCTCAAGACTTGGGCGAGTGGGCTCAAGCATGTACACTAAGAGGCAAAATGGCGGAGTTTAACTGGTGTGTGACCTTCTAGGAACATTGAACTGGTAAGGGAAGAAGGCCCCAAGTGAGCACGCGTGCAACTCCAGTAAACACGCTGCACATGCAGCTTCTTCCAAGTGATGGCAGGCCACTGTGCATGCAGTGAGCCCACCCTAAGGGAAGAATCAGGGGAGGAGAGACGCAAACTCTGGAAGCATGCCAACATCTAAAGTCCCAAGTCAAAGGTCACTGTGCACTTGATCTCTCAAGTCACCTGCTTGACCCTCTTCCAAGTGTGCTTTACTCCCTTTTGTTCCTGCTCTAAAGCTTTTTAATAAACTTTCACTTCTGCCCTAAAACTTGCCTTGGTCTCTCACTCTGCCCTGTGCCCCTCCGTTGAATTCTTTCTTGTGAGGAAGCAAGAATCGAGGTTGCTGCAGACCTGTATGGATTTGCCGCTGCTAACGTAATTTGGTACCTCATGACTCAGATACGTTCCCTAGTGGTAACTCTCTCCCACCTCACATTTTGAAGGAGGTATTTTTAATCATTCTTGAAAAAAGGAATTGAGTCATTTGGGAGGGCCAAGAGCAAATGGAGGAGTCAGAATGTCTATTGATCTGTTTTGTTTTTCCCTAAGGGTAATGCCCCTAGAAAAACAACAGTACCACAACGTAACAGGAAGCATTATACTGTGTGAAACCCCAGCTGTGTACTTGGGAAGGGCACCATTCAGACAACCCAGAATCATAGGAAGAGCTTTGGAATTTGAAATCAGATCAACCTGGGGCCAGTATCCACGTCTATTCTTTACTTATCTAATACCTTTGTAAACTTTGTAAAGTTTCAACATCTCTGAATATTAAGTCACTTATCAGAAAAATGGGCATAATAATGAGTCCCTTTCAGTTTGCATAGCTAATCCATGGGTAACAGAAACTGAAAATTACAGGGGTTTTGTTTACATACTCAAGGCACTTGGCTAGTAAGTGATAGAACTGGGATTTCCACTCAGCTGTCCTCAATTTTGGTGCTTTTGTACTTTCTAGGGCACACTGCTGCTTGGCACACGGATGACTTGTATATGCCCTTAACTCCTCTTTGGAATGAAGCAAGGCATAAATAACTAGAGAATGCTCAGATCAAGAGTATATAAAATCCTCCTCCTTACCCTCATTTTCCTTGGGACCTTAGGAAAACCTCTGTTATCACCGAGGTTTCTCATCTACAAAAGGTTGGGAAATTATAGGGCCCGCTACACAGGCTAATTTTGAAGCTTAGAAGAGTTAATGTCAAGAAAGGCACCCAGCAGTGTTTACACAGCAGGTGCTAATGAAATGGTAACTAAGGGTGATTCTAACTTTGGGGTTTGGGGTTAGCTCTTCTAACAAGCTTGGCTGATAATGACAGTGATGGTTACTGTGGTGGAGGTAGTTGTAGTAAGAAAAGCATTAGCTAACATTTGAAGAACACTGGAAAATCTTCACGTGCCAGGAAGTAAGTCTCATTTAAATTCACAACAACCCTCTGAAACAGGTGTCATTATTTATTTCTATCTTACAGATGAAGATAGCAAGGCATGAAGAAAGAGGATAAGTAACATGCCCAAAATCATCTAGTTTGTAAGTAGTAGAACAGGGATCAAATCCAGGGCTCAGGATATCAGTGATGTTTCTACCTCCAGTGGATTGCAACACATGAACCCCAGGGTTTGGTCATAATTTATTCCCTGTGTGGGGTCTTTTGTGCTAAAAAGAAAATAGGAAGCCACCTCACAAGCAGACCCGGCTGGCTCCCTGACTGTAATTCTGGGAGCTGATTCTGGGCTTTCCGGGACAGTGCTAACAGCTAGGCTAGAGGGGAGGCCATCGTCTTGAAGTCATTGTCTCTAAATGGCTCCTTAGCCCCAGCCTGTACTTCTGTGGCCTTGTGGCCTGCCAGTGTGCCAGCCTTGCTGAGGCCAATGGGAGGGAGAGAGGCATGGGCTAAAGGCTGGAGAGACCCTCACACAGAGGGAGAGAAGCAGAGCGAGAAAATCCGCTGAGTGGACTGAGTGGACAGGCAGCAGGGAGTCTGACAGTCGGCTCATCTGTATGCTCTGAGGCTGAGAGCTGCGCAGAAGCCACTGCCCAGGCAGCGTCATTCAAATGTGGGCCATGAACCAATCAAGGCTCAGAGGCACCGTTCTGAGCTTCTGGGGGTCCTGTTCCCATTCCCTGCTTGCCCCGTCCTCTGCCCAACAATGAGATCAGCCTGTGGGTGTGGTGTGTACATTCCCATACCACAGAAGCAGAAAAAAATGAAAGACTTGGGATCCATCCCCATCCCAGAATCCAGTCCCAGGACTGTGTCCTCTCACTCTCCCTGTGAAGCCGCTCTGGAGTCCTCTCCCCCAGATTGTTGGCAAAGCTGCAGAGCTTCTGATTCAGTGACATTTTACAGGATCACTGTGTTCTTTCTTTAGAGCCATTTGAGATAGAACTGAGAACAGGAAGCCCACTGTCTCAGAGGATTAGATCGAGAATGGTGTTCCCCCAGCAGCTGAAGGCTGCAGGGTCTCAGAGCAGTGGGAGAGAAGGGGGAAGGAACCAACACCCCTTGTGTTCCAGGACTTACATCACATATTTTCACATATTGTCTTTTCTTTTAATCCTCTCAGGAACACTAGAAAGTGGGCAAAACTGTCCCCATTTACAGGTAGAGAGAACTGAAGCTGAGGGGGATAAAAGTGACTTGCCTAAGATAATTCAGCCAAGTAAGTAGCCTAAAAGGCTTTAACAGCAGTTTTCTCTAATTCTCCATGATGACTCCTCCTGTATGTCATACATCTCCCAAGCTTTGCCACAAGCCAGGATTCCTGGTACACCTCGCTGGCTTATAAGGCAATGCTGAATGTTGTGAATTGGAGGTGCTTGCTTGTGCACAGGGGGTCATTATGCCTTATCCCCTTCTACAGACTCTTAATCTAAGTCTGTCAGAAATACTCATAGAAAGGCCAAAAATTCTTGGAGCAGGAGGAAAATGTGTAGGTCATTTAATTCAAATTCCCAATTCATGGATTAAAGTTACATTACCTAAAGTAAACAGTTTGCTAGTTTGTGCTTGGAGATTTATAGATTGTAAAGGATTTTTATAAAGGGAGGAATTGTTATAAGAAATAGTAACAAGTGGCTGGGCGTGGTGCGTCATGCCTGTAATCCCAGCACTTTGGGAGGCCAAGGCAGGTGGATCACCTGAGGTCAGGAGTTCGAGACCAGCCTGGCCAACATAGTGAAACCCTGTCTTTACTAAAAATACAAAAAATTAGCTGAGCATGGTGGTGGGTACCTGTAATTTCAGCTACTGGGTAGGCTGAGGCAGGAGAATTGCTTGAACTCAGGAGGCAGAGGTTGCAGTGAGCTGAGATCATGCCATTGCACTCCAGCCTGGGCAACAAGAGAGAAACTGTCTCAAAAAAAAAAAAAAATCGTAACAAGTGAGATTTGACCCCCACAAAGCACAGGCTTACATGGCAAACACCCCGAATTATGTGGTGGCAGTGGTCATGATGAAGGTGATGTGGAATTGGTAACAGTAGTGATGGTGGCAGTGATGATGGTCTGATGGAGGTGGAGGTGACGATGGAGATGAGAATGACAATAATTACGATAATGAGGGGGTGGTGGCCATGATGGTGTTGGTGGTTGTAGTGGTAGAATTGGCAGTGATGGTGGTAAGGGAGGACAGTGAGAGGTGGTAGTGGAGGTAGAGATGGCAATGATGGTGGTAGTGGAAGTAGTTAGGCCAGTGGTGGAAGCAATGTTGGCAGAGGAGGTAATGGTGGTCAGTGATGAAGGTAGTGGTGGTAATGGTGGTTGGAGATGAAGGTAGAGATGAAGGAGGAGGTACAAGGGTGATAATGGTGGTTAGAGATGGAGAGGGAGGAAATACTAAAGGAGGAGGCAAGGATAAAGGTGGAAATTGGGGTAGGGGTGATCTTGGGGGAGAAACAGTGTCTTACTCTCTAAGATTTAGTGCAGGTTGGAGTCCCCAAAGCCTGACGTGGCAGTGCACACGGGGAAAGCCCCAGGCCCAGTATTGGCAGAGTGTGATTTCCTTCCTAGGTGCTACAGGTGGGTTTGTTTGTCCCCTCCAAATCTCATGTTGAAATCTGATTCCCAATGTTGAGGTGGACTTCATGGGAGGCGTTTGGATCATGAGCTGGTTGGGTCTTGGGTGGACCCCTCATGAGTAGATAATACCCTCCCTGGGTCAGAGGGTAGGGAGTGTGTTGGCTGAGTTCTCACTGTTTTAGCTCCCATGAGAGCTGGTTGTTAAAAAGACCCTGGCACCACACCCCTCTCTTGCTTCCTGTCTTGCCACTTTATCTCTGCATATGCCAGCTCTACTTTGCCTTCTGCCATGAATGAAAGCAGGCTGAGGGCCTCACCGGAAGCAGATGCTGCTGCCACGCTCCTTGTTATATGGCCTGTAGAACCATGAGCCAAATAAATCTCTTTTCTTTGTAAATTACCCAGCCTCAGGTTTTCTTTTATATCAATAGAACACAAATGGACTAAGACACCAGGACACTAAGCAATTGTCCGGATTGCCCCAGGGTAATTCATCCTTGTGAGGAGAATGAATAAATTCATAGCTGTCTCCTGGCCTGTATCGCTAAGGGTGCTGCTTGGCTCTGGTGTCTGCCTGGGCTGGAATCCTGCATGCCAAAACCATTGGCCTTCATTCCCATGTGGTCAGGGGATAGAGCCTTCAGGCCTGGTAGAGTTATCTAAGCTACATGGGAATGTTTATGATGGAAACATTCAGGTCCACACACTCTAACACATTTCCTCTGATAGGCACATATATACTCACACACTCTGACACATCTACACACACATATCTGCACACACACAGAGAGTTTCTGCAGAAGCTCATGCTCTTTGTCTTTAGAGCCAGTAGACAGACGATGGAGTGTATGCTTAATGTGCAACATGTCCACCTCCACCATCCTGATCTGGAGTGGTTACGTAGTGCTGGCAGCTTTGCCACTGACTCAGCCACTGAGACACCACCAGTGAAGAAAAATTATGTTGTTTGCCTCTCTGAAGTGAGAGCACACCAGATGCAGACTCACAAAGGGTGGCCTTGACAGCAGCTATTGATGGCCCTGGACTTACCTCCAGGCTTGCCTTCTGTTTCGTTCTAGCGACCCTCTCATCTGTCAGGAGTAATATATGGGATATTTGATGAAAGCATCCTCCATTCTGTGTTATCTGTATTGCCTTGTATGGCTCACTGGCTTCCCTTTGGAAGTGGCTAGTTGCAAGGCTGGCTTAGTATAGCCTTGACCCATGAGACTCCTGCTGTTTATTATGCTCCACAGTACTCCTTCCCCACAAAAATATGTGTAGTTCATACTCCATGCACCTCTCTATCCACCACCTCAAGCGCTCCCAGCAGTACCACCCAAATCATAGATTCACTGAAGCACCTTTCTTTAATACGATTTCTTACTTCCTTGCGTGGAGTAAGTAATAATCTCTAGAGCAAGAAGGCAGAAGAGCACGTGAATGTCATTCCTTCGTTGGTGCCTGGTGCTTAGGCAGCATTTAGAGCATGTGTGTTCAATGAAAGGCATGAGGGCTGGGGATACAGGTGTGGAAGCTCTGCTGTGTTTTCAAGGCCACATTAACCATGGTGTAGGGTAAGAGTCAACCCAAAACTTGGACAGGCTCCAGGAACGGAGGCCCCAACTCAACAAAACCACACCATACATACAGTTTCCTAGGTCTGCAGGCTGTAAAGACAGTCACCAGGCAGTCCCTGCCTGGATGACTTTGCACAAGACAATGGCACATGTTGGTATCTAGCAGTTCTCCAGAGACCCAATTTTAATGGTTTTTTTAATATCCTAATTACCTCCATGAAAACAAGTCAGCCCACGACAACTACAGCCTTTTGAAATTCTGGACAGTGACTTAGAGATTAGCCAGAAACCATACAATGTCATCTGCAGGCACAAGGCTTAGACACTGTATGTGCCTGGCAACAATGTCTCTGCCATCCTGCCTAAATTCCACCCTAGATACAAGGAGAGGCCCTCAAATTCCAGTGAACCAGAGAAGAAAAGGCCAGGTTTAAGGAAATTGCCATTTACTTGAAAAAATAATACCCAGACTCTCTGTAGCAAATTCTGCTGGTTGCCAAGAGAACTTACCAACTGAATCCTGATTTTTTTCAAGGATCCACCCATCACCAACTTGGGGCATTGAACTGGCGTCTGTTTCTGGTTCAGGTGTGGGAATGTGTATTTGATGCCTTCATTGATACGCAGATTGCATCATGCCTGGGCCTCCAGTTATGTCCGATAATACATTTCCTTATTGTTTCAGTCAGTTCGGTTCAACACGTTCTGTTCGTCACAGCCACAAAAATACTGAGTGAGATACTTTGCAATGCTAGCTGGAGAGGAAGATTCTCCATGTGAAAGAGGTAGAGAACAACACAGCCCCGCTCTTCTTTCCAGAAGGTCACCTCCCATGGTGACCTCAGAGGGTGCTGCTCCTCTTTAATGCCGCAACTGCAATCCTTTTATAAGCTTCTCTACTCACAGAGCAGAGGGCAGGCTGGAGTATTTAAACAACCCTATCCAGTGCTCTGGGATATCAATAGGAAAATAAGCATGGAGAATAATTTGTAACTACATAATCTGGTTTTCAACATATGACTTGGTTTTCTTCAGATTGTGGCATTAGTTTTCATTCAGTCTTTATATGATGGGCTCTACCTAGCATCATAGAGTCATGCCTTAGTGATCTATACTCTTTGACATCTAGACTGGGAGTGTGTGCATGTGAGACAGACAGAGAATTCTCTCTCCCACTTCTCAGTTTCCTGTCTCAGGTCCTGCCTCTTCCTACACAATGATTGACTCAGGAAAGACCACATTTCCCAGTTATAGGAAGAGGTCCTACTTAAGGCCACAATAGTTGCCTACCTGAATGAGTATTTATTGAATAATGAATGAGAAGAAAACTCCATCCCAGTTCAAGACAGTGGCTCCAGCACTGATACAAGAGCCAGAAATAGGCTATAAGGAGGGGGTAGGAGGATTATTATAAGACATCTAGTGAGTCATACCTTTCCACCTACTGTGGACCCCCAGATCAGCTGGGCCCATGCCTCTATAGTCCATGTTGAGCGCAACATGAAGAGGCATTGCAGCACATCTCCTCCAACCCATATTGGCAGTGGAGTGTGGTAGGAGTGGAATACATGGCCTTGATCCCTTTTCTGCCATCTGCTTGTTCTGTGAACTTAAGCAAGTTATTTAGTTCTGTGGGCCTCAGTTTCTTCTTCCGCAAGCCTACTATACATGTTGCCATGATGATTAAAAAGATAAAGTATATACCTGTGCCTGGCATACTAGCAGTTTCCTAATATGTGGTAGTTATAGTTATTAGTAATTACTTAGCCAGTTTCCCACTTCTTTCTTTGACCTATTTCAGACACTCCCAGCTATCTCTTTGTAGCTCATTCTTCTGTTGATCCTCAATGTTATCCTCAGATTTGGCACGCAAATTATTCCTTCCCAAGTTCCAATACAGGTGTTTACAATGTCCCACAAACATTCTTGGAGAAAGACCTCTGGCACTTCCAGACCCTAGAACTCTTCTTGTTTAGATGTGACCCCGGGTGTACTTCTACCCATCACATCTAGACAGGACTCTGGTGGCAGCCAGAAAAGACTGTCCCCAGGTTAAAAAAGAGCCCAGGAGGCAGCTCCTGAGGAAATGTTGGAGAGGCGCATGGATCTCACTTGAGCTTTTGTCATCTCAACGATATGACTGTATCGAATGGAACACCCCCATGCTAGCTTGGAGAGGAAACAACTGGCATGGCCAGCGTGCTAAAGAGTTTGATCTCTCTCAATAAGGCCCGTCTGCCTGGGGTAGACCAGAGCCAACAGAATCTTCTGGGGCTACTAAAGCCAGATGCCTTTCAAAGGGTTTTGCCATTGATCTTAATCAATATAAGTAGGCAGAAACTGGACTGATAAATAAAAAACAATCCTGGCCTGAAAGGCTTATGTTCAGAAATCCTCACCATTTCAAATAAATTTACCCAGTATTTGCAGTGTATCTCCCATGAACCAGTCACTAACTATATCTGGCCATGTGATTACAAAGATGAGTAAAAGGCACTTCTGTTCTGAAGAGGCTCAGAGCCTCCAGAGAGAGGCAGGGGTGTGGGCGGATGGGGGCCAAGTAGGGTAATAATGATTATAGATTCCAAGACGGGGCATAAATGAGGTGCAAAGGGTACACTAAGGAGTTCGCCTGGGAGTAGGAGATCAGAAACGCCTTCACAGAGGAAGTGACTCGCATATCATCAGTTCCATGATATTTATTGACTGACAAAACAGCACTAATTTCTGTGCTAAGGGATTTTACAGGCATTCTCCCATTTATACTTCACAAAAATCTTATGAAGTAGATATTATTCCTGATTTTCGAAGATGTGAAAAGGTAAGTCCAAAAGTTGCATGGCTAATCATGATATTGGAGCTTTGACAGGATTTTAACTCTCAGTCTGACCACTCAAGGGCCCTAACTTTGGGGCCTTGTTTTGCCCATGCACATAAGCCTTAGTTATATAAGGAGATGCCTAGATGTCTACTCTTCATTCTGGTGACAGTAAAATACGTGAAATGAAACTCATAGACAGAGTAGCTAAGGTAAACCTCCCTCACTCATATCCCTATACTCTCTCAGTTTTAAAGGCATTGAACTTGACAAAAAAAAAAAAAATTTATTTGCCCTCCAAAGCCACTTTTCTTCTCTGTTCCATTACACTGGCCTTGAAATTGACAAAGGAAGGCCTATTGCTAAGGAAGTCAGAATAGAATGGGCTGGGGAGGGAGTGGGAGAGGAAGGGAGAGTGGAGAGAGGAAAGAGTCATACTTGGGCTGTGAGGACTGAGGGTTGGGGGAAGTAAGGAGAGAGTGAGAGTGGAGGCAGTGACACAGTCAAATGGGGAGAGTGAAGAGAAGTTAGACCAGAGAATCAGGGCGAATGAGCAGAAAAAGCCATAGGAAGGCTCAAAAAGGATACACAAGGAGGGACCACACAGCCGGGTTCTCTCTCCTGAGATAATTTCCATAGATTCAGTCAATCCTGGTTACTCTTGCCTTGATATTTGTGTCCCAGACCTGAAGGCCTCATTAGGGGATACTGTGCTGGTTCTTAAAAAAATACAGACTCAAGTAACGGAAGTACTGGTTTCTGGGGGAAGGGGACTCATTAAACCTAATTTCACTAAGCCCCAGTCTCTCCATCAGTGAGGGAGGGGATTGACTGAGTTTATCTCTAGGGACCTTTTCAACTTTGGTTTTCCAGGATTATTGAGACAGCCCATTTTCCCCGGATTTGGTTGGAGAGAAAGGAGACTAAGAGCCTGGGAACTTGAGCCAACTCTGCAGGTGCATAGGAAGAAGCATCAGATTTAAGACAGAATCAATACACTGGCTTGGGGCTACAATTACCAAACATGTTATTTAAGGAAGGCTGTCTTAGTCCTACTCTCATTCATGTGGCTTTCCCAAAATTCTTTTGTCACTATATTTCCTTTTTATCATATATAGTAACCTGTAACTGAACATTTACCCAGAGGCAGAAGAAGCTGCTGTAGTGTGCAAGTCCCTAGCCCAGCAGGGCAGGCTGAGTAATGTCCCTCAAAGTGATTAGGTCCAAATCGTGGTACCCATAAAGGCCACCTCCCTTGGAAAAAGAGTTTTTGCAGATGTGATTAAGTTAAATTTTTAAATTTAATTTTCTTGTATTATTCTATTTTTTAGTAGAGATGGAGTCTCGCTATTGCCCAGGCTGATCTTGAACTGGCCTCAAATGATCTATCTACCTCAGCCTCCCAAAGTGCTGGGATTGCAGACATGAACCACTGTGCCTGGTGATGGAGTTAAAAATTCTGAGAAGAGGAGATTATTCTGGGTTGTCCAGGTGAGCCCTAAATGCAATCACATCTGTCCTTATAAGTGGGAGACAGAGGGAGATTTGACACACACGGAGTAGACGGCCATTTGCGGACGCTGGCCTTGAAGGCTGGAATGAGTGATGCAGGCACAAGCCAAGGAATGCCGGCAGCCACTGGAAGCTGGAAGGGGCAAGGAAAAAATGCTCCCCTAGAACCTCCAGAGGGATTGTGGCCCTGTGGACACTTTGATTTCCACCCAGTAATATTAATTTTGGACTCCTGATCTCTACAACTATGGGACAATAAACTTGTTTTTAAGACACTAAGTTTGTTACAATTTGTTACAGCAGCCATATGAAACTAATACACTCAGCCTCATCCCACCCCCAATACCTATGTATTCTTCTGCATTCATACCCTGCATTCTGAACATACCATGGGCCGGCCATTTCCCTTGGAAGGGTGGGGTATCATCTTGACCCTCTGGATGAGCTATAATTTACAAAAAAACAAACAAACAAAAAGCCGTGGACCTGAAGGTAGGATGAAGACCTGAACTGGAAATCCAGTTTGTCACTTATTGGTGATGGGCAGAGGACTTAACCTCTCCAAGTCTGTTTACTCATCTGTAAAACAGGAATGACAATCCCTGACTAGCTCGTTGTTGTCATGTTAGGGCTACATGATATAATGGACTTAAAGACTGTTTCTTACCTTTAAAGCTTGACATATTCATGCCAGAAATCATTTACTGATTTCATTAAATTGTGTTTCCTGGACATAATTTTGGGCAGATTCCTACTGATATCAGCACACAATCCTGAGGAAATGTAATTCAGGGTCAGGTTGGGAAAAACTTTTGTGGCCCTTGCTAGACTTGACATTCCCCAATGCTTGTTTTCTCTAATTCTGTGTGACAGGAAGCAGTGGGACAACAAGGTGTGAATGAGCTAAAGGAGGGTTGATGGATGTGAACCCTTTCCCAGGCCCTCTACACTAGAGTAACTGACATGATTTATCCACAAACTTGGTCAAGACCATAAAAATCCTCAGTGTACTCATGACCTTAGCACCACCAAGCTGAAAGGATGTGGCATAAATCCAATAACTTGTGGACAATCTCTTATTTGCTTTGTATCTCTAGTACCTAGGTCGGAAGGCCCAATAAGTGTTTGTTGGATGAATGAAGGAAAGGGTAGATATACGAATAAATTATTAAAGAAAGGGAATGAGTCCTGAACATCCACATAATCTCCAAACCACAGCCTTCTCATATCCTCCAATGTTTATTCTGACTATATGTTTAGGTTTTAGCTTCTGTTCCCGTCTTGCACTGTCTCCCTGGATCTCTGTTCTGAGCTTGGCTGGGACAAACTTTCGCAAGTCTCCATCAAGAGTCACTGCTGGATCAAAGACACAATGAGGAAAGAAAACTACAGGCCAATAGTCCTCATGAATATAGATGCAAACTCCTCAAGAAAATACTAGCAGACCAAATCTAGCAACACATCAAAAAATTAATTCATCACGGTTAAGTAGGTTCTATTCATGGGATGCAAGGTGAGTTTAACATATGCAAATCAATAAATGTGATTCACCACATAAACAGAATTAAAAACAAAAACCATATGATCATCTCAGTAGCTGTGGAAAGAGTTTTGTATAAAATCCAAAATTCCTTCATGATAAAAACCCTCAACAAACCAGGCATCGAAGGAACATACCTCAAAATAATAAGAGCCATCTATGACAAACCCACAGCCAACACCATACCAAACAGGTAAAAGCTGAAAGCATTCCTCTTAAGAACAGGAACAAGACAAGGATGCCGACTCTCACTCCTCCTATTCAACATAGTACTGGAATTCCTAGCCAGAGCAATCAAGCAAGAGAAAGAAATAAAAGCATCCAAATAGGAAAAGAAGAAGTTGAATTATCTCTCTTCACTGATGATATAATTCTATACCTAGAAAACCCTGAAGACTCCATCTAAAGGCTTGCAAAACTAATAAATGACTTCAGTAAAGTTTCAGGATACAACATCAATGTACAGAAAATTAGTAGCATTTTTCAGGAATGCTTTGGGGGATTTTAAAAAAACACAAATCAGTAGCATTTCTATACACAAATAATGTTCAAGCTGAGAGCCAAATCAAGAACACATTTCCATTTTCAAAAACTATAAAAAGAAAAAAAGACCTAGGAATACATCTAAGCAAGGAGGTGAAAGATTTCTACCAGGAGAACTACAAAGCTGAAGGAAATCATACACAACACAAACAAATGGAAAAATATCCCATACTCATAAGCTGAAAGAATCAATATTGTTAAAATGTCCATACTGCCCAAAGCAATCTACAGATTCAATACTATTCCTATCAAACTACCAATGTCATTATTTGCAGAACAAGAAAATACTATTCTAAAATTCATGTGGAACCAAAGGAGAGCCCAAATACCCAAAACAATCCTAAGCAAAAAGAACAAAGCGGGAAGTATCACATTACCCGACTTCAGACGATAGTATAAGACCACAGTAACCAAAATAGCATGGTACTGGTACAAAAACAGACCCACAAACCAATGGAACAGAATAGAGAACGCAGAAATAAAGCCGCACACCTACAGCCATCTGATCTTTGACAGTGTCAACAAAAATAAGCAATGCTGAAAGGTATCCCTATTCAATAAATAATGCTGAGATAACTAGCCGGGCATATGCAGAAGATTAAAACTGAACCCCTTCCTTATATGTTATACAAAAATTAACTCAAGATGGATTAAAGATTTAAATGTAAGACTTTGAACTATAAGAATCTCAGAAGAAAACCTAGGAAATAGCATTTTGGACATAGGCCTTGGGAAAGAATTTATGACTAAGTTCTCAGGAGCTATTATAACAAAAACAAAAATTGACAAGTGTGACCTAGTTAAACTAAAGAGCTCCTGCACAGCAAAAGAAACTCTCAACAGAGTAAACAGACAAACTACACAATGGGAGAAAATATTCGCAGCCATGCATCCAATAAAGGTCTAATATCCAGAATCTATAAGGAACTTAAACAACTGAACAAGCAAAAAACAACCCCATTAAAAAGTGGGCAGGAGACATGAACAGACACATCTCAAAAGAAGACATATAGGTGGCCAACAAACATGCAAAAATGTTCCACATTATTAGTTACTGGAGAAATGTAAATCAAAACCACAATGAGATACCATCCCACAATAGTCAGGATGTCTATTATTCAAAAGTCAAAAAATAAAAGATGCTGGCAAAGCTTCAGAGAAAAGGGAATGGTTATACACTATTGATGGAAATGTAAATTAGTTCAGCCACTGTGGAAAACAGTTTGAAGATGTCTCAAAGAACTGAAAACAGAACTACCATTCAACACAGGAATCTCATTACTGGCTGTATATCCAGAAGAACATAAATCATTCTACCAAAATGACACATACACTCATATGTTCATCACAGCACTATTCACAATTGCAAAGATATGGAATCCACCTACATGCCCATGAATGGTGGACTGAATAAAGAAAATGTGGTACATATACAGCATGGAATATTACGCAGCCATGAAAAAGAACCAAATCATGTCCTTTGAAGCAACATGGATGCAGCTGGAGGCCCTTATCCTGTGTAAATTAACCCAGGAACAAAAAGTCAAATACTGCATATTATCATTTGTAAGCAGGAGCTAAACATTGAGTACATATGGACATAAAGATGGGAAAAATAGACTCTAGGACTACTAGAGGGATGAGAGGGAGGGCTAAAAAACTATTTGCCGGGTGCAGTGGCTCATATCTGTAATCCCAGCACTTTGGGAGGCTGAGGTGGGCACATCACTTGAGTTCAGGAGTTTGAGACCAGCCTGGCCAACATGGTGAAACCCAGTCTCTACCAAAAATACAAAAAATCAGCTGGGTGTAGTGGCATATTCCTGCAATCTCAGCTACTCGGGAGACTGAGGCAGGAAAATCAGCTTGAACCTGTGAGGCGGCGGTTGCAGTGAGCTGAGACTGCGCCACTCTACTCCAGCCTGCGTGATAGAGCAAGACTCTGTCTCAAAAAAACCAAAAAACCAAAACACAAAAACCCAAAAAAACTAACTCTCGGGTACTATACTCACTAGGTGGAATCAATTACACCTCAAACCTGAGCATCACACAATATAACTATGTAACAAATCTGCAGATGTGCCACCTGAATCTAAAATAAAAGTTGAAATTATTCAAAATAAAACTACTTCTTTGGGAAGAAAGGAGTCACTGCCAAGACCCATAAGCACTATCCATGGTCTTACCCTGCATCTACTGGTTACCTGTAATCACCATCCACGTGAGTTTCCAATCACTCACTGTACTGGGCCCAAGTGCACAGCCAGCCCTAGTTATCTGAGGGCAGTACCCTCTCTGTCTTATATTCTTGAACGGGTTATTTGCACCTTAGAACCATCAACTCCAGCAGAATTAGGGTTTCTCAACTTCTATCTCACCCTTTCTTTCTCCCGGGCCACTATGGTTCCCTCAGATTTCATTAGAGACAAGATTGAGAGTGAAAATAGGACCAAACATTTCTATAGATCAAATGGGATTTTTGAGAAACTTGATTTTCAAGTAAGATATGTTCATTGTATAGAGCTTGGAAAGTACATAAAAGCATAAAGCATTAGGAAAAAGTAATCATAATTTCACCATCTTGAGTCAATCACTGTGAACATTCTTGTATATGTCTTTCTAGTCTTTTCTCTAATTTTTACATAATTAAGATCATAGAATATGTACAATTTAAACCTCGTTCTTTAAATTTATTTCGTACAAATCATTTCTCATATTGTTAAAAATTCTCCAAAAATGTAATTTTTAACAGTTGCATAAAATTCCTCAACCTCATATTGATTGCAATTTATAGGTATAATCCACAGGCTGACTTTCCCTTATTCCTCCGACGCTGTCCTATTTTCTTTGTTCCCTGTAGAATTGCAGAATTCAGCATTTCTTTGTGTCCCGTAAGAAGGATTAGTTCACTCCAAAGCACTGAGGGTAATACAGACTTGTACTGAAGATCCCACAGGGAAGATGTAAGAAAGATTTTACATGGTATATCCTATGCAACCAAATTTAGTAAATACATCTCTTAACCACTTCTGATTTATATTAAATCAGAAGCCTCTATGTGGCCAGAAGAGTTTTCCCCCCGTTTCTTCTTTCCTTCTTCCTAGATACCACCTCCACCCCTTCATATTTTTTAACTACTCTTATAAGGAAGAGCTCCTAGTTTCACACACTTGCCTTTGTCTTGAGACTGAGGAAAACAGAAAAGGTCTGACCACCTAGACCCACTTACCTTTCTAAAAAGGCAATAGAGGCCAGGTGCGGTGGCTCATGCCTGTAATCCCAGCACTTTGGGAAGCCAAGGAGGGTGGATCACGAGGTCAGGATATTAAGACCATTCTGGCTAACGTGGCAAAACCCCATTGCTACTAAAAATACAAAAAAGTCAGGCGTGGTGGTGGGCGCCTGTAGTTCCAGCTACTCGGGAGGCTGAGGCAGGAAAATGGCTTGAACTTGGGAGGCAGAGCTTGCAGTGAGCCGAGATGGCACCACTGCACTCCAGCCTAGGCGACAGAGTGAGACTCCGTCTCAAAAAAAAAAAAAAAAAAAAAAAAGGGCAATAGAGTGACAGTCATCTGATATTTGAATAGGCCTTCGAAACTTGCCCTCATGCAATTGACCTCACTTACCATCATCAAAATGTTTCTTCCAGGCACATAAAATGCTTTCCTAAGAGTAAATGGCTTTCTCAATTTTATTAAATTGATGTGTAATAAAATCTCCTTGATTTGTTTTTCATGGAATCAATTCTTTTTAATTTAGGTCTGAATAGGAAATTTTTATTTTATAAAAGAAATAGAAAACTGTTCATGAAATTTGGAACCTGTATATATGAATTCCATAGATACCCCAAAAACAGTTGTACCCATCAACTCTAACCAAAGGAATTTGATTAGAATAGGGGGAAGAGAGATTACTTACATAAAACAACTCCAGTCCATAGACACTTGGTGAAAGAAGAAGTTGTACCTCACTGGCTGGTAGTCTAAAGAAATTCAGGTTACATTAGTAAATACAATCACATTTCAAAATATTGTAATGTGATTTTTATTTTAAGAGTGCATTATACAAATTGCTTTCATGTACATATTTTGCAAAGCTTACAACTCTACAAGGTAGGCAGGATCTCTATTTTTCAGGAAGTGAAGATTGTGAAGGGAAGAAAATAGGCATCAAATAGCATGGCCAAGGCCATATAGCCAGAAAACAGCAGAGCCAGTATTCAAACCCACGTATTTAAAAAATAATAATAATAACTAAGTTTAGTGGTACATGTGCAGGTTTGTTTTATAGGTAAACTCATGTCATGGCAGTTTGTGGTACAGATTATTTTATCACCCAGGCATTAAACCTAGTACCCATTAATTATTTTTTCTGATCCTTTCCCTCTTCCTACCTTTCATCCTCCAATAGGACCCAGCGTATGTCATTCCCCATGTATTCTCATCATTTATCTCCCAATTATAAGTGAGAACATACAATATTTGTTTTTCTGTTCCTGAGTTTGTTTGCGAAGGATAATGGCCTCCAGCTCCATCCATGTTCTTGCAAATGACACGATCTTGTTCTTTTTTTATGGCTGCATAATATTCCATGATGTATATGTATCACATTTTCTTTATCCAGTCTACCATTAATGGGCATTTAGGTTGATTCCATGTCTTTGCTATTGTCAGTAGTGCTGCAATAAATGCATGTGCCTTTTAGTAGAATGATTTCTATTCCTTTGGTTATATACCCAGTAATGGGATTGCTGGGTTGAATGGTGTTTCTGTTTTTAGGTCTTTGAGGAGTCACCACATTATCTTCCTCTATGGTTGAAATAATTTACATCCCCACCAATAGTGTATAAGCATTCTTTTTTCTTTGTAACCTTGCCAGCATCTGTTATTATTTGACTTTTTAATAATAGCCTTTCTGACTGTTGCGAGTTGGTATCTTATTATGGTTTTGATTTGTATTTTTCTAACGATCAGTGATGTTGAACTTTTTTCATGTGATTGTTGGCCACATGTATGTCTTCTTTTGAGAAGTGTCTGTTCATGTTCTTTGCCCACTTTTTAATGGTGTTGTTTGGTTTTTCTCTTGTAAATTTGTTTAAGTTCCTTATAGATGCTAAATATTAGACCTTTGTCAGATGCATAGTTTGCAAAAGTTTTCTCCCATTCTGTTCACTCTATTGATAGTTTCCTTTGCTGTGCAGAAGCTCTTCAGTTTAATTAGATCCCATTTGTCAATTTTTGCTTTCGCTGCAATTGCTTTTGGTGTCTTTGTTATGAAATATTTGCCAGTTCCCATGTCCGGAATGGTGTTGCCTAGGTTGTCTTCCAGAATTTTTATGGTTTTTGTTTTTACATTTAAGTCTTTAATCTATCCTGAGTTAATTTTTGTGTATGGTGTGAGGAAGGGGTCCAGTTTCAATCTTCTGCATATGGCTAGCCAGTTATCCCAGCACCATTTCTTGAATAGAAAATCCTTTCTTCATTGCTTATTTTTGTTAGATCTGTCAAAGATCAGATAGTTGTAGGTGTGTGACCTTATTTCTGTGTTCTCTATTCTGTTCCATTGGTCCATGTGTCTGCTTTTATACAAGTTCCATGCTGTTTTGCTTACTGTAGCCCTGTAGTATAGTTTGATGTCAGGTAGCATGATGCCTCCAGTTTTGTTCTTTTTGCTTAAGATTGTCTTGGCTATTCACAAACCCAAGTCTTCAGACTGCTTTATTCTGTTCTTTCTACCATGCAGGTTCCCATGGCAAATCCATTAAATTGCCCAAACACAGTGGTGATCAGGAGGCAAGGAAAACCAAGATGGAGCAAGGTAAGCATCAATCCCTCCAACCCTCTGCTGTCCCCCAGATGCCTCATTGTCTTTGGGCAGTGAGTCATCAAGCATTGCTCTCCCACTTCTTAAACCCCTGCTTGGTGCCCTACAATCCCTCTTCAAAATGGATTGTGGAAGCTGGAATTTGTGGATGCCTCCCCTGGGGCCTAGGAGGGTGGGGTGAAGAAGGTTGCTGGTAGCTGTCCTCCTTCATCGCCCCTCTCTGAGATCATCCACCCAGCAGTTGACTTTAGGCACTAGATCCTCCAAAACACAACTCAGAGGGCAGCTTCCATGACTCCACTTCCCTTTGAAGGGCTGATGGCACCCAAGAAAAACTACTTTCAGGTTGCTAGAGAGAATAGGGATAAAAGCTGCAATGTCTTGACCACTTAGGTGCTAGGCCCCGTGTTGGCACTTTATATGCATTCTCATATTTGATTTTTTCATGCCATTTCTACTAAGTGAGCATGACTATCTTATTTTACGGATGAGGAAGTTAACTTGCCCACTGTCGCACAGATGGTAAGAAGCAAAACCCAGACCAGGACCAGAGGTCTTGTCTCTCCATCTGGACACCTTTCAACCACACCATATTGCTTTAGAGGCTCATTTTGCTTACTCTGGATGAAAAGGGCATGGGCGTGTGGGAAATGAAGCAATGATAACTGCTCAATAGAATATTCCTGCAGATGAACAAACTCATCTGTTCTCACCTGGTGTGCAGCAGATACACACTGAGGTTGAACTGACTGCTAAAATGTTGTCTGGTTGGTAAATTGCCACCCAAGTGCTTCCTCAGCACCCCAGCCTTCCTGGCCAGTCCCCCAGTACCTCTTTACAATCCAGCAACTAAAGGGCTATCACTTGGGCATTGGGGTTGCAGGGTCCTGCCCAGCGCTATGGTCATTGTTTCCTCTGACTGGCTCTTTGCTGTACCAGTATTACAGGTGTTGGCATCATTCCTACCTGACTGAATGAAAGCTGTGTAATGGGGACTGTTGGAAGTTAAGTGATAGCTGGCATAAAAAAATCCTGCTTTCAGAGGTAACTTGTGGGTGACAAGGTGTCTCCCCAGAGGGAGGGAAAGTGAGCACCAGTGAAGGTTTGCTCAAGAGGATCTCATGAGAGAGAAAGGATGTGTGCCTGCAAAAGTGACCATAGGGTGAAATTCTTCAAATAAACCCTGTTGTCTTATTGATTCTTATGATAAAAATCAGAATTATGCTTGAATAGTCAGTTTATTATTGAAGAATAGAAGGACACATTTCTGATCAAGCAGGGAATGCAGTGGCCTGTGCCTGAAGCATGCTGGCTTTTGCAATGTAGAATTGCTTTTGCAGAACTTTGCAGACTTGAAACACTTTATTAACCTTAGAGTCTCCTGTCTGCTGCAACCTCTCAGCCCTTTTCAGGACATAGGGAGCTCACTAATTTCTGAGGGTATGACTCAGAGCTTCTGGAACTGGGCTCCCTTCTGTCCGTTTCTGCCGAGAAATGGTCATAATAACGCTTATTTAATGAACAGCTTAGATCTGCCAGGCACTATGCTAGATGGTTAACATATTTCATCTCATTTACTACTCATTGCAATTTAGTCATATAAATTTTATTATATTATATAAAATTTATAATTTTATTATATTCACTTTATAGACAAGGAAACTGAAGCTTGGAGACAGTTTTAAAAGTTACCTATGGTAACTCAGCTGGTAAAAAAGGAAATTGTATAACTCAAGTTCAGCAGACTTCAAATCCCACATTCCCCCCTCTCTAGTACACCGCTTGGTCTGGGTAGTCAGGGCATCTCGCCGAGCTCTAAGTCCGTGACATGGTCTGGCTGCTGCCTCCCACTGTGACCTCGTCCTGGACTCTAGTCTCCCCTTCACTATGCCACAGCCACACAGACCTTCTTTCTCCTCCTCAAATGCACTCAGTTTATTTCGGTTACTGTGCTTTCACTCTTGTGACCTGCTATGCCAGGAATCTAGAACTTGAAATCTAGAATTTCAAGTTCTGAGGGTGTAAAGATATATGAGACAAAGTTCTTGCCTTCAAGAAATCTATAATCTAGTGAGGGGAGGCAGATCCACAGATCAATAATTACAGTGTAATGTACTAAATTCGAGAGTAGAGTTTTGTATTAGTCTGTTCTCACACTACTAATAAAGACATACCTGAGACCAGATAATTTATAAAGGAAAGAGGTTTAATGGACTCAAGTTCCACATGGCTCAGGAGACCTCATAATCATGGTGGAAACCAAAGGAGAAGCAAAGGCACGTCTCACATGGCAGCAGGCAAGAGTGTGTGTGCAGGGGAACTCCCATTTATAAAACCATCAGACCTCATGGGACTTATTCGCTATCACGAGAACAGCACAGGAAAGGCCTGGCCCTATGATTCAATTATCTCCCACCCAGTCTCTCCCATGACACATGGGAATTATGGGAGCTATAGATTCAAGATGAGATTTGGGTGGGGACACAGTCAAACATATCAAGTTTGCTAAAGACATAATAGAAATATAGAGATAGGAAACTACCCAAAGAACAGTCTGGAATGCTCTCTGAAGGACTGATGCTGAGCTGAGTCTTAAAGGGCAAGATGGAGTGTAAGTGAACAAGCCAGAGTGTGAAGGAAGGGGAAGGTCCTCTCATATTCCAGGCAGAGGAGACAATCAGAGGAAAAGTTAAACGATTAGAAACCATGGCATATATGGAAGTGGGTGATTCACAGTTTGGCATTCTGGAACACCAAGTGTTAGGAGATGAAGCTGGAGAGACAGGCAAGGGTCAAATTGCGGAAGACCCTAGGGCTAGGGAGACCAAATAATTTGCTGTCCAAATCAGGATACTTTGACGTGAGAGAGGATGCTGGTTAGGGGGACCTCAAGACAACAGGGATAAACTGGAACTGTCCTGGAGACGCTGGGATGCACAGTCACTCTCACCTAGAGTCCACGCTAAAGAACTTGGACCTCGGCCTATGCACAATGAGGAGATGTTATAAGGTTGCAATTGAGAGGTGGTAAAATTAGACTTTTTTTTTTAAGGATCCTCTGGGATGAATTGGAGGGATGGGTTTGATAGGCTGGGGACAGGAAGACCACTTACAAGGCCCTTATAACAGCACAAGAGAGAGCTGGAAACGGATTGAGGTGATGGTGGTCATAATAGGATAAAAAAAAGAAGGGAATATATCAATACTTAAAGGAATACAAAGGAGGTAAGATTTTTGGGATTTTGTGGTTGATGGGGAGAGGGAAGAAAGAAGAATAGTTGGCATGCCCTCCAGCTTCCTTAAGTAGGGAACTGGGTAGATGGCAGTGCCACCTAAAGTAATGGAGAGCAGGCTTTGGAGATGTGTACTGAGTTTGACTTTAGACAGGTTGAGTTTGAGGGGCCTGAGAGATATATGGGGAGAGATGTCCAGTAGACTGTTACGAGTCTGAAACATGGAGAAAAGGCTGGAGACTTACCTGGAGCTCATCAGAATGTAGAAGAATATCAAGAAGTTAAAAAAAAAAGTCTCACAGAAAGTATGTTCACTGAGAAGAATGGTGGGTTAACACTATTTCTTATTCTGTCTTGGCAATTTCTTTCAAAAAATAAACTTTATTTCATTAACAGGATATTTAATTAACACTTTAATCACTTGTGAAAATTAATGAGTTTATGATTTTCCCTTGCAAAAACTTGCCTCAGGTTCTCCAAATTTTTAATTATGTTATTATTTTCCACAAACTCTGTTAGTTATGTATGGCATGGTTCAGCATCTACTGTTGGTAAAGGTCAGCATTGTGTTCACTAGGTTGCCAGTGGAGCCGGGCAGTGATGACTGGGTTGCGAAAATAAAGCTGGGCTGGGCCTTCTGTTCTTTTTGACTTTTTTTTTTTTTTTTTGAGATGGAGTTTCACTTTTATCACCCAGACTGGAGTGCAATGGTGCGATCTCGGCTCACTGCAACCTCTGCTCCTTGGCTCAAGCAGTTCTCCTGTCTCCTGCCTCAGCCTCCCAAGTAGCTGGGATTATAGGCATGCGCCACCACACCCCGCTAATTTTTGTATTTTTAGTAGAGACAGAGATTTGCCATGTTGGCCAGGCTGGTCTCCAACTCCTGACCTTAGGTGATCCACCTGCCTTGGCCTCCCAAAATGCTGGGATTACAGGCGTGAGCCACCACGCCCAGCCTGATTTCTTTATTTGTTTCTTTTTTAATTTTATTTTTGAGTATGTAATGTGGGCACATGGTTTATAAATTTGATGTATTTAATGTAGCAAAAAGTCTCCCTCCCACCCCTAGTCCTCATTCACACAATCTCATCCCTGCCTCAGGTAACCATTGTCATCAATTTCTTTTATAGTCTTCCAGAATTTCCTTAGCATATGTGCAAACATGTAAACATATATTCTATCTCTCCTGCCCCATTTTTACACAAAGGGTTTTAGAGTATACTTACAGTTCTGACCTTGTTGTTTTCACCTAATATATCTTGAGTACTTTTCCAGGTTAAAACATAGAGACTAACCATTCTCTGTAAATCACAATTTAGTTAGCTAGTCCTCTATTGATGGAAGTTTGGGTTACTTCCGTATACTTAAAAATTATAAACACCAGTGCCATAAACCTTGTGCATGTATTATTTTACATTTGTACAAATGTGTTCTTTGACATTTGTGTAAATATGTCCATAAAGTATATTCGTAGATATGGAATTGCTGGGTTCAACATTTTATCTTGGTAGATAGTGCCAAATTGCCCTTCGTAGTGGTCATACCAACTTCCATTTCTATCATCAATGCATGAGAGTTACTTTTTGTCTGCAGCCTTGCCTACAGTAGTACCAAACTGATTATATGAAAAATGGTATCTCACAGTAGTTTTAGTTTGCATTTCACTTAGCTTGAATAAATTTGAGCATGTTTTTATTTCCTCCTTTTATGTAACTATTTGTTAATAATTTTTTATAGTTTGAAGGCTTGCGTTCCTCCACATTGCATATATTTGAACTTAGTCACCCATGTGATGGTATTAGGTAGTGGGGCCTTTGGGAGGTGATGAAGTCCTTAGGGTTGAATGGGATCATGCCCTTATAAAAGGGACCCCAGAAACATCCCCACCCTTTCACCATGTGAGGACACAGGGAGAAGGCTCCATCTTTGAACCAAGAAGTGGCCCTTACCAGACACCAAATCTGCTGGTATCTTCGTCTTGGACTTCTGATCCAGTTGATAATCTCATCCAGAAACACCCTCATAGAAACTCACCAGAAGCAATGTTTAATCTGGGCATCCCATGCCCTCCTTAAATTGACACAGAAAATTAACCATCACAAACCATACTGTCTGTCACTGCTGAGGCAGGTAGAATAACACAGTGATTAGAGGCTTGGGCTCTGGAGTCATGTGGATGTGGACTTGGTTACATCTCCCCCAGCTGTGTGACTTTGGGTAAGGCATTTAACCTTTCTGGGCCTTAGTTTCTTGGCTGTGAAATGAGGATAATACAATCTCACAGGATTGTTGTGAGCAGTAAATGAGATAATGTAAAAATAAAGTAAGTAGTTAACAAATGTTAACTATTACCATTATTGGATGACCCAAGGTCAGAGGATGGCTCAGAGAAATAAACACCAGGTCCTAGAGAGGGCACAGTTCTGCCCACAGCCCTTTCCCACTTCATTGCTAGGGGCAGTAGAGTAAGTGGTAAAGCAGGGCCTTTAAATCATGGCCACTGTGGTCCCCAGGTGCATTAGCTTTGAAGCTGCGGGTCCCCTCCCGGCCAGTTCTGGGGTGGCATCCATCTTGCAGCATCTGAGTAAGGGAGGGGTCCTAGCTGTCACTGGAAAAGGTTAAATACAAGTACATCCTGACACCCAGTTCAAGATCAGGGTCTCATCTGATGCAGAACTAAGGGAGGCCTGGATTGGGATCAGTGTGTTTCCAAAAGAAAGCAGCTCCCTCTAGATAAACAGGCCACTTTCCCCACCATGACTGCACCGTGGTAGATGGTGTCAGGGAAAACACATTTGTCCCCCTGCCCCTCGCTGGCAATTTAGGCCCCTCTATCTGTCTTATTTAGTCAAAGCAGATAGTAGTTTTCCCACAATAAAAACACAGCCGTCCCCGAAGAATTCTGTGAACCTATTTAGGGACAGTTGTAGACGTGTGTATCTGAGCTCATGTCTCAATGTTACTCCCCACAACAGTAACTGTGATTATTTTTGGGTGGTGAGGTTTGGGATGATTTTCACTCTCTTCACAATGCATGTAAATTATTTTTTATATTCAGATCAAAAAGCCATTTCCATTTTGTTTATTTGGTTTTTGAAACAGGGTCTTGCTCTGTCACCCAGGCTGGTGCAGTGGTATAATTATAGCTCACTGCAGCCTCAAACTCCTGGGCTCAAGCAATCCTCCTGCCTCAGCCTCCTGAGTAGCTAGGACTACGGGTGCACGCCACCATATCTGGCTTTTTTGTTTTATTTATTTTGTCTTGTTTAGATACCGGGTGAGTCTTGCTATGTTGCCTAGGCTGGTCTTGAGCTCCTGGCCTCAAGTGATCATCCTGACTCAGCCTTCCAAAGTGCTGGGATTACAGGCATAAGCCACCAGGCCCAGCCTACTTCCATTTTAGAAAAGAAAAGCTGCCCATGTATCCCAAGAAATATTGCCCTCTTTAGCCAAATATTCAGCATTTCTGAGTATTCTATCTGCTGCCCCTCAAATTGATGAGCAAAATTTGATTCTCAGAAATATCATCTAACTCCATCAGCTTCTAAACTAAATATTGGGAAGCATCACTTCATCATTCTTGATGGCTATTTCTGGGAGTAAGTGGGACCAGCAGATATCAGGTCTGTCCATGGTCCATTTGTCCTGTGTCATCCCTGACTACTCCCCAACACTGAATCTCTCCCCTGCCAGTGCTGGGCCTCCGTGACCTGAACTCAGCTCTCCCCAGTCTGGTTCTTGGCCTGGATTTCAATTCCATTGATTTATCTTTGTTTTTTCCCCCAATTTTCATGGTGACACATCTCAAAACCAAAGTTGCTTCTTCCGGTTGAATGAAAAAATGTGCATGACTTTCTGGGTTTGTATGTAGGACCAAGGATCCCGGATCAGGCAACATTTCACATGATTTTAGTTCTGAGGTTAACCAGGATTCTTAGGATAGCAAACAATGAACGATGCTTCCTAACAACATGTGACCTGGATACAAACTCATTAATTTACTAAAAGTTGCTCTTTCTGATGTGTCTGAAGCCTGTAGTAAAGGAGGGGGTCCTAGCCACCACTGGAAGAGGTTAAATACAAGTACCCCCTGCCACCCAGTTCAAGGGCAAGGTCTCATCTGATGCAGAACTGAGGGAGGCCTGAACTGGGATGAGTGTGTGGGGTCCCTTTTATAAGGGCATGATCCCATTCAACCCTAAGGACTTCATCACCTCCCAAAGGCCCACCACCTAACACCACAGTGCAGTCCCAGGACAGTAGTCCCGACTGCAAAGTGCTTTGCAAAGTATGAAAGATACTGAGTTGCCGGAGGCCTGCGAGCAGGAAGCCAGACCTGACGGCAGGCTGTCACTAACTGCTCTCCATAAAAACAGTGAGGAGGACCAGGAGCCTTTGCCATACGCCAGGGGATTACTCTCTGGAAAAAACACAAGGTTGGCTGCCCACCAAGACACAAGGTTCCCAAATAGAGCCCGAGTCCTGGAGGGAGAGGAGATCTAGCTAAAAATAGCTATGACGTCCCAAAGTTGATCTTCTTCTCCCCCTCGCCTTTTCATTTTTTTCAGTGAGTTCACCTAAAATAGCCTGGCAATAGATTTTTTGCCCTTTAAGTGGAAAAAGAAAACAGCTAGAGAGGTCAAGAGCTGAAGTTAAGCTTCTAAGAAGCCTGAAGTTGCCACCCAAAAGACCAGGGGGTGATGGCCCTGTCCCGGGTGAAGGTTGCCTCCCTGAAGAGAAAGGCCAAGGCCTGGGGCTTTTCAGGGAATGGCATGAGCTCCCATGGCCCAGTGGACACATATGGGGGTGACCAGAGGCTGGACAGGCATCCAGGTCACTGAAGGGCAAATTGGCCTTCAGCTTGAAGGAGGATGCCAGGCTCTGAGGTCCAGCCCCGAGGCTGGCGTTTCAGGAAACCTGAGGATAATTTGTGTTTGGGAGGCAGCATCTCAGGCTGACTTACTCAACCAGTAGCCCCGGTGGGTGGGTCAGAGTCAAGATGTCTCATTATCACCCACAGAAAGAGCTCCAACATGAGGAAGTAGGGTTTACCTAGAGATAAGGCCAGGTGAGGGAGATGGCCCCCACCCAAGGGGCAGTCAACTACTTAGAAATACCTAGGGAATTCCCTTTTGGGAGGGTTTTCCATTTTTCCACCCTTGCCTCTCAAGGAGAATGAAAGTCTCCTTCCTCTTTGTCTCCCCGTCTCTGTCCTGCGGTCCTCACCTCCTTAGGGTGGCCTGACTCAGACTCCTCCTGGAGCTGAGACAGAGCCACTACCTTAGGGACTCCTTTGAAAGACAAATCCCAAGTCAGGGCTCAAAGCAGAAGGAAAAAGAAACAATGCTGTTCCTTTAAAACCAAAGCAATCACAACAGCAACTTGAGGCTGTAAAATTACAATCCCTTAAATACAAGCAATGCTTTGTATTATGTAAAGTGTTGCCATCTACACTGTTTGATTTCTTTAACAACTGCAAAAGGGATGAGGTAGAGGATTCATTCATTCATTGAGCAAATGTTGCCACCTCTATTTTACAGCTAAATAAACTGAGGCTCAAGAAGCTGACTGACTTGTGGCTCAAAGCTACACAACCAGTAAAGCTACACAGTCAACCAATTTTAGACAGAAAAGTCAAATCCAGGTTCCTGTCTCCCAGTCCAGGGCCTCTTCACTACCTTGCAAAATATTTTAGTGGGGGAGGCACACACTCCGGAGGGGGTGTCCCCAGGTGAAATTCACTACAGACAGTGAGGAGAAACATGACAGATGTTTGAAGGTCCGGGTGTGTCCCATGGCCAGCATTCAAATGCTGGCACTTAACAGTGTGTGAACTTAGGCAGGAACTTCACCCCTCTGATGGGGTCACCACGCATGGTGGTCAGGATTAAGTCAGAGAGTATATGTTAAGTCTGTAATACAATGACTGGCATAGAATAAACTCTCAATTTTAGCAGTTTTATTACCATTATTTTCATAATGTTCATGATACAGAGCCTAGTATCAATTTGGCAGACTCAGAAGCCTAGTTTTGCCAAAGTGCTGATAATGAATTAGTCTCCAAGATTGATATTTCAAGCTGGAAAGATGTGCACTTTCCAAGGCGCTGTGTTCCCTACAGAGTGAAATCTGTGTTCTGCCCAATGCAGGCTTCTCTCCCTTAGTCAGGTGGATTGAAAGGGTCTTGTAAGCTTGGTAGCTGAGCAGGTGCTTGTCAGAACCCAAAGGTTAATGACATGAGGCTAAGTCTGACTCTACCATCTTCACCATACGGGTAACGGCCACCTTTTGCCCACCCGCTGAGGCACTCATTCATTCAACAAGTGTCTTTTGAGCTCCTGCTGTGTGCTAGGTACTGCGCTGGCACAGGACAGATGGTGGGAAATAGAACAGCTCCTGTCCTCATGGACATTCTAGGACCAAACAGTGCAGGTCCTTCTCCCTGTCCCCCATCGATGGTGGTGGGAGTGGGCAGGTCTGACATTTGCTTCCTCTGCTCCTCTTACTCTCTTTTGTCTACTCTGAGCAGCCCTCCTTCCGATGACACAGATGTTTCTTGGGACATGTTAATGTCATATGTCCCTGAGGATGAAATGCAGACCCCAGCATATCATCTCTCTTCCTGGCTGCTGGCAGTACTACCTCGCTCTGGGCCAGACACAGGAAGACAACCCCCACAGCCCAGTGTTGTGGGAGCACACGTCCTGCACCTGCTCCCCAACTCTCTTCACCTGCCCACACTGCCCTGCTCTGGCCCCTCCTCAGTGCTCAGCCTGTGCTTTTTCTGGCCTTGGCTGTCCTGCAGCTCTCTCCTGGCTCCCCATACTTGCAGCCCACACTCTCTCAGTGCCCAGGGTTCTCTCCCCAGACAGGCCTTTAGGACTCCTCTTTGTCTTCCTCTGCACCCTCCCAGCTGGCTTTCCCTCCCAGTGAGAGTTCTTCTTTCTCTCCAGGCTGCCCTCTGCCCCTCACCTGTTCTCTTTCCTCCACCTGCTGCAGGCCCTCCAAACTTCTGGTCTTTTGGACCCCTGTCCTCTCACTCTTGGGGGCATCACTTTCTTTCTGGGTCCAGGATCTTTCTTAATTTTCATATACATATTTTCCCTTTTGTGCAAGAGCTTCCTTTTCAATATTTTTTAAAAAATTAAAAAGTATATGTGTAGGGGGGCATCCATTTAATGGGAAATGTTAAGCCGTTAATGGCATAGGGGGAAGGCAGATATTTCAAGATTTGAGAAGATGGGACAAGGACAGAAGCTTGGGGAGCAGAGAACTCATACACCCAATTGGGTTCTGGTCAAATCTGCCAGACCCAAGCCCTGGGCTGCCTCTTTGGGGTGGATTTTCCTGCCACTCCTGAGATCATCTATCATGAGCTGGTTTTAGGGTGACCACTCAGGGGACCCTCTTATTTGCCTTATTTCCGGTTCTTGAGACACACCTCATTGCACCCAGGTACCAACATGTATACCTTCTCTGCCTGGGTGGATAGTTTCTCCTTAAGACTGACTTTAATCTCCAAGTGAGCTTGTCATTAAACTGGAGCTCATTTTCCTACAGAAACACACAAATACATGGTAACTAAATTCTAGCCAAGTACACACACTGGATACCATCTCACTCATAAAGTAGTTGCCAACAATCCGAATGGTTGTCTAAGGCCCTTGGGCCCCATGAGCACTGCTTGTGGGTTCTGACCGCCACCCCAGGCTTGCTGGCAGGACACAGAGAACTGAGGCTCAGAGGAGGCATTAGAGAGGAGTTTGTCCAAGTGTCTGATCTGTGTGTGAGCCACGTTCCTCAAGATCATGGAAAAGGCTTGTTTAAAACATAGGTATCTGGACCTCACACACAACTTGATCAGTTAGAACCTGGGGAAAGGGGAGCCCTGGAAATCTGTTTTATAACAAGGTCCTCAGGTAATTTTTATGTATGTTGAGGATGGGAGAATGTCTTTCAAAACTGATAAATATGTAAATCAACCATTATGCAGCATTTGAACGAAAGAAAGCCCCAAGAGTTAGTTAAGGTGGTACCAGCTCCAGTAAGAAATAAACAGGCCAGGCACAGTGGCTCAAGCCTGTAATTCCAGCACTTTGGGAGGCTAAGGCAGGCAGATCACGAGGTCAAGAGATCGAGACGATCCTGGCCAACATGGTGAAACCCTGTGTCTACTAAAATACAAAATCTTAGCCAGGCGTGGTGGCATGTGCCTGTAGCCCCAGCTACTCAGGAGGATGAGGCAGGGGAATCGCTTGAAGCCGGGAGGTGGAGGTTGCAGTGAGCCGAGATCGCGCAACTACACTCCAGCCTGGCGACAGAGAGAGACCCCGTCAAAGAAAAATAAATAAATAAATAAATACATACATACATAAACAAACAGATAAATTCCGAGGCTTAACACAATAAAATTATACTTCTCTCTCACATAACAATTCAATATTGGGTGGGGTGGGAGGGATGTGTTCTGCACAGTCATCTATGACCCAGGCTGCTAGGGGTGCTGCCATCTTCAACGTGTGGCCCCAAGGTTGCTTTGGGCAAGCTGATGTGGACAGAGTGCACATGGGAGGTTTTTATGAGCAGGCCTGGGGGTGACCCTTACCACTTCACTCACTGTAATTTTCTACTAGCGAGAACTCAGTCATATGATCACACCTAACTGCAAGGGATGTTGGGAAATGTTCGTTAGCAGTATGCACAAGTAAAAGTCATAACAGTCTGATTAACAGCAAGTTGGAGTTCTCCCATAGATTCTTAGTTCAAAGTTGGGGAGAAATCTGAGGAGGCTTCTTGGAGGAGGCAACCCTGGCATGAGACAGTCTGGCACACTGGTTTAGAACAGCAGCTCTCTAGTTAGATAGAGCTGGCTTTTGCTAGCTGTGTGACTGTGAATGAATTACTTAACCTCTTGGAACCTTGGTTTTCTCATCTGTAAAATGGGTATAAATAAGATTTTATAGGTTGTTGTGAGAATTAATAGATATAATGAGGTAAAATGGAGTTACATAGATAATCTGGCTCATAGTAGGTTCTCAATAAATGTTAGATAAATGTGAACTCAAGTTGGACAAAAAAGAGGGAAAAGTGAGTTCTAGGCCAAGAGAATAGCAAGGAGGGGAGGAGTGGCTCTGAGATGTTGAGGATGAGGAAGCCAAAGGGCCAGACCATGGGGGTGGGCTAGGGGAAGGGCTCTGGGGTTGAGCTGACACCCACATCTATGTCCTGCTTCTGCAGAACTTCTATCAGACCCGTGACCACATTTCCCCAGACTTGGAGGAAGGATGGGATGGGGCACCTGGGAGACTCCTGGCCTCTGCAATAACCCTCATGTCGCCCAGGAGGCAGAGAAACAGCAACCCCACCAGGCTTCCCAGGCCTGAGGAACAAAGAGGGCCGGGACAGCAAGCATCTCAGCAGGAACTGAGACGAGCGGTGGCTTGAAGGGCAGGGAGGCCTCCCTGCAAATTTTTCTGTGGTGGAGAAGACAGAGAGGCCTTTGCTGTCTTTCCTGGAGCTGAGGTTTGGACAGCCAGGAGAAGCTCCAAAAGAAACTGAGAGTGGGCTGGGCGCGGTGGCTCACGCCTGTAATCCTGGCACTTTGGGAGGCCAAGGGGGGCGGATCACGAGGTCAGGAGATCGAGACCATCCTGGCTAACACGGTGAAACCCCGCCTCTACTAAAAATACAAAAAATTAGCCAGGCGTGGTGGCGAGTGCCTGTAGTCCCAGCTACTCTGGAGGCTGAGGCAGGAAAATGGCGTGAACCTGGGAGGCGGAGCTTGCAGTGAGCTGAGATCCCACCACTGCACTCCAGCCTGGAGGACAGAGCGAAACTGCGTCTCAAAAAAAAAAAGAAAGAGAAAAGAAACTGAGAGTGAATTACTGTACCCATCAGAATCAAGTCTCCAAGTAAGATTTAACTTAATTTAGAAGAAAGGTAATCTTATTTTCCCAGTATTATGGACTGAGCTTAGTAATGTGTACATATGTATAGAAAAATACTAGGTACTTGTATTAATCATGCCTTTTACTTTCTGTACTCTGATGCTTTGGCATCTGGGGCCTTGCTGACTCCAGAGGGACTGCCCCTCCCTGGATGAGTCAACTTCTAGAGACAACCAACAACTTGTCCATGAGTATGTCTTGGAAATGCAAACCAATCAATCCAGAGCCCAAGCTCCAGCCACCTCCATGATAAGGCTCTGGGTCACTATTCACCTGCCCTAATCACCCCAGGGCCAGGACCAGACAACAGAGACAGCCCCTATGCCCCAGAGCCACTGGAATTATTTAAACCAATCAATCTGAAGCCCGCTTACCCCGCCTAACCTGTTCCTTCCCACAAAACCATAATAAGAGCTCTTGCCCACAGTTTACCCCTCCTTCTGCTTCCTAATGTTTCCCCGTGGCCCCTCCATGCATGGCATGGCATGCCCCCTCCTTTTGGGAACTGTAATAAACTATCTCTTAATGGCAATTGTCAACTGCTCTGTTTGCCTTACTGTACCTCAAGTGTTCTATTAACACTACATATATATATATATACATATAAAATTTTTTGAGACTCCGTCTTTCTCTGTCGCCCAGGCTGGAATGCAGTGGCACAATCTTGGTTCCTGGGCTCCAGTGATTCTCCTGCCTCAGCCTCCCAAACAGCTGGGATTACAGATGTACGCCACCATACCTGGCTACTTTTTATATTTTTATTAGAGGCAGGGTTTCACCATGTTGGCCAGGCTGGTATCAAACTCCTGACCTCTGGTGATCCCCCTGCCTTGGCCTCCCAAAGTGCTGGGATTACAGGCATAAGCCTCTGTGCCATGCCCGGCCAATACACTATATTTTAAAGTAATGCCATTTATTGTTGACCCTGTACCAGGCAAGAGAACAGCTGATTTAGACACATAGTTTCATTGCAGCCTCACAATCACCCTATCAGGAAGGCTCTATCATTAACCCTGTTCTAAAGATGAAGAAACATACTCCTAGAGAAGTTGGGTCACCTGCAAGTGGCATAAGGCAGGTTGTGAACCCAGGTCTGCCTGATTCCAAAAACCACATGCTCTTCACCACTGTATTCTATCACCATGCATGGAGTGCCTGCTGGGTACCAAAATATAGCATAAGACAGAAGCAGCCAAGGCCATTCCTACGGACTCCAGACCCCAAGGGAAATGCCTTCCTTTCCCGCAGCCCCTGGAGAGATGTCCTTGGCTGCCTCCTTCTCACTCTGCTCTTGACCTTGGCTACTCTTGGGCAGTACCCAAAAGACCCGGGAAACACACTTCTCCTATTCCATGTCTCTCAGGACAAGTGAGGAATTACAAATAAACCATATTAATTCATCTGTGGAACTCTGAGCCTCTGGCACAGTACCCGGCAATATTTTACATGGTATATAGCATCTAACAGGCTATATTCAAAAAATATCAGAGGATAGACGGGTGGATACAGTCACCACGCCAGGCAGGGAATGTTCCCAGGGATAAGAACTATAGCTGCAGGGAATGGGACTTACCCTGACTGCTCTGTGAGATCGCTCATTTAGAGCACATCAGTGTGACAGTACATTTCTTTTGAAATGCAACTCAAAATCCACTTCCTCCAGGAGGAATGCCAAGTGGCGTCCCGGAACAGGACAAGTTGTACTTCACAGGAGATGGGAAGCTAGAGGGTGGAAACGCCATCATTAATCCACCAAGCGGCAGGGGGTGGGGGCGCTTGCTTCCAATAGGCATGGCTGGAAAAATCAACAGCTCTGGGTTGTGCTCCTGCCTGTGTCCCTGCCATGACTGTGAAGGGCTAAGAACACAGCAGAAAAGGTTCCAGTTCATTTACAAGCCTGGGCTATTCTTAGTTCATCGATCCCTGGGGGCGGTGTGTGTGTGTGTGTGTGTTGGCGGGTGGGGAGCGGGGGCTTGCCGAGCTCACGGTTTGAGGCGAAAGCTGGGCAAAGCTTTAGAATTCTTTTCATGGAACAGGTACTCTGTTCACTACGCACCATCCAGCCTCTGGAGACCTAACCGCTTTTCTTGGAGCAGGAAGAAGGAGCAGTGTCAGGGGAGGGAGGAGACTGAAATAAGAAAGGGAACGAGGCAAGAGGCGGTGATGCCCTTGTGCCAATGACCAAATTGGGTCAGAAAGAACAACCTTTTGAATGCAAGTCAGGAAATGTGAATCGCTGCCTCAGCAGGGCCAGGTGCATGCCTAGTGGGTGCCGGCCCAGCCTGGCCAGGGAACGGTAAGCGACTGTGCCTCCTGCCGCTCTAGAGAACCAGACTGATGACAATCTAGAAGTACCCTGGTCTTTCTTCCTTGCCCTGTGCCCTGTGGCCAGTTCAGTTCCTATTATCAACCCCTCCTAAAAGCTGTCAGGGAAAAGGAAGGAGAAGTTCAAATTTAAAGATGGTTCTAAATGGTGAAAAAGGTGAAAACCATTGCCTTAAAAGAGATCACCTGTGGATTTTGTGAGTTATTAATTCGATGATCCCTACCCTGTCAATTCTGATTGGCTATATATTAATATAAAACCGGCTCTTTTTTCATATTACCTCTACAGTCCCTGCAAGTAAGAAAAATCATTATCTGGCTTTTCTCCTTCTAAGTGTAGGCTGCTTAATTTAAGACATTTTGCAAAATTGTCTTTGTTTTAAGGATTTTTAAGCAAAAAAGATGAGTCATAGTAGTAACTCAATAGATGTTGAGCTGATTTGTGTTACTAAGAAGTTGTGGGTAAATTGTAGTTTTGAATTTTTGGAAACGGAATCATATTGTAAATGTCCTGGACAGTTCAATAGTTACCGGACTGCTCTGGCGAGTCCTATGCAGAAACCTTCTCTTATTTGAGTCACTCAGCAGCATTCGATGCAGTCCTACCCATGGCTTTCTTCTTGAAACAGGTGTGATTCCTTGACCCTCACAGTCATCTGGCTTGCCTCCCAGATTGCTGACTGTTCCTTCTCAGGCTCCTCTGCTGTCCTTCCTGCCTCTACCAGACCTCAGCGTACTGGAAGGACCTGCGTTCTACCTTTGTTCCTCCTGGCTTCGTTTCCTCCTTCCTAGAGAAATCTGGAGGATGCCCATCCTGGCACTCTGATGACTCTCAAATTTCTGCCTTTCTTTCTTTCTCTTTCTTTCTCTCTCTCTCTTTTCTTTCTTTCTCTCTCTTTCTTTCTTTCTTTCCTTCTTTCTTTCTTTCTTTCTCTCTCCCTCCCTCCTCCCTCCCTGCCTCTCTCTCTTTCTCTTTCTTTCTTTCCTTCCTTCCTTCTTTCTTTCTTTCTTTCTTTCTCTCTCTTTCTTTCTTTTTCTTTCCTTCCTCCCTTCCTTCCTTCCTTCTTGTTTTTTTGATAGAGTCTTGCTCTGTCACTCAGGCTGGAGTGCAGTGTCATGATCTCGGCTCACTGCAGCCTGTGCCTCCCGGGTTCAAGCAATTCTAGTGCCTCAGCCTCCTGAGTAGCTGGGATTACAGGTGCCAGCCACCACTCCTGGCTAATTGTTTTGTATTTTTAGTAGAGATGGAGTTTCACTATGTTGGCCAGGCTTGTCTTAAACTCCTGACCTCAAGTGATCTGCCTACTTCAGCCTCCCAAAGTGCTGGGATTACAGGCTTGAGCCACTGCACCTGGCTGACTCCCAAATTTCTCCCTCTAGCTGGCTCTCTCACTGAGTTCTAGATGTGCAAACACCACTGCCTGCTGGACATCATCGCCTGCCTGTCTGTTAGGCAGATCAAACTTAGCAAGGACAAAATTGATACATTGCTTTTTATCCCTCAAAATATACCTCTCCCCTAGTGTTCCCCATTTCAGTATATGTGGCATCATCAACCCAGCTGCTAGAGCCAAAAAACCAGCAATCATTCTTGATTCCTCTCTTTTGTTCATCCCCCACGCTCAATTCATTTGTAATCCTGCTGGTTCCAGTGCAGTGTCTAATCAGGATCTGGTCACTTCTCAGCACCTCTGCTGTTCTGATTTTGCACTACTGCCATCCCTCACTGGACTATTTCACCAGCCTCCTTCCCAAGTCCCTGCTTCCACCCTTGCCTTCCAGTCCATCCTCCATAGAACAGAGCAATCCTTTTAAAAATGTAAGTCAGACTCTATCACTCCTCTGCTTAATACCCACACTGAGAATAACATCCAGATTCCTCATCGAGGCCTTCACCAGTCTAAATCAAGTGTTAACAAACTATGGCCCTTGTTTCTCTCTCCCACCGGTTTTTGTAAATAAAGTTTTATTGGAGCATACACACCCCCATCACCCCCATCTATAGACGAATTATCTATGGCTGCATCTAAAGATGAATTATCTATGACTAATTTGGTACCACAAGGGCAGAGTTGAGTAGCTATGACAGAGTCGGTGTGACAAAGCCTAAAATACGCACTATCTGGCCCTTTACAGAGAGTGTTTGCTATCCTCTGTCCTACATGGTCTGGCTCCTGCCTCTTCAGTCATGGCTCCCTTCATTCCCCGCCTGGCTTGTAAGGTTCTAATCACACCACTGCATTTTCCTCCTCACCCGTGCTAAGCTTGTTCTAGCTGGAGCATCTTTGCACTTGGAGTTTCTGCTAGCTTTGTCCTCCCCACGGATCTCCTCACAGCTGCTTTCTCACCACTTAGGTCTGAGCTCAGATGTTACCTCCACAATTACTATTCTAGCTAACCATCCCACGTCAGCTATTCTCTATCAGAGTATCCCACTTTATCTTCTTCGCAGTGCCTATTGCCAAGGGAAAAAATGTCCATGTCTATGTCAGCAACTATCCCTATGTCTTCATACCTCAATATGTGTAACTGCAAGTATGAAAGTCTGAGTTAATTATCTGTCTTCCCCACTAAAAGATGAGGTGCTTGAGAGCAGAGATTGCTTTACGCACCTCTAAGTACCCAAGATCTTCTACTGTGCCTGGCACATAGTAGAAACTCAGTGCATATTTGTTGACTAACTGATTGAATCTTTGTAAAGCAAATTATTCTAGATGGTATGACCAATCAGATCTTACTTTGTTATGCAAAGTCAGATATTCATATATCAAATTTTCTTGATGTGGTTTGTACCTACATATTTCACTGCTGGCCAAATATTAATTTCAAAAGGTATGTGTTGTTATTTTTATTGTTTTAGAATTAATATCTACCATTTATTGAGTGCTCAGCACTGACTAGATACTTTACATCTATAATCCTGTTTTAGTTCTTATGACAACCCTGTGAGGGAGGTGTTACTATCTCCATTTATAGGTGAGGAAACTAGGGCATGAAGCTGCTAAGTAACTTGCCCTGGGTCACACAGTTAGAAACTGACAGAGCCAGAATTTTAACCCATGGCTGTGTGACTCGGAATCCCATGTCGTTACTGTTACTCTCGGCTGTGGGTGTGTCCTTCTTCAGCGCTTCCTCCATAATCAACAAATCTTTGACGCACTGGTGAATTCACTTATACCATCCTGTCAGGCTCTAGGGAACATTCAGACATCCCTGTATCACACACCAAAGGCCCAGGGTGTTCCTGTTTTCTTCAGATTCCTACTTCACCAGAGAGTTGACAGAGTAGAGACATCTCTCCACTCTCGTATTCTGCCATTAGTCACCAATGACTAATTTGGGGAGTGTGAAGATGACTTGCTCTTAAGACTTTATTGCAAAAGGCAAACAGCCTTGGGAAGGGTAGCCCTTTATCAGAGATGAGTTGGCAGCTGTCTGAGCCTGGAGTCCTGGGAAGGAGGACCCAGACAGACAGAGAAGAGAGGAAGAGCTGAAGGCAACGTTCATTCATCTTGTCCATTTAGTGACAGAGAAAGATGTTCTCTCTATAATTAGGCAAATAACAGTGGATTATAGCATGGTGTGTACAGTATGATCCATTTTCCATATACACAGGAAGAAGATCGGAAGATTCCATACCTATTAACAATGTTAAGTCTGAGCAGTAGAGTTATGAGTGATTTTTTTCTTCCATTTTTGCTTTTGTTCTTTTTTTCCACTGGAAAAGACATCTTTCTCAGTAGTGCTCTCTTTTCCTCCCCAGGCCACCTCTGTGGTCATTCTAGAACCGGACTATTCTGGTGGCTGCCAAAAGATCTCCTCTCTCAAAGCCCTCTTGTCTCCAAGATGTCCTGCACACAGCTGCCAGGTTAAAACATAGCTCAGACCACGGAACTGCTCAGGACAGCCCCTTCCCAAGGAGTCACGCTCAAGGGTCACAAGTCTAGGCGCACTTCGCAGGTAGGAGAGGTCAGAAAGCGTGAAGAGCAGGTGTGTGAGTGCCAGCTGGTTTCCATGGTCACTGAGTCGTAGCTGGGACAGAGCGAGCTGGCTCTTAGGACTCAGGGAATCTGTAGCCTGGGTTATCCTTACCAGATGGCAGCTTTATGAATTGCTCCTTTTGGCCTGCAGTCAACTGAGCCATGCAGATAACCTCAAGGCCGCAGAAGTGAGTTATGGGTCTAGGTGAGAGCAGCCCTCTGAGTAAGTAATGACAGTGAGCTTCCCCGGATGGTTCCCAAGTGCCTTGAACCCTTTCAGCACCTCGGTTTCCACAGAAGCAAAGCAGCAACAACAGAGGTAAGGCAGAGGCCGCAGAGAGGAAAGACCACCCCCCAACCCCACCACCATATGTGTATAAACAAGCCTCTGGGGAGTTGGATGGCACTTTGGGAAAACACCAGGGGCATTTATCTTAATTACCCATTTTTCATGCATTAGCCTAGAAAACTTTCACTGGCAAAAGACAGTCTGCTTAACATGCAGGCTACTTATCAAATCAGGCTGCAGCAGTAAACATTAGTCTCTCCCAACCGGGTTCATTTTCAGGGGTGCAGAGAGAGAGGAATCTGGGATAATGAAATATCATTAAATGGCAACAGCTTGTTATGAAGTAGGATGAGTCCAGGTTTGTAAAAGAATGTGAAAAATATGGATATATATGCATTTAAAAAAAGAGTGGGACTCATGCAGCAAATAGTTAAAAGATATATTTATTTGTAGATATGTATGTTTACATGAACTTTTCAGTATTTTCAAATATTTTTCTGTGACCAGCGTATATTATTTTTGAAAATATATAAGAATGTTTATGCTTTTAGAAATTAAGAGTAATACAAGGCACCAAAAACAGCGAGGTGCTGTAGTGGTGGTATGTGGCTGTAGTCTCAGCTACTCGGGAGGCTAAGGCAGGAGGATCCCTTGAGCCCAGGAGTCTGAGGCCAGCCTGGGCAATATAGCAAGACTCCAACTCTAAAAAAAAAAAGGGTGAGGGATCACAAAACCTGTGAACTTGCAGTGCTAGTGAACTCATTATATAATTTTCTTTTCATGTAAACATTGTTAACATTTTAATATTGCTTATTTTCCTACCCCTATATTAACATCAATTCATACTATATTCAAAAAGCTTCCTAGACAAATATGGGATATCTGTACCTTTGCTACACTTTTTGTTCACAACCAGTAGCGCTAGCTTTAACAGGTCTGTCTTTGTAAGCCAAGCACCGTGTTTGACATGAAATTGTTTTAGGGTCTTATACACTCAAAGTATACATGTTTTTTAAAATTGTGCATTCTTGGTAAAGATTATATTATCTGGCCTTATCCAAACCATAGACATGTTCCGGGTGTTAACTATTTAACAGCTATTTGAATAATCATAAGTGTGGAACGCAATGAAGGTTCTGGCCAACATCTGAGGATAGGTGGTCAGGTGGGGTGTGGAGGGGCATCCACTCAGTTCTGGTGTTCCGATTTTAATAACACCTAAATGAATTTCTCAAAATTTAGGAACCTAGAAACACCAAAAACACTTTAAAAAACGATCCAAGACACTTTATTTTAGAAAGACTGGTATTCAAATATTTTGAATCAATCAAAGGAGAAAAAACACTTTTTTAAAAAGTCAGATTTGTTGAATATAATTATATGGAGTAAAATGTACCTTCCTAGTGTACAGTACTATAGATTTTGACAAATGCATACAGTTATGCAACTGCTACAACAATCGAGACACATAATACTTTTATCACCCCCCAAAATACCTTTGTGTCTCTTTGTGGTAAGCCCCCCCCAATTCCCAGTCCTTGTCAACTCCCGATCAGTTTTCTCTGTTATGTTTTGCCTTTTCCTTAATGCATTTCCTTAATATTATCCACTGTGTAGCCTTTTGGATCTGCATGCTTTCGCTCACCATAATTTAACTTGAGATTCATCTACTTTGTTGTGTGTGCCAATACTTTTTTAAAAGTTTCTGATTAGTATTGTATTGCGTGGATGAACTAGAGTTTGTTTATCCATTCACTGGTTGAAGAACATTGTTTCCAGTTTTTGGTGATTATGAATAAAGCTACTATAAACATCCTATTCCAGGTTACTGTAAAAACATAAATTTTCTTTCTCTTTCTTGATGCTTATGAGTAGGATTGCTGCATCGTGTGGTAAGTGTATATTGAACTTTGTAAACTGTCAAATGGTTTTCAAAAGTGGCTATACCGTTTTGTATTCCCACCAGGAACGGATGAGAGTCACAGTTGCTCAACATCTTTGCCAGCATTTATTGTTGTTTTTAGTCATTTTAATAGACCTACACACTAGGCTCATGGTTTTTCAAATGCGTTTCACTTGCATTGCCCTCATAACTAATGATGTTTACATATTTTCATGTACTTACTTCCCACCAACATATCTTCTTTTTCGAAGGGTCTCCTGAAATTGGCCAATTTGAAAAATTGGATTGTTAGCTTTATTATTATTGCTTGGAGAGTTCTTTGTATTAAGGACTTACCAGATACATGTTTTATGATATTTTCCTCTATTGTGCACTTGTCTTTTGTTGTGTTGTTGTTGTTGTTGTCGTCGTTGTTGTTTGTGTGTGTGTGTTAAGATGAAGTCTCACTCTGTTGCCCAGTCTGGAGTGCAGTGGCCCCATCCTGGCTCACTGCAACCTCTGCTTCCCAGGTTCAAACAATTCTCCAGCCTCCTGAGCAGCTGGGACTATAGGTGCCCACCACCATGCCTGGCTAATTTTTGTATTTTTAGTAGAGACGGGGTTTTTCACCACACTGGCCAGACTGGTCTCGAACTCCTGACCTCAAATGATCTGCCCGCCTCAGCCCGAAGTGCTGGGATTATAGGCATGAGCCACCACACCTGACCTTGTTTTTTCATTCTCTTGACAGTATCTTTTGAAGAGCAGATGTTTTAATTTTGAAAAGGTTTATTATTTTTTCTATACTTTTGGTGTTATAGCTAAGAAGTCTTCATCTTACCTACAGCCATAAAGATTTTCTCCTATGTTTTCTTTTATAAGTTTTGTTGTTTTAAGTTTCACACTTAGATCTGATTCATTTTGAGTTAAGTTTTGTATATAATACCAGGCATGGATCACATTTCTCTTTTTTACATTTGGATGTCAGTTGCCAAAACCATTTGAATGACCTGTACTTGGGTTTACCGGACAGTTAAATGTATGTATAGTTCATTACAATAAGGTTACCAATGTGTCCCTGGTGGGTCTTTCAATCATTCAGTTATTCAAAGATTTCCCAAGTACCTGCTACAATCTAAGATACTAATCATGAAGAATCACTGCCTTAAGGTGTTTACTGTCTAGTGTAGGAGAAACATGCGTCAATAGTATGTAACTATAATATGGTGCGGGGAGTAACAAGCTGCATATGTTCTGCCCAAGAATAAAATCTGAATCATTTCATGATTCATGTCAAGAACCTACTAGAGTGTTTAGGAAGAAGCTATATGGCAGGCTAAAAATGGAGGTAACTGAGTAACTGGCCCATCCCTTTGGACAACTGGCCTCTGAGGGATTTGGCAGAAATGCCAAGTCAGAATGTTTGAATACTTGCTTATAAATGACAGGCACCTGAAAATCTAAGTGGTCACATTGAAATGCTGAAGAGCTGGTGAGAAACTTGGTCTGGAGATAACTTATCTGCAGCTTCAATCAAGTCACTTCAGCATTCTGGGCCTCAGTTTTCACATCTATAAAGTGAGAAGCTTGGACCAGGTAATCTATGTGTTTCTTTCAGGAAAAAAAAAATACAAAAATTTGGAAGTTTGGTGCTATGTTGCTGAAACAGAAGGTTACAGTCATGTTAGGTAAATTGATGGATGCTAGACAGAAAGATATAATTATTGAGTTCTTAGACAAATCTGTGGGTGAAAGGAATGAAAGGATATTGCTCATAAGTTAAAATTAAAGCCAGACTTACACACCGTATATATACATATACTTGAGACAGGGTCTTGCTCTGTCACCCAGGCTGGAGTGCAATGGTGTGTTCACAGCTCACTGCAGCCTGGACCTCCTGGGCTCAAGTAATCCTCCCACCTCAGCCTCCCGGGTAGCTAGAACCACAGGTGCACCACCACACCTGGCAAACTTTTTGTATTTTTTTGTAGAGAAAAGGTTTCACCATGTTGTCCAGGCTGGTCACGAACTCCTGAGCTCAAGTGATCCACCTGCCTTGGCTTCCCAAAGTGCTGGGATTATAGGCATGAGCCACCATGCCTGGCCCACACCATATTTTTTTGAGGGGTAAGGAGCACTCATGAGAAAATGAATTGGTAGACATTATTGATATTTTCAAAGCCCTATAACAAGATCTGTGAAAAGTCTATCACCCTATTTCCCTTACATTAATGATAACTCAATTTTCCTCCATTATGGCCAGGGACATGCCTAAGAGACAGAAAATAAAAGGCATGAAAATAAAAGGGTAATTTCTCTGAATGAGGAGCTGCAAAGAACAGAGATTGGCCTCAGAATATTTTGTCATGCAGAAACAAATAAAACTGATATTAAATATCTCTAGTTTGTGAATGTCCATTCAATGGGAACAAGCTCTTGTATAATCTTATAAAGCTGAGTATTTTAGGTAAACCAAATTATATTTATAAGGTGATAGGCAACTAAAGGACCAGTTAAGACAAAGGGCAGTGACTTGAGAGTCACCATATTCACAAAAGATAGTTGCCTCTAGACTCTAGAGAGTGTGATAGCCGAAAAGAGTAAAACAGGCTGGGCAATATCAATTACCCCTAATGGGATGTGGGTTACTTTGAATGAAATATGAATCAGAAACACTATCCTTTCATTATAAAAACCATGGGGGCCTCCAGACTAGGAAGCTGTGAGCCAAATCCTGGCTGCTGAATGTTAAGGAAGACACAATTGAGTTAAAAAGTTTATGTCAGAGGGTAGAAATGCTGCCTCATGATGTCAGGGTTTTAAAAATTGGCCTAGTCTAGAAATAAAAAGGCTTGACATGGAATATGATCAGCTCTAAAAGTGTTAACCTTCAGAAGAGAACAAACTGATGTTTGCAAAATGCCAGAAAGTAGAGGAAGACCCAGTGAAGCTTAAAAATACATGCACAATAGATTCTACAGCTATGAATTTCATTACCTCAAGAAGAGACCAAGAATGATAATTTGAACAATTTTCTATAAGAATTAGCTAACAACCTTTTGGGTTCGATTATCCACTGACTGAAAGGATTCAAATGTTTTCAGGGTAATATCATGGGAGGGCTGTTTTTTCATCTTGGTCTTGAAACCAATAGCCAGACAAATTTTCTTTCACATTCAACAGATCATAAAAGGTAGTAAGTTTTATGTTGACTTCTGAGGAATCTCATACTGTTGGAGCAGCTATCTAATGTCAAGTTTAGAATTTACATTCAGAGGAAACAGCTTTCTGCAGATTTACTTTTCCCATACCAACCATCTGACAAAAGGAGCAATCAGCTCCCAAGGTGGTGCCTCCCCTTCTAAGAGTGGTTCTGACTGTCTGTCCAGAGAAAGGAAATCCTAAGTGTCTTGTGCATCAGCTGGACATTCCTGTGCCAATCAGCATTCTACCGCCCTGAAATATTTAGATAGTTACAACAAGCATATAAGTGAATCGTTACAATCTCACTCAGAATCTAAAATACTCTCCTACGTCAGGCAACTAACAATAAAAGTAAAATTAGACTGATGTGACCACATGAACAACAGAAGACACTGGATGCAAAGTTTGGTGGCATAATCACTTGAAACGTACAACAGAGGTAACCCAGTGCATATTTAGGCTCTTGTGAGGTAACAGTGATTAGCGTAATTAGGCTTATGGAATGAGTGATCAAAAACCAAGTGTTAAAATGAGTTCTTTTGGGAAACCCTTTAAGAAAGCTCTGAGGGTCCCAGACGGGCATAAAGATCAGGTGACTGGGCAGTGCTGGGTCAGTGGTGGCCATGGCTGCACAAGAGGAGGCAGAGCTCAGTCTTAGGTGGGTCACGCCTCTGTGGCTCTGCTTGGCTGGTTTTCTGTAGTGCTATACTTGAATATACAGCTACAGCTGTCTTGAGAGCTGTCTCTATCTACTTTTTTTTCTCTGAAAAGTGAAGTTACTGAAAGCAAAGTGTGTTTCTTGAGTGTGTCTTTATCCTTGACGAATGTTAAGGATATGGAGTACATACAAAATAACAAACCCAGGTCTGCTATTACTGTCTATTTTAAGCTTCAGCAGGCTTCTTGAACTCCTAGAAAAGAGAAGGAAGAGACAGCGGGGGCATGATACAACCAGGTACAACCTGGGTTCAACTAAAGAAGACACAAGGAGGGTAGGCATGACTTTTAGGGCGAACTTCAGAGAGAAGAGAATGGCTGCTGTCAATCTCTTTGAAGGAAAAACTTATGCAAGACTCCCAACTTGCTCACAATCTGCATAAATACAGCAAAGAAATTGAGTAAATTACCTTTGTCCTCACTTGAGGGATATCTAATAATAATCCCAAGCTTTATTCTTCGGTGGGGCAATACACACAGCCAACACACACAGGCAAAACTGCCGCAGTTGTTAAAAATGATGAAGTATTTCTGTATTCCTTGGAAAAGAACTTCTCTCTAAACCACCGGAATGCTATCAGCTATCCCATTTGCCCCAGCTCCTCAAATGGGACTCCCCAGACCTCTGCCCACTCCAGCCAGGGGGAATGCCTGGCCCCGAAGGTCACTGCTGCAGCTCTAGAGTGTTCATTCTGACTGATCGGTGTCTGGACTACACTGATGGTGAAATTCTCCTATCTGTTCTCAGGCAATGGTCAGAAGTGATACTGCTGGCTAAGCCAGAGAGTTATTAAAGTAACTTAGTGCAGGATGACAAGGAAGATGGGTAGAGATGGAAGAAGAGACTAGCCTAAAGTTGCCTGGGGATGGGGAGTAGGGGGCTGTTAGTGCTGAAGCCTTCTGGGCTCACTATATGAAGGATTCTCCTTGGTCCTGAGTGGCATGGCAATACCCATTTACCGCCTCTAGGAGAAGCTGGGAGGAACACATCACAGCTAAGAAGTAACAGGAACCCCAGAGGGGAAAAGTCTTACATAAATATGCAAGAGGATTAAAAACAGAAAAAGAGAGTATTAATCCAAACCACAAGTGTATTTTCAGACTGCCAAGGTCCTGAACTTCTGCGTCTTACGCACCTCGGTGTGAATGGTGCTTTTACCAAAGTAAGAGAGAATTTAGCTCAACTGAGGGACTTATAAGGGAGGTTAAGGGAAAAGTTCCAGATGGGGTAGTATAAAAATGCAGAAAGAGCATATAATTCCTTTAAAGAGTAAATGCCACCAAAGGCCCCAATTTAGCACATGCCTGTGTATCCTCAGAACTCACTGCACTTATAAAATATCCCTTCGGGGCATGGCATGAAATTTGACTGTGCAATAAGATTTCCCTCCATTTAGCATATGTTTATTGTGTTTACATATTTGGTCTCAGAGCCAAAAATACACACAGATAGGCCCCAGGGCAAACGTGTAAGCAGATGAAAATTTTTTGTGACTACTTCTTCCATCTTCTTTTCACCTCCTTTTGCTCTCCCGTGGTCAATCTAACACCCTCTGAGGGATGAGTGCTTTCGGCTCAAGTGGTAATTCCTTTTGGAGAGGAATTATGAAGGACACATTCCATTCAGGACCCGGAGTGAATCTCTACGAGTAGGCTTATCACGAGGGGTGAGAGAACGCCTTTTGGGGGCCGGTTCACAGTAATTCACTTTTTTCTGGGCTTGGAAGGAAGAGTTCCTCAAACAGTAGATACTTTGCATATCAGGTGCCTGGTTGCAGTTGTCCATGCCACCAGGGAGGTCTCTGTTTCTTATAGTCAAGCTCCAGCACAAAGGACTGGATGGAAGTGATTGAGCTGAGGAATGTCTTAGCTTCCCAGCAGGATAGCCACTGAAGCGGCAGGTACACAGGGAGGGGACCATAGAGGAGTATTGATCACTGACAAAGGAACTGCTGCCCCATGATAGGAGGAAAGAGTAAGTCAGCTTTAAGTCAGTTTCATTATTGATTTTAAATTCTCTAGGCCTGGTGCAGTGGCTCACGCCTGTAACCCCAGCACTTTGGGAGGCCGAAGTGGATGGATCATTTGAGGTCAGGAGTTCGAGACCAGCCTGCCCAGCATGGTGAAACCCCATCTCTACTAAACATACAACAATTAACCCAGCATGGTGGCGGGCGCCCGTAGTCCCAGCTACTCGGGAGGCTGAGGCAGGAGAATTGCTTGAACCGGGGAGGCAGATGTTGCAGTGAACCGAGATGGCACCACTGCCCTCCAGCCTAGGAATTAGGGTGAGACTCCATCTAAGACAAAACAAAACAAAAAATTCTGTAGAGACTATATATGCTTTTATTTACTGCACTGGGGGTAGGCCACTTCTACCACCAGCTCTGCCTACAGCCTGCCCAGCACGCAACTGCCCTAGAGGGTGTTTCTCAGCCCACACAGTTTTCCCTGGGAACTAAAGTCTGAGAAGTTATCTCAGCACTAACTGACAATGGCAAAGTTAGGAACAAAGGCAGAGGTGAGGCGAGGAACTTGGGTCTGTATGTACTATGAGGACACCCTTCTGCCAGGTGAAAGAGAAGCAGACTGTGGTTTCTGGCATGGCAGCCATACTCTCCCAGCGCCCTTCTGCTCAGTCTCTGGTGACTACAGCATCACAGGAGGCTTTGCCTGTGTCCTCCAGTTGCTAGGGTGATTTAAAAATAGCTTCTGCAGCTGGGGAAGGGAGCAGGGAAAGAATGAAGATAAGTAGCCTTTTGCAGGAAAACCAAAGTCAATGAATCCTCAAAGGCAATGACCCTCCCTTGCAGGATGGTGTCCTATGTTTACTGTGCTTCTTACCTGAAAGACAATCTTTTGGTCCTGAGTCTGCTTGGACTCTTTCTGGTAAGGACCCAGCTGCCTCTGGAGAAGGCCCCGTTAACTCTGTGGACCAGCAGCCAGGAGGACACCGGCAGTCTCTGCACAGAAACAAACAGTCGGTGTTCAGGTTCAGGTTCAGAATGATTGTTCTGTCAATACTAATATGAGGCTTTGCAAAGCTGTCAACAGGAGTTCTATCAGGAGGGGCCATGTGCAAGGGAAGAGTGGCTGGGACCATGCTGGGCACAGGGCCAGCAACATCCTCTTCACTTTTTGCGTTAAGAATTCCCATCTTTTAGTGTCAGTGTCAATGGGCTGGTGCACTGTGTCGGGTAATGGCAGCCAGAGTCCCAGCCACGTCACCCTAACTTTAGGCTATTTTCTTGGTTCAGTGTGAGTGTTTCAGGCCAAGTATCCCAGTAAGGGGACCAAATGATTTTTGAAAATTACTTAGTGAGTGTCCCAGGAAGCTACTGTGGCTTAAATTTGTGTCCATCTCTCCCCTCTCCACTTCAGAGACTCTACCTCACCATGACCAGGCTTTGGGAGATATCAAAAGCAGTTATTTATGGTTTTTTTTTCAGGAAAAGATTCAAGACTCTGGCATTAAATTTTATGAGAAACTCCCTGGCTAAGCAGTTTTTGATCCCCTCAAAGGAACCGCCAAAATAAAGTCTGATATTCAAAGTCGTGGGATATTGTAAAGCTATTAAAAATAAAATAATAATTAAAATGTATAAAAATATTCACAGCAAAGTGGAAAACAGATTACCAAAGAGTATAAATATAATCTTAAGTTTTAAAATTATAAAGTATAGGTATATAAATATTACATCTTGCCACATGTTATATATATATATAATTGTATATGTACCTCAAATATAAATATGGACCAGGTGTGCTGGCTCACGCCTGTAATCCCAGCAGTTTGGGAGGCTGAGGCAAAGGGATCCCCTGAGGTCAGGAGTTCGAGACCAGCCTGGCCAACATGGTAAAACCTTGTCTCTACTAAAAATACAAAAATTAGCTAGGCATGGTAGTGGGCCCCTGTAATTCCCAGCTACTCAGGAGGCTGAGGCAGGAGAATTGCTTGAACCCAGGAGGTGGAGGTTGCAGTGAGCAGAGATTGCGCCATTGCACTCCAGCCTGGACGACGAGAGCGAGACTCCATCTCAAAAAATAAAAATAAATAAATATGATACCAGATTGTTTCTGGATTATTCAATTATAGTTATTTTTCCTTCTATATGCTTTTATTTATATTTCAGATTTTTCTACATGGAGTATTTCATTACTTTACAACTTCCTAATGGAATTTTTAAAATATATCCACATTACGAAGTTGGAAGTTGTTCTTCTCTTAGGTATGGCCAAACAAAGGCAGACTAGTGGTCTGGTGGCAGAAGTGGCCTTTTCTTGCCTTCAGAAACTCCCAGAGGATGGAAAGCAAAGATAAGTCTCCTTGGAGGTGGAGGGATGCACAAGATGACCTCCCTAGCTCTTAAATCACTGCTGAATGCTAATTTGCTCAAAAATCTTCTGGAGGGAGCTATTCAGACCCTTCATAACCCTCTCTCTGGTCTGGTCTCATTTTGTCATGAATGAAAATGTTATCCTCACATTTAACCCAAACCCCCTCCCCTGCCCCCCACAGGACTGTAAAACATTTCTAGTGGGCTTGGGGGCAAATAAGGTTCTCAGGGCCAGGGCGCCCACCTAGAAACAGCCAATAGCCCAGGCACAAAAGCTGCATTCCAGGAGCCTGAGGCGTGGCCTCACTAGCATGTAGCAAGAAAGACAGTGACTTTAGCCAGTAACTGCCTTACTTGTTTTCCAAATATATATGGTGGCTCTCAGCAGGCTGACAAAAACCTCACCTTGAGCAGGGCCTTAGTTGTCATTTTTACTGCCTCTGGACTTCAGTTTCCTCTTTTGTAAAATGAGAAAGTTAAACTTAAAAGTTAAACTTGAACTCTAAGTTTCCCCCTGGCTCTGGGATTTGACAAGAGTTCTTTGGAGGTAAACAATTGCTCTGCAATTTTATGAATGTGCCAAAACCCAATTTTCCCCCTGAAATCTTTGGAGTGTGTGAACTACAAATCTAGGATCCAGGTGCATGCAGGAAGCCCAAGGACTGAGTCCAGTCCACAGAGATGTCTTGTTTGGCTCACAAAGTTAGAAGTGCACAGAATTTGGAAAACATAGTCACTTATCTATCTTTATAAACAGGGCGATATTGGCTGGGCGCGGTGGCTCACACCTGTAATCCCAGCACTTTCGGAGGCCAAGGTGGGAGGATGACTTGAAGCCAGTAGTTCGAGATGAGCCTGGCTAACATGGTGAAACCCCGTTTCTACTAAAAATACAAATAATTAGCCAGGCGTTGTGGCATGCGCCTGTAGTCCCAGCCACTCAGGAGGCTGACGCAGGAGAATCACTTGAACCTGGGAGGCGGAGGTTGCAGTGAGCTGAGATGGCACCACTGCACTCCAGCCTGGGTGACAGAGCGAGACTCTGTCTCAAAAAAAAAAAAAAAAAAGGTGAGGGGCACTATTTTGAATAAAAACCTTTATTTCTGGATTTTCTTCACAAATCGTAACATCTAGAAATATTGGGCCTTCATGGAAATAACCTTCTGGAGCTGAATGGTGACTGCACCTTTGAAAAGAGACGTGGGGTTTCCAGGTGCCCCAGCTGCTTCAGTCTCTGCTTCTCCTGTTCTCTGAGGCTGAATGGTAGTGGCTGTTCTCAGGTTTCTTATATCCTGTCTCTTCTCTCAGTCATGTTACCTCTCTGGTTCTTACAAGCATCTGAGTTTGCAATTTCTGATTTCTTGGGAACAGAGGTCACCTTTGTATCCTCCACAAAGCTTAGCTCAGTAAGAGTGTGTAAAGGTATTCAATTTATACTGTTTCTAACTATCCAAAATGAAGGGTTTGGTAGACAAAGTGAATCAATCCTTGAGTTCCGAGTTTTACAGTGTTTTTAGGTGAATTGCTTTCCTTCCCCATGAAGGCAAAGGATTTGCTCCTGAGTAAGCCTCTGGCTACCACAAGTCCTCCTCTCAGGCAGCCTTATTTCTGGCCCTGGTATTTCCTTGGAGTGTGCATAGGGAGGTTTGGCTTAAGTTTGGCTGCTCACTTAGGAAAGGACTTGGCAGATACCTCCATGGAGACAGAAAAGGGATTCCGGGCTCCCCTCGTATATCACTTTTGACACTCACTGTAAAACACAAGAGCATATTTTTCATTTGCCAGCCATCCACAGACGGAATCCTCATCCTGTTTATTGACACTGTGGGTTTGGATAAGCTGCCAGTAATACAGAGATGGCAGTTTCTAGAGATATGCTGAGGAATAAGAAGTTGGTTTCTGCTTCTCTCCTTATCTCTGCTCTCAGCAGTACCTGTTTTATTGTTGAGACTTCTATGACCTTAATATTTCTATTCCCCTGATGATTTTATTTTTTGTCAAAGTGAAAACATGCTGTAGAGTAAAATAGGTGGTTCAAATGGTAAGTGAAGAGCAGTCAATTAGCTTAAACAACTTGAGGAAGATCATATACATATTTTATTTTAAAATAAAGTAGTCATATAACTTATTAATTTATTTTTTTGAGGCAAGATCTCACTATGTTGCCCAGGCTTGTCTCAAACTCCTGGCCTCAAATGATCCTCCTCCTACCATAGCCTCTTGAATAGCTGTGGTTATAGGCATGAGCCACCACACACAGCAGCAAAAGCTGTTGTAGTGGGGAGAAAGGTGGCAGGCCGTGAGCAGAAAATTTCCAAGTGACTACAGGAAGTCCGTACATTTTATTGTACATTTATCTGTCCATTTGAAGCTTTGTAAAAATTGTCTCTATCTTAGCTCTCACCATTTTTGTGCCCTCATTTTGAACTCTCTGTCCCTAAGTGATATCAAATAGGTTTAAGCAGCCAAAGTATCTGAGATACTTTGCTAGTATCTAGTACTGCTAATACTTGGCAGTAACTTAAAGGGAAGGTGGCAGCAGGTTGGAGAGGAGGAGCTCTCCTGAAAACTGTAATCATGATTATATGATCGCCTATTATGTGCTAGACCCTATTCAAAGGCAGAGGAAACTCACCGACAGGATGGATATGCCATAAAGAATTCCAACACCAGCCCTGCAAGGTAAGTTAATAGTTATGCTAACTGCTGTAGCAAATCCAAAGTCTCAGTGACTTCACAAAATTTAATTCTTGTTCATGTCACAGTCCATTAAGTCAAGCAGCTCTTCTGAGCAGCTGTGTTCCAGGCAGTAACCCAGGGATCCAGGCTCCTTCTATCACATGGCTCTGCCATCTCAGAAGCTTTCATTTCCAGCCATGGCCTCAGGGAGAGAAAGAACATGATTGGTTAAACTGAGGTTTTACGACCAAGTCTGAAACTGGTATTTGTCACATCACTTGATTATATTAGCTATAATTAATCATATGGCCCCAAACTAACTGTAAGACAGACTGGGAAATGTGGCTTTTTTTGATGCCAGGAAGAGATTAGTGAGCCTCTGGCCAGTATCTGCCAGTATTGCTGTAGTCATGACTTTACTGATAAAGAAATGGAGGCTCAGAGGATGGCAACTTAACTAAGGGTCAAGCAGCTGAAGTGGCAGCATTGGAATTTAACTTACGTATGCTTGGCCCTAAAGCCCATGTTCTTTCCGCTACATATCTACCTCTGCAATCAGCTCATAGGCATCCCCCATAAGCCATACAAAAGGGAAGAACATGTCAGCCTAAGCTCACTGACGAAGCTTTGTCTGCATACTTCTTCTGGTTTATAACTGACTGACTGTAGTTCAGATTTGACCATTTAAGCAAGCCCCATTGAGGCCAGGACACTGCCAAAGAACCAGGCTCCCCCTCCTCCTGTGGGAGTTCTCTCATTTATGCAGGTTTTCTTTAATGTCTCCCAATAGTGTTTTGTGGTTTTCTAGGTATGGATACTGCACATCTTTTGTCAGATTTATTCCTAAGTGCTTCACATATTTTGAACCCTTATAAATAGTATTTTTAAATTTTAATTTCTATAATATAGAAATAAAGTGGATTTGCATATATTAAATTTGTATTGTGCGACACTGTTAAACTCATGTATTAGTTATAGCAGCTTTTTGTAGATTCCATTCTTTCTACATGAATGATCATGTCACCTGCAAATAAGAACAGTTTTATTTCTCCTTTTCCAATATGGATAACCTTATTTCTCTGGAGAGCCAACATCCTTGTTTTGTCCCTGGTACTAGGGGAAAAGCATTTAATACAATGTTAGCTTTAGGTATTTTGTACTCAGCCACCGTCAGGTGGAGGAAGTTCCTTTCTATTCCTAGTTTTCTAAGAACTTTTTTTTAAATCAGGGAGGTGTTTAGATTTTGTCAAATGGCTTTTCTGCATCCGTTGAGATGATCATATGTTGCTGTTGCTGTTAATCTGTTAATATGGCAAATTACATTGTTGATTTTGGAGTGTTCAACCAACCCAGTACTGTTTAACTTGTGTAAATCCCATTTGGTCATAATGTAGTGTCCTTTCTATATATTGTTGGTTGTTTGGCAAAATTTTGTTTCAAATTTTGCATCAATTTTCATGAAGGATATTGGTCTATCGTTTTCTTATAGTGTCTTTGTTTAGTTTTGGTTTCAGGGTGATGCTGGCCTTAATGAGAATGAGTGGGGGACTATTTTCCTCTCCTCAATATTGTAGAAGAATTAATGTAGAATTGGCATTATTTCTATATTAAATGTTTAGTAGAGTCCTATCTTGAGTGCTCTTCTGTATATTCTGTGGGGTCTGAAACTTGGGGCAATACACGTCTGCTGGGGCTTTGCCTGTCTTTCTCTTTGAAGGCAGAATGCTGTTTCCATCCTGCAGCCTTGGAAGGAAAAAAGAAATGTGGAGAAGGTGAAAGATGAGGGACAGGAGTGGAGGCATGACATCTCAATGCATACTTTAAAAAAAAAGTGGGGGGGCGGAGCAAGATGGCCGAATAGGAACAGCTCCAGTCTCCAACTCCCAGCGCGAGTAACACAGAAGACCGGTGATTTCTGCATTTTCAACTGAGGTACTGGGGTCATCTCTCTAGGGAGTGCCGGACAATCGGTGCTGGTCAGCTGCTGCAGCCTGACCAGCGTGAGCTGAAGCAGGGCGAGGCATCGCCTCACCTGGAAGCGCAAGGGGGAAGGAAATCCGTTTTCCTAGCCAGGGGAACTGAGACACATAACACCTGGAAAATCGCGTAACTCCCACCCCAATACTGCGCTTTAAGGAAACAGGCACACCAGGAGAATATATCCCACACCTGGCCGGGAGGGTCCCACGCCCACGGAGCCTCCCTCACTGCTAACACAGCCGTCTGCAGCGATCTATACGCAAGGCAGCAGCGAGGCTGGGGGAGGGGCGCCCGCCATTGCTGAGGCTTAAGTAGGTAAACAAAGCCGCTGGGAAGCTCGAACTGGGTGGAGCTCACAGCAGCTCAAGGAAACCTGCCTGTCTCTGTAGACTCCACCTCTGGGGACAGCCCACAGCTGAGGTCCAATAGGGAAAGCAGCGGGGGCGGTGCAGAGGCGAAAGACTCTGTCTGACAGCTTTGGGGAGAGCCGTGGATCTCCCAACGCGGAGGTTGAGATCCGAGAACGGACAGACTGCCTGCTCAGGTGGGTCCCTGACCCCTGAGTAGCCTAACTGGGAGACATCCCCCACTAGGGGCAGTCTGACACCCCACACCTCACAGGGTGGTCATCCCTGAGAGGAAACTTCCAAAGGAAGAATCAGACAGGTACACTCGCTGCTCAGCAATATTCTATCTTTGGCAACCTCTGCTGCTGATACCCAGGCAAACAGGGTCTGGAGTGGACCTCAAGCAATCTCCAACAGACCAACAGACAGTCCTTCTGACTGTCAGACGGAAAACTATCAAACAGGAAGGACACCTATACCAAAACCCCATCAGTACGTCACCATCATCAAAGACCAGAGACAGATAAAACCACAAAGATGGGGAAGAAGCAGGGCAGAAAAGCTGGAAATTCAAAAAATAAGAGCGCATCTCCCCCTGCAAAGGAGCGCAGCCCATCGCCAGCAACGGATCAAAGCTGGTCAGAGAATGACTTTGACGAGATGAGAGAAGAAGGCTTCAGTCCATCAAACTTCTCAGAGCTAAAGGAGGAATTACGTACCCAGCGCAAAGAAACTAAAAATCTTGAAAAAAAAGTGGAAGAATTGACAGCTAGACTAATTAATGCAGAGAAGATCATAAACGAAATGACAGAGATGAAAACCATGACACGAGAAATACGTGACAAATGCACAAGCTTCAGTAACCGACTCGATCAACTGGAAGAAAGAGTATCAGCGATTGAGGATCAAATGAATGAAATGAAGCGAGAAGAGAAACCAAAAGAAAAAAGAAGAAAAAGAAATGAACAAAGCCTGCAAGAAGTATGGGATTATGTAAAAGGACCAAATCTACGTCTGATTGGGGTGCCTGAAAGTGAGGGGGAAAATGGAACCAAGTTGGAAAACACTCTTCAGGATATCATCCAGGAGAACTTCCCCAACCTAGTAGGGCAGGCCAACATTCAAATTCAGGAAATACAGAGAACGCCACAAAGATACTCCTCCAGAAGAGCAACTCCAAGACACATAATTGCCAGATTCACCAAAGTTGAAATGAAGGAAAAAATCTTAAGGGCAGCCAGAGAGAAAGGTCGGGTTACCCACAAAGGGAAGCCCATCAGACTAACAGCAGATCTCTCAGCAGAAACTCTACAAGCCAGAAGAGAGTGGGGGCCAATATTCAACGTTCTTAAAGAAAAGAATTTTAAACCCAGAATTTCATATCCAGCCAAACTAAGTTTCATCAGTGAAGGAGAAATAAAATCCTTTACAGATAAGCAAATGCTTAGAGATTTTGTCACCACCAGGCCTGCCTTACAAGAGACCCTGAAGGAAGCCCTAAACATGGAAAGGAACAACCGGTACCAGCCATTGCAAAAACATGCCAAAATGTAAAGACCATCGAGGCTAGGAAGAAACTGCATCAACTAATGAGCAAAATAACCAGTTAATATCATAATGACAGGATCAAGTTCACACATAACAATATTAACCTTAAATGTAAATGGACTAAATGCTCCAATGAAAAGACACAGACTGGCAAACTGGATAAAGAGTCAAGACCCATCAGTCTGCTGTATTCAGGAGACCCATCTCACATGCAGAGACATACATAGGCTCAAAATAAAGGGATGGAGAAAGATCTACCAAGCAAATGGAGAACAAAAAAAAGCAGGGGTTGCAATCCTAGTCTCTGATAAAACAGACTTTAAACCATCAAAGATCAAAAGAGACAAAGAAGGCCATTACATAATGGTAAAGGGATCAATTCAACAGGAACAGCTAACTCTCCTAAATATATATGCACCCAATACAGGAGCACCCAGATTCATAAAGCAAGTCCTTAGAGACCTACAAAGAGACTTAGACTCCCATACAATAATAATGGGAGATTTCAACACTCCACTGTCAACATTAGACAGATCAACGAGACAGAAAGTTAACAAGGATATCCAGGAATTGAACTCAGCTCTGCACCAAGCGGACCTAATAGACATCTATAGAACTCTCCACCCCAAATCAACAGAATATACATTCTTCTCAGCACCACATCGCACTTATTCCAAAATTGACCACATCATTGGAAGTAAAGCACTCCTCAGCAAATGTACAAGAACAGAAATTATAACAAACTGTCTCTCAGACCACAGTGCAATCAAACTAGAACTCAGGACTAAGAAACTCAATCAAAACCGCTCAACTACATGGAAACTGAATAACCTGCTCCTGAATGACTACTGGGTACATAACGAAATGAAAGCAGAAATAAAGATGTTCTTTGAAACCAATGAGAACAAAGATACAACATACCAGAATCTCTGGGACACATTTAAAGCAGTGTGTAGAGGGAAATTTATAGTACTAAATGCCCACAAGAGAAAGCAGGAAAGATCTAAAATTGACACTTTAACATCACAATTAAAAGAACTAGAGAGGCAAGAGCAAACACATTCAAAAGCTAGCAGAAGGCAAGAAATAACTAAGATCAGAGCAGAACTGAAGGAGATAGAGTCACAAAAAACCCTCCAAAAAATCAATGAATCCAGGAGTTGGTTTTTTGAAAAGATCAACAAAATTGACAGACCGCTAGCAAGACTAATAAAGAAGAAAAGAGAGAGGAATCAAATAGATGCAATAAAAAATGATAAAGGGGATATCACCACCAACCCCACAGAAATACAAACAACTATCAGAGAATACTATAAATGCCTCTACGCAAATCGACTAGAAAATCTAGAAGAAATGGATAATTTCCTGGACACTTACACTCTCCCAAGACTGAACCAGGAAGAAGTTGAATCCCTGAATAGACCAATAACAGGCTCTGAAATTGAGGCAACAATTAATAGCCTACCCACGAAAAAAAGTCCAGGACCAGATGGATTCACAGCTGAATTCTACCAGAGGTACAAGGAGGAGCTGGTACCATTCCTTCTGAAACTATTCCAATCAATAGAAAAAGAGGGAATCCTCCCTAACTCATTTTATGAGGCCAACATCATCCTGATACCAAAGCCTGGCAGAGACACAACAAAAAAAGAGAATTTTAGACCAATATCCCTGATGAACATCGATGCAAAAATCCTCAATAAAATACTGGCAAACCGGATTCAGCAGCACATCAAAAAGCTTATCCACCATGATCAAGTGGGCTTCATCCCTGGGATGCAAGGCTGGTTCAACATTCGCAAATCAATAAACGTAATCCAGCATATAAACAGAACCAAAGACAAGAACCACATGATTATCTCAATAGATGCAGAAAAGGCTTTTGACAAAATTCAACAGCCCTTTATGCTAAAAACGCTCAATAAATTCGGTATTGATGGAACGTACCTCAAAATAATAAGAGCTATTTATGACAAACCCACAGCTAATATCATACTGAATGGGCAAAAACTGGAAAAATTCCCTTTGAAAACTGGCACAAGACAGGGATGCCCTCTCTCACCACTCCTATTCAACATAGTGTTGGAAGTTCTGGCTAGGGCAATCAGGCAAGAGAAAGAAATCAAGGGTATCCAGTTAGGAAAAGAAGAAGTCAAATTGTCCCTGTTTGCAGATGACATGATTGTATATTTAGAAAACCCCATCGTCTCAGCCCAAAATCTCCTTAAGCTGATAAGCAACTTCAGCAAAGTCTCAGGATACAAAATTAATGTGCAAAAATCCCAAGCATTCTTATACACCAGTAACAGACAAGCAGAGAGCCAAATCAGGAATGAACTTCCATTCACAATTGCTTCAAAGAGAATAAAATACCTAGGAATCCAGCTTACAAGGGATGTAAAGGACCTCTTCAAGGAGAACTACAAACCACTGCTCAGTGAAATCAAAGAGGACACAAACAAATGGAAGAACATACCATGCTCATGGATAGGAAGAATCAATATCATGAAAATGGCCATACTGCCCAAGGTTATTTATAGATTCAATGCCATCCCCATCAAGCTACCAATGAGTTTCTTCACAGAATTGGAAAAAACTGCTTTAAAGTTCATATGGAACCAAAAAAGAGCCCGCATTGCCAAGACAATCCTAGGTCAAAAAGACAAAGCTGGAGGCGTCACGCTACCTGACTTCAAACTATACTACAAGGCTACAGTAACCAAAACAGCATGGTACTGGTACCACAACAGAGAAATAGACCAGTGGAACAGAACAGAGTCCTCAGAAATAATACCACACATCTACAGCCATCTGATCTTTGACAAACCTGACAAAAACAAGAAATGGGGAAAGGATTCCCTATTTAATAAATGGTGCTGGGAAAATGGCTAGCCACAAGTAGAAAGCTGAAACTGGATCCTTTCCTTACCCCTTATACGAAAATTAATTCAAGATGGATTAGAGACTTAAATGTTAGACCTAATACCATAAAAACCCTAGAAGAAAATCTAGGTAGTACCGTTCAGGACATAGGCATGGGCAAGGACTTCATGTCTAAAACACCAAAAGCAACGGCAGCAAAAGCCAAAATGGACAAATGGGATCTCATTAAACTAAAGAGCTTTTGCACAGCAAAAGAAACTACCATCAGAGTGAACAGGCAACCTACAGAATGGGAGAAAATTTTTGCAACCTACTCATCTGACAAAGGGCTAATATCCAGAATCTACAAAGAACTCAAACAAATATACAAGAAAAAAACAAACAACCCCATCAAAAAGTGGGGAAAGGATATGAACAGACATTTCTCAAAAGAAGACATCCATACAGCCAACAGACACATGAAAAAATGCTCATCATCACTCGCCATCAGAGAAATGCAAATCAAAACCACAATGAGATACCATCTCACACCAGTTAGAATGGCAATCATTAAGAAGTCAGGAAACAATAGATGTTGGAGAGGATGTGGAGAAATAGGAACACTTTTACACTGTTGGTGGGATTGTAAACTAGTTCAACCATTATGGAAAACAGTATGGCGATTCCTCAAGGATCTAGAACTAGATGTACCATATGACCCAGCCATCCCACTACTGGGTATATACCCAAAGGATTATAAATTACTCTACTACAAAGACACATGCACACGTATGTTTATTGCGGCACTATTCACAATAGCAAAGACTTGGAATCAACCCAAATGTCCATCTGTGACAGACTGGATTAAGAAAATGTGGCACATATACACCATGGAATACTATGCAGCCATCAAAAAGGATGAGTTTGCGTCCTTTGTAGGGACATGGATGCAGCTGGAAACCATCATTCTTAGCAAACTATCACAAGAAGAGAAACCAAACACCGCATGTTCTCACTCATAGGTGGGAACTGAACAATGAGATCACTTGGACTCGGGAAGGGGAACATCACACACTGGGGCCTATCATGGGGAGGGGGGAGGAGGGAGGGATTGCTTGGGGAGTTATACATGATATAAACGTTATGCACATGTACCCTAGAACTTAAAGTATAATAAAAAATAAAAAATAAAAAAATTAAAAAATTAAAAAAAAAAAGTGAAATTCATGTAGCATACAATTAACCATTTTAAAGTGTTTAATTCAGTGGCATTTATTACATTCACAATGTTATACAAGTATTACCACTATGTAGTTGTAAACATTTTCATTATCCCAGAAGAAAATCTCATACTCACTACGCAGTCATTCCCTATTCTCTCTTCCCCCTAGCTCCTGGCAACTCCTAATCTGCTTTCTGTCTCTATGGCTTTACCCATTCTGGATATTTCATATCACTGGAATCATACAATATGTGACCTTTTCTGTCTGACTTTTTTCACTTAGCATAATATTTTAAAATTTCACATATAATGTAGCATGTATCAGTACTTCATTCTTTTCTATGGCTGAGTAATGTTACATGGTACTTAGATACCACGTTTTGCTTATCCATTCATCACTTGATGAACATTTGCATTGTATCCACCTTTCGGCTAGTAAGAAGGGTACTGCTATGAACACTCATGTCTAAGTATGTGTTTCAGCACCTGTTTGCAGCTCTTTGGGGTACATAACTAGGAGTGGAATTTCTGGATTGCATGGCAATTCTGTTTAACTTTTTGAGGAATCACCAAACTGTCTTCCACAGTGGATGCACCATTTGATATTCCCATCAGTAATGTGTGAGGGTTCCAATTTCTCCATATTCTTGCCAAGACTTTTTTTTTTAATTAAAATTTTTTATTGTGACTACCCTAGTGGGTGTTAGGTGATATCTCATTGTGGTTTTGAATTGCATTTCCCTACAGATTAATGATGTTGACCATCTTTTCATGTGCATGTTGCCCATTGGTATATCTTCTTGGAAGAAATGTCAATTTAAGTCATTTCCCCATTTTCAAAACTGGGTTTTTAAATATTTTTGTTGTTGAGTTTTATGCATTCTTTGTATATTCTGGATATTAGGCCCTTATCAGATATGTAATTTGCAAGTATTTTCTCCCATTCTATAGGCTGACTTTTAACTTTCGTTTTTAACTTTCAGCATGCCTTAATTTTTTTAATCAACAAATTTTTTAAAATGTTATATATTTAGGGTGTACAACATACTTTTGACATATGTACACATTGTGAAATGGCTAAATCCAGCTGTTTAACATATGCATTACCTTCCATACTTACCATTTTTTTGTGGAGAAAAAATTTAAAATGTACTCTCTCAGCAATTTTCAGATATATAATATATTGTTATTAACTGTAGTTAATAACAAATTAACTGTGGAACAAATCTCTTGAATTTATTCCTCCTGTTTAACTGAAATTTTCTTCTTTCACCAATATCTTTTCACTTTCTCAATAATGTTTTGTGATACATAAAAGTTTAAAAATTTTTTTTTTTTTTTGGAGATGGATTCTCACTCCGTAGCCCAGGCTGGAGTGCAGTGGTGTGATCTCGGCTCACTACAACCTCCGCCTCCTGGGTTCTGGTAATTCTCTCACCTCAGCCTCCTGAGTAGCTGGGATTACAGGCACATGCCACCACACCCAGCCAGTTTTTGTATTTTTAGTAGAGACGGAGTTTCACCACGTTGGTCAGCCTGGTCCTGAACTCCTGGCTTCAAGTGATCCTCCTGCCTCGGCCTCCCAAAGTTCAATTTATCTGTGCTTTTTATTGTTGTTGCTCTTTCTTTGGATGGCGTATCTAAGAATCCATTGCCAAATCCAAGGTGATAAGATTTGCCCGTATTTTCTTATAAGAGCTTTCTAGTTTGAGCTCTTACATTTAGTTTGTTAGTCCATTTGGAGTTAAGTTTTGTGTATGGTGTGAGGTGGGGCTGTCCAGTTTTATTCCTTTGCATGTGGATACTCAGTTATCTCAGCACTTGATGCATATTTTTATATCATTTTGCTTTTTGTTTAAACTATAGGAATATATTAACTATCAAAATTTAAAAATATATTTTTAAATGGGAAAGAAATAATTCTTGTAAAAAGAGGAGCAAATTAATAATGTGGCTAAGATGATGAACTGTAGAGTAAGACTGCCTGGATTGGAAGCCTGGCTTCTCCACATACAAGCTGATTGATCTTGGGCATGTTGTCTAATCTTTCTGTGCCTCAGTTTCCTCACATATGAAATTAAATAACAGTAGTACGTGCTTCACAAAGTTATTATGGGAATTAAGTGAATTAACACATTTGAAGTATATAGTTGTTAGTAAGCCCTATATAAGCATTTTTAAAATAATTGAATAAATAAATTTTGAAACTTCTAATACTCCAACCATTGTGTCCACTGCTTAGGCACCAACTTTTCTGGAGAAGCAGGGCCTGAGTGTAAGGAACCAGAAAAAAAAAACATACTGAAAGTGGTTAGCAGCATGCTGGGATGAAAATCCCAGTCTTCTATCCCAGTTCCCTAGCACAGAGATGCCATTGGTCCTCGCAAGAAGGGATTCCACCCTGGGCCTGTGCTTTAGTGGGCTCCACGTAAACACAAACACACAACAAAACATATTTATAAAGAAACACATGGCGCCTCTGTTACTGGTGCAGTATAACCCATAACCCTAACATCCACCCAAAAACTCATGTAGGGAAGTGTGTCTTCACAACTCTTGCCCTGTGTTCTTGAAACAAAAGGACACCGTGTTCAGATGATGGGAAGGTGTGTGGGTTGTGCTACTGCTATCACGGAGTCTTATCTTATGGTAAGACTCACTACTTTGATATGTGGAGAACATTTTTAATGACAGAAGTGCCCATATAAGAGAAAAGACACATTGATTAACTTGTGAAATCCCTCCGTTTGAGCATTTTGTATAATGAAGTATCAATTTCCAGTAGTGCTAAGTATCCATTTTCTTTCTTCTTTTTGTGTGCCAATTCATGATTTCAAAGATTCTCACAAATTAGTGCACTATTCAAAACAATTGCACAAGATGCCTGGGGAACATTTTGCAATATTAAACATTTCACATCACTATTAAATGTGTGTGTGTATATATGTCTACCTATAATACATGGAAGTTTGATAATGGTTCTTTACATTGTCAAGTAGATGGACATTGAACATTAAAATTGTGAATAGTTTTAATTGTATAAAAATCTGATAATATTTAATTAAAATTTAAAAATTAAAAGATTTTTCAGCTTTATTTAAATATTTTATTAAAACACTGATATTCATTCACTATTATTTAGATTGTGTCTTTAAATTTAAATAATCAATTGGAATATTTTTTAAAAACTTATGGAAAAAATATATAAAAATAATTTTAGTTTTTTATATCTTATATTTATTGCAATTATATTTTTATTAAGTATACTCAATTTGGGATAATTTCAATGCAATTATATTTTAATTTTTAATCCTTTAGAGCAGTGCAATTTAATACAGTTATATGTTGCTTTACAACAGATATGTCCTAAGAAATGCATTGTTAGGCAATGTCATCATTGCGCAAACATCATGGAGTGTACTTACATAAACCTCGAGTGTAGCCTACTACACATCTGGGCAATATGGTATGGCGTATTGCTCCTAGGCTGCCAACCTGAACAGCATGTTACTGTACTGAACAATGTAGGCAATGTAACACAATGATATTTGTGTATCTAAACGTACCTAAATGCAGAAATGCTACAGTAAATATACAATATAAAGGATTTTTTTAAAGTACACCTGTATAAGGCATTTACCATGAATTGAGCTTACAGGCTTGGAAATATCTCTGGGTGAGTCAGTGTGTGAGTGGTGAGTGAGTGTGAAGGTCTAGGATGTTACTGTATTCTACTTTACACTATAAATACTGTCCATTAGACGACACTAAATTTATTTTAAAATACTTTTATTTCTTCAGTAACAGATTAACCTTAACTTAATTTCTTTTACTTTATAAACTTTTAAATGTTTAAAAACTTTTTGACTCTTTAGTAATGACACTTGGCTTAAAACACAAACATTGTATAGTGATACAAAAATATTTTATTTCGTCTAACATTTAAGTCTCTAATCCATCTTGAATTAATTTTCGTATAAGGGGTAAGGAAAGGATCCAGTTTCAGCTTTCTGCTTATGGCTAGCCAATTTTCCCAGCACCATTTATTAAATAGGGAATCCTTTCCCCATTTCTTGTTTCTCTCAGGTTTGTCAAAGATCAGATGGCTGTAGATGTGTGGTATTATTTCTGAGGACTCTGTTCTGTTCCATTGGTCTATTTCTCTGTTGTGGTTTAGAGACTTAAATGTTAGACCTAATACCATAAAAACCCTAGAAGAAAATCTAGGTAGTACCATTCAGGACATAGGCATGGGCAAGGACTTCATGTCTAAAACACCAAAAGCAACAGCAGCAAAAGCAAAAATTGACACATGGGATCTAATTAAACTAAAGAGCTTTTGCACAGCCAAAGAAACTACCATCAGAGTGAACAGGCAACCTACAGAATGGGAAAAAATTTTTGCAACCTACTCATCTGACAAAGGGCTAATATCCAGAATCTACCAAGAACTCAAACAAATATACAAGAAAAAAGCAAACAACCCCATCAAAAAGTGGGGAAAGGATATGAACAGACATTTCTCAAAAGAAGACATCCATACAGCCAACAGACACATGAAAAAATGCTCATCATCACTGGCCATCAGAGAAATGCAAATCAAAACCACAATGAGATACCATCTCACACCAGTTAGAATGGCAATCATTAAGAAGTCAGGAAACAACAGGTGCTGGAGAGGATGTGGAGAAATAGGAACACTTTTACACTGTTGGTGGGATTGTAAGCTAGTTCAACCATTATGGAAAACAGTATGGCGATTCCTCAAGGATCTAGAACTAGATGTACCATATGACCCAGCCATCCCACTACTGGGTATATACCCAAAGGATTATAAATTACTCTACTACAAAGACACATGCACACGTTTGTTTATTGCGGCACTATTCACAATAGCAAAGACTTGGAATCAACCCAAATGTCCATCTGTGACAGACTGGATTAAGAAAATGTGGCACATATACACCATGGAATACTATGCAGCCATCAAAAAGGATGAGTTTGCGTCCTTTGTAGGGACATGGATGCAGCTGGAAACCATCATTCTTAGCAAACTATCACAAGAAGAGAAAACCAAACACCGCATGTTCTCACTCATAGGTGGGAACTGAACAATGAGATCACTTGGACTCGGGAAGGGGAACATCACACACTGGGGCCTATCATGGGGAGGGGGGAGGAGGGAGGGATTGCATTGGGGAGTTATACATGATATAAACGTCATGCACATGTACCCTAGAACTTAAAGTATAAAAAAAAAAAAAAATTTTATTTCTTTATATACTATTTTATAAGCTTATTCTATTTTTGAAATTTTTAATTTTTCTTCTTCGACTTTTTTGTTAAAAACGAAGACACAAATACACACATTAGCCTAGGCCTACACAGGGTCAGAATAATTGGTATCACTGTCTTCTGCCTCCCCTCCTGTCCCACCGGAAGGTTTTCAGGGGCAATAACAAGCACGGAGCTGTCATCTCTTCTGATAACAATGCCTTCTTCTCGAATCCTTCCTGGAAGACCTGCCTGAGGATGTTTTCCAGATAACTTTTTTTTCATAAGTAGAAAGAGTACACTAAAACAACAGCAAAAAGGATGGTAGATACATAAACCAGTACCATAGTCATTTATTATCAAGTGTTATGTACTATACGTAACTGGATGTGCTATACTTTTATTATACAACTGGCAGCGCAATTTGTTTACACCAGCATAATCACATACATGTAAGTCATGCATTGCACTATGATGTTATCATTGCTGCACTATCACTAGGTAATAGGAATTTTTCAGCTCCGTTAGAATCCGATGGGACCACCATTGTCTCTGTGGTCTGTCATTGACTGAAACATCATTATTTGGTGCATGAACTTTAAGCAATGATGAAAATGCTCTATATCTAGACTGTCCAATACGGTAACCACTAGCCACTTGTGACTACTGAGTATCTGAAAGGTGACTGGTACAACTGGGGAACTAAATTTTAAATTTTCTATAATTCAAATTAAAACAGCCACTTTTATTTCATGGCTATTATATCATATCCTATATCATATCATATTTATATATCATATCATATATAGTATGATTATATCATATTATATATGTATATCATATTGTAAATACAGCTGGAGACCATTACCTTCCCTAGAACACAAATTCATGAAAATCATGAGTATCATAACGTAGTTACTGATTTTGCCAGAATAAAGGAAAAAGTAAATTTTATAAAAAAGCATATAATTTATGAATTATTAATATCTTAATTGATTATTCATCCAAACACCACAGGTCCATCAACAGAACTCCCAGCACATGGGATAATAATTATGTTCAGTCATCTTTGATGTTTTGCCAGCTTTCAGTCAATTAGAAACTTTGGACTTTACACGTATTTTTCTATGTAATCATTGTGAAGATATATTTGTCAAGGAAGGAGGATAGAAAACATGCTGTTCAACTCTTTGTGAATTAAAACTGTTAAATGTAGGCATATGATACGCAAGTTCTGCTTGAATTCTTGCCCTGGCTCTTGGCGAAGGGTCGGCCTGCCTGGATCTGAGTCATCCACCTAGAAGAGGGACAACACCACACATTGGACACTGCTCTCAAGCCCCTGGAATACCACCCCACTTGGCTTCTCCTAGTAACAGTGGCTGCCTTTGCTTGCCTGTCTCCAACTCCTCCCAAGAGCACTGTTGACTGTGAGCTGTACCTTTGAATCTGCAGGGGCCCTTCCCATCTGCCTAAAATTTGCTATCAGTGAAACAGAAAAACCCTTGGGGGCACTGTCAGGGAACATTCTGGTCCACAAAATGCCTACCAGCCACCATGCCGTTCTCATTCTCGCCATTAGCAACCTTCTCATTCTCTACATCATCAGAGTCCTATGTGCGCTCATTCTAGAGGGCCGATAATTCTCACGGATCACCAGTGTGGACTCAAATTATCTGTATTATAATCTCACAGTACAAGTAAAAAAGTATATGCCTACGGTTTTTGTTCAGTTATAAAGTTCAAATAAACTTTCTAGATTAAATACAAACAAACTACAACACTGATCAAAATAAAAGCAGCAACATTAACTTAATGTGGCAATGTCTTGTGGAAAGCAAATTGCCAGTGTTGAAACAGTAGAAAGTTCTTAATGTTAGTTTTTTACTGATTGTATTTCCGCATTTTAAATTTAGTAACACTTATACAGAGAATGCTGTATGTAAAATTATATGTGTGTGTGTATATATATATATATATATATATATAATCATAGTCCACTGCAGCCTTGAACTCCTGAGCTCAAGTGATCCTCCTGCCTCAGCCTCTGGAGTAACTGGGACAACAGGCACATGCCACCATGCTCAGCTAATTTTTAAGACTTTTTCGTAGAGATGGGCTCTCACTATAGCCCTGGTCTGGAACTCCTGGGCTCAAGCCATCCTCCCACTTTGGCCTCCCAAAATGCTGGGATTACAGGCATGAACCACCACATCTAGCCTAAAATTATATTGTTAAAATACTTTGTTTCTCAGTTTGGGATAACCAGAACTCATAGTTCTGATCTCAACTACCAGTTTTAATGAGGTGCTTCTTTCTAACTCCATCAGCTGTTTCGCTATCTGCAGGTAACGACTCTTACAACATTATCCAAATTGGGCATCTAATTACCTAATTTATCTAAATTATCTAAAATATCTAAAATGGGCACATAGAATGGGCATCTAATTCCATTAGATTTCTGGTCTTAGAAGTGGAAAATTTTTTAATTGAATATTTTCAAATATCCCTACTGCTAATAAGTTGGGAGCCATGAAATAAGCGCCTCCTCTTCCATGAATGTGGTCTGGTTTGCCACAGCCCAGTTTCTTATCAGTTCAGTTTCCTTGTATTTCCATGCACTTTCCTATTTGAACTACTTCCAAATGTGATGCCCACAGAGCCAGACACCATGTCATGTGGGCCTTTAGGCATGTGGCACTGTTCAAACTGGGAGGTGGCCTACAGTGTGTTTGTACACACACATTTTAGGTTATCATAAAGATGATTACACAAAATTTATAAATTATCAGGAAACCTCAAAGTGTCCTTACATAAGTGATTCTCAAAGTGTGGTCTGTGGATCCCTTGGGGTTCCTGAGTCCTGTTACTAGGGTCTACGTGGTTTGCAGTAAAACCAAGATGTGATTTGCCTTTTGCATTCTGTTGACATTTGCACTGAGGGTGCAAAAGCAATACTGGGTGTTTTAGTTTGTTCAGGTTGCTATAACAAAATACCATAGATTGAGTACTTTATAAACAACAAAAATTTATGGCTCACAGATCTGCTTGCAGTTAATCTGAAGTACAAGATGAAGGCTCTGGCAGAGTTGATGTCTGCTGAGGGCGCATTCCCCAAGGACAGAAACTTTGAGCTGTACCCTCCCATGGCACCCATGGCAGAAGAAGCAAAGCAGCTCTCTTCAACCTCTTTTATAAGGGTGTGAATTCTAATCATGAAGTGGGCAGTTCTTATGGCTTACTGATTTCCTGAAGTCCCCAACTCTTAATACTATCACATGGGGTATTAGGTTTCAACATATGAATTTTTGGGGGACACCAATGTTCAGACCATAGCAATGGGTGAAACTGCTGGAATCTGAACACGACACCAAACTGTTACAGAAGGCATTATGTTCTGCATCATCATGCATTTTCTGCAAAGAAAAAAAAAAGCCATCTCAGCACTTTGGGAGGCTGAGGCGGAAGGATCACAAGGTCAGGAGTTCAAGACCAGCCTGACCAACACGGTGAAACCCTGCCTCTATTAAAAATACAAAAATTAGCTGGGCGTAGTGGCACCCGCCTGTAATCCCAGCTACTAGGGAGGCTGAGACAGGAGAATCGCTTGAACCTGGGAGGTGGAGGTTGCAGTGAGCCGAGATCACCCCACTGCACTCCAGCCTGGGCGACAGGTCAAGACTCCGTCTCAAAAAATAAAAAATAAAAAGGAAAACTAAAAAGCCAATTTCATTTAATGTCCATGATGAAGCAGTAAAAATATACAAATTTGTAATATTCTAAGCGACAAAATGGGAATTACATGCAAACCACTTCTGCTGCATACTAAAGTTAAGATACCGTCTTGAGGACAATCTCTCATGAAATTGAGTTACGGAGCTAAACCAGCTGTTTTTTTTCATTGAATACCATATTTACTCTTAAGAACGACTAACACACACAATGGTTGCTCAGACTTTGGTGTTTGGTACACAGCTTTCCCAGAGATGCGTTAAGTAAGCCCAATAGTTTAGGGAAAACAACTCACAATATTTTTAGCAAATGATAAAATACAAGTTTTCAAGTAAAAATTAGAAAACTTGTACCCGTAAGTTTAATAGTTTCTAAATATTTAAAAACGTTTCTGATAAGATGGTAGGGATATTAATGAATTTATCTTTTTTTATACACTATAAGGAAATGTGTCACTATTTGGAAGATTTATGTAACTCAGTAAACCAATATTTTCCTATTGACCAATGCATGTTGTTACAAAATCATGCATAGTCAAAGACCTACTCAAAGTGCAGGATAGACAAATGGATTTTAATGTAACAGAGTATGAAAAGTTTATTGGCATGGTTTCAGACTCTATTGTAATTAACTTTTAAGAAACTACCATTTGTCAAATTTTGAAGAAGTGTTAAGAAATATCCACAATTATCTGAAAAGGCTTTCAAAACACTCATATTTTTACCCTATTACATATCTATATGAGGCCAGATATTCCTTGTATATTTCAACTAAACAACATATTTCACAGATTGAATGCAGAAGCAAATATGAGAATCCAGGTGTCTTTGATTCAAGCCACATATTAAGGAGATTTGTAAGAATATAAAACACTGTCATTCTTACCAAGTTTTTGATTTAGTAAAAATGCAGGGGTTTTTTGGTAAAATATGTTATTTATTGTAACATATAATGGGCTTTTATTATTATTAAATTATTCATCCATTATTTGATAACCTCAGCAGATATCAAATAATATTATATATTTAATAAATCAATTAATAAATTAAATAAATTACTAAATATTAATTAATTTAATTATAAATATGTTAATTTCCCTTAGCTTTAATTGCTAATATGGGAATATCAATAGATACAACTTAAGTGGAAGCTGAATTCCTAGACACACCAAGAGTCTACAGTCAATGTCATGGCCCTAATTGGGCCATAATTGGGCCATAAACAAAGATTGTGCAAACTAGAGTGATATCTGGGAAGACCTGGATGAGCCTATGTTTAGAAGATCCCCAACACAGCTGGAGTTACTTCAGATAACTCCTCGCCATAATATTATTATCATTTGATAGCTTCAGAAGATATCAGGTTAATTTATTAAATACATGATATTATTATTTGATATCTGCTGAGGGCCCTTTTCCCAAGGACAATTATAATTTACTAAATGAATTAATAAATATTAATTTTTTTCTAGATACCACCCACATAAACAAAAACTTTTTGGGAGTCCTCCAGAATTTTTAAGAGTTATCGAAACTATTGCTTTAACAACTGGGAACTCCGATTTGAGAAGTGTTACCCTACATTAAGCCAACAGCAGCCTGGCTCCTTCATGCTGTGCAGTGTGGGACAGAGCTGCGTCCTTGTTGTCATCAGCCAGACAAGCACATATTAAAGCCCACCTTAGCCATCGGCATTAGAGCTTTAAAATCAGCTCCATCCTACCATGCTGTCACTCAATCAGGTGATCTTAATGACCAGCTCTACATATCCTCCCTCCATGCCCCCACCCCCACCACCCGCCAACAAATCCGATCATCTATCTTTGTCAACAGTCCTGCAATGAATTCTGAATGTAGTTTTTCCCTTCCCTGGCCTGGCGTTTACATAGTACCCTGAATGAATCTATACTTACATCCAATGGAAATGAGAGGGATGATGCGGAGTTATCCGAAGTAACTCCAGCTATGTTGTGCATCTTCTAATCATGGGCTCATCTAAGCCTTCCCAGGTATCAGTCCAGTTTTTACAATCTTTGTTTATGACAATTAGGGCTATAACATTGGCTGTAGACATTTGTTGTGTCTAGGAACTCAGCTTCCACTTAAGTTCCGAAGTTAATCAGTTTGTGATCTTGTTCTACAACTCTCTGCAAGAAGAAAAATCACCGGGAAATAGTACATTCCGAAACTTGTCAAAGTTTCCTTATCCAGCTGGAGAAGTGCAGTCTCAGACCAGAGTCAATTCCTTGCCCAACAGAAGTTACTTTGAGCCATGAGAAGCAGCCTACTTACCCTTACCTGGACACTTCTCCATAACCTGTGAAATGGCCTCTGTCACTGCCTCAAAGCCTCATTCTTGGTGGGCAACTCACCTGGATCCTGAGATCAAAATATGAGAGCTTAATGAACTGCTCCTCTGCTGTAAATCTACTATCCTTTCACAGTAAGATGTGGATATTCTCACCTTGCTCTACCCAGTGACATGTTAATCTAGTTCTTATTTCCCCTGAGAGCCTCTTGCAACTTCACTACTAATAGGAATCACTCTTTTATGCTTGCAAAGAAACCCTCTGGTGTAAAGAATTTATACAAAGATTTACAGGATTGGTAGGGTAACAAGAAAAGCCATATCCCTAGCTGCCTGCTTAATCTGGATCCAACTGCTGCTAAGACAAAAAAGTACAACAAATTTAATAGGAAACCAGAACAAAACCCTAAGAACGAACGCTCAGGATTGTTTAGGTTACAATCTTAGCTTGAGAGATCTGTCCCTGGCATTTATACTTCCTAAAATAGAGAATTTGACTGAGTCAGGTGGCCACCATCCAAATGAAGTGCCTCAACTGGGAAAAGATTCATGCCAACCTGCTAGGGCGTGGTGTTTAGCCTTTCTTATATTTAGTCAATTCATGGGCTCATCATTTCGGGTGAGGTCATCAGGATGGTGCCACTCAGTTCACTTGGCAAGAGCCACAGCAGCTGATGTAGGAAGAAGCCTGTTGGAGTTTATTTTGCTAAAGGGCACCTGGGGGCCAAGGATGCATGGAGCCTTCATGAATTATTGAATGAACCCCCTCAACTGGCTCAGTACAATTATTCTCAGGGGACATCTTTATACACTCTTACAGTTAAAGTCTTGGTGGGGCTAGCTTTTCAAAATAATGACTCCAATTTTGAGGCAGTTCAGATAATTTAGTGAATTGATTTTTCAATATCTCTGTCTGTTACTGATTAATTTGTTGAGAGCGAATGTAGGCATCAGCTCTAATTTCCTTGAAGAGCTTTTATAAGTGACTTACACGTATAAAGGGCATCCTCCAAAACCATTTTAATTTTTAAAGATGCCAAACAATTTGCTAATTAAGTGTCTGTAAATGTGGACTAGTATTTCCCAAACTGTGCCCTCTAGGAAATGCTTCTAGGAGATGTTAATAGATACACAACAAAAATAAGTGAATGAAAGAAAAATTTTCAATCCATTGTCAGAACACTTTGGGAAGAATTTGTTTACTAGAGGAGATTCTTCTTGGAGATTTACTCTCCAATCAGTATATTTAAAGACTTGAAAAGTTCCATTGTAAAGAAATTTGCTTTTAATTAACCAAGCGTTTCCCAAATTTACCTTAACACAGACATTTTAAAATTTTTCCTTATGCTTCCTCAGATCCTAATTTTAGGACATATTGATCTATGTAAAATTTAAGTCAAATATATAATTTTGAAGCATGTGTAGAACTTAAATGGAACAGGTTAGGGAATAGGACTTACTTTAAATCAAGTCCTCAGGAAAAAAATTCAAGATAAAAAATTTGTGTGGGGAAGTTTACTGAGTGGTTTTCTCAGGTTCAATTCCTGCAAGGAAATAAAGACATAGCACTGGGCTGAGGGAGAGTTTGAACTGTGTTCTAGCCACATCAAAGGTCTCATTCTGTCACAGGGGATCACTGAAGTTGGAATGGGCTTTTCGAGTTGTCCTGCCTTGAGGTAATGGGGCTGGGCATTCATAATCCTCCTTACCAAGTTGCTTCCAGGAAGAGGTCATGATCCTGGGCTGGATCAAGAACTGTTATCTTGAGTTGAGGGTAATTCTTGAAGAAGGATTCAGCCAGAGTCCCCATTTCTTAGAGAGGCCATCAACAATTAGGATATTTAGTGCCTCATCCCTAAAGAAGGCCCTGGAGGAACACCATGGCAGCTCTACTTGGTGCCACTTGGATCCATTTGCTTCGTAGATTAAGGTCTGAGAACATTTCCTCCAGAATCTCGGTTGGTCATTTCTCTTGGAGAAACTTACAAGAAAAAGGAAATGGAGGAACTACAGCCTCACCACTGCAGCTCATATAGAGATTGCAACTGACATTCATCAGCTCCTCCTCAAGTACCATTCCAGATCCCCTTGTCCGCGGGTGGTAACTTTGTTGGTCCAGGTGGCTGACCTGATGTAGTGACCAGACTTTGATCTCTGAGGGGCCTGAGCTTCATAGCCATGACTGCTGCACTTCCATTCATTACCAGAATTGCTCCCATTGGGTAGCAGCAGCTCTATCTCCTCCTTATAATAGAGCCAGGATGCTGGCTCCTCTCCTTGCTTACTGTTGGCACAAGGAGTCAAACGTGACCCACTGATAGCCATAGCTAACATTTAATGGGAGCCTTCCTGGGTCTCCTGGTGGAAGCATTTTTTTTTTTTTTTTTGTCTGAAAACCAGAACCTCTAAACCCATAAAGTTGAAAGTTATAGAAATAGAAAATACGAATTTCACAAGTGGGTCGGTGGTACTGATGGAAGCAGGGCAACTCCTAATCGCCTCCCTTGGTTTCTGGATTTACCTCTTGAGAACACAGAACCATGTAAAGGCAGTTGTTTTAGAGCAGTAGCTTTCAAATTTTTGGTCTCAGGACCCCCTTACACTGCTAAAATTATTTTAAACAGAAGCCCGAAGCTCACTGTGGGTGATAACTACCAATACTTACTGAATTTGAAACTAAAACTGAGGAAACTTTAAAATACTTCAATTCATTTGAAGATAGTGTAGAACACACTGCATGTTAACAGAAATAACATCTTCATATAATTATTATGAAGTTAGTTTTGACCTCATGGAACCCTGGGATCTCTCCTAAAGTGTCAGATTGTCCCAGAATATGAAGGAGCATAGTGAAGGACACTAGGCAGGTGAATTTTACTTGCCTTGGTTTGTAATACTTGATTCTTAAAGGAAGCTATGAAATGTGTTGACATTTTAGTGAAGTCTGGTCTGCTTTAGTGGAAGTGCTTCCTTGATTTACTCATTAATTTCTTTGCCAACAAAATGAAATGTTATTCCTCACTTTCTGTAAAATCTGCCTAATAGCAAAGCTTCTTTATGTTAGCTTTGTTACATCCTTGATTATTCAAGAAAAAAGTATGAAGTTATAAAAGAACTTACATATTCTTTACAATCATGTTACTTTCTACATTTAAAAAAGTGCTATTTTGATTAAATAGATAACTAAATATCATTTTCAGGCACCCATAATCATATGTTAATCAAATGTCCAAATCTCCTCTGATAACTTTTTGATTTTTACCTTCTCAAAACCAAATCCAAATACAGAAACACATAAGGTAAAAAAAAGAATATTTCAGGATATCTTTTACATCAAAATCCATTTTGAGATTTCCCAGAGGGTCCCTGGAAAATTGCAAAGATTTGTTTTTTCACTTTATAAGAAGAGAGGTGCTAGAGATAATTAGCGTTTTTGATATGTTACTATTATAAAGTTTCATGGGAAAAGTTGTCAAATCAGAAGAGACATTCAGTTAAATTTGGGTAGTTAAAATATTGTATTAACGTAATGATTTCAGAAATTATGTGATTCTGGAAAGTCCCTGCAGATTTGTCAGTGCCCTTGCATTCTATGTTTTAACTTCAGAGGAAACGTTGACCTAAACTCTGTGGATTTTTCCCATATTCACCAGAATCTTTGTGTTACTTTGCCTGATGATACTAGACAACAACTGTATGCTATTAGTCATAATTTCCATTAATATTTAAAATATGAACTTCATCACAGACTTAATTCTTCAATTTGAATTTAACATATTCTATGCCACTGATTTTCTTTTTTACTTTTTTTTTTTTTTTTTTTGAGATGGAGTCTCGCTGTGTCGCCCAGGCTGGAGTACAGTGGGGTGATCTCGGCTCACTGCGAGCTCCGCCTCCCAGGTTCAAGCGATTCTCCTACCTTAGCCTCCCTAGTAGCTGGGATTACAGCCTGGTGCCACCACATCAGGCTAATTTTTGTATTTTTAATAGAGATGAGGTTTCACTATGTTGGCCAGGCTGGTCTCAAACTCCTGACCTCAAGTGATCAGCCTCCCAAAGTGCTGGGATTACAGGAGTGAGTCACCACGCCCGGCCTGATTTTCAGCTAGGGATGCACCTCAAACTTACTTATGGAGTTATATAAAAATACAGACGTCTAGGACCTATGCCAAAATTACTGAATCTCTTTTTATTCTTGATGTTTTCTTAGTGTATGCTTGCTGTAATCTTAGTATATTATTATATTATGTCTCAGTTATTATATCTCAAGGTTTTTTCCTCTCTAAAGTTATGTTCTCCTATTCTACAAATTAGATGTAACATTCACTGACTTCTCTGAAAACAGGCCTAATCATTATTCTTAGAGACATATTGTCTGAAAGTTTATCTCAGAATGGCTTTATCATCTTGTTATGTGTGCCACAGAAGCACTCAAATTTCTCTGTCAGTTACATTATTCTTATTATTAACTCTCATTAGACCTTTACTTTAGAAAATTATTTTAATAAATTAACCACAGACATTTTCCATTTTCTCTATCATTTAAGATAGGTTTGTGGTTTTTTTGTTTTTGCTTTTGTTTGTTGTTTTTACTATTTACTCTGATGCTTGCCTGAAGACTCTGCTCTCAGCTATAGGTCTGAGTTTGTGTCTCCAACAAAGAAGAACCATCTCAAAGCCCCACAGAAATGGACTGTACCATATACTTCAAACTATTGACACCTCAGAGAACAGAGTTTGGGTGCAGGCTTCTGATGCATTCTGAGACACTCTCAGACCGTACCAGTGGCCTGGGTCAGAATTTACAGAACTATTTTCATTCCAAGAGCATACGGGCTCGTGAGATTGCTAACTCAAGATCCGGTGGAACAGGAATACTTATATTGGACTGAATAAACTGATGAGGAAAATCTTATTGCATTTATTGGTAGAGAATACCGTTGATGTTTAAATGTTCTCTTTTCCGTATTTAAAAGTAAACAAGCACTTCCTTTTTCTTCTTAACCTCTCTGTAATCCGTAATGAGTTAGTAGACTCTGCTCTTTCTTTTTGTTTTTGTTTTGTTTTGTTTTTTGAGACAGAGTCTCGCTCTGTTGCCCGGCTAGAGTGTAGTGGCGGGCTCTTGGCTCACTGTAACCTCTGCCTCCCGGGTTCAAGCAATTCTCCTGCCTCAGCCTCCCGAGTAGCTGGGACTACAGGCACCTGCCACCACGCTCGGCTAATTTTTGTATTTTTAGTAGAGGCGGGGTTTCACTCTGTTGGTCAGGCTAGTCTCGAACTCCTGACCTCAAGCAATCCACCTGCCTCAGCCTCCCAAAGTGCTGGGATTACAAACGTGAGCCGCAGAGTCCGGCCCAACTCTGCTCCTTTATACTGAAATGTAACATTTTAAAATGATATCTGATTCTCATCGATTCCTCTGAAATTAGAAATTTTTAAGTGTCCTCACTTTTCACGTCAATATGCTTGTTTGTATATGTTCAGTAAAAAGCTGTCTTTTAAAAAAATCAGAATATAATTGGGAAAATCAAATATACAAGCAAGGCCTTGCCTGAAATGTCACATTTGTGAATAATCTCATTTAATGGAACTTAGTGGGGCCAATACTTATAAGGTCTTCCCCCCAAAAATGGCCTGGTGCCTCATTCACACAGTCCCAGCCTTATAGGAGTGAAGGCTTGACTGAGGCTGAAAGCTTCACGGCAAGATGGCTCACTTCTGCCTGTTGGCCAGAGACCACAGGGCCTCTTCGTAGGCAGCCTGGGTCTACTCATGACACGGCAGCTGGAATCGCCTACATCCGCTCATCAAGGGATGGAAAGCAAGGAGGAAGTCGCCATCCTTTTTACGACCTAGTCTAAAAGTCACACTGTCTCTTCTGCCTTATTCTATTTGTTAGAAATGAATCACTAAGGCCAGGCGCATGGTAGCTCATGCCTGTAATCCTAGCACTTTGGGAGGCCAAGGAGGGTGGATCACCTGAGGTCAGGAGTTCGATACCAGCCTGGCCAACATAGGGCAACCCCGTCTCTACTAAAAATACAAAAATTAGCCGGGCGTGGTAGTAGGTGCCTGTAATCCCAGCTACTTGGGAGGCTGAGGCAGGAGAATTGCTTGAACCCAGGAGGCGGAGGTTGCAGTGAGCTGAGATCACACCACTGCACTCCAGCCTGGGTGACAGAGCAAGATTCTGTCTCAAAAACAAACAAACAAACATGAATCACTAAGTCCAGTGCACACTCAGATTGGCGCAGGAGAGAATTAAGCTCTACGTCTTGAAGGAAGGCATATCAAATAATTTGTGAAGACATTTTTAAACCCACCACAACCACCTTCCAAAGCTCTAGCCCTTTCCATCATTCTAGGCTCCATCCTCACCTTTGGGTAATTTTATGATTTACTGGATGAAGCGGCCTTATAAACAAATAGCAATAAAACAAAGCAGATTATAATTGTGTACTATTGTAGAGGCACAAAAAGTTCTGGAAAGGAGGTTAAATCCAACTGGAATAATCCAAGGGAAGTTCATGAAGGAAGTGGCATTTGACATGAGAAGATGAGAGGATTTTGAGGGTCTAAGATTAGCAGCAAGAAGGAGGGACTGGCCAGGTGATGGGGCAAGGTGGATGTTGGTATGGAGGCAGGAGAAAGCATATGTTGGGGCTGGAGAACTGAAGACAAAATAGTGTCACTGAAAACAGTGAAAATAAAATTGTGGAAGTTTAAAGAGGAGAATAGTGTGGGATGCCTCGCATGTAAGGACCAGTACAGTAGAAATCCAGGAAAGGTTTCTGAATGGGAGACTGGCATGATTAGACCTATGCTTTAGAAAGAACAGCCTGGTGATCCTGTGAAGATCGAGTCAGAGGGGGACAGGCATTTAATGTATTAAATTATCTTAATAAATTAACCACAGGCATTTGGCAGTAGGAAGGCCCAATGGGAAGCCATCCTAATTGGTTGAACAATGCCCTGTTCACTCCACGGGGCAGCTCAGAGGCGCTCCACTGTGGCTGCACATTGGAGTCACCTGGGTGCTTCCAAAACACACCGACGCTCAGTCTCCCCACCAGGGTTCTAATTTAACTGTGCAGAGGTGGGTTTAGGCACCCTGGCAGATTCTCATTTGCAGCCCAGTTTGAGAACAACGTGACTGAGAAACGGAAGTCAGGCTGATGTCTTCTCAGTTCCAGGCAGATTTGTGGATTACTACTCACTCTTGCCTCATTTTCTGAATTTCTCTTCTACTTTCTTCCTTGGGTCCTTGTCCTTTACTTCTGTGTATTTTTATGACTTTTAGGTTTCCCATGGTAGCACCGCTATTTTGCCTGACTATTCTAACCCCAAACGTGTTTCACGATCTCATTAAAATGGAAGGAATCTGATCAGACTGATTCACAGTAAGATATAAATGATTGATGACCCAAAACCCCACCTAAGGGTATTTGATTTAAAATTTTTTTCAACCTTAAAAAAAGAATAATTTCACACTTACGGAAAAGTTACAAAAGAGATTTTCTAGATACTCTCTTCTAAAGTATATCAGTGTTATTCTCTCTCTTCACACATACACACTCATACGTACACACGCATATTTATTATTCGGAACCATTCAGAACTAAGTTGCAAGCATATCCCCAAATACTTCAGTGTGCATCTCTGCTATGGTTTGAATGTGCCTCCTGCCCTCCAATTCATGTGTTGAAATTTAGTTGCCATTGTGATGATATTAAGAG